>NC_084503.1:30188666-30788666 GCF_024500385.1 Phyllopteryx taeniolatus
ATTTAAAAGTATTGTTTTTTTGCACCATCTTGGTGCCAATGAACTACTGTATGTTGGAGCGAGGAGAGGAGTCTTAACTAGACAGACCATCACCCTGTCTAAAAAAAAAAGTAGTGCTTTCGCCAAATGAAGCAGTGCTTGGCCCCACTGTGTAATTTCTTCAAAAATCCAGAATTTAAATCAATATTCGTTAAAACAAAATTAGCATGCCTGTCTCACCGTCAGGAGATCCGTGTTTGAATCTTCATCGGAACATCTATTTGTGGAGTTCACTTGTGGTGTGAATGCGAGTGTAACTGGTCGTTGGTCTAAATGTGCCCTGCGATTGGCTGGTGACCAGTCCAGGGTGTACCCAGCGTCGCGCCCAAAGTCAGATGAGATAGATTATAGTCACCCGCAACTGTAATGTGGAAAAACAGTATAGAAAATGGACGGATGGATGGATGGACACCAACAAAAACAGCTTAGTTGAAAATCCCATTAATTTCATTGCATGTGAAATCCATAAATATGTTCTTAGATTATAAAAATGCATAGATTGAGATGTGGCAGTGTCTCCCCTCTGACTGCCAGTGATTCCTTTGGCTGTTAATATAGTGCACCTCTTACAGTTATTGTCTGCACCTTCATGTTGCATTGCGGCGGTTGAAATAGAGGCACATAAAACGAGCTGTTAAGAGGCCGGCGGTTATTCGTCAGCTGCGAGCAATTTTAGGCCCTCCATCAAATCCACTTTTTAATACCTGTACATTCATCTGACGGGAGGAACTTGATGCAGACCTCCCACGTTGCATTCGCGCGGGTCCGTGCTCAACCATAAACTAGTAGCCAGTAATCACGGATTTGCCCACAGACACTATTATATATTGAACGCAGTACTTCTGCAAATAGTGGTCAGCGGTGTTTAGAGACATCTATTTGAGGCAAGGTCTTTATTTATAACACATTGTAAAGGATTTTTGGACCAATATTAAACCATGAAAAGTTAAGTTTAAAACAATAAAAAAATTACTATAGTAGAGAAATGCAGCAAAATGGCCACACACAACATTGTGGAGTGACTATGTCAGGGTATACTGGAACGCTAATTGACAACAACATCGTTAAGATTCCACACTTCATCTGAGAGACACTTTTCGTGGTTGGGAAGTTCTGCTGTTTTGGTTTGCAAAAGTAAGTTCATAAGCGTACTTAATGTCCGCAAATGGTGTCCAGGGGTATTTCGTTTCTGGTATTTTACAATTGAAGTAAGTCAACTAGTATGAAAAAATGGCAAGAAAGGAGACAGACTGGTCGTTGGTCAAACGGCGGAACACAATATTGTAGAGTCACACCGTCAGAGTATTCTAGAAAGCTAATTGATAATGTCCCCACATCATGTAAAATCATCTTTCATACTGCACAGGTAAGGTGCATGAGGTAAGACTCAAAACTTTACTACACATGCATAATAATCTTCTGGATTATTTTTTTTTTTTACATACGAATCAGAATTTGTAGAACATACTGTAGATTACCATAACCCTCATCAACCTTAAGTGCCCTGCCCGGTTAATACCCATGAGAAGCCCCCCCACCTCTAAAAAACCAAAAAGTCTAATTACATTTATCACTAGTGTGGACCTTGCTGTATAATCTATTTTGCATACACGTCTTGAGCCTCATTTTTGTGACCCTGAAGTACACAGGTGATGGGGAGGAAAATTGTTAATCACCAAACATTTTGTTGACATGGACTGAGGACAGTCCATGTCCTCATCTGCTCTTACTGCGAGTCTTAACAATAATTATCCTGCCGTTCGTCCTCCCCCCAACCAGCCTTGCATTAGATGCTATATTTTCAAATTACTGATGCTAAGTGCACATGCTGCGTAATGGCCAAAAAGCTTAAAAAAAGGGGGGGGGGGGGGGGGGGAACAAAGGCTGAGCAAGCTTTACTGCGACAGTGTTAATGTTTTTACAGCAAAGACTCAAAATGAATGCATTCATGGAATAGGCCAGTGGTTCACAAACTTTTTAGACCGAGAACCACTTAAGAAAATACTTCTCTCCAAGTACCACCATCATGACCAACATTAAAATAAATTATAAAATGGCCTATCAAAAACAAGATTGTTTTAAAAAGTATATTTAATACTATTGTAAGGCACTGTAGTATTATGTACTGTAAATGTATTGTATTTTGAAGTTAAATTAGGGGTGTCAAATCGTATTAATTGCGATTAAGTAATTAGTCATATTTAGTGCATTGTTTTTTTAATCGCATTAATCTTCTTTTTAATCTATGTAGTGTTTCCTGTATGCAAGCAAGTTGTTTTGTAAGAGTTGGCTTGTATTTGTGTTGCTTTGCCTGCCTCTGCTGGCGTTTTAGGGTAATTATTTTCTTGTTAAATTCAAGCCTATGTTGTGAAAGGTTGATTTGCTTTCATACGAATTAGCCTTAGTCTACCACATCAACGCTTGCACAGCTAACGTTAGCAGCAAGTGAAAAAGGAGTAGTGGATAGCGAAAGTCAATCGACAGGGGAAGAAACGTGGTCAGGTATAGGTGCCTAGCAAGCATTCCAAACTCTGTGCTGATCACTTTGAACCGGCGTGTTTTGAGAAAGACTTAGCAGAAAGCATTGGATACAGAGGTAGAGGCTGAAATCAGCTGCGGTGCCAACCATTTTTCCTACAGCCATCGGGACCTCAACCAGCCAGCAAGAGAACTAAATCTTGCAGCCGCCAAGGTGCCATGGCGAAGTGGCGCATACAAGAGGTGAGCATTATATATATACTTACGACTCTATTATGGTTACTCTGCACTGGGGAGTAAGAAAAAAAGACCCACGCAGTAATTTTCAGTACTGTCATCTGTACTTCTGCCTATTTGACAAGCCAACAGACATGGCAAAGACTTTCTGTGCGGAGTGAGGGGCACACAATATATAGGAATACTGCATACTATGTAAAAGCTTGTGCCATGTCACTGAAACATATATGAATATATATGCTGCTAAAAAATATTGGAACCCCTGGGGTGTCATTATTCTAGCCATGACTGTAAAAAAAGACATGCTTTTGACATACCGTCACATCAACCCAGTGGCCACTCTCTTTTTCTGTTGTACAGCTGCTACTTGGCTGCTCGTCGTCGTGTTTTTACCCCCCCCCCCCCAGTTATACGGAAATTGACAAAAGAACACAGCAATATTTATCCTGATGGTTAAAACAAAAGTTTGTAGGCAGCACTTATTAGTCTAGACTAGTTTCACATGCGGCACGGTGGACGACTGGTTAGAGCGTCAGCCTCACAGTTCTGAGGACCGGGGATCAATCCCTGGCCCCGCCTGTGTGGAGTTTGCATGTTCTCCCCGTGCCTGTGTGGGTTTTCTCCAGGCACTCCAGTTTCCTCCCACATCCCAAAAACATGCATGAATTGGAGACTCTAAATTGCCCGTAGGTGTGAATGTGAGTGCAAATGGTTGTTTGTTTCTATGTGCCCTGCGATTGGTTGGCAACCAGCTCGGGGTGTACCCCGCCTCCTGCCCGATGATGGCTGGGATAGGCTCCGGCACGCCCGCGACCCTAGTGAGGAGAAGCGGCTCAGAAAATGGATGGATGGATAGTTTCACATGCAGTTGAAAGTAAATGAATAGGACTGTATTAATTAATTCTATTAAAAACAATAAATGACTTTGTAAAGCTAAATGTTTTTAGTTATATATATATATATATATATATATATATATATATATATAAATCAGTGGCTACTTATATTACAATAATATAATAATTTTTAATTAAAATATCATGTTGATCACTTTGAACCGGCGTGTTTTGAGAAAGACTTAGCAGAAAGCTTTGGATACAGAAGTAGAGGCTGAAATCAGCTGCGGTGCCAACCATTTTTCCTACAGCCATCGGGACCTCAACCAGCCAGCAAGATAACTAAATCTTGCAGCCGCCACGGTGCCATGGCGAAGTGGCGCATACAAGAGGTGAGCATTATATATATACTTACGACTCTATTATGGTTACTCTGCACTGGGGAGTAAGAAAAAAAGACCCACGCATATATATATATATATATATATATATATATATATATATATATATATAAATCAGTGGCTACTTATATTACAATAATATAATAATTTTTAATTAAAATATCATGTTGATCACTTTGAACCGGCGTGTTTTGAGAAAGACTTAGCAGAAAGCTTTGGATACAGAAGTAGAGGGCTTTTCTCAGCAATTTTTAGGTGAGATTAAAAATATATTAATTAGATCAATTAATTACAGATCATAATTAATCACTTTTTTATTTTCTTAAATCACTTGACAGCACTAAGTTAAGTACAAATGAACTGTACTTAGTGATTCTATCACATACTACTCAAGGTGGCTCACTGGTGGTATGCATAACACCCTTTGAGAATCACAGGAATAGACAATGGAAGGAGCAGCCAACAAGTTCCCTATCCATCCACACATTTTCTACAGCGCTTGTCTTCATTAGGGTGGTGGGTGAGCTGGGGTCTACCCTGCGGAATTTCTGGGATGAGAGGAGGTGTATAGCCTGGACTTGTCAGCAGTCAGTCGCAGGGCACATATATACAAACAACCAGTAACACTCAAATTCACACCTATGGACAATTTAGAGTCTTCATTGAAGCTAGCATGCATGTTTTTGGAAAGTGGTAGGAGGCCAGAATACAAAGAAGAAGAAAAAACACAAGCACGGGGTGAACATGCAAACTCAGCTGCAGCCGAAATTCGAACCCAGGACTTCAGCACCATGAGGCAAGAGTTGCTGCCGGGACAGAAATAATTCAATTGCCATGCTGTGACAACACCGTTCTAGCCACGTGTGGCCCGTTATCGCACACCATGTGTACATTGTGATAACTGAGCTACAGTGAGGAAACTTATAAACATTAATGCTGCTAAGCAAACCAAATGTTTACACAACTAATTTTAACTGCCAGGTTTGAATCAACATATGCTCTACAAACATTAAGCAAGGTATAAATGACAACAACCAAGTAGACAACATTAACATGAAAGTGAACCTACAAAAAAATACTAAAGAAGATATAATTTGCATTTCAGGTTCGTAGGAAACATTTATTTAAGAAACACTAGGCATGCAAACCATTTTTTTACAGTAAATACCGTTTGTCTATATGCGTACAAGGACTTTCATAAACAACTTTGTGTTAAAAGCAAAAACAAAATAGCTTGTCTTTATTCAGTGTGTATTTAAGTGAACCTCTCTTATTTTTATGTCGTGAGTAAAGAGGAGACATCCGTTTGAGGTGTGGTATTTAGTCATTCAGTATTTAGTATTTTTCTGAGGGGACAAAAATGAGGCTTCAATTCAAGGTACAGTATTTTTCGAGTGGATGATCCAATTCAAGGTGCAGCTTTTATTTATTCGATTGGTCACACATTTGTTTTTTTTCCCTTTGGGAAAAAAAGGTGTCACTATGAGGTGCAGAATTAAATTATTAAAGTTATTGTAATGACTTTTTTTCCCTAAGGGGATAAAGGACACTTCAATCTGAGTTGCAGCGTTGTTTTATTCAAGTGGATGACACAGTTTATTTTCTGAAGGGGAAATGACAGGCATCATTTGAGGTGCGTCATTTATTCGTTCAATTGGCTGATGCTATTTTTTCACCCGATGCGTCTATTTGATGTGGATGATGCACTTTTATTTCCTGATGGGGAAAAAGTCAGACATCTATTTGAGTTGTGGTATTAAATATTCAAACAGCAATAAATTTGAGTATCATTAATACCAAAAGTTCCAAATAAATTAAAGCCATTGGAGGAAAAAAAGCACAATCATTGTTTACAAGCATTGGTGTTACTATTATACTCCTGTGGATAAACACATGACACACAGAGCAAAGTTTTGTATCATTACAACAACTCACATCACCTTATCTTAAACTAACAACTGAAAGAAAAACTAAAATATGAATTCAGTAATGCAGGAGCATGATGATTAGCCTTGAACTATCACAAACACCCTGCATAGATATTCAGCCTTAAAGGCTCCTCACGGAGGCAAGTAATGAATGACATTTAAATGTTAAATAAATCTCTGTCTTATTGGCATTAATTAGGCGGATTAGAGGCAAATATCAGGAGGAGAATCCAATGTTTTTGGCATTTCTAGAGGTCTCGCAAATCATAGCGATGTGCATTAGTCCTGCATTAGCCCATTACTCCTGACACACAAGCGTAATCTCTTCACTCACAATAATGGGATAATTGCAAATTTGACACCCCGAATAACTGTCCCCGTGTATGCCAGAGAACATAAATGCGGTGGCTTTGCACGATTTGATGCATTTCGTGAGCCGCTGTGATAATGCTGGCCTAAATGTCTTAAAAAAACTACTACTGGACGACAGTATTTCGAGACCGTATTTAGTTGTTCCAAAACGTTTGAGCCATTCAAGGTATAACAAGTGCTCTTCACATTGGCGTAACGTAAACATAGGGGCATATATTCAACTCAACTGCAGCCCCCTAGTATTAGGTTTTAGTTGTGACAGGTTTTTTTACAATTTGCACCAAGTGAAACTTTTAGTTTAAAACAAACTAAAAAGGGCTATTACCAAAATACGGCACAACCCGGAGCAGATTTGTGGCGGCCACATGCCAGAATGTAGAGTAAAATGCTAAAACACCATCTCCACAAAATGATAGAGAGATTTTATACTATATCACTATACAAAATGTGGAAAGTCTCCCCAAGTCATCTGAGAGGCTGCTTACATGATTTGGTGCTGCTGCTGTGGTTAGCAACAGAGTTCAAACGAGCTGAGTAGATGGGGAAGGCTTTTATTTCTACACACATTGCGGAGCGATCACAAGTCAAAGTCTACTAGAATGTTGAATACTCTGGTTCTGCTGTTTTGGGTAGCAACAAGTTCGAACAGGCTTAGAAGTTAACTATTCAATGTTCACAAATCGTGATCCACTTTTATTTATATTTTTGGAATTGGAGAGATGACATCTATTTGAGGGTAGGTATTTATTTGTAGACTCCACACTTTAATTCATCTGAGAGACAGTTGCATACTTCACTGTTGCTGTTTTGGTCATTAACAAGTTCAAACTGTCTCAGAAATTGATAATTTAATGTCTGCAAATAGCGGTCCGCTTTTATTTCTGATGGAAGAATGAGTGGAGACAAGATCTATTAAAGGGTAGGCCTTCATTTGTACGCACATGGACACGATTGCGGAACATTCACGTCAGAGTATATTGAAATGCTAACCATTGCTAAGGATGCTGTCTCCATATAGCATAGGATCATCTTTAACAATGCACAGGGAACTTGTTTACAAAATGTCTTATACATTTTAATACATCTTAGAGACTGATAATGTGCTCTGGTGCGCGGCGGGTGGTGCAACTGCGCAAGACGCGGGTTTCACTGGTGTTGGTAATTTCGTAGACGAGAGCAGACAAGCAGATCTGGGAGTGAGCAAGCTGAGCACTGAGTGTTTAGAGTCGACTCCAGTTGCCACCAATCAAAGCGGCTCCTCTCATTCTCTTTAAATGTGGCACAACTGACAGCCTGGACGTCGACATGGCACCATTTTGTGTGGGTAAGAGGACAGTGCGTAATCACAGCGATCCGTGCGTAAGTGAAGCAATGTCACTGCTCTGGCCATGACGTGGCAACTGATGTGAGCGGGTACCCTTAAATACTAGGGGTGTCCCGATCCGATCTTTGAGATCAGAAATCGGTCTGATGTCAGCAAAAAAAAAACAAGAATCGGATCGGATCGGACTGGATCTAAAATCTCAGATTTTATCACTCTTACATAAGCAGTCCGTTCCATGCTCCGCCGCCGCACTTCTATCCAGCAGCACCCGGACGGTATGCAGAGTCCACATGATTACAACAACGGGTTGCTAAGGTGCTAACATATTAGCAAGGAGTAAGCGTAAATGCTGCTAGCTTAAAGTTGTTTATTGACACTCCAGTTGAAGTTCACTGTAAAACTAAACAGACATAACAAATAATTACACCTATTGAATGTTCAAATACATCACAGACTTAGTTTCGGTCTTTGTTTTTGGTCACAAAAAAAACACTATATCAAAGCTAACACACAATGAATGAAAAACACCATTGACGAGATAATGAAAGTTATCATTGAACTCGCAGGACTCTCAAAATAATTAATATTGTCATACAAACAGTGCATAAACACATAGAAAAAGGCAATACAACAATACTCTCTGACATATTCTGTTAAAAACGAGTTATAATTACAATATTTGATTTGATTTGACTTCTACTTTGTTACTACAAGTGTGTATCTCATTGCGTGCACAACACTGCCCCTCAGAGGTCAAGACACACAGCAGCAGCAGTTACTTTATGTAACCCACTGGTTAATAATGAATGGGTCAGTATTTACCTTCTGTTGCTGATTACTGTTCTCTGTTTGAGTAATGTAACTTGATCAAGACTTTTCTAACATTCCATACTACAAAATAAGTAAATTATGTATGATTATTGGTGAAATCGGACTGGAGCGATATCAGTATCGGCCAGAACTCAAGGCTACAATATCGTTATTGGATCGGAA
Organism: Phyllopteryx taeniolatus; assembly: GCF_024500385.1. Taxonomy (NCBI): domain Eukaryota; kingdom Metazoa; phylum Chordata; class Actinopteri; order Syngnathiformes; family Syngnathidae; genus Phyllopteryx; species Phyllopteryx taeniolatus. The sequence goes on from NC_084503.1 coordinate 30,197,275, forward strand.
GTGAAAACGTAGGATCGGGACATCCCTAATCCTCAATATGGTTGCGGTCCAGTGTGCTGTAGCCTATTCAAGACGACGCCTGTCAACTTAAATATGCCTGCGGAGCCCATTACCTGCCTGCCTGCGCCATCACCATCCATCCATCCATCCATCCATCCAGCTTCCATACCGCTTGTCCTCACTTAAATGACAACAACCTATCCCAGCTGGCTTTGGACGAGCGGCGGGGTACACCCTAGACTGATCGCCAACCGAATGCAGGGCACATATAGACAAACAAACATTCGCAATCACATTCACACCCACGGGCAATTTAGAGTAATCAATTAACCTACCATGCATATTTTTGGGATGTGGGAGGAAACCGGAGTACCCGGAGAAAACCCATGCAGGCACGGGAAGAACATGCAAACTCCACACAGGCGAGAACTGTGAGGCAGATGTGCTAACCTGTCATCACCGTGCTGCCTCGCTACGATGAAATTCACCAAAATGGCGTTTGACCAGCGGTCTAGCCTGAGCCAGAACTTAGTTGTGGTCTGAGCAAGCATAAGTTTAGATGGACTTTCTGCCACCGAATTGTCACTCTCCAAGGACACACCGTCGGTGTGCTGGAATTCCTAGCTCTGCACAGACCGGTCTGCCAATTTGACAAACATTGCGCTTGCACGAAAATCATTGCATTTGTGCCCCGCTGCAGATGCGCTGTCTAAGGAAATCATCTGAGTCCTCTGTGTGAATGATAGCGTCTGTGAGATAATTACAGATTACTACAATTTTTTTTTCCTGATGGGAAAAGGGAGGTGTTTACTTGTCTTAAGAGAGTAACAGTGACTGATTGGGGGCTCTGCATTTATTGGAGGGATGGACACTATTTGAGGCAACACGGTGTGGCACTTTCACAATTTAAATTGACTGTCTTGGCTTTGGAAACTTAAAGATACAAAAAGAGCCGCGTTTATCCCGACAGCTGAACGCTTGGCTGTTGTGCACAAGCACATTTGATGAGCCAATTCAATCCCGTTGTTTGAATTAACTGAATTCTTTTGCAGAGAGCATCTGTCGCAAATTGATACTTTACAGCGCCCTCAATAACACCACAGCTGCTCGGATATCAGCTTGCAAAATACATCATGTAGAAACTTTCAAACAGAGTTAGCATTGGCCTGTACAGCCCTTATTCCAACCAAGTAATTCAAAATAAAACAAAGCTCTGATAGCCATTCAAACTACCTAAACAATTCATATAGGAACCTTCCCATCACTTGAATTTGAATGACTGCCCAGTTTTAATTGCCACTTTTTTTTCTACCGGATCTCCAACACAATCAATAAGCTGAGACTTAATGAAGACGGCCCAACCTGAGCAGATGTGCCAAAATTGATTGTGCCTTTAAAAAAATGACTTTTCCATGGCAATTCGTCTTTTTGTGTGTTGATTTGAAATTAAAGTATACTTGGGAGGGAGGGGGGGTGGGGGGGGGGGGTAGAGGACTCATTACCAGAGGAAAAGCTAATCTATACTCCTGACAACTCCTTTAAAGAATCATTGCACATTTACCTTTGCCAGGGTAGTATCAGCATAAATCATCAAACATGAGGTGATCGTAATTCTTCATTATGAAATTGCCGAAATGTTCAGTGACTTGAAAAAAAACAATTATTGCTATTTTTGTTGTTTATGGCTTTTCTCCACCAAAGCTCTTTAACATTTGTATGCTCCACAGTGTACACTCCAAAGTAAGCCGCCATCGCTGGTTTTGCTTGAGCAGTGTAACAATTAAAATCTACTGCAGCCAGAATCAGTCACTGAAAGCATAGAGAGGTTTCTATTTAAGCCATACTTCATCTTTACAGATGCCAAATTTGCTCTGTGGACGATCTGTGTTGTGGTAGAGACGTCTACTGCGACACATGGTGGTACCAGTAAAGTTAATTGGTGCCATCTTAGTGGCACCACCTGTATTTGAGTTGTGGTGTTTATTTGTTCAAGTAGATGACAGTTTTTTTTTTATTGAGAGGAAAAAGGAGGTGTCTATTTGAGGTGTGGCATTTATTCAGGTGAATGACATATTGTATTTTCTGAGGGGGAAAGCGAGGCACACATTTAAGGTGTGGCATTTATATTTTTCAAGTGGATGGAACACTGCTTTTTTCATGAGGGGAAAAGGATGTGTCTATTTGAGGTGCAGCCTTTATGTAAGTCGAGAAGAAAAAACACTGCTACAGTTTTTTTCTGATTGGTTAATTCATTCAGGTGGATATTTTATTTTTCATCCCTGAAGGGGAAAGAAGAGCTATCTATTCAAGGGGTGGTATTTACCTATTAAATGGCCGATTCAATGTTATTTTGGGGGAAATGGCAGACGTTTGATTTTTTTAGGTGTGGCATTTACTTTATTGGAATTGGATGACTCACTCTATTTGTTTTCCTAAAGGGGAGGCTTGGATTTGAAGTGTGCCTTTTATTTATCGACGTGGCTAACACACTTTTTCATGAGGGGAAAACAGGAGGCGTCTATCTAGGTGTGGCCTATACTTCAAGTGGACGACACACGCTGGTTAATTGAGGCGTGGCGTTCGTTAACAAACCCACCACTTAACAGTAAGTAGACAGTCCCATGGGTTATGAATTATAATTAAATGCTTAGTGTTTAATGCTGGATTTGTTAATCTCTGATGCTAAGGTTTTGTACACAATGTGATCTGCATTCTGTACTTCTGCTAGTTAAATGTTTCCAACCTTTTTCCATAATGGGGTTGATTTATGATGCATCACAGACTAGGGCTAAAAATAAAAGAAAGGACCCCCCAAAAAAAGCCTCCAGATGATCCTTCAGAATGAGACAGATGAAGATTGTAGCAAGATTAAGCTTCCTCACTAGAGAATCGGTGGGCCTCGCGTTGCCCTGAGCGCTGCTCTGTGCTCAGGAATCATCACAAATCAGTTTACATTTGTATTTGTAATTGCGTGAGCGACTATCCCGCACCTGTTTAAAGCCCCTGACAGCGTCTAATGGAGAGTCAGCCATTCCTACACGTACAGTACGCTTTGACACAATGAAAATTATGTAACTATTCTCTGAGGCTTCCTTGTGAGGTGCCATTTTTCACGCCATTAACTACTGCCTACTAGTTTTATTCACAGCATAGAGATATGCTCAAAAACAATCCCCTGCACACTCACGAACTGGTACAATTGCAACAATTGATCTTGAGCTTTTTCTGCCCTGTCTGTAGCAAGCTCTGTTTTTCCATCCTCATCAGCTCAAGCCCATGGAATTCCAAGTCGCAAAATAAACATGCTATGGTTTTGAAATTCAATAACAAGAGCATGAAAGGTTTATATATGGTTGCTCTGATTTTAGTGCGTAAGTACAGACATATTTCAATATAGGAGGTATGTCAGATAAGTTATGGGACTGTTACGCAACAGAGGGCTAATTTACCTGATAACCACCTCCACATCGAATTTCTCCACCAACGACACGGCACCTACACCTATGCTGGCTGAAGATCCAGTCCAGAAGAGCCAGTTTGAAGCGGCGGCTGAGGGCATCATCATGTCGAAGCCAAAAGGTAAGCACATCTGCAGTGCTGCCGAGGGGGTGAGGGATATGGTAAATTAAGTAAAGTAAGTTTACTGTATGAACTGCTGCTCCCTTGAGTTAAAATGCTTTCTTTGTCTTCGTCAGTCTTGTTGGTTTCCAACACCACAAGTGGAAGTCAGTTGCTTGTGGTGCTCCCCATTGGCTATGTATATATGGGGCAGGATGTCCCGTAGCTCAACCCCCTGAAAACTAGCTAATTTCAGCAAGACAAAGAAAACGTGTGCAAATGCACTATAATTCTTCATCCTTAGGGTATTTGAGGGAAGCATATCACAGATACATTATTGCCAAACATAGCCGCTCACCTGCCTTGACTCAGATATGAATTTAAGTGACATCCCATTCTTAATCCATAGGGTTTAATATGACATTGGTCCATCCTCTACAATTATAACATCTTAGACTCTTCTGGATAGGCATTCAACATTAGGACTGTGTTTATCGGAATTTTTGACCATTCTTCCAGAAGTGCATTTTTTACACGCTGATGTTGGATGTGAAGGCCTTTGGTCTCAGTCTCCGCTCTGAAACATCCGAGTGTTCTATGGGGTTGAGGTCAGGATTATGCAGGCCAGTTACAAAACTTGATTTGTACACTGATGCACAGTCATGTTGGAACAGGAAGGGACGAGCTCCAAACTGTTCCCACAAAGTTGGAAATGTCCAAAATGTTAGCCCCTGAGCTCCAGTGAAAGGAACTCTGAATGTTTCAGTATAACAAGAGACTTTGGACAGTCAGTAGTTTGGGGATTACGCCTTCCTGTTCCTACATGTCTGCACACCAGTGCACAAAGCAAGGTCCATAAGACATGGATGAGAGAATCTGGTATGGATAAACTTGCACAGTCCTACCCTCAACAAAATAGAACACCTTTGTGTTTATTTTGAGTGGATAGTGAGCCAGACCTTCTCGTCCAATATCAGCGTGTGACCTCACAAATATGCTCCTGGAACAATGAGGAAAAACTCCCATAAACTCACTCCTAAACCTTGTTGAAAGCCTTCTCACAAGAGTTGAAGCTGTTATAGCTGCAAAGGGTAGACCAACATCATATTAAACCATATGGATGTAGAATGAAATATCACTTAAAATCATATGTGAGTCAAGGCAGATGAGCGAATACTTTTGGCAATATAGTTCATCTTACTAAGAAACAGAGTTTTAAATTTAGAAACCATGTTTTCTTTCAAGCTTTTTACTCTCAAGTCCTGGTGAGTGTGGCAGTGGTTTAGACAAATATAACAGTGAGCCAACACCAAATGTCAAAAATCGTATTAAGCCATAAATAACTGTTTAATAAGCATTTACGTGTTTATAACACCATTACGAACCCTTTACACGTATATAAAAACCCATATTGTAAAGTCGTGCAGAAATTCGAGCGCAATAAGCAAGACGAGCACTATTTTGTTTTGCAAGTGTTTACCTCAGCAGAGGTCGAAAGCAGAGGCCTCATTACAGTCTATGCTGAGTGCACGGTTCCTGGAGGGAGGCCCAGTGGGTCTTATAGGCATGATGGGCTGGTCAATATGCTGGGGCCACATCCCAAAAGAAGCTTGATGGAAAGAGTGAGAGTCTCAGGAGAATGCATCTCACACATACTTTCTGTACAGCTCTCAATGTTAACCAGCCATATACTGTAGTTTCGCCTTAGACTGACTGTCTAGTTCGACAACATTCTATGAGTGATGATTCTACACATCTCAGAAGTATATATATATATATATATATATATATATAAACAAATAAGTAAATACAAATTGCAGATGATACAGCATATGAGTGAAGATGACCCAGATAGACAATACATTTTTCCTATGTATGGTGACTTTTGCCTCACCCTGTATATTATATATTACTATACATTATAGTATTATATTATATCCTGAGGTGAAAAGGGGAAATTTAGTATTTGAAGTGTGATGTTACTTCAAGGTGAACTACTATATTTTGTTTTCTTCAATCGAGAAAATTGAGGCATCGGTCTGAGGTGCAGTGTTTATTCAAATGGTCGTAGAGTGGTGGTCTCTCAACCCAAAGGTTGTGGGTTCGATCTTCGGCCCCTGTGACCATGTCCAAGTATCCTTGTGCAAGATGCTGAACCCCCAGTTGCTCCTGATGCTGTGTCATCAGTAGGTGACTGAGGAGACAGTGTTAAAGCGCTTTGAGTACCTTAGGTAGAAAAGCGCTATACAAGTGAAAGCCCATTTACCATTCAAAGTTTTTGTTTTTAAATGGGGGAACAAAAAGTGGAAAAAAGGGGAAAAACTAAAACCCAAAGAGTTCATCATTAGTGAGGTCCTGCACGAAATGCTGAAATGTGAATAGTTTGCGTAATTTAAAAGTGTGTTTATTCCTAAATTTTGCTGGAAATACAAATCATACGACCTTGAGGACCTTCAACCGCTGTTATTTCTGTACTGCTGTTGACACAAACACAGAAAAATGGTAGCAAAAATAACTCTTTGTCTGAAGTAATGACTTCAACCACTTAATAGTTTGAATTGACAGAGTGTAGGATCCAGGGCTGACAAGATGGCAGGGTTGTTTTGTATTCAGCTCAGAAAACATTTAAGGCTTAAGGTGCCTTGTTTTTGTTGTCTTTCTTTCTGAGTACAAAAGAGAACTCCGCTGGAGGCGCGACACCTAGGAATAATTTAGGAATTTAATTTCCATACACAAGGAAATTCAAGTCAGTCAGGTGACAAGGAGGAAATTGACAAGAATGCAGGGAGGGACTTGTCATTTCTTCTCAAACGGCTTTTAATGAGAAGCAACCCTTTAGCCCAGTTTTTGTGGCAATATTAGTCATTCGAACTGCTCTAAGTGCAATTGTCAAAAAAAATAAAAAATGTACCGGCATTACCAGATAACTATTAACCCTTTATTGCTCAGTGACTGTTTTTTGTCAATGTCTTTATGTCTCAAAAGTGTTCTCTGTCAATTGACTGTCTGCTGTCGTACTACAGCGGCTGCAACTATCCATCCATCCATTTTCTGAGCTGCTTCTCCTCACTAGGGTCGCGGGCGTGCTGGAGCCCATCCAAGCTATCATCGGGCAGGAGGCGGGGTACACCCTGAACTGGTTGCCAGCCAATCGCAGTGCACATATAAACAAACAACCATTCGCACTCACATCCACACCTACGGGCAATTTAGAGTCTCCAATTCATGCATGTTTTTGGGATGTGGGAGGAAACCGGAGTGCCCGGAGAAAACCCACGCAGGCACGGGGAGAACATGCAAACTCCACAGAGGCGGGGCCGGGGATTGAACTGTGAGGCTGACGCTCTAACCAGTCGGCCACCGTGCCGCCCGGCTCCAACTACGGGAGACAAATTCCTTGTGTGTTTTTTGGACATACTTGGCAAATAAAGATGATTCTGATTCTGATCACGTTGATCGGTGCGTTTTCTGCATTCGAGACTGGACCCCCTCACCGAGTGCTTGGAGGTCCATACGATTTTAACACCATGGGATGAAACCGGAGAGCAACTCGCTAAAACACTGAATGCAGGGGGAAAAAACAGCCATGGGAAGCATTGTTGTTTTTCATCAAATGGCCAAGGGGAATGGTTTACTCTGAACAAGCGGTCCTCAAGATACTGAGTCACTGTAGCAAGAAGTACTAACGCTGTGGAACCTCCTTAATGCCCTAAAGCGCTTCAAAAATGTTGCTTGACTCAAAAATAAGCCTTTATTTGTAAAAATCAGGGATCAGTCCAGGGTTTCCCCGCCTCTCCCCCAAAGTCAGTTGGGATAGGCTTCAGCTCACCTGTGACCAATAAGGACAGGCACTATAAAAAGGTAGATGGATGTTCAGTACATACAGTATTTTGGAGATCTGTCATTTCTCTGTACAGCAAATTAGTAGACGTAATTTCAACCAGCATCAAAGTTTTAATCTTGTCTTTTTTTTTTTTTTTCAAGAACTTTTTCTTGTGGTAAGAAGAACGTGAAAAATATTCCCCCAGACGTTTCCCTGTCAATACATTTTGTGTTTGAATGCCGGCCGAGGCCTGGAATTGAGGATAATGGCAGTAAGGAGATGAAGAAAAGTAAGACCAAAATAAATTAAAAAATGAAAAAATAGCCATGGACGTTATCGTGAAAGCAGCACGGTGTCCTAGTGGGTAGGATGTCTGCAGAGGTCAGGATATGCAAATTTTAATTTCTGTGGAAACACTGCGGAGTTTGTATGTTCTCCCTGTGCTTGCATGGGTTTTCTACATTCCAAAAACATGCATGTTAGGTTAATTGAAGACTCTAAATCAGGGGTGTCAAACTCCTTTTAGTTTCCGGGTCACATTCACCCCAATTTGATCCCAAGTGGGCCGGGCCAGTATATCTGTGGCCTGATAAGCTATAAATAACGACAATTACATATTTTTTTTTTGGGTGCACATAATTACAATTATATTCACATGTATTGATTATTATCCATCCATCCATTCTCAATACCACTTATCCTGTTCAGGGTCACCTGGTGCTGGAGCCTATCCCAGTTGACTGTGCAAAAGGCGGACTACACCCTGAGCTGGTCGCCAGTCAGTCTCAGGGCGCATACTGTATACTGTAGCCATTCACACTCACATTCCCACCGTCACTGATTGGGAACTGAATCCACACTGCCCGCACGAATTCAGGGAATGTACCACTACACCAGTGGTGATTTATTGCTCAGTGACTGTTTTTCTCAATGTCTTTATGTCTCAAAAGTGTTCTCTGTCAATTGACTGTCTGTTGTCATACTAGAGGGGCTCCAATTACCGGAGACAAATTCCTTGTGTGTTTTTTGGAGATACTTGGCAAATAAAGATGATTCTGATTCTGATTATTTAAGTCACACAGTAGCTTGCCATGAAAAACTGAAACCACAAACAAATTTATATGAGGTTAGCTGTGGTCTGCACAAACAATTAGCAAGCACTCTCCAGCTTTGAGCATGCATCAAATTGGCTTTTAGCCTACATCTCACTAAAGAGGTGACTTTCAGGTTTTCCCTGTCAGGGGGTTGTCGCCACAGCGAATCACTCGCCAGATTTGTTAGTCTGACGTAACCCATGCATTTTTATCCGGGCTTTAATAAACCCATGTCCCAATTAACTTCACAAAATTGTTTCTAACTGCACATTTTCACATTTCCACATGAAATTACTTAAACAATATATGATATTATACATCTATAGGCATTGCTTCACAAAAAGTCTCACTTTCTTACTGCATAAAGATTGGAGGCGTGCCCACCGTGCCGTGTCGTGTTACGCAACTCGCAGCACTTGGGGTTCTATGGTAGCCAGATTGGACCCACTGACGGGCCAGTTCTGGCCCCAGGTTGTACGTTTGACACCCCTGCTTTAAACTGTCCACAGGACTGAATGAGAGTATGTTTGTCTATATGTGGTCTGTGATTAGCTGGCGACCAGTTCAGAGTGTGCCCTATAAAATGTGGAGTTCGACAATATTTTGGGAAAACGTGTTAAATGTAAACATTTTAGACTAGATATTTAATTGCGAGCCATCGCCGCACCAGAGGAACATTTTTCAGAAAGAAAAACGTGATGAAAAGAAAAATGTTCACCGGAAGTATCCATGCGGTAGCATTTTGTTGTAGTGGTTAGAATGTATGTAGAGAAGTTCTGGGTTAGAATCTCTGCTCAAGGCTTGGAGTTGTGGATGATGGCGATAAGGAGATGAAGAAAAATGACAAAAAAAATACACGTTCATGGTGATATTGTTAAGGGCAACGTTGGGGCCTGGTAGTTAGGATGTCTGCCTTATAGTCAGGAGCTCTGGGTTTAAATCTCTGTTGGAACACTGTTGTGGCGAGGTAAATATTGCCCACGTTCGCCACGCTGGCGAACCAAAATTGCCTTCTTCAAAACTCAAAAAAGCCCTTCCTGATAAAAATTAAAGTGAGCGCTTTCCCCCGCTTTGTTAAATGCTTCAATCCACCGTCCAGCAGCTGCTGGCAAAGCAGTCAGGCTCATGGGCTTTCCCAGCTGCGGGGAGAGGCGCATGGGAGAAAACAAGACCCGATGCCACCCGGTCAAACTGAAATATGCATATTTATTACTGCGGCATACGTTTAAAGTGTCAATGGTGAGTGTGTCCTGCAATTCATTCTCACAGCAAGTCACTCGCTAGTCATCAATGCACGAGCCACTAATCTCACTTTGGTTGTCATGACGAGCGTCTCGAACCAGGGCCATATGTAGCTAGCTCGTCATTTGCTTTTCAAATCTGTTACAATTATATGACAGCTAAAGTTAGCCTGGTAATATTTACACTCAAAGATTTTGAATATTAATGTTTATCTTAAACTACAAAGTTTTAATTTGAGAACATTCTATATAAAGTCGAGGCTTTACGCGATCAGGATTTTTGGGGCCAATCACTGATCAGCGAGTTTAAAAAAACAATAACTGATCACCGATCTGATCACAAAATAGAGCAATGTGTCTATTTAAATGACATGTTCATTTAATGTATATACTTGTGTACTTAATCGCTCAAAAATATATATATTTACAATAAATAACGTATCATTGTTCATCTATTTATGCCAGTGAGTCATAGTGACAGACAGAACAAATGAATGGTCTTCTATTAGATGGAAGGAAGTACATACAGTAATAAATGTATCCACTTTTTGTGACATTTTTGTTTGTTGGTGTGCCATGAGATTTTCAAATTGTAAAGTATGTTCCATGGCTCCATAAAGGTTGGAAATCACTGCTAGTCAGGTTATGTATTCTAATCAGTCATGTCACACAAACATTACAACATGACAGAAATAATGGGCACTAATTAAATTACAATTCACCCACACCAAAACATTAGAGCATGATTCGACAGAACAGCAGCATGTTCGCTTACAACCGTTAGTGCTAGCACTAACTGGCTAGGTTACATAAGGTTTTGTTGCCTGCTTGCGAGCGGTATCGTATTAAAAGTACGTGAACATACCTCAAGCACGTCCTCTCCTGTCCTGAGCACCGGTGACCACCAACACACGTTTTTCCCCATTTTGTCCTTATAATACAGTCGGCGCGATCCACTCTGATCGTCATCGCCATGGTAACGAGCGTATCCGGTCGCATTTGACAAGATAAAGCCCAATGATCGTAAAAAACGAGATGCAGTGGTATCGGAATAAAATATTTTATTGTAGTAGTCTGACATAGTGCAATCGTGAAAGAGCAAATTCGTCTTGTAGTCTGATCCGGGCATTACGTGTTGTCTGTCTCAGACGTTTTGTCTATCTCACACCGCTGACGTTTTAAATTTATATATTTAAAAAAAAAAATAACTTTATTGGCTATCAGATATTTACACTACTACGTCAAAAAACGCAACAAGGGTAAGAATAAACTAGCTTTTGGATTCATTAACTGTGGCGACGCGGACTAAATGTCTTTTGCGGCGAACTATGACATTAAAGCCGATCAGCATAAAATGGTAAATATCGGCCGATACCGATAAGGTGTAAAGTTTAATAAAGTCCTTAAGATCCTTCTTGAGGAAATTAATTTAACACCTCTACTGTAATTAACAAGTGCTGAGGTGTCACTCTCCACTTTACTCTGCTGACACTGACAAGAGGATGATTATACAGTACTACATTCTATTGTGATTGAAGATTTTTCTTTTTACAGTTCAATAGTAAAATAAAGATTTGCTCTTCATATCAATTCATCATATAATTTAGGCCTAGCCTACCGGAAAGAGTTCTTTATTTTATTTGTTGGCTCTTTCCAATGCTGTGTTTGTCATATTATAGAATAAAGTATTTCTTGTCTTTAGTGAATAATGCTGAAGATAAACTTCCTCCCCAAAAAATCGCATGCTAAATCGTAATCGCAATAGTTGGTTAAAAGAAACAAAATAAACCCTCGCAATTAAGAGTATTTTCCCGTGTCGTTCACCCCTACTCCTGATTAATGACAAGGTAGTTTTAATGGGGCTTTCCAGTGACGAGGAGTACCTAAGTGCGGCTAAAGGTTTAGCCACAAACAAACGTGATGTTGTGGCTAACTACACACAATTGTGGCTAGGAGATTTTTATACTGTTTAGCCACATTGGCTAAGAGGTTTTATGACCCAGTGCCAAACCCGACCCGTGGTTGCATGGGTTGTTTTCGGGTACTCCAGCTTCCTCCGGCATTACAAAAACATGCATGTTAGCTTTATTGAAGATATTAAATTGTCAGTCGGTTTGAATGTGATCGTGAATTCTTGTTTGCTTATATGTGCGCTGCGATTGGCTGGTGACCAGACCTGTAAAATTTGGAGTTTGACTTCATAGTTTAGGAAAAATGTACAAATTTTGCCCATCTGTCATACTGCGAACGATCACCTTAGTAAACCTCATTTCAGCCAGCAACAAAGGATTAACTGTGTATTTTTGCGGCGTTAGAACCCACTCAGCTACTGCCCTACTTACTGTGTTTAATTTGATTGTTTTATATTTATGGCCTAGATGTGTTTTTCATAGGAGTATTTATTGTAATTTTGACTTTACTACTGCATTAGCGTAGTTTAGTAATAGACCACAACGCATTCTGACTTAGGTACAAATTTGAATTACATTGCCACCATTTAAACAGATGTAAACTGAGGACCCTTTGTACTGCTAGTAAGTACAGTACCACAATCCACGCTCCAGCATACCGCTCCAGACGGCTGCCTTAAACAAGCTTATAAGGCAATGTTTGACAGGGAGTGCATTTGGCATCTATGCATTTATATGCATGCAGTTAATGATATCTGACCTACTGTAAATTCTCGAGTTTTAACTGGTGAAAAAATGGAGCAGTACTCAAGTCAATAATAGTTCTCATACTCTCAAGGGAATGAAGCTCTGGACCACTCTGCGGGGGTGGGGGTGGGGTCGGGGGTGGACGGGGGGGCACTATTTTATCTGCGACTGTCTCATTCTCCTGCTTGTTGTGAGTGCTGAAAGCAAATAGACTGTAAATTGATTTGAGCTTATCCTTCAGTTCAGGCTAGATAAGTTAAGGCCTGTTTCATTCTTTAATAGGTGTGGACACCTCAATGACTTCATTCTGCCATGTAGCCTAGGCTACAAATTGTCACAGTTCTAACTCGGAAGCAAATTGCACAAGGCGAAATCTTGATTAGATACCAGTTTGTTGTTAGTTCATTTGTTGGCATGAGTACACAAAAACCTTTACAAAATTTGCCTTGGTGCAAGGGCTCATCCAGATGTGGATAAAGGTGGGATTTCTGCATTTAAAGTCTGCTTGCAGTGGATCAAAGTGGGGCAATTCCTCTACGATAGAAAAAAAAGATTGCTTTGTATCCACCTTGTCAAGCACACTACCGCTGCCGAGAGGATCAGAGAGGGCAACAATATTACCCTGCAAAAGACGAGCCAGACAGACAAAAGACAACAGACAAAATCTGTCTTAATCCCAATTTTGGAAAAAAGTAAACAGTACGTGTCACTTTGCCAAGTTAGTAAGCATACCCAGAAACCTTCCGAAGATGACCATCTACACGGCGGGGCATTTTTACATTGTTCTTATTAATAATGTTGAAAATGGCCACAAGACTGCCACTCACAGTGAGTCAGGGTTCAGCTCTGCCCTGCTCATGGGGGGGGGTTAAGAAGAAGAAGAAGAGTTCCCTGAAGAAAGAAAGTGTCTCTTTGATTTTGGTCTCCCCTGGGCAATTTCTGGGTTTGGAACAAATTTGGTTTACGGCCGAGCGTGTTCATTTCAGCAGGGTGCTGCTAAACGTGGAACGTGTGGTAACTGGTGGCAGTATCAAACAGGAGGCGCAAGCTGCCTGGCTTGCTGGCTGGGGAACAGGCCGACTGATCCTGGGCCAGCTGTTTGAAACACCGTTAACACGCGCTTCAAACAATGCCACCATTTAGCATACCGCCTGCTCCCAGAGCAGATCATTCACAGATCAGCTCTTTTGAAAAAACATTTTTTTTTTTTTATAAATCTCTTGATTTGCACTAACGTCGGCCAACAGGATTGTGTGGCATTTAACTGTAATAATTCATAATTAATAAATAATTTAACAAAAACAGAACACACATCTTGTCGTAATAAAAATGCATTGGATCTTAAAGTCCCAAAGATAGATAATAAAAATGTCTCAAAATTTACACAATAACTTGGGAGATCAAATTGCCGTCATATTGCACAGGACTCCAGCATACCTCACTAGGGATCAATTTAGCCATTCATTTTGCCTTTTGAGATTTTTGCAACATAGAACACAAGATAGGAAATGGATGAATTACACACACAAAAAAACCGCTTTGAAATACGATCGAATCAAACATGGACTGTGCTTGTACTGTAAGATTACTGTATAAAATTAGGTTTATGGAATATGGGTGTGATAGCTGCAACTCCCACCACTCGCAAATGAATAATGATGGCTTGTTTTTGATTCACGACACACTTCCAAAGATTAGTTAAATAATCCACACCCTGCCCGGTGCCCATTCTCATTAATAAAGCAGCAGGGTCTAGCGTAACGACGACTATTGAGAAAACTAGCCTCAATCTATCCTGAGGCCTCCTGTCAGGGGGCAATGTCCTCCAATGTGCTGCATTCTGCCAGTGATAATTGCTCTCTCTTTATCGTCTTTTGACCTCATCTCATTTGGAGCTTTATTGTATTTGAGGAGTCCTGATTGCCTGCCCCGTGTTCATTTGTCTTACGCCGAACACAAATGTGTTCCATCGTATCCTTCTGCATAACGGCCATCATAACAGTCCATCATCCCTGCTTCCTTCCCTAAATTTTTTATTCTTTTTTAAAATGCTTCATCTTGCATATCTTGACTTTTCCACCCTCACTCGGTACTTTATTACATTATTTCAATTTGCCAGGCTGGAAGTGTCCGATAAAGAATATTGTCTTCCAGTGGATATCATCTATCCTGCCAAAGTTAGTTGGAGCAAACATCTGAATGTCACGTAACGTTCACAAAACATTTCTTGTTTATCCTTTGTCCAAGGTTGATGCTGCAACCCAATGAAGGATTTCTCCAGCGGAGTCGCCTCTCCTGCCAGTGTGATTATTACAAATGGAGTGCTTTATCGGCGTATATTACCGTCAATGTCCTTCCTTTATGTCCTTCTCATTGGACTCGTCACAAAGACTGTCATGTGATTCACGAGTACGAAGGAGCCGTATGTCACCCTAATTGACTTTGGACGACAGACTAGGTGGAAAAACTTTCACAAGGCATGAGATGTACTTATTCAGCTGCAGGGACAATACAACACATTATAGGGAATATTAATGTTGGTATGCAGTTGTAAGAGTTATATACAGTTCTTTATGTGTTACCCTCTTTAGTAACCCATAGATCAGTGTTCAGCAACCTTTAATACTCAAAAAGTCATTTTGACCGTCTCCGACAGAAAGAATAAAAAACACAGAGAGCCACAAAATCCTTTTGACATCCAAAGTGAGGATAACACTGCTTATATTGTTCTATTTCTATTTAATTGTATTTATGCATGTAACAAAGACGCTTTTAACTCCGAAAAAAAGACTTGGTTGAAACTTACTTTCAAATTAAGTAGTTAATGTCTATTTGAGTTCCGTTTATTTGATATGGACATCACAAGAACGTTCGACATACCAGATGCATTGCTATCGTTTATTTAGCACCAGAGGCCAACTTCAATGTAGCACGTAGCATTAAATGTTCTGTTTTCTCAGAAACATTTCTTTTCTTGGATTTATTCATAGTTTGCCTACCGGGGGTCAAACAGCTCAATAAATCTTGGCAGCGAGTGTCGCAAATCGGGGCTTGTGACACATATTTAAGTAACAAAAAAAATAAAATGTATTTGAATGTTACAAGAGTGCCATAATCTTCAAATTTACGAACACATTTGAAAAACCAACGGACTAATTTAAATCTAAATCAAATCCTCATTTAAGTTTTTTTTGTTTTTCTTTTTTAAACTTGACCACTTAAATGTTAAAACTCGTCCTTGTATAGAGAAATATTATTTATTTCCATTGCAATTTTCCTGATTTTCTAATAAACTGTTTATAGAATGTGGCATTCACCAATGTATGCTGATAACACATGACACATTACACATTTAAGTGGATTAGGACTGAGCATTTCCTGTGATACAACAGCCATTGTCATATCGAACTTAAAATACCATACTGTTATTATTAAAATAACTTTACATTAAGAACAGATTAAGAAAAGTTTCCCCTGTTAGCGAACCAGGCAACAAATCTACCTCAGTCACCATGAATCAGTGATCGTGTTTCAATGGGCTTCTCTTTGAATTTCTTAGTCCTGTTGCCAGTGTCCTAGTAAACAGAAAAATTCTGCCCTAAGCAGTTTTGCAACAGAGTGAATTAACTGTGGCTCAACTTCCCTCAGCTGACTTCCTTACTTCTTTAAAACTAGTACACTGCACTTTATTTTGGACTCATGCACAAAATCCATTTAATCAACAATCAATTCAACACAATCGACCAAATTCGTAATGGAATTATTATTCACAATTCCACACTACGTTTTGTAGAGTAGGCTTTTTTAATTTTTTTTATTTTATTTTACATTTCACTCAGAAAATCTTTGGAAACCATGCTGGTTGCCAAGATTCAGATTTTTGTTTTCAACAGCCATGTAATTCAACAGAAAGGAAGGAATTATAGTTTACATCGTCCTGCCAATCACAGATTTGTGGTCTTTGTGAGGGCTACATTCCATTGTAGTTTATTCAACAAGACGCTATGATGTTATTGGCTTGTGTCTTTATGCAGGATAGATTCAGCAGTGTAGCCCTAGGCATTGGTGTATGAATGTGTGGGTGAATGTGAGGCTTTGTAAAGCGCTTTGGGCACTGTGATAGTGTAGATAAAGCACTATATAAGTGCAGTCCATTTACCATTTGAGGCGTTTTTTTTTTTTTTTTGGTTTTTGTTTTTTTTCAGTGGGGGGCAGCTTTTTACAATTTCATACAGTATATGAGCCTTCACTCTCACCCTAAAGATTGTGCAGTTCCCTATAGACTCCTGAGCCAAGTTCCGGGTATTTTCTTGTTGTGGTACCTTTGTGTTTGCTGTTAATAGTGTTTGATTAATTCATAACCCCCACTGAGACTTGGCAGGGCACCTTCATATGATTTTTCTAAACGCACACACATATACACATCCAACAACGTCAATTGAATGATTTGTTTCCTGCCTGGACTCCTTGTATTAATATGCGGACAACGGTCTTTTCCACCTTGGCAGACTGCACCAAAGTGTTTTCTGTGAGGTCTTATAAGTGATGAGAAGGTTTGCCTTGGCGGCCCATGTTATGGTAAAAGCGAAATAAAAATGGCCTGGACATTGCTAAACCTTGAGATCCAATAAAAGTACAATGCACATTTGGAATTGCCTCTTTAAATATCTGCAGAACATTTTGCTTTCTCGGAGCCGATGCACAAGACTATTACAGCTATGAGTTGTAAATATATAAATAAATAAAAACCTCATATTTTCATTCGTGTTGAGGCTCCAACTAAATGGTTTGATTGAAGGCTGGAATAAGAAATGAGTGCACATTGATAAAACTATAAACAATCAATGTATGTTAGGCAGACAGATTGCTTTGCTGAATAGAATTTTAATGTTGTTGGAATTAAGAGGTTTTTGGTTTCTGCACGTGTTATTTTGAGCTTCTAAAATCGCCGAAGTAAGGAAGGCAAAAGAGGAAAGTGGCAATGCTGCATTTCTACAGTGCAGGCATGTGAGCTGGAATGTCATCTTTTGACTCCAGAGAATGCCACAGTTCCACCAGCTCTCTGAAGACCTTGTGGGTGATAATCAGTCACTACTGCTCCATCACTGAGTTATTTTACCGCATTCACGTGGCAATTCCTCATTTATTTATGTGACAGTTATCTACGATGTTGTTCCTTTCACATAGACAAGAATAGGAGATTTTATGCAGCATTAGCCAGTCACGCATCTGACTGTGACTCTGCTTCCTTGCCTTGGCGGCCCATGTTATGTTAAAAGTGTGATCTTCAATCACACGGTCGGTCACTTGCTAGATATTGATACTGGTAACATGGCGGCTAGTGGGTGGGAATTGCAGTAAGTCACAGTATGATATTTAAAAAAAAAAAAAAAAAAATTTAAATAATAATAATTTTTCTTTTTATTTTTATTATTTTAACAACGATACCAATTATATCAAGATACAGCAATTGTGCGAT
Organism: Phyllopteryx taeniolatus; assembly: GCF_024500385.1. Classification (NCBI taxonomy): domain Eukaryota; kingdom Metazoa; phylum Chordata; class Actinopteri; order Syngnathiformes; family Syngnathidae; genus Phyllopteryx; species Phyllopteryx taeniolatus. The sequence goes on from NC_084503.1 coordinate 30,215,127, forward strand.
AGTGGATCATTTGGAAGAAAACAAATAGCAATACATCACAATATGTAACTGAAGACTGAGAGTCTTCAAGCATTAAGTATACAAAATGTTATTTGACATGAAACTACATAAACTTTTGTCTGATATAAAGCTGATGTACATAATTGGAATTTTTTTCAGGAGCAAGTTCAATGTTTGAAAAAAACAACACAAATGACAGCTTTCAGTACCAGAAATGCCGCAATCATCACTGTATGTTGTACCTCAAATGTTTAATAATTAAGAGGATTTAATTTAATAATAATAACAGCAGAATACAGGGTGTCCTCTTTTTTTATTCATATGAGGTTTCAAAGGTACGGAATGAATGAATCAAGTAGTTCATGCAGCAGCATATGAATATGTCATCACTCGGCACAAGAAGGCATGCTCAGTTACTGCTGCACTTACTGTTTTTCATTGGATTGTGGAATTCACTGGATTGGAATTTGCATTGGACTTGACGATATTAAACTAATAGACAACTGTGTGTTGCAACTCAAGCACAAATTTGGTTTGTCGCTGCTTTAGTAATGGCACTCCGTTGTAAACCGGGACCCCCTGTACTGAGATTAATTTATTAAAAAATGTCAAAATCGTCATAAAGTGTGCATAATTTGACTGACAGTTGAAATATCCATCTTTGACACCTGCGTATGGAGCATGAAGTGAAATTGATGCTCTCGATACCTACAAAAATAGATGTGTGCTGCCCTGAATCAAAATTTTACCCAAATAAGAAGAACAAGAGTAAAAACAGCAAATATGGTGACGATATGGAGGACGAGTGAATAATGTTATTAAGAAGAAGGCAAAATCGAAGCAGCGTAGCAAGCAGCAATGGTCTGTGAGGCAATTCAATTCACTGTGATTTGTGCAAATTATTCACTTGGAATTTTGACACTGCCCTTCAGTTTCCGGTGGTACTACTACACTTGGTCTGTATCCATTAGCTTCCAGGAGACGGACGAAAGTAGAGCATAAATGAGGCTTCATAGAAAAGGTCAATACATTGTGATACTCTTCCCCACCACAAGAGGCTAATATGAAGCCCAGCTGTCAATGCGAAATTGAGACATTCCTGCAAAGTTACGTTAGAGTCATCGTGCTCCCTTAATGGGCGCTGAGACGAGAATGGTAATAGGCAGCAGGGGCTGGCAGAGGCACGAGGCGCGTGTTTGTTCATAAATATCTCTAGCCGGTATTACTCAATTTGCTGTAGCACCATAATCGTCAATCACGGCCTCTCCGTCCCACTTTAGAGGAGGCTCGCTGTGAGCCGTGCCCTTGCACCTCTGAGTACATAAGAGGTGGGAGTCTGAAAGAATGTGTGCAAAGGGATTCCAAGCATCTATTTAAAATCTCCCCGCCTTGTCTTTTGGACATTACATGGTCCAACATGGACCTTTACAGCATGTTTAAAGCACGTTTCCCTTCCTCTGCTTCCCTGGAAACAGGTGGGAGGTTCATAACTCTCAGGACATGGGATGGTTTTAGTGCAGCTTCCATCCGTCTCCGTCTCCCCAGCTCGTCTTATCTCTCTTTAGGAGGAGCTGAACAAGACGAGCTCTTGGGGAAAGATCCCAAAGAGATGGCGGGGGGGTTGTGTACTCTCGGACTCAGATTATCAGCGCAACACATTTTTTTTCCTTCCACCTAGCGCCATTATTTCAAGTAGCAGAACACGATAAATTCCGCACAATCTCGCTATTACCGAGTCCCTTTCAAACATCCTTCACACGCTGCAGTTGCAAAACTACAGGAATCTCGTTGATCCCGAACAAAATGCTTACATAACAGCTGCGGTGCTAAGTGTTGGATCTTATCTAAGCCCTTTTTCTCTCACAGCCAAGCTTTGCTGCCCTCATCGGGTCTTCGCACCAAGTTTACCCTGCCTCAACTTGGACACATGAGCCGTGTTAATAATTGCCTACTTTTTGATGGGGAGACTGCAGTACTAATCAACAATATCCTCCTGCTACACAACAAAAAAAAAGTCAGCTCCCGCATTTAAATCTTAATCACAATCTCCACACTGTGAGGAGAATGTTACACTTAATTAAATGAACTCTTCCTTAGTAGCACACCCACTAAGAACCCACTTTCTCCCACAATCCCTCAAAGCCGTAAAGCTGGATGTCTGTGTAATTTTCAAGCTCACCTCCCGAAGTTCCTTGGCCACATCCTTGAGCTCTCTTAGAATTCCTTCCAGCTGGTCGATCACCATCTTCATGTGGCTGCGGATGCGTTCTCTCGGGCTGGGGGTCTCAGAGGTGTCCCGGGCCGGAGCTCTGCTGAGGGACATCCTTCACAAGGTGACGTGGGGCCAGTGGCCAACGGGCTGAGGGCGTGGGGGAGCCGAGTCGGGGTCCATGTCTTTGGCTACGAGGAGCCTCAGTGCTACTGATCCGAACAGGGGCCCCAGCCACGCAGGGAGACCTCAACATCTTAAAAGCACCTGGACGACCAAAACGCCTTTCCTCGCCTGCACACTCGGCAGAAGGTCAGTCTCTGGCAGCCATGACGTCCATCCGAAATCAGGGAGAAAGAGAGCACAGGAAAACTCAAAGACAATAAATCCATGGAAAAAAAGAGGCAAAAAATGTGCCGAGGCTGGAATAATAAAAAAAATAAAAATATCTTACATAATCAAACTGAGCCAACTCATCTCATGTGTCAGTGTGTACAACTGAAATGGTTCTGGAGGAGATGCTATTTAAAACACTGTTCTATACTTGGGAAAGAGCTTTTGCCTTTTGCACTTGGAAAAACAGAGCAACATTGTGTCATACCACCATTATAAAAGTTGATAAATATCCACTCTGCTAGAGATAGAAAAATACAACTTCCCAGATGATTGTCTTCTTTTATGGATTTTGTGAGGGAGCTTGCTGTTGGCTATGAAAAAATTGATATTCCTTTTCATCCCAACTGAAAATGATGAGAGACGTCAGTGGTCATGTCAAAATAAACTTCAGATCCCCATTTCTTTTTGGATCATTTCTTTTCAGTTGTTTTCAGGACGGAGGATTGGTGGACCGGGGCAGGTATTTTCCTAGAGAATCCAATCTTCCTTCCCAAAAGAAGGATTTATTCCAGGTAGTATCAGGATGAATGAATTCCTAAGCCTATGAAACGTGACTTTTGGTGAGAACAACAACAAAAATCATGGTGGATGAGACGCAGTTCTAGGGGAGGCAACGGACCGACTTGTCCTAGGATCTGGGTGGTACTTGATACCCACAGCAGTCCACAAGGGTGTGCCCCCCCCCCCCCCTCCCTCAATAAAAAAACCCCAAAAGAGCAAAAAGAGAAAACGACTCTCTTCTTTCTCTCTCAGTTGTTGCTAAGGAAACCAGGTCTGCCTCCCCATGCAGTGATTGGATAATTATTTTACTTCTTATCCGTGCGGTGTGTGGTTTTCTATGCGGACTCTTCTTTCAGAGAAGCAGGGAGCTCACTGCCATCCAGCAGGATGAGATAAATCCCAGAAAAGATTCCCGGCGGAGCCCTGGAGAATGTGTAAGGGGAAGCGCTTCCCGCCAGATGAGGGGCAACACTGCTGCCGTGGGGCGCCCCGGCCAACTGCACATGGCACCTGGACAGATAGGAATGGGGAAAGCAAATCACTTATTCTTCCTCTCTCTCTCTCTCAGCACCTTCAAACGTGCGAAAGCAGGACGGAGAACGGAAAGGATTAACTCGGCGCTTGTGTCAGAAAGCGTCACCACACAAAAACACACAGACTTACCTCTTCTGTGCACCTCGTTACTGTTGCTGTGCCCAGAGCAAAGTGCCCATGCACATCCCTGGCATTCTGAGCTACAGACAACCTCACTCTTCTTCCCTTTCTCCCACACTTTCTCTAGCTCTCTCTCTCAGTGGCACACACACACTTCCCTCCCTCCCCTTACTTACTGTCTTGACAGAGAGGAACCTCTATCAGCGGGGGTCTTTCACTCTCAGGCTCATCAGTAAGAGGAAGAGGAGGCTGCGTGGAAGATGGGCAGGAGGAGGCGAGAGAGAGCGGTCGGCAAGTCCGTTGAGGGAGCCCGAAGTGGCCGAGAAGACGCCGCCGGCTTCGATCCTGTCAGCAGCGCTTTGAGCGTCACACCGATAACCGCGCCGCTGAAAACGAGCCACCCGTCATCCCCCGCTGGCGTTCGCCTGCCGTCGTGAGGCAGCCGAAGGAAAGCTGCGCGCAGATGACACTTTCTCGTCGTTCGTCTATTCGCCTTGTCTCATCACCGTGACCACGGAGAACCCCCCCGCCCCCCCACTCGAACCCCCCTCCTCTCTCTTTCAATCTTGCTCCCGCCTTCTGTGGCGCTTGCTCTTTTTCTTCCGTCTCTCTGCCCACCTTTCACCCTTCGCTGTGTCCTCCCTGACTGCCGGATGAAGGCGAGCTGATGCCAGACTTGCTCATGTGGACTTCTGGCAGCACCACTCGGCTCTTCGCTTCCACTCGGCGGAGGAGGAGTCTGGCGCTTTTAAAGGCGCAGCTCCTCCACCCACGCTGTCCTCCACTTCTGCCGGCATCCGACGCTCGCTCGCAACCTGTCGCGGAAGTTCTATCGTCTATTGAATACATCGGGATGAAGTCACGCTGCCAGGCGCAGCGGTCGCACGGCGTTAGGGTGCTGAAAATCATCGCTGTACAAGGCAGGTTGGGTCCCACGCCATTGCTCACTACTGCCGTGGAAGTTCTGTAGAGAGTCTTATCTCGACTTCATATACTGACAGGCTAAACAGGAAGAAGCCCCAAAAGAATTCATATAAACATTCTCAAAATCTCACAAACACGTGTATCCAGGTGAAAATGTTTGTGACCCCCGGGGTCGACCCACCGCAAAATCCTATTGACAATCACTGGTATGCATGTTCATCGTGACAGGACGCAGGCAAATCAGTTAAGAACCAACGCAATGAAACGCGCGGGTCGACGGCCATTTTAGTTTGAAGGTGCCATTTGAGTGGATTTTGGCCATTTCCGCAGAATGTACCTGAAAGAATTTACCGGGAATTCATGCAGTCGCCACTCAATTTGGACCGTGTATACTATACTAATACTAGGCGTACTAAATATTTTCTAACGTGAGCTCGGAACAAGGCAACACTGTGGAGCGTGTGGCGACTACGTCTGCATCGCTATTAAAGTTGGTTCTGGGTTGGAATCTCTAGTTTGCATGTTCTCCATTTGTTTGTGTTGTTGTTTTTTTTCTCCAAGTAGTGACTGAAGACTCAGAATTGACCATAGGTGTGAATATGAGTGTCAATAGTTGTTAGTCTCTATATGCACTGTGATTGACTAGCAACGAGTCCATGGTCTGCCCCGACTCTCACCCAAAGTCAGCCAGGATTGACTCCAAAATCACATTTGACTTTAAACTGGATTAGCATTTTGAAAATGCACATCCAATAACTTCTAGAGCAAAGCACGTTATTTTCCAACAGTCTTTTTTGGATTGTTTGTTAGCTAACTGAGCAGAACAGCCAGAGGCTCTGTGCATTCCTCTGAATTCCATTTAGCATAATTGCAAAATGGGATTCAGGTTATGTGGATTTTCCATGCAGATTAATTTGGTCTGGCATCCTTGAATCGTAGAAGTTGAACTGATGTTGTAAGGCTATTTAGAAGGAGATTTATAATATTTTCAATCAATCAAATCCCTATGTATGTTTTCTTTGATTAATAAATAATCAGCACCATCATCCTCACCCCCAAAAATAAAAATATATATATACTCAATTTTATGTCTGTTAAATACATACATGTCACGAATGGAGAGGAGCTGGACCCAAGAGCAGGCGGCGGCAGATAGGTTATGATGAACAGTTTATTATGGGAGGTAATGGAGGTGGTCCTAGGTGTGTTGGCAGGCAGTGGCAAGGACAGCCGGCTGGCTTGGCGGCGGGGTGGCAGAATGACGTAGATCAGGAACACAGGGGGGAAACACTGAGAAGGAGGATAGACACAGGAGTCATTAAAGGGGTCGAGGAATAGTGTGGCTTACGTGAGGCAGGTGGGCCGTGGTACCGCTTGGAGAAGCTGCATTACTTTGGCGAGGATTTCCAGGATCAGGCAGGCTTATATGCAGGTGGTTACACAGACAGAATGGCTGTACTTGTGACTCTGCAATAAACAGGTGTCCTTGAACATTTTCCCTCTGCACCTTCACAGCACCAAACGAAGAGGCTCTGTTCTTTCGCGCTTTTATGAAGCTGTTTTCTTCTTGCGCGACGTTGTAAAACTCTGCTATTTTTTGCAAGGTGTATTTAGTAGGGCAGTCCCTAATAGAGGACTAAATGGCATCCCCATGGAAAAGACCCAGGTCCACGGCGCAGATAGCTTAATTCCAGTGATGCCTTCATGAGCAAGGGAAATTGATCATTTCCCTCACGTAAACTATTTTTCTTTTATGTTGAGGTCATACCGTCTGGTGTGTGTGTGTTTTTTTATTTTTTTTATTTTTTTTACAAGGAATCTGGAGTGGGTGCAGAATAATATGGCTTGCACTTAATATTTCGTAGGAATGATTGTGCCAGTTGGGTACGGGGCTCATAAACAAGCATAAAAATGTCGAAAAAGACATTAGTGCACAAACACTGGGAACTGCCTTACAGATATAAGGCAGGCTACTCACATACCAATTTTTAACATCTTGTGGTCATGGAACGGATTCAACTCCAAGACGATGATGTCGTCGGTGAAAGCTCCATGAATGAAGATCTCGTCCTCGTTTGCGACGTAAGCCCCACTATACTGTAATTATTAAAATTGTGATATAGCATACTTCCACTTTTAAAATAAAAAAATGGGATATACAAAGAACAGAGGATCTAGCCTTTATATGATTGTTCTTTTTTAGTCTTCAATAAAGTCACTGGGTTGGCAACCACTGTTACAAAATGTCCAGAGGATTTATTTTGTTTTACAATGTTGACAGAGAGCGAGTGCCAGCAATCAATACAGTCAATTTTCTTCCAACATGAAGGATTTGATTACAGAATTTAAGTCCACAGTCTTTACCAACATTGAAAAACAATATGTGCGAGTGGGCCTTTAGTGTTTTTAACAAAACAGAAAGTGCAAGGACAGAAACAGGAAATTGACTTTAGCGATTATATTTTATTTAAAAGTTAAAATTGTAAATTATCCATCAAAAACAACTTTAAATCACTTTTAACAATACATATATATATATATTTTTTTTTTACATTTACTTAAACCGTTAACTTATTTATTTAGAAAAGAGCCTGAAAGGCAACACAGGGCCATTTCTTTGATGTAATATTATTTTGTAGGTAGGAATGCATTACAGTGAAAGCTCTATGATCAAACAAACATCATCTGCTGCAGGATGTTGTTGAATAGATTTGATTGGAGTTCAAAGTAATCTTCCTATAGGAAATAATACAAATAGAAAAGTTCCTGTGTCAATCTGTCCCCATCATTAAAACAATATGAAAGAGTACTGGCAAAGTCACCTTTTCATTGCAGTAGGATATTATTGACAATAATCCATTAAATGTACTTGTGATTTGTGTGTACGTGTAGCGCACAGGTGTCAAACTGAAGGCAGAGGTGCCGAGTGTGGAGCGCCACATCATTGTATGCAAAAGAAAATCATCAGTCTGTCAATTTCCACGATTCTTGCTTTTTTTTTTGTTACCAAACACCTTTTTACAGTAACTTGAAAAATGGTTGAACAATTATCCTTTACTCTGATTTCAAAACTAGTAGTTATCCATCACTTTGTTGACATGTTAGGGGTAGCCCGGCTAAGTCCCCCCTGACAGATACTATATATAGATAACCTGATGATTGAGGTACACTTTAAATAGGAGAAATAGGACAAATCAACAATGCAGGACACCTGTTGCTCTTTCTCCATTCCATTGGATTATCTTTATTTTACATATTAATTTAACAGTTTAACCACAATCTTGAAACATTCTAGGTATGTTACTAAATCCAGAAAAACGGCACCATTTTCTTTCCATTTTGCTGAGGCGGATTTCCAGCACTTGAATATAGCGAGGTCCACCAAATCACGTTTTGTCATTGTTCCACGTAAGGTAATCCTTGTTCTTTTCCAATAACATTTTTGGGAAATCCCTTCACCACCTCGTTTTGAAAATTTTAAATTCAGGTGAGATTTTCTATGGTTCTGACAAAGATGAACATGATCCTCGATTTCGGCATCCAGTATCATACATTCATAGTAATCGGACATGATTGAAAACTATATGGACGTGATGAACTATTATTATTCTTGTTTTCTGTCAGATGTTTCGTCAGAAATTTGAAGTAATTCTGACGATACACTTGCTCCCGGTTAGGTCCAGAAAATGAGATGGCTCAAAAACATTTCCATTGAAAAATCTGAAAATGGCCTGTTTAAACATCACATTTGCGTCTCAACTGATAAGAAACATAAGTATCTCAGTCTATGAGAACATGAGTGATCAGAAGGGATCAGATTGTGGTTGCTTTAAGACGTTTGGATGTTCTCCATGTGCTGCGTGGGTTTTTTTCTGTGTACTCCGGCTTCCTTCACATTCCAAAATCATGGATGCTTGGTTCTTTGGTAACTCAAAATTGTCCATAGGTCTGAACGTGAGAATAAATGCTTCTTTCTCAACTGTACTGTGTATATGTACTTGTGATTAACTGGGGACCAGTCAAGGGCAGATGCGGCGGAACGGTGGGGCGGGTGTGTGTCTGTGTGTGTGTGTGTGGGGGGGGGTCAGATTGCAAAAAGTGCCCTCAGTGGCCAAAAGTGCTCCTAAAAAATATTGTGCCCCTTCACTTAAGTAGTTGACGTGTCTCTTTGGCCAACATAGTACTTGGTAACATTCAATCAGCAACCACACTCCACCCCCACTGGATGGTCTTTCCACTCATTTTGACTATTCTTTTCATTAGGTAAAATGAGGCACAGTTTAAAACGAAACTTGCATATACTGTAGGTTCCGCCACTTTTATGTTTCGCATGTCTTTTTAAACATTGATTTCTTTTAAAGATGATGTGACATGAATTTATTTCCTTGTCTTTTTCTCTTGTAATTGAAATGTGGTTACCCTCAACAGCTGAGGCCGTCTCATGATGGATGAATGCATACTGTATAAATGCCAGAGGAATTTGGTTTCCAATTGACCAGTCTGGGGAAGCTAATCCAACTTGAAATTTTGGGTTCAATCAATCAAAAGATCCTTTAGCAGTTCATCACTCTTTCCTCTTTTCCTTTAGTGCTCAATATCCTCAATTACCTCCCAAAAGACTGTGAAAACCCCCAGGATCCTTCATGTTCATCAGCTGATTCTCCAATGTCAACCAGACAGTATCAACCAATGAACAATGGACAAAATGACATCATACCTTTAGCTGTGGAACAGTGAGTGTATCCTGAAACACAGAGAGAGAAAAATTGTATTGTAAAGCTGCACATTTCAAAAGGATTAATAGCATGGACACATGGGAAAAATAAAATTAAAAAAAAATGATTACAAATTTACCAGTCAAAATAACTTTGGACAATTTTTTTTAATAGTCTGGCAATGTTAAGGAGAGTGCAAAGATGGACTTTCTTGAAAATCAACCCAATTGTGTGGTAGTTGGAGTTTGAGAGAAAAAACGCATGCTTTCAAACAACCATACATTATTGACTCAGTGCCTTCAGTTGCATTGGGAAAACAATCAATAGTGGAACCTATTTCAACATATCAATAACATTCAGAAATGTAATTTACCAAGCAAATGCTCAGGTAAAAGCATGTTGCTAGCAGAACAGAATGTTAGTTTTATTGAAGATTCCAAATTGCCCAAAAGTGTCAACGTGAGGGCGCCTATTGATATGTCTATATGTGATTGACTAGCGACCAGTTCAGGATGTACCCTGCCTCTTCCCCAGTCAGCTAAGATAGGCTGCAGCTCTCCTCACAAAGACAAATGATATAGAAAATGGATGGCTGGATGGATAGATGCCTGGATGGAGGGATGGACTGATGGCTGGATCAATGGTTTACAAAACTGCTTCAATACGGAAGCGAAACGTGTGGTAACTCCGCGTAATAAGAGACGGGGTTATGTCCTTGTACAGGGGAATTTTGAAGCAAAAGAAAAAACAAAGACAACAACTACCCATCACCATGAAGGCAATGTTGATTAATGTTAATTACTGTATAAGGTTTTATAATTAAAGATTTAAGTAAATATGTGTACTGTTGTAATCTTTGTCTCATATATGTAAAGTATAAATACTTTTTACATATTTTAAACATTCTGGTACCCACATACACGAAAATTCCTAGGGGGTTGGGCGGGCAAATCCTACTTCATGGTTTTTCACCTTTCGGGGGGGGGGGGGGTTCTTGTCCCCATTAACCGTGAAAAACGAGGGATCACTGTAAGTGCAGTCCATTTACCATTGAAGTCCAATAATATGCATTTCCTCTTCTGACCAACATGTGCCACTGCATCTTGAAGGGGACATATGACCGACTAAAACCATGGAAGGACCAAAAAAAAATAAATAATAATAATAATTGGCATAGTGGAGGACTGTTTAGCACATCTGCCTCACAGTTCTGGGGACCGGGGTTCAATTCCCAGCCCCACCTGTGTGGAGTTTGCATGTTCTCCCCGTGCCTGGGTGGGTTTTCTCCGGACACTTCGGTTTCCTCCCACATCCCAAAAAACATGAGTGGTAGGTTGATTGAAGACTCTAAATTGCCCATAAGTGTGAATGTGAGTGCGAATGGTTGTTTGTTTCTATGTGCCCTGCGATTGGCTGGCGACCCCGCCTCCCGCCCAAAGATAGCTGGGATAGGCTCCAGCAGCCTGCGACCCTAGTGAGGATAAGCAGTAAAGAAAATGGATGGGTGGATGAATAATAATAATAATAATTAATTTTCTTGGTGACTCTAAATTGTAATTTTTTTATGTCTTTTAATGTGCCCTGTAAATTGTGGGAAACCAGTTTCCTCCCACATCCCAAAAACATGCACGGTAGGTTAATTGAAGACTCTAAATTGCCCGTAGGTGTGAATGTGAGTGCGAATGGTTGTTTGTTTATATGTGCCCTGCGATTGGCTGGCGACCAGTTGAGGGTGTACCATATGGGCTGAAATATGTGCCACCAGGAATTGAATTTGAATTTAGGAACTGAAAATGAAAAACATAATTTGAATTTGTATTAACTTAAGTCCAATAAACCTGAAAGTGAATGTAACATTTTTTTATCTGCAATGAAAATTCAAATTATATATTTTCACATTCAGTTTGATCATTTCAGATTCAGTTCGACAAATTCAGTTTCAAATTCCTGTGACAGACATCCAGGAACTGTAAGGAATAGCAATCAATCGGCGATATGCAGATCTCGTCTTGGGCCATTAATGACAACACAAAGAACAAAGCAACCTGTTTAGAGTCAAGATTTGTGCTACTTTTCCTTAAATGCTGCTTTGTCGACATGTTCAGTGCGACATCTCTTGCCATAGTAACGTTAAACTGTATATAATGTGAGCATACGTGCGCCATATTGACGTTTTTATTTGCATTGTTGGGCAAAGGGTTCCATAATTGCAAGCTGACGGCAAACAAGAGAAACCGTGTTTTTTGTTCCCAGCTGAAGAAATCGAGTGGGATGGTTGTGTTTAAAATGGATTTTGTCACTTTGAGGCTTTAAGTTGTGTTGTCTTTGTTGCGACTTCATCCAAGTTCGACATACCATCTTGTTGGCGTTAGCGGGATGGCGACGTTCATCCGGATTGAATCCAAAATGTTTCCACGTCGTCGTGGCGTTAGGCTTTGGAACTAATTCCATTTATAGCGCTCTATTTTCTGTAACTGCAGCTACCACCTCACAGTCACAAAACTTTGGTTCGTGTACGCGAGCATTGTCAGACGCATATGCGCGTGCACGCACACACACACAGCCAATCAGATGGAGGGTCCCCGCTGTTCACTATCTCTGACTGGTTTAGAGACCACGATTATGAAACCCATCATGTGTCTGCTTTCAAGTCGCGGGAATGTTTTTTTCTTCCTCAAATGACTGGGCACACTTTACGCACCCACCCTCTGTTTTTTTTTCTGTTTTTTTGGGGGGGGGGGGGGTTTGCCACATCATTTAGAAATTAGGGCGCATATGTGACCAAATTAGTCGCACTGTAGAGTCCTTTTTTTGAAATAATATTTAAAATTATTCCTTTTTTTAATCTTTGATAGTCTTTGTCTCAGTGGAGAGAGACTTGCTGAGTGCTACACTGTGTTTTTACTGTGCATATGACAATAAACATCTTGACTCTACATAAGGTGGTTCCTGTGAAACATTCACGTCCAATAATAACATCAGATGCTTTGTAAACTAACCTTACCATGCCAATATTCTCCAGGCCATTGTGTTACAGTTGTTGTAGTTTTTGTCATGATGCGCTAAAATTGTAGAAAGAATGTTTATTGTGACAAGCCTACTGTTTGAAGAACCCCCAAGATAACATGATAAATGATGAAAGAAGGATTCATTTCCATTTTGATTGCATATGCAGTTTGTGACTAAATGTGTCTAATTTCCACTGAGAGTACGCTCACATTGACAGTTTTATTCTCATTGTCACAGTAATGCATAGTTTTATGAATTTTGGCTTGCTGAGAGTAATGATTTACGAGGCTGAAGCCCACCTGGCATCTCCGTGACACAGCCGGCATTGTCTTACGTGGACCAACAGAAAAGGACAGGCAAATCATTAATGAGGCAACGACACCTCTTGCCTCTCCGCTGACTTTTTAATATTCCAACTCGGAATCCCGCATGTGTGCGTTTTTTGGGCGCTGCTCGAGCCGCGGGCTGCTTCTAACCGTCACACCCCAGTGATGGATCCGCTCTCTTACACAATGACATGAGACTTAAGTCGTTGATTGATTTCTCATTTACTTTTCCTCCCCAATGGTGGGGAATGATGGTCTGAGCGGCTGCACGTGTTCATGAAGAGTGGGGGGCTTGTGTCATATTTTCCCAGCTGAAATCACGCGACGGTCTACTTATCTGATTTTGTATCAATGTTGGCCTCTTTCATTTATTGTAACATTCCAAGTGCAAGGCGCATGTATGTAAAGCTTCAATAATAGTGATTCGTCGAATGCAGATTCCACACTTACTGATTTTCAACATCTTAACTGAATTGAAGATAAAAACAGATCCCACACATGATGAAAAGTCCCTGATCTTATCATTTGTGGTGTACTTGGGAAGCGTTCACATCGGACGTGAAACGAACTAACTTTACTCGCGCGAGTTTGATCACACCGAATGTGAATTTACTGCATTTGCGCCACACCTAACCGGTTCACAGTTAAGTACAACCGACAGCTGTAAACAAGTAACATAAATATACTTAACAGATATGCCAACTTTATCGCTCACCATTATCCTGGCCTGCTCTTTGTTCGTCTGGTACCAGACTCGGTAGCAGAGTTATCAGAAAATTCCGGGAGCCCACTAACAGTGACGATAATTTTATCTTCCAATGTTCTTCTTGACAACTCCAGGATGCTGTGTGTGACGCAGTATATTCTTGACGCCAATAACTAACCCAGCCATGTTCTACGTCACTCATGCCCCTTCAAGGCACACATCCAACACTTCAGGTGTGACTCAACTTCTCACAACGTACGCAATTATATTTTATAAAACCATTTTATTTCTCTTTTCTTCTTTTAAAGCATCTTTCTACACCAATACCGTGCTATTTTTATTTGTTAGAAATGTAACAAAAAATGGTTATGTTTTGGGGGCTGGAACGGATTAATTTTCATCACTGGGGAATATTAATTTTAATAAAAGAGTAAATTGAGTTACGCGCTTGGTTATGTTCACAAATTAAACTCTTTAGTCTTGGTACCACGGCACAATAATGACGTAAACCTTCGACTATTTCATGTTTCATCGCCTGTTTTCTGAGCTATGGACCGTATTCAAGCCATTGGATGGTCTCCGGTTTCTCAGGCCTTTTAAAGATTTCAAAGAGTTGTACTAAACTTTTTACTGAAGGAAAGGTCAACAGGTTGAGGGTCCTCCAAAAGTGCCTGACAAATCACACTGTCTCCGCTGGGAGAATGTCACAGAGTATAACGAAAGGGCACTAATGGGGGCTCTTCCCGAATTCTAATTACAGCGAGAGGTCATTGAGAGTCTTCTTGAGGCCATTTTCGTATTGACCCGTCAGAGATAACTTGGAAGCATGTACAACACAATGTATTTTTGATGAGGTGAGCGCAAACTGGCCATTAGGCAAACCAATCGCTCATTGGCAGTGATGAAAAAAAGCAATGACAGTTCTGACATAAAACCCCAGCTCCTTCAAGCACCTTGGGTCTGATCGCCGTTACAATGATCCATCTTGGATGAAGAACAACCCCAAAAGGTCTGAAGAAGACTGGGTGATAATGGTAACAAGAAAAACATGTTACTTTGGCCACCTTGTGTTGGCAAGAAGTGTTGGAATTTATTTATTCAAAATATGGATTTTGGTTTAACAAAGTATGTTGCTGATTAGAATATGATTTAAATGTACTTTAGTGTAGTGTAAACGGCCATTTTTCTTTCAAATAGAGCAGTTTTCCAGTACAGTATGAAGAACAGCAATGCATGACTCATACCAATTTAAAATCTGGTGATGATCGCATATTAGTAATTCCCGAAGAAAAATGGCTGGAATCCTCCTAAAAAAATATTCTTGAGGCTTTTTCTTTTCTCCTGTGATTCTAAACGTGTCTATCAAATTTCGTGTTGATTGGTCAACCTCAATTTTGGGTTAAATTGCTTACATTTTCCAGTGACTTAATTCTGGGGATTGGACCTTTAAAATATGTGATTTTTTGTCAAGATACACTTTTCAGATATATCAAATTAAGAGATTTCTTGCTTCCCGCGATTGGCTGGCGGCAAGTTCAGGGTGTACCCCGCCTCTTGCCCAAAGTGTAGTGTAGTAGTGAGGATAAGTGGTAGGGAAAATGGATGGATGGAGAGTTCCTGCTTTTACAGTGGTATACAATGAATAATTTTTTTATTATTGTAGAATTATGTCAATTGTGTCACACTGATTCCATTTCTGATTCTATGGTTGTCATCACGTTTCCTCCTTATATACGGGTACTTTTTGTGATGGACAAAAGAAAAATATGACATACGAAAAAAAGTATTGAACACGTCAACTGGTATTTAATACTTTGTACAAAAGCATTTGTTTGCAATGACAGGTTCAAAACGCCTCCTGTATGGAGAAACTAATCACATGTACTGCTCTGATGTGAATTTGGCCCATTCCTCCACAAAAGCAATCTTCAAATCTTGAAGCTTCTGTGGGCTTCTTTTATGGACCTTGAGTTTCAGTTCTTTCCATAGATGTTCGATTGGATTCAAGTCAGGTGATTGGCTGGGCCATTACAGCAGCTTTATTTTTTTTCTTTGAAACTAATTGAGTTTCCTTGGCAGTATGTTTTGGATCATTATCCTGCTGAAATGTCCACCCGTGTTTTATTTTCATCATTCTCGCAGATGGAAGCAAATCTTTGTCAAGAATGTCTTGGTACATTTGCCCATTCATCCTTCCTTCAATAGTATGAAGTTTACAAGTACCATTTGGTGAAAAGCAACCCCACACCATCATGTTCCCACCTCCTAACTTCACTGTTGCTACGGTGTTTTTAGGATGATGTGCAGTGCCATTTCTCCTCCAAACGTGGTGTGCATTATAGCAGCCATAGAGTTCAATTTTGCTCACATCAGACCAGACTATATTCTCCCAATATTTAAACTTAATATTTTAACTTTAAACAAGCTTTGACGTGCATTTTTTTCTGCAATGGGGTCTTGCGTTATGAGCGTGCATTCAGGCCACGGCGGCGGAGTACATTACTCACTGTTTTCCTTGTGACAACAGTATCTGCTAATTCCAGTCTTTTAGAAGCCCTCCACAGGTGGTCCTTGGCTTCTGGACAACTCTGCTGATTATTCTTTGCGAGGAGCACCTGGTCGAGGTAAATTTAAGGTGGTATGACTGGCTTTCCACTTACCTTTTATGGCTCACACCTTGGCAATGAGACCTTTTTGTAGGCCATCAATTAGGACTAAACCAACTGATATTCATTTGCACTGACAAGGGGCTGGATTGCTGTTTCATTATTGATAGATTTTAGGTGTTTTCTTGGCGTTCCATGCCTTTTGCACCTCCCTTTCTTCACGTGTTCAATACTTTTTCCCTGTGTCGTTTCACATTATTACACACAATTTAATTTCTGATCTTATTTGTTCTACTTTCTTTGTGTATATGGATTACTTGGGTTGTTCCCAACATCACATCTGGTGAAAATGTATTGACAATGGCACCTTTGGAAATATATTTAGTGAGAAAAATGGTGACGTTAAATACTTCTTTCAGCCGCTGTATTTTCTAGTTTGACTATAGGAAAAATGTAATATTTTTGTTTTCATATTGTGTTTTAGTGGGACACATCCACCTCATAGTTCAGGACTACGGCCTTCCTGTGTGGAATTGTGATGCACTCTTATTCCGTTTTCCTCCCACATTCCAAAGAAAGGCATGGTAGGTTCATTGAAGATTCCAAATTTTTCATCTGTGTGAATGTAAGTTGTCTTAATGTGCCCTGCGATTGGCTGGCAACCAGTCCAGGGTGTGCCCCACCCCTCACCTGAAGTCGTCAACTGGGATTGGCTCCAGATGACCCGTGACCCGAATGGGGATAAGCGATACCAAAGATTGATGGATGTTTTAGTGGGACAGGAGAATCCATGTAATGTTCTAAATTTGTGTTTTTATTTTTGCCTGAAGGAGTTGTAGAAGCCAAAAAAATGCACTCCTTTTTGATTAATAAATTTATGGTTATGCCCATACCTGCGCCGTTCTCGTGTGATGTCAAACAAAATAGCAGTTTGCTGTCAGAATTTGAATGCGGCATATATATATTTTTAAATATATATAATTCTGCAATAATTGCGACTGAAAGAGTGCTGCCTAGAAAGAGCAGATGGGAAATCAGGGTTTCCAACTAAATCACTACATTGTACCACTTGCTCTAATTGCTTCAAAACGTGATGAATCAACAATTCCAAATGATTACGATCATTCTTAATGGTTAGTTAATCAGTTATGCTAATCCCTCAAGTGAAGGTCTCGTTTGATGTGAAGCATTACAGTCATTCAAAGACTGAATTTTTATGCAACTTTGGAGACAAATATTGGTTGAGTTTCACTTTTCTGATTCAGCTGTAATTGTGTCTAGTAGGGCGCTGTCTAGAAATGACAGAGAGGAAATAGGGTGTCCAAATACATGACTACATACTACAGATCTGTATCCGAAATGAACAGCTGGGCAAGTTTTCCAACGAACACGCCAGGTTCGAGTCAGTCTCGTTGCCGTGCGAAAGCTCGAACAAGCATCCACAATCCATTCACAAATTGTGGCGTAACTCACCCGGCGCTGCCTCCTAGTCTTAGTAAAGCTGTGTTCGCCATCTGTCATCCATGGCTCGCACACCGCTCACTTCACTTTGAACGCCCTGTTTACGCGGATGTCCTTCGGTTTGTCAAGCCTCCCGGAACGATGGCAAGCCCCGAGTTATTGCACTCAGTCGAATGGTGACTGTAGAGACGCTTCTCCCGGCTCTTCATTGCTCCTTAATCCATTGCTCGAGTTGGTCTTCCAACTTGGGTCACCTCGCCTTGTTTCCGCGGAAGCTCAGCTTCGTCTTCTTGACTTGGCGAAGCTCGTTTTCCTGTTTTCTCCACTTGCGAACCATGGATTCATTGATTTTGAATTCTCTCGCGGCTGCTCGATTCCCATGTTCCTCCGCGTAACTGACAGCTTGCAGTTTAAACTGTGCTTCGTAAGAGTGTCTCTTTGTAGGTGCCATTTTCGGGGGTACTTAGCCAAACCGATGTTGCTTTGCACAATGCACACCCCGGCGCTACATACCTATTGGGGGCGTGGCTTCAGCGTCCTCCTTCACGCAACCTCCCCTGTCCTCAGCCACGTCCGCTTTTCCTCTGTGTAAGCAGCGTGACGGCAGAAAATGTTCTAAAAAAAAAACAAACAAAAAAAGTCAATCGGCGCGCTCATCACAACAACATTTATAGATGTTGGAACTCGGTGCACACATAAGGTGCCCCGTCCATTTTGGAGAAAATTTAAGACTTTTAAGTGCGCCTTATGGTTATGAAAATACGATACATTTTCCATTTGTATGACCACATAGTGCAGTGGTTGGTAGCCCATGGTTTTAAAGTGTATTCTGGGATACATATCCAGCTACTATATCATTTCATATTAAAACAGGTCGAAAATGTAGGGTAATGAAATGGCCGCAGGCCTCAATGACTAACATCCTGTTCAACACTAAATGCTGTAGGCACCCTATCACATACGCTTGTGTGATGTATCACTCGAACCAATCCCCCACTGAATTGCTCCATCTATACTTTTTCATATGGATGTCATGGTGGTGCCTCATTAAAACTGTGTCATTTCAATTGTGGAAAACACTCACGGCACACTTTGGTACACTAAAAGTGAGTCACTAAGACGCTCCTGCATCCTTTGCGGCGGATAAGCCTCACGTTGTGTGATGTGGCTTTTAATGTGGGCTACTTTACTGTGATGTCAAAACAGCGCATGTGAAATTTTGGAGGGTCATACTGTGTATTGGTCAGCAGATTAAAAACAATGTTCATCTTTGAAGTCAAAGACCTTAAATCTCAAATGTGCGAGCTCTCAGGGGGGAAAAAAAAGCCTTAATTGTCATATATCGAACTGTTATAGTTTGTTATAGTCATCCCTTACAATACCTCATTTCAGTCGGCATCAAAATATTAATGCAGTATTTTGATGTCTACAATGAACAATGAAGTAGCCGTAAATACACGATTATCAAAAGACAATTATTTACAGAATATACAACTGTTCACATTTGAGAAAAAGACCATGTTATCATATGGTATTTGATTATTGCACAGATTATGATCAGATAATATTGCACACTCTCATTAGATTGCACTTAATACATGTGAAGTGGGTGCTGTGTGGGTGGTGGGGTAGCAATTATTTTTTATTGTGGGGGTGTTGGGGCAGATGCATTTCACAGTTTGGTAGTAGAAGCTGTTTTTAAAGCCTTGTGGTTTGAGACGTTGTCTTGTGGTGTTTTTCAGAGGGAAGGGGGGAGAAAGGAGAGTATCCTTCCTGTCCTTCGCAGTACAGCTGCTGAACCAAGTTGTGGAGCAGTAGGTCAGGAGGTTGGATCTATAAAAGTTTATCAGCAGGTGTTGGGGGAGCTCGGCTTGGCGTTGTTTCCTGAGGAAGATGTTGGTTGACCAGGTGAGGTCTGCAGAGATGTAGACTCCGAGGAACTTCATACATTCCACCCTCTCTACCTTCTCTCTTTCAATAAAGAGGGAAGTGTGCATATTTCTTTTGTATTTCCTGAAGTCCATGATCATCCCCTTTGTCTTGGTTGTGGATTTAACACCATCATCTGAGATGCTGGACCTTATCCCTGTAGTCTGACTCATCATTGTCCTTGATCAGTCCTTCAAGGCTGGCGTCATCAGCAAATTGGAAGATGGTGTTGTTATTGGGGTAAATGGAAGAGCAGTCATATGTAAATAGGGAGTACAGGAGTCACACCCCTGTGCTGTTCCCATGTTCAGGATGAGGAGGCAGGAGGTGTCGTTTCCCATCTTGACATTCTGGGGTCTGTTGCTGAGGAAGTCCAGTATCCAGGTCCACAGTTTTTGCGTGACACTTTCTGAAAAAATGGACAGTAGTAGGAGTGGTTTCATTTATGTAGGTCTTATTTCTGTTTGTGTTTTACATTAAATTAGACGTGGATTGTTTTTATTTTTTTTATTTATGTTTTACTTCTTCATTGGTCATGAAAGTAATTATTTTTTACTTAAAAAGTGTTTTCATTGTTTATAATATGCTAATATTAGGTTGGTAACCCTCTGGTGGACAACTAATAATGGTCACATTTTACTTAAAACATGACCAGTGAAATTAATTGTTTAATATAATTAATCCTGGCAGTTCGCCCAACCAGTCTACATGTGTTTTGTGGACTTGGCGAAGGCGTTCGACCGTCCTGTGGGGGGGTGCTTCGGGAGTATGGGGTACCGAACCCCCTGATACGGGCTGTACGACTGGTGTCAGAGTTTGATCCGCATTGCCGGCAGTAAGTCGTACTTGTTTCCGGTGAGGGCTGGACGCCGCCAATTCACCGATTCTGTTCATAACTTTTATGGACAGAATTTCAAGGCGCAGCCAAGGCGCTGAGGGGGTCCAGTTTGGTGGCCTCAGTATTGCATCTTTGCTTTTTGCAGATGATGCGATTCTGTTGGCCGTGATCTCCAACTCACACTGGAGCGGTTCGCAGCAGAGTGTGAAGCAGCTGGAATGAGAATCACCTCCAAATCTGAGACCACGGTCCTCAGTCGGAAAAAGGTGGAGTGCCCTCTTTAGGTCGGGGAGGCAGTTCAAATATCTTGGGGTCTTGTTCACGAGTGAGGGAAGAATGGAACGAGAGATCGACAGGCGGATCGGTGCAGCGTCTGCAGTGATTTAGAGACTATGTATCACCCTTGTGGTGAAGAAGGAGCTTAGCCAAAAGGCGAACCTCTCTATTTATCGGTCGTTCTACGTTCCTACCCTCACCTATGGTCACGAGTTGTGGGTCGTGATCGAAAGAACAAGATCCCGGATACAAGCGGCCGAAATGAGTTTCCTCCGTAGGGTGTCCGGGCTCTCCCTTAGAGATAGGGTGAGAAGCTCGGTCATCCGGGAGGGGATCAGAGTACGAGAGGAGCCAGATGAGGTGGCCTGGGCATCTGTTTAGGATGCCTCCTGGACGCCTCCCTGGTGAGGTGTTCCGGGCACATCCCAACGGGAGGAGACCCCGGGGACGACCCAGGATACGCTGGAGAGACTACGTCTCTCGGCTTGCCTGGGAACACCTCGGGATTCCCTCGCAAGAGCTGGAGGAAGTGGCTGTGGAGAGGGAAGTCTGGGCTTCCCTGCTAAAGCTACTGCCCCCGCGACCCCACCTCACATAAGCGGAAGATGGATAGATGGATGGATAATCCTGGCAGCATGGTGTCCTAGGAGATTGCAAGCCTGCCTTACATCTCAGAGAGGTTACAAGTTGAAATACTGGCTTCGGCCTTCCTGTGATGAGTTTGTGTACTCCCACATTACAAAAACATGCATGTTAAGTTAATTGAAGAGTTTGTCTATACTGCAGGTGTAAATGTTTGTGTATGTGTGTGTTCTGCAATTGACTGGTGACCCAGTCTAGGTTGCATCTTTTGCCTCATCCCCGAAGTCTGCTGGGATAGACTCCAGCTCACGCGCAACTCTAATGAGGCCTAACACTATAGAACATTAATGGTTAACAAATCCCAATATAATGAATCCCAATGGGAAACTTACTTAATTCTTATGGTTTGTAACAAATTGGGCCTAAAAGCATTTGGAGAGTGTTTGTTATTCAACAGTCTTGATTGATATAATAATAATAAAAAACTATAGCCACAAATATAACTGTTAATTGCAAAAAGAGCAAAAAGTAGGGAACAAAAGCACTACTATACGGGTAGGAAAATATTAACTGAAAACTATGGTGCCAGGCAAAAGCAAACAAAATCACCACAACAACAAGCGAAGACTAGATATGAGGCTTATGGTGATGTTAATAGGCAGTGGAAGTACAGTGGAACCTTGATTTAACGGACCCCGATTTACAGGGATATTAGAAGTAACGGAGCGTGTGGACAGTACGTTTCCAAAAATAGTTTCAAGTTCTCGCTTAAACCGGCATTGACAAAGTCTGTCAAATACAGAATTGGCCACTGTAGTTTACTGGCGCTATGGTGCAATATAGACAGAGACTGGAACACACGTATTTCCGTGTCACAGATCTACATTATGACTAGATCCAATCAACAGATGTGCTTCCCTTATCTACATGGCAGCCATGTTGAATGTGGCAACATTCGATCAAAGGCAATGCCTTGACATTTGGCAGCTATGTTGCGACATTGCCAGGACATGCATTGATGACAGCCATGGTGGCAAGAGTGTTATGTATTGTCGCACAGTGCTCATGGCTGCGGTGTTAACGTATTGCGGTGTTAACTTAAAAAGGAATTCGACACACACGTCTCTGGAGTCTGGAACATGCTATTTTTGGTAAAGTAAAAATGATTTTTGTCAAGCCGTTCATCTATGGCAACGGATTTGGAAATAGGAATCATACTTAGGTTTCACAATAACTTTGTACTGCACTGGGCGTTTTAGGTCACGAAAAAAGGACAATTTTGTAATTTACAGTAAAACTAAACAACAACAAAAAAAGTGCTTCAATATAATGGACAATCAGCTGTAACGGATGACCCTCCAGCCCTATTACTCAGTTTAAATCTCAGTTCCACTGTAACTCCTGCAGGGAGAAGTTCAAAGTAAAACTGGAGCAAGATACGATACAAACTGCTACAAACAAAGGAACTAGGAATTAGCAACTACGATCTGGCGTCTTACAGGTGTGCACGAAGCAACTGGGAGCTGATTGCCAATAGCTCCCAGGTGTGCTCCTCCTTGCTTTCTCCACCCAGGTCACTGAGCCCCCTAAGGGAAACAATAAGAACCACATGTAAGAGCCATCTGACAGCAAGAAACAAAACACAAATCAAACAAAACATAAGATACAATCTAAATGTAAGTATACGACATCACGTAATGGATTGTGTTCTATTTTGGAGGTTGCACTGTAATAACAGAGTGAATGGGAAGTGTGGAGGCATCAACAGTAATTCCATGAATCCTCTGGCTGGTGCTGTTAATGTTTTATTTTTTTTTTCAAAGGACTGAAAATCCATGTTTGTGTTTTGTGTAATTCAAACTCTTCCTGGCAGATTTATTTTATTAAATTTATTGAGTCATTAGCCTTGATTATGCTTCTGCAATGAGCCGCAGAGAAATGTGGAAAGCAGACGATGGCGTCATGTTGAAATATAGGCCGTGATAATGTACACTACGTGATGTCAAAGCTGTTGATCTGAAACATAAAGAAAGGAAGGAATTGCAGAGAAACTCAAAGATCAAAGAGATAGGCAATATATTCAATAGAAGGTCATTCATGTGTATAAATTATTCAGCAGTTGGCTATAAAATTCAAATTCGGCTAGCTTTGTTGTTGTCCTGCAGTAAAAACATTTTTTTCCCCTCTGTGATAAAGTGATTGGTCACTTCAATATTCAGTTTTTACAGGTCACAAAATCGCCGATAAACACCCGTCTTTACAGCAAACCACTTGGCATCTTTGGTGTATGGAAAGGATACAGTAATCTGAAAACATCCAAAGCAATTACATTTGAACGGAACACCCACACACACTTTAATCTACAGGTGCATTCATCATCTCCACTCTGCTGAACAAAATGCATCGCAACTAGAAACCAGCTTGGAATTTACATTTGCTGTTACATGTTGCATATCTCTTAAAGTAGAACCACTTCTGAAGCCTCTTTTACGCCGCAAAATGGCTGCATCACAATTGTAAGTAAGTACAGTACGTACAGTATTTTCTACCAAACGGGCAGGCAGACCTTTATTTTAGGAATAATGTGAAACCAGTGTATTACAATTCATGTCAAGTGAAAGTGGGGTTGGACAAAATAATAACTATAGTTGATCGGTTCAGCCAAAACAGAAAGAATTTAGGCATAACTAATAGGTCTTGTACCTCCCCGAACAAAACGCATACACATTCTAGGGATCCCCAAAAAACAGGTCCATGTAAGGGAATCACAACAGCCAAGGTAACAAAGATTTAGCTAAGGGACAACTACGATTTGAGAAAATAATTGCCTTGGTCACTCATAGTGTAGTGCAAGTGCAGGCAGCGTGATTGTAATGTGATCTGTGATCGAATGGTGACCAGGAATATTGCAGCAACTGTCTGTGCTTCCACACGGCAACACGGCATCCCACAATCTGATAATTAGATGCATGTCTGATAGCATTAATTATCATTTACAGTACCACAACAGGGCGGGAATTGCCTTACACACAGGCATCAGCACCGATACGGCCTCTGAAAGCAAAACATTTCCAGGTCTATTCCCACAAGTTAATGTCTGGTGTTAAACTTTATATTCTGGTCTCACCATTAGGAATGGACTATATGCATGCAGCACTTCCATGTTAGGGGGAAGGTGGCGTTAGGGCTGCACAATTAATAACATTTTAATCATGATCGCAATTTTGACTGCCACGATTAAATGAGCCTGATCGTCTGCATTTTTTTACAATAAAAATGCAGGCACATATGAAAAGTGGTTCATTTTTAACAGTGACCGCAACCTTGTCAGTCAGCCACCAGGGGGTGATCGCATGGTTAAGGCTTCATTAAGGCTAAAATGGAAATTCATAAGCCAAGATTAAGCTTTTATTTTGAAGTTGGACCTGTCAACATGTTGCCGGAGAGCGGTGTGTCACGCTAAAACACTATTACCAATCGTTGTAGCGGCTGGCTTGACCGCAATGAAAAAATGCCGGGAGTGACTAGAGAGCTAAATCACAACTGTCGAGTTCTTTGCAGTTTGTGACCGTGCACGACTGACTAATGGTCAAGTAGAACAACGGAGACGTACTGTCCTTGACAATTCACTGTATTGACGACGTGGATTTTCAAATGAAAAGTCTTGCTGCCTTGCAGCCTAATGCTTCTATGCATTTACTGTATTTGCTTCAATTCAATTGCAATTCGTGAGTGCGCTTTGCAAGAGCACATTTTTTTCAGTTAGCCTTAGCTAAAGTAGAATTTTTCGGGCACATTTTGTAAAATTATCTTTCAATTACTCTTATTTAAAGATTCATTTGGAACTGAAAACTGTTGCATATTGTTTGTTAATAAGTATTGCAATACAAATAAACGAGGAATAATCATGATTAATAATTGTGATTACAATATTGATCAAAACAATCGTGATTATTACTTTGGCCATAATCATGCGGCCCTAAGTGGCGTGTTAACTTAAAAGCATAGTGACAATAATGACGGCACAAACTAGTCAAAGTTCACTCCCTCTCTGCTGGAATTATGCAACGTTACCGTGATAGACATTATCTTTAGAATTGCCACACATATCCAAGTAACGGTGAAGGAATCAAAGGATCCATATCTGATGTAAGAAGCTATTTGCAATTTCACTGTACAGGTCGGTGTGTACTACATGCATGGCTTAATCTGAGACACTCAACTCTAAAATTACTGTATTTATAGAGCACTTTAAAAAATAACCGCAACTCTAACAAACTGCTGTACATAAAGATTATACATAGAGTAGAAAGACTTTATTGTCATTGCATGATGCAGAAACCGAGGAATTGGGGTTGTGACAACATACACCAACCAATAATAAAATAATAATAATGACAAGCATGTACTACTGGCAGGATAAAGGTTGTAACCCTAACGGCTCACGGCTTGAGAGTTTCTCCATCACTGTGATGGGAGCTTCGTGACGGGAACTGAATCGCCTATTACACAAGTATCTTTCCACCTGTTATGGCTTTGATACTTTGTCCAGATAAAGAAAATTGCTGGATCAACTCCAGGCCCTCATTTCAGAACAAGCTTGCTTTAACAGCAAGTGTAAAAGGGTCTCCCTTAAAAGTATGATAAAATTCATGATTTCTTTGTGTGTGTAAATCCTTTCCAATTGTGTGTGGGTAAGAATTCTGAGACAGATTATGAAATATAATCTTTCACAACATTTAATCCCTTGGTGTTTTTGTACCGTTACCACACACTTGTAGTTTGACAGTCATCTCGTTTTAATCTCTATCTTTCAATCTTTTCTCACTTACCTTTCCTCTACACTTTGGTCAGGATATCCTCTAAATTTTGCCCCCACCCTCCACCCATTTCAACCTCACTAAGAAGCTGCCAAGCCCTATAAACAAGCGTAATTGCAGAGGGGTTGAGCCGCGACAGCTAACAGTATCTCCCATCGCTGTTCCCCCAGCCGAGCACTAACAAGCGCAGCAGCATCTTTGTGAATCCATAACAAGTCACACCAATATGGGTCATCTCTGGTGTGTCTCAACACACCTCCTTTCCACTTGCTTTCTTTCCACAATTCCTATTTTGGACAGCTTGCACCACAATTTAATACTAGGCTACTATGGAGACTTCAGGATGATGAATAAAGGCTACATAAGAAAAAAAGTCTGCAGTTGATTTGGGGAGAAAATGAGAGTCCATGTCAGGGTACTCTGACGATACCACTCCTTATTATATTTTAATAGGGAGTTTGTTTCCCCCTTGGTGTGGTTTGTTTGGCTTGGTATAAAGAAGGGCATGGAAATTGGATAGAAGTCGGTTGGAAACATGGTGACTTACAAATGAAGAATCTCTGAGTGCACTGACCTGTCTTGTACGCTGAAATTTCTCAGCCGCCGGCTTTGAACGCTTTGCAAAGACCTTTCGAGGTCTACACTCTGCATCGTCCTGAGGAATCCCAGAATTTCATCAACGCAAGTGAATAACTCACAATTGAATTCATCGTCCTCGAGTGACAGCTTTTATGGTGGCTTTTTAGAGAAGATTCCCGTCCACTGAAGAGGGACTGATATTGGCATTAAAGACCATGTGGCAGACGGCATCTTAATGTCCATTATGCAAATAGCGCATGTGGCCAATTAATTAAAACCATGACATCAAGTAGACAGGAGGGGCTTTCAGTGCATTTGTGCGTCGTTTAATCCTAATGACTTAACAACCATTGAGAGCGCAGGATTGTAGAGTTGTTTTATTTCTACCGTAGTTAGACTTTGAGAGAATTGGTGACCCCGCTGAAGCATTGTCAACCCCCCTATCAGAAGCTGTCTGATAATGTCTTTTTAAAAAATATATTTTTCTTGTCAAATTCCTCAACATAAGTCACAAGTGGCTTCACTTATTTATGGACGACTGAGGGGGGAAGATGAATTCTGGGCAAAGGAGAAAGATGGAGGTTTGCGCAGATAAATGTGCCAGTGGAAGAATGAAAATGTCCTCTGATCTGCGTCTGAATTATTCAACTCGACCACGATGCCTTCGTGCTACTCGCTTTGGGCAAAAAGAGGTCCTTGCTTTTGCACCATGGTTCCGATTCTCAAAGAAATGATGGTAGGGATGGGTATTTGACCACATTTCCTTGCTTGATTATGGGCATAATTAACAAGCAATTACTCCATTAAATGTTGATTTTATGTTTAAATGTTTGGGTTAGTAGAATCTCACACTGATGTTCTGAAGCCGTTTCCATGCCGGTGGCTGACTGAGCAGAATAATGCTGCCTGAAGGAGTTGTACCATAGCTTGTACTTTATGTTCCTCAACTTCCCATAGCTGATGTCATGTTTTTCTTGAGACAAAAAGTAGTTGACACAGAATCAGCAACAATATTAATGATATTTATGAGCAACACTGACAATAAAGATAACCAAGTCTCAATTCAATGTATAATAAATGCGATATGCTCACAAATGTTGAAACGAGGACGATGCAGTTAGCCTTGTTAGTTCAGCTGGAAGAGCTTCGGATAGTTAATATGTTTGTACTTTCATGATAGAAATTTGGTTAATGAGCTAACAGCAGCATTTTATGGATAATACAAGTTGCTTACCTTGGAGCAGGCCAAGGTATGTATGTCGATTTTTGACAGATTCAAATGACCATGCGGACAACCCCATTACTTTATCCCTGGTTTTATCTGGGTTGGTTTTAATGCTTTGGAAACGCAAATATATGAAACGAAAGAAATCCCCTCAATCTCTGCATGTACAATAAGTCTTGCGTTTGTAGAGAAACATTTTGGTTAATGAGCTACAGCATAGCATTATTTTATGGATAATACGTATATAAGTAAGATAAGTATATTGCATCCCTTGTCAATTTTTGACAGATTCAACTAACTGCGGACAGGCACTGTATTTCCTACAGAGCCTGGATTAATCTGGGTTAGTTTTGGGTTTTGGAAAGAGAACAATGAAACAAAACAAAACAAACGAACAAAAAAAAATCACTTGAATATTGCCAAGTGGAGTAAGTCTCGCGCTTTTGGCATAATGATAACATTGTGGTTCATATGCTAATGACAGCATAGCATTATTTTACTGTTAATACAAATACATTGCTTCCCTTGGAGCAGACAAAGGTGTGCCTGTCGATATCTAGGGAATTCAAATGTCTATGCGGGCAAGTGCATTGCTTTATATAGAGCCTGGATTTATCTGGGTTGGTTTTGGAAATGGAACAATGAAAAACAAAAAAAATCCCCCCAACATCTCTACGTGGAGTGGGTATTGCGCTATTAGCATAATGTTGATCTTTTGATTAATAAACTAACAATGCATAACATTAATTTATGGGTAATACAAGTACATTGCTTACAAAGGTGTGCCTGTGGATTTTTGACAGATTCAAATGACCATGTGAATGACCATATAGCTTTATCAAGAACGCGTTTTAGAAGAGATGAAATTCCTGAGGGTAATTGTTGACAACAATAATCTCCTGCAAACCTCACATTAAATATATCAATCCAAACTCTCCAAAAACATTTCTATCCTGGCTAAGGCAGAACATTTTCTCAACCAGAAATCATTGCACATTCTGTACTCCTCTCTAGTGTTGCCATATTAACATTAACATAACTATTGTTCTGAAGTCTGGAGACACACAAGAACTCACTACAATCACTGTTTATACTCCAAAAAAGAGCTACGATCACTGATCACTGATATCCTGATGTGGTCACATCGTTAAAGAAAAAGCAAAACAAGTCTCTTGTAACATCATGTATTGTCCTTGCAACTGTAAACACGTACCGTATGCGTTATTCAAGAGGCACATTTAGATTCCTTGCTATCATGCATGGGAATCAATTTATTCATGGTAATGTCAATATTGCGGCGAATTATACTTGATCCAAAAGGTGAACACAGAATGGAAATGTAACACTAGCGTCACCTATGCAGCGGTCCACTCCGGGGTCTTATTTCCTCGGGCATTTAGACTACCGCTGTTTCCCAAATGAAGTCACAATTTTCAGCTGGAGTGGCTGCATGGCAAAATGTACTCCCGAGAATTACCTTATCCCCCTGCTGGACATGGATGACTATCTCAGGTGGAGGGAGAAGGACGGAGATTGCTGGCTACCTTGACACGTTGAAAGACCATGATGAGTCAATGGCCCCCAGCATTCTCTCCATATGTCTGTATTGACCAGGGCGAGGAGAATTTACCTTTTTTAAAGCCACGCCCGACACTTTTTACATTTACACACCTTCCAAAAAGTTCAGCTTTTCATTTTGTCAGTTCACCGAATATTCAGGTGTTTTTTTCATTTTTTATTTATTTTTTTCCCCAAAAGTAAGACAAGCTTTTAATGTTCTTTTTGGTCAGAATTGTTTTTTGCCTTGGAACTCTGCCATGGATGCCATTTCTTCCTCAGCTCTTCCTTATTGTTCAGTCTTGAACACTGACCTTAACTGAGGCAAGGGAGGCCTGCAGTTTTTTAGAAGTTATCCTGAGTTCCTTTGTGGCCTCCTGGATGAGTACATTGCTGTTCTCTTGGAGTAATCTTTGTAGGCCGGCCACTCCGGGGAAGCTTCACCACTGGTCCATATTTTCTCCATTTGTGGATAATGGCTCTCACTGTGGTTCGCAGGAGCCCTAAAGCTTTCAAAAACCCTTTATAAGAATTTCCAGACTGATGTAAACATTTGTATTTCTCATCTGTTTGAATTTCTCTGGATCGTGGCATTTTGTTGCAGATTTTTTGCAATCTTTTGGCTGGCTTCATTTTGTCAGACATGTTCTATTTATGTTATTTCTTGAAGAAACCCACCCATTGAATTTATGTGCAAACAAATTTATGTGTGTGTTAATTTTCATCTATTTGTTTTATTTCAACATTTATTCAGGACCGTGTTTACATTGACTAAAGGTACCTGTTTTTCAACAGGAAGAATTTCTTATTTATTAGTTATTTCTAAGGAGGTTGATGCAAGTTAATGCTCAGAAAATAACTTTCTGGGGAAAAAAAGTTTCAATCTTGGTTTGGTATGTGGAGAAGTGAAGCAAATTCCAGAAGGGGGGAAAAAAGCAATCCCATATGTAGGTATGCACTTTTTCTTTAAAATTATATGACATCATTCATTACAGATTACTTTTTCAGACCCCGAAGTTACAGCTTGCAGAATCCCATGGATCCTGGTGGACCCCAATTTGATAACACTGCTGTACAGAAAAAAACACTTCCAATATTTTATAATGTATCTATTTCTATCATTCTCTATGAAATGAATTCTCAATAAAATGTGTTATTACCATTTTCTTCAAAGGAATCAACAACCATCAGAATTTTCTGTGGTTTGCACCTTTCATACGGTGTCATGTTAGTAAAAGTACACAAATACATCGCTGCATTACCCTCCCGTTTCCGTTTTGCACTGCCGGCTTTGGTGACAGCATGGCGGACAGGCTGTTGTGATTGTTGGAGCTTGATGCGGCGCCGGCGAAGTGTCCGCGTTGGCTGGCATAACAAAACAAAACGCACATTTACAGTGTGTCGACGGCATCAGAGACAAAGTCAGCAGGGCAACTGGCACCACGGGGGGGGGGGTCGTCAAACATTGGTTCATTTACATAACCACAGAGTTACACAAAGGTTATTGGAGATGCCTTTAACGCAGATTGAAGAAAGTTTTTATGAAAGTAAGCTTTCATGTCATTCTTTGCAGGCAGCGCAACATCTGCTACGTCTCGCTCTCTCTTCGTCATGTCAACAGATCTAACAAGCACAGCGGGTAACCAAGAGGCCCTCACGGTGCGTGTTGTCTTTTTGAATGTGGTGTGTACACTACCTGAACCCACAGAGCATACATGAGGGTCTCCCTGGGTGGTGCTTATGAGGACGTAAATAATGCAAAGAATGATAAAGGTGCAAAGGAGCCTGTTAAGGCGAAAACTGCTGACGAGATAGTGTTGGCTGAAGTAGTGGTCAATAGGGCTGAAGTAGTGGTCTATATATACGACTGGTTAGCACAGCCGCCTCACAGTTCTGATGACCTGGGTTCAAATCCCAGCCCCGCCTGTGTGGAGTTGGCATGTTCTCCCCGTGCCTGGGTGGCTTTTCTCCGGGTACTCTGGTTTCCTCCCACATCCCAAAAACATGCATGGTAGGTTAATTGACAACTCTAAATTGCCCGTAGGTCTGTATGTGAGTGCGAATGGTTGTTTGTTTGTATGTGCCCTGTGATTGGCTGGCGCCCAGTTCAGGGTGTACCCCACCTCTCGCCTGAAGATAGCTGGGATAGGCTCCAGCACGCCCATAACCCTCGCGAGGATAAGCGACACGGAAAATGAATGAATGAGATTATATATATTTGTATCATTTTCCACAATAAATACATTTATTGAAATAAAGGATGTATTTAAATACATATTTGACCTACAAAAATAATTTACCTTCACCAGTTTTTATTTATTTATTTCTATATTTTATCATTTATTCTTTGTTATTTATTTGGCTTTACTTTTTATTGGACAATAACTAGGTGGAAGGTGTTGAAATGTGGAAGGAGCGGAACTGCGAAAATTGGCTCTTCAGCATTGATCCGACGATTGTGTTAGCGTTAGAATGGAACTCTGCTTAAAAAAAAAAAAAAAAAAAAAAAAAAAAAAAAAAAAAAACACCTAGTTTTATGATGTCAAACCCAAATGTGTTCTATGTACAAAAAAAAAACATAGGAATTGACCACACTGGTCAAATACTTTTACTTACTCATTCATTCATATCCAGGGGCTCTTACTTCAGGTTCAGAGATGGATAATTTTGTTGCATAGTTTTAACCTGCTTCCTGCGTGTGCACTTCTGTGGGAGACTTAATTTTGCATTATTAAATGTACAGAGCTATTCTGCAGTGCAAACATTAAGAAACACTCACATTCTTTTCTGTGGGGAAGAGGAAGCAGAAGAGGAGGAAGGAGGAAAGAGTGAGGACTGAAGTGGTACAGAGTTCCATTATGCATGGTTGCTGCAGGCAGTCCGCGATGACTTGGAAGTGTATGAAGGCCACAGCTGCGAGGACTATCAGACAACAGTGATTGTTTGACACTGGGCGGCAGTTTTTACGTGGGAGGCTGCGTCGTGGAGAAATGCAGCCCTACGAGGGGCACAAGCCACTGCAAACTGTAGGCCGGTCCCAAGCCCGGATAAATGCAGAAGGTTGCGTCAGGAAGGGCATCCGACTTAAAACTTTGCCAAACAAATATGAGCGTTCATCCAAAGAATTCCATACCAGACTGGTCGTGGCCCGGGTTAACAACATCTGCCACCGGCGCCCTGCAGGTTCACAGCGCCGGTGGAAATTCAGCTACTGTGGTTCGAAGTCGAAGAAGAAGAGGTGGAAAGCGGGTTCTTCGGCAGAAAGAGAAGAGGAAAGCACAGAGCCTAGAACTGAATGTGGGGACTTTGAATGCTGAGACTATGACAGGAAGACTAAAGAGAAGGTTGATGGATGTCGTGAGGGAAGACATGAGGACAGTTGGTGTTCGAGAGGAGGATGCAGGAGATGGAAAAGGGTGACACGCTGTGGCAACCCCTAAAGGGACAAGCCGAAAGGAAAAGAAGAAGGAGGCTGCGTCGTGGAGAAGTTGAATTCTGACGCATATTGTACATGGGTACACCCCAACATACCTTCGTACGCAAAATACTATACAATCCCAGCTCATTCTTCACCCTTTATTAACCCTTGTAGCCAAACTCCCTCTGTAAAAAACTACAGCCTAACACTAATAGTTACCATCATCTGT
The DNA here is from genome assembly GCF_024500385.1 of Phyllopteryx taeniolatus. NCBI lineage: Eukaryota > Metazoa > Chordata > Actinopteri > Syngnathiformes > Syngnathidae > Phyllopteryx > Phyllopteryx taeniolatus. Next base: position 30,248,087 of record NC_084503.1, read on the forward strand.
CACTCAGTCCAGGCCTGTTGCATTGCTCAAACACTGCCCCCACAACCCCTCCCACCACCCACACCTCCTGCCCAGCTGTCTCACAGAATGCCCAATGATGAGATGTGACAGCCAAGGACAGCCCAGCACTCTGACAGCCTTGGAATTGAGTCACCATGCAAAGTAGCTGCAAAGCCCCTAAGAAATAGACAACTCTATCAGGGTCTATATGCGCATACACTTGGACGTGACAATACATATACATTTGTGGCAAAATCTGTATCAGTATTATGCGAAGATATGGTTGAAAGTGTGTGTGTGTTGGGGGAGGTTAGATTTAATGAAAGAGTCAGTTGGCAGGTTATGTGAATAAATCACGAAGGAAAAATGTGAGCGGTCTAGTTACAGTACATTAAACTGCAACGACAGCAGCAGTGGTGAGGCCCCTTTTGAAGAAAAGCAATTTCGATTTTATTGATTTTAACAACTATGGACCAGTATCTGTAATGTAAACATCCATCCATTTTCTGAGTCGCTTATCCTCACAAGTGTTGCGGGAGTGCTGGAGCCAATCCCAGCTCCGTACTCATCGGGCAGGAGGCGGAGTACACCCTGAACTGGTTGCCAGCCAATTGCAGGTCACACATAAACAAACAACCATCCGCACTCACATTCACACCTACGGGCAATTTAGAGTCTTCAATTAATCTACCATGCATGTTTTTGGGATGTGGGAGGAAACCGGAGTGCCCGGAGAAAACCCACGCAGGCACGGGGAGAACATGCAAACTCCACACAGGCGGGGCCGGGGATTGAACCCCGGTCCTCAGAACTGTGAGGCAGACGCTCTAACCAGTGCCGCCACAATGTAAACAATAACAAAAAAAACAACAACGTTCATTAGTTTGAACATTAAACATCTTTGTATCTTTGTAGTGTATTCAATTTAATATAGGTTGAAAGGGATTTGCAAATTACTGTATTCTGTTTTTAAGTTTTATACATCCCAACATAATTGCAATTGGAGTTGGTACCATTTTGAAGCAACCTTTTTGAAAAAAACTCAGACTTTTGACACACAGTGCAGTGTACTGCTCCCAGTCGTCATGGTAACAAAAGTTGGACTCGCCATTGGCAGTAAAATCAGTTATTGTATTTTCACTCGTGGAGGCAGCACTTCATCACCAAGCCGCCGAATTACTGTATTTTCACGACCATAAGGCGCACTTAAAAGTCTTAAATTTTCTCCAAAATGGACGGGGCGCCTTATGTGTGCACCGAGTTCCAACATAAATGTTGTGTGATGAGCGTTCCGCTTGACTTTTTTTTTTTTTTTTTTTTTTTTTTTGAGCATTTCCTGCCGACACGCTGCTTACGCAGAGGAAAAACGGATGTGGTTGACGACAGGGGAGGGTGCATGAAGTAGGACGCTAAAGCCACCCCCCGTTTTTTAAAATTTATTTATTAATTTTTAATTACATTTTTTTTATCGCTTGACTGGGAGCATTTCCGGGGTGTGCATTGTGCAAAACAACATCGGTCTGGCTAAGGACCCCCGAAAATGGCACTTACGAAGAGACACGCTTACGTAGCACAGTTTAAACTGCAAGCTGTCAGTTACGCGGAGAAACATGGGTATTGTGCAGCCGCAAGAGAATTCAAGATAAACAAATCCATGGTTCGCAAGTGGAGGAAGCAGGAAAACGAGCTTCGCCAAGTTAAAAAGACGAAGCTGAGTTTCCGCGGAAAAAAAAGAAAAACAAAACGCCGAAACAAGGCGAGGTAGCCCGAGTTTGAAGACCAACTCGAGCAATGGATTAATGAGCAAAGAACAGCCGGGAGAAGCGTCTCAAGTCACCATTCGACTGAGTGCAATAACTCGGGCCTTGCCATAATTCCGGGAGACTTGACGAACCGCTGGACATCCGTATAAACGGGTGTTCAAAGTGAAGTTAGCGGCGTGGTAGCCATGGATGACAGATGGCGAACACAGCTTTACTAAAACTAGGAGGCAGCGCCGGGCGAGTTACGCCACAATTTGTGAATGGATTGTGGATGCTTGTTCGAGCTTTCGCACGGCAACGAGACTGACTCGAACCTGGTGTGTTTGATTGAGAACTTGCCCAGCTGTTCATTTCAGATACAGAAGATGAGGACTTTGATGGATTTGTGGATGAGGATTGATAAAAAAAAAATAACGTGAGTACATTGTTAAATACTTCAATAAAGTACAACTAAACTCAGTTTTGCTCCTGCTGCCTTTTTAAAAACATTATTTTAGCCTGCATGCATGCTACCGTATGTTTTAAGCTAGCATGTTTTACCATGCCTGCGCCCAATAATACGGTGCACCTTATGTGTGTGTTAAATACAGAAACAGACCCCGTAACTGAGACTGCGCCTTTTAATACGGTGCGCCCTATGGTCGTGAAAATACGGTACACTACACTCAGATCTGTGCAGTGGATGCATCACCAAACACGAACACCTGAGAGAGTGTTTATGTCTTGTTCTTGGTTAACAGCAGAGCTCAAATGAGCTCAACAATTTGATGTCTATTGTACAAAGTGTACAAAGAGGATACAGATTGCCGTTTCCGTCCATCCACCTCGCGAATGTACGCTCCCTACCCAACAAAATGGACGAGCTTCTTCTTCTGATAAAGACTTTGGACGTTCCGCCGCCATGTGCTTTACGGAGACTTGGCTTTGTGAGGCTGTACCCGATGGCGCCGTCATGCTTCCGGGCTTTCATCTTCACCGAGCAGACTGCATCACGGAGTTAAAGGGAAAAACAAAAGGCGGCGTGATATGCTTCTATATAAACGAAAAATGGTGTAGGAACGTCACGGAGCTCAGCACACACTGCAGCCTGCATTTGGAGTCGCTGTTTTTGAACTGTAAGCTATTCTACTCGCCGCGTGAATTTGCATCATTCATTCTGGCTGGCGTGTATGTTCCGCCTCAAGCTAACACGAACGCCGCACTGCTAATGCTCGCCGAACAAGTAAACGAAATTGAAAAAAATCCCCCGGACTCACCCCTCATTATTCTCAGGGACTTTAACAAAGCTAAACTCAACCACGAACTCCCTAAATACAAGCAGCACATCAAGTGTCCTACCAGGGAAATTAACATTTTGGACCACTGCTATACTACGCTAAAAAACGCATACTGTGCCAAACCTCATGCAGCACTGGGCTTGTCTGATCACTACTTAATTCACTTAATACTGACATACAGGCAAGAACTTAAATGCGCGAAGCCTACAGTGAAAACAGTGAAAAAGTGCACCAATGAAGCAAAAATAGAACTTCAAAGCTGTTTAGACTGCACAGATTGGAGTGTCTTTGAAAATTCAACTGGCAGCCTGGATCAATATACAGACACTGTCACATCCTATATCAGTTTCTGTGAAGAGGTGTGTGTGTACCAACAAAGTCATTTCACACATTCAACAACAACAAGCCGTGGTTCACTGCCAATCTTAAGCAGCTTCGCCAAGCTAAGGAGGACGCATATCAAAGCGGGGACAGGGCCCTGTATAATCGCGCTAGAAACCAGCTGACTAAAAAAATTACCATTGCAAAGAGGAACTATGCAGCAAAGTTGCAAAAACAGTTTAGCGCTAACGACTCTAAATCAGTCTGGCATGCATTCCAATCGCTGACAGATTACAAGCGACGATCCCCCCCAAGCTGACAACAATAGCACACTAGCCAACGACTTGAACACCTTCTACTGCAGATTTGAAAAGGACACTTTCACACCCCACACCCACCCAGCCGCACCACCGACCACTATCACACCACCGACTTCTGCGTTAACTATCTGCGAACAGGATGTGAGACGCATCTTCAAACAACAAAAGATTAACAAAGCGGCAGGCCCAGACCATGTGTCCCCATCCTGCCTCAAAGTCTGCGCGGACCAGCTAGCTCCAGTCTTCACACAGATCTTCAATAGATCTCTGGAACTGTGCGAAGTACCATCCTGTTTCAAACGCTCCAACAATATTCCAGACCCCAAGAAACCTACAATCTCGGGTCTAAATGACTACAGGCCTGTCGCCTTGACATCTGTGGTCATGAAGTTCTTTGAACGTCTCGTGCTGGACCACCGCAAGAGTGTCACAGGTCCCCTGTTGGACCCCCTGCAGTTTGCCTACCGAGCGAACAGGTCTACGGATGATGCATTCAACATGGGACTGCACTTCATCCTAGAACACCTCGACAGTGCAGGGACCTATGCGAGGAACCTGTTCGTGGACTTCAGCTCAGCGTTCAACACCATCATCCCTGAACTCCTTTCAGCGTCTCACCTGCCATCTGCCAGTGGATTTACAGCTTCCTGACAGGCAGGACACAGCAGATGAGGCTGGGGGAGGCCACCTCATCCACACGCAGCATCAGCTGGGGCGCCCCAAGGTTGTGTCCTCTCTCCGCTGCTCTTCTCTCTCTACACGAACGACTGCACCTCAACGCACCCGGCTGTCAAACTCCTGAAGTTTGCAGACGACACCACTGTCATCGGCGTCATCAAGGACGGTGACGAGTCTGCATATCTAGAGGAAGTGGAGCGGCTGGAGCTGTGGTGCGGCCGACACAACATGGAGCTGAACACGCTCAAGACTGTAGAGATGATCGTGGACTTCAGGAGGCATCCTTCGCCACAGCTGCCCCTCACGCTGTCCAGCTGCCTTGTGTCAACTATCGAGACCTTCAAGTTCCTGGGAATTACAGTCTCTCAGGACCTGAAGTGGGCGATCAACATCAACTCCGTCCACAAAAAGGCCCAGCAGAGGATGTACTTCCTGCGGCTTCTGAGAAAGCACGGCCTGCCACAGGAGCTGCTGAGGCTCTTCTATACAGCGGTCATCGAATCAGTCCTGTGTTCTTCCAACACAGTCTGGTTTGGTGCTGCTACGAAAAAGGACAAACTCCGACTGCAACGGACAATCAAAACTGCTGAGAGGATTGTCGGTACCCACTGTAGTAGTCTCGCCAAGCTGCACTATTTGCATATCTGTTGTTAACCAATACTGGCCACTCATGCCAGAGTAGCATCTGCTCCATTTGCACACTGATTGAGGAGTATCTGCAACATTTACACAATCAACATTGTCTCAGACTATCGCGCTACTCGCTTGAAGTCTCGGTGCCCTTTGCACAATGGTCATTGCAACGGTCTACTGCAATATTAGTCATTCAAACTGGTCTAAGTGCTAGAGAACTCTGCATCTTTTTGCACAATTGTCAAAAAAAAAGTACCGGCATTACCAAATAACTAGCAACCCATTTTTGCTCAGTGACTGTTTTTTTTTTTTTTTTTTTTTTTTTGTCAATGTCTTTATGTCTCAAAAGGATTCTCTGTCAATTGAGTGTCTGTTGTCGTACAAGAGCGACTCCAATTAGCGGAGACAAATTCCTTGTGTTTTTTGGACATACTTGGCAAATAAAGATGATGCTGAAGTGTATATAAACAGCATATATGAACTGAAACAATCAACAGTTACTAGCCCTTTTTTGGGGGGGTGGGGGTGGGGTTCTTCCATTGCCAGTCAAGCAGATGTTTGACAACATAGTAGTATTTGGTCCGTGTGGTTAAAAATGTTGGAAATCCCTGTGTTAAAAGATTATAATGTTGCACTGATCTATCTTAATTTCCAGTTTTTCTTTTGACTACAAGCTATTCATCTATCCATCCATTCATTTTCTATACCGCTTATTCTGTTCAGGGTCACAGGAAGGTAAGAGTCTGTCTCAGCTGACACCCTGGATTGGTCGCCAGTCATTCACAGGGCACACAGTATACACAGATTACCATTCACACTCGGATTCACACCTATGGACAACCTAACACCCACGCAAGCACAGGGAGAACAAGCAAACATGAAAAGTCCCGATCTAAGATTAAAAACCAGTAGATGAGACTGAAAGCCAAATAATAATCCTCAATCTAGACAAGGAGTGTACTCCATTTTACCTCTAACAGCTTCACAACACCATTCATCAACAATCAATACCACTGTTGACCAAGTTCTTAAGGATCACTGTATCTATTTTTTATGCCTTTATGACAAAAAAAAGTCAATATACACTCCCAATCTACTTTGATGGCTGGGACCCTCGCACAGAGTTTGTAGGCGCTAAATGTGTATGTACATTTCAATGATACTGATTCAATTTAGCCCCCCGACTATGCATAAGCATGATGGATTGGTTAAAAGATTAAACTTGCACTTGGATTTAAAAACAAAAAAACAACAGGTCACAAATGTAATCAAGGGGAAATGCAGACCTCCAACTGGGACAATTTAATGGTAGTGCTCAATAGGCGGTGACATAACAGAATCTGAGAGGAAGAATCCAGTAAATTAAGCAGATAAGGACACAGACGTTTGTTTGTTTCCCTTTTGTCCTAATGGGATTTGGCATTGAATTTGCACTTGCTCAATATAGTGAGATTGTGTTACTTTTAAACCAGTGCAAGCTGGGATGCAGGGAATTGATGATGCAGAGTTAAATGGCACAATCCGCAAACATTTGCATATGCTTTCAGGACAATTTAAGAGGGTGTTTTATGCGACACTTAATTGGAGCCATGTGGAATTTAAAGCGAGAACGGTCGCTATGCGCATCAATAGAAAGGTTGGAATAGAGGAGGGTGGGGGCGGGGCAAATACTAAGCAGCCTCAGGTGACCCACCACAGATGCCTATTCTGAGATATCGCTGAGACTTGGATACTTCCAGACATGTTGCATGTTTGGAGGACTTCTTACACTGGTGGGCGCCTGGTGGTTGCTAGCCCCCTCAGGACAAAAACAAAAGCATGAGGGCCAGGGATGCTTGGCCTTGGTAGAGGTGCCGAGACCTTAAGGGCTGGAACACCATGCAGCAGACAATGATGTCCTTTTCCCGTCGCTATTCTCAAAGCAGATTAGAGTACGAGGGTAGGACTAGGAGGACTAACTATATCATCCCTGTCCATGTGGAAAAAGATTTTCTCATCCAGACCTCCAAGCACAAAGTGACACAGCTTTGAGGGATGTTGCTAAAATTACACCAGGCACAACGCACTTTTGGCAACTTTGCGGCCGTATAGTGGTTAACTTTCGAGGGGCCGGCGTTGGGGGGGATTGCTTTATTGCCTCGATCAATCAGTCCACATATTGACATGTAAAAATGATTCCCAACAAAAGCGCAGGCATTTTCGTTTTTGGGTCAAATTGTCAGCAGGAAACGTTATTTAAGCCCTTGTCAGACAAAATGACAAATGTGCACAATCAAGAAAATCGCGACTGAGGTAATAGCCAAGTTTTATATTTGACTGGGATGAAGTCATTTTTCACTGACACCACCACTTGACTGTCACTCACGGATATAGCCGTCCTCACACAAAGGCGATGTGAAAATGCCCACGAATTCTCTCAGGCTGTTCATCTTCCCCACTTAGCTGTAGCTTCTTCTGAGTGAATCTCTCTAACTGATTGTCTTGCTTTGTTTGTTTATTTGTCTGGTCAATGTACAGTATCTATCTGAAAATACCTATTGAAATTGTGTGACTTGATGTGAAATCCTTGTATTTTGTCTCCTCAAGGCTCATTTATGCTCCCCTATTCATATGAAAATACTGTAGCTCATGTCCCTGGCCTTATACTTCCCTTGCATTGGAGTGGACGTTTAGCCAGTCCCCTCCATAAGTATTGGAACGGAAAGATCACTTACTTTGTTTTTGTTGTATACTGAAGACATTTGGGTTTCAGATCAAAAGATGAAGTCGAAAGTTCAGAATCCCAACTTTTATTTCATGGTATTTACATCTAAAACCCCAACTCTAATGAAGTTGGGACGTTGTGTTAAACATAAATAAAAACAAAATACAATGATTTGCAAATCATGTTCAACCTATATTTAATTGAATACACTACAAAGACAAGATATTTAATGTTCAAACTGATAAACTTTATTGTTTTTAGCAAATAATCATTAACTTTGAATTTTATGGCTGCAACACGTTCCAAAAAAGCTGGGACAGGTGGCAAAAAAGACTGATAAAGTTGAGGAATGCTCATTAAACACCTGTTTGGAACATCCCACAGGTGAACAGGCTAATTGGGAACAGGTGGGTGCCATGATTGGGTATAAAAGGAGCTTCCCTGAATTGCTCAGTCATTCACAAGAAAAGATGGGGCGAGGTTCACTCTCAAGTGCGTGAGAAAATAGTCGAACAGTTTAAGGACAATGTTCCTCAACGTACAATTGCAAGGAATTTAGGGATTTCATCATCTATGGTCCATAACATCATCAAAAGGTTTAGGCACTGCATCAAAAACCGACATCAATGTGTGAAGGATGTCACCACATGGGCTCAGGAACACTTCAGAAAACCAATGTCAGTAAATACAGTTTGGCGCTACATCCATAAGTGCAAATTGAAACTCTACTATGCAAAAAAAAAAAAGCCATTTATCAACAACACCCAGAAACGCTGCCGGCTTCTCTTGGCCTGAGGTCATCTAAGATTGACTGATGAAAAGTGGAAAAGTGTTCTGTGGTCCGAAGAGTCCACATTTCAAATTGTTTTTGGAAATTGTGGACGTCGTGTCCTCCGGGCCAAAGAGGAAAACAACCATCTGGACTGTTATGGACCCAAAGTTCAAAAGCCAGCATCTGTGATGGTATGGGGCTGTGTTAGTGCCAATGGCATTTGCAATTTACACATCTGTGAAGGCACCATTAATGCTGGAAGGTACATACAGGTTTTGGAGAAACATATGCTGCCATCCAAGCAACGTCTTTTTCATGGACGCCCCTGCTTATTTCAGCAAGAAAATGCCAAACCACATTTTGCACGTGTTACAACAGCGTGGCTTCGTAGTAAAAGAGTGCGGGTACTAGACTGGCCGACCTGCAGTCCAGACCTGTCTCCCATTGAAAATGTGTGGCACATTATGAACGGAGACCCCGGACTGTTGAACAGCTGAAGCTGTACATCAAGCAAGAATGGGAAAGAATTCAACTTACAAAGCTTCAACAATTAGTGTCCTCAGTTCCCAAACGTTCATTGAATGTTGTTAAAAGAAAAGGTAATGTAACACAGTAGTAAACATGACCCTGTCCCAGCTTTTTTGGAACGTGTTGCAGCCATAAAATTCTAAGTTAATGATTATTTGCTAAAAACAATGAAGTTTATCAGTTTGAACATTAAATATATTGTTTTTGTAGTGTAATCAATTAAATATAGGTTGAACATGATTTGCAAATCATTGTATTCTGTTTTTATTTATGTTTAACACAACGTCCCAACTTCATTGGAATTGGGGTTGTCGATGTCTTAAACAACCATGCATTTGTAAGTCAAAATAACACTCTTTTCCATTGATAGTTTTTCTTGAAATCAACAATTTAGCAAGCTGATGTTGACCATCTTTCACAAGTGGTTTAGGGAAACTATACTTTTATTGTCAATCATTTCCTTATGACCTTTACATTCATAATCCAAAGTTGTTGGCACTTGGTTTAATAAAACTAAGTAAAGGCTCTTGTCTTGTTAGAAAATCTGTGTTTAAAGGAGACAAAAGGAGGTACGTTGTGTTATAACGTCTTTTAGCTCCACGGTTTCAACAGGAAAACATTTTTTAGAAAGCCAAAATAGTCATGGAGTGGTCTTACACGGTTGTCATCGGACAGACAATTACAGTTTGATGTGAAAGTAATTCAACAAATGTACTTGCCTCAAAGAAACGTTGGCTTCATCTTGACATAACATAATCCTAAATGCCCTCCAGCTATGTTGCCCGTCCAGTTACTTAAAGCACAGACAGAGATAATATGCAGTCTATAAATTCTCACTGTGGGTAGCTATACAACCAATTGTTACAGTAAATGACTAGTGGCCAGGTGCTGATAGGAGTGTCAAAGCTAATAAAAAACTGAAAAAGGCATTGCTCGCCTGACAGAGTGGTAGCCGCTGTTTAGTAAAACTCGCTTAGGACACGTGCTGTATTTGATCCCTTGCAAGGGTCCTTTTAAAGTCAATCTGTGTCAAACAATATCAACAAAATACCGTCCTCTACAATGCATTTAACGTCACCTACAATAAGCCTTGTAAACTTGCCTCCTATCCAGTTTGTGGGGAAGTCTGCTGAAGTGCTTTCATCTCATAAGAAATGATTTACCTGTTGACTGCAATTTTGCTGTAACGTGGTAATGTTAGGCATTAGAAATAAAACTGTTTAATTTTTTTAGGGTTTCATTCTATCCATCTCCATGTATTCTTCCACGTGTTTCTATTTACAAGTCTTAACTGCACTGTCACTGGCCATCATTTTTAGCTATTCTTCATTGCAGTCATTAGGCCATCTACGTATCTCTCATTATACACCCATAAAAAAAAAATGTTGCGATGTCACTCAATGTTGTTTTGTTTTATTTAGATACAAATGTTAGATCAGTAAAATATCAGATGATTGACAACATTGTAAAAATCTGAATTTGATTAATGAATCATGTCAATCCCTATGATAGACACTTGTGAGTACTATATAGGGTGTATACTGAGGATTTAGGCTTGTATACCTTTAAGGTTATGTAGCTGTAAACAACATTTTTTTGTCTTTGTTATAGTAATGCTGTTTTTTTTTTTTTTGTTGGCTTCCCACTAATTGCCCATTCAGCGGTGCATTATGCTAATCATCTTATTACAGTTAGAGTTTTAAAGCCCTGGGAAATAATACATGTAATGAGCGGAGTGCATGTTCAACAAAAGGGAAAGGGGCAGTATTCAGGTAAGCTGTTTAAAAAGCATTGCTTAAGTAGCTTGGGGGCTTGGAAAAGGATATTGTCTTCAACACAGGAATCCATCTGGCAGAGATTTCTAGAAAGAACAACCACTCCATCAAACCAAGTCCACTGAGGTTGAATGTCTTCCCAGTCAGTCAAGCTTATTTCAAGCCAGGTTGACCAACATACGTCAGGCAATTTCTCTCCTTGCTAAAAATGTGCTTCCCTTAGGAGATTTCCATTGCCAACTGGGGAAGAACGCGACCATCGCAGCCTTCCCCCCAGGAAGGCATTTAAATGAGGCGGACACATCTGTGTTTGCTCGGGCACGGGGAGTTGATCTCGCTACGAGCCGTGGAGCCCAAGGCTGTGATGATGAGTTTGTGAGGTCTGTGTTCAGCTCGGCCGCTTCCTCACCGACTTCAATCAGATTCTCAGTTGGAGGAAAACAATTTGCATCTCACGCCCCACTGGTCAAGTTTCCTATTTTGTTTAAGCTTTTTCAAGGGTGTTGCCCTTACCAGTGTGTGTGTGTGTGTGTGTGTGTGTGGTATTAATCCATCCATCCATCCATTTTCTGAGCCGCTTCTCCTCACTGGGGTCGCGGGCGTGCTGGAGCCTATCCTAGCTATCAGCGGGCAGGAGGCGGGGTACACCCTGAACTGGTTGCCAGCCAATCGCAAGGCACATATAAACAAACAACCATTTGCACTCACATTCACACCTATGGGCAATTAGTTGTCAATTAACCTACCATGCATGTTTTTGGGATGTGGGAGGAAACCGCAGTGCCCGGAGAAAACCCACGCAGGCACGGGGAGAACATGCAAACTCCCCACAGGCGGAGCCGGGCATTGAACCCCGGTCCTCAGAACTGTGGTATTTATAATCTTTCATATGGACTTAAATTTGGTAAACTGACTTAATCTAGTTAGATTATGGGGTTGTACTTACAATTGTGGATGACCAGTTGATGTGTTAAATTTCACAGAAAGGTTTATACAATAGGGAAAAAAAAGTAAGTCAGAATAGCCCCTCTTATAGCGCTTGTAAAAGGCAAAATACACCTTTTTTTTCTATAAACAGCATTTATGTGGAATTAGGCGCAATATAGTTGTAACAGGCGGCACGGTGGCCGACTGGTTAGAGCGTCAGCCTCACAGTTCTGAGGTGCGGGGTTCAATCCCCGTCCCCGCCTGTGTGGAGTTTGCATGTTCTCCCCGTGCCTGTGTGAGTTTTCTCCGGGCACTCCGGTTTCCTCCCACATCCCAAAAACATGCATTAATTGGAGACTCTAAATTTCCCGTAGGTGTGAATGTGACTGAGAATGGTTGTTTGTTTGTATGTGCCCTGCGATTGGCTGGCAACCAGTTCAGGGTGTACCCTGCCTCCTGCCCGATGACAGCTGGGATAGGCTCCAGCACCCCCGCGACCCTAGTGAGGAGAAGCGGCTCAGAAAATGGATGGATGGATAGTTGTAACACAAATGTTCACCCAGGTCACGTTACAGCTGTCTCAGAGTTCCCTTCCTATGTAATTTTAAGTCAGTTTTCCGAGTTGTTCAAGTTCGCCATTCACATTTGTAGATTCACTGTGCACTGAATTGTTATTTCAATGGCTTTTTTCCTTCTTTTTCATATCTAAAACTGTGGCCAGTGATGCACTGTGGCGTCTGGCATTAGTCGCCTAGTGACTTCAGCTGCCTAGTGATGTAGTTGGATGATCGGTCGACAGTCACATTTTGTCCCCATCAACGAATATAAGTTGGCTTGTGTTTTTATTTTATTATTATAGTCCACAGTAACTCAACACAGTAACGCTGAAATCTGTGATTTTCATGGATCGTTTTTTTATGGGTTTATGTGGTATAATTACTCTCATGCCTTCACATGTGGGAAAGGACAGCCACAGTCACAGATGCACTTTTCAGCAGTTTGTTAAATGCAGGGAGAACAGTAAAACACAATCTATCAGTACACCTCACGCAGGAGCTACTGTCGTTCACAGGACAAACCCAGACACTCACACTCAGACTCACTGATCTCACAAACCACTCCACCAGACCCTGCTTCTTAAAGACAGATTTGCAGTTTGTTTTTCCTTGAAATACATTTCCAATATGTTCTAATGATTTTAAATGTGTTTAAAGCATGTGGGAGGGGTAAAACTATAAAAAAATAAATTAAGGCTTTTTCTTATGGTCTCTCTTGGTGACGCACCGAAATGAAGATTCTTGGCCGAAACCAAAAATGAGGAAACCAAGGTCAAAAACCAAAACACAGAAATACATTATTTATGGCTCTGCCCTATTCACTACCAGAACAATTTGTCTGAATTTCTATATTTTTAAAATTATGTCAATAACATTATCACAGGACAGTTATTACACTATAATATGTAATAGAATAAAAATAATTCAGCATAGTGTTCAATTGCAAAACATAATCATTGCTCTATAATCATAATTATTGCGATTATTGCTTCAGTCATTTTAATGTCGTTATTGCATCAACCGTGTAATGGTAGACAAAGTTGCAGCCTGAATCAAAGTATATGAGATTTTAATGTGCCATCGTTGAAAATGTTTCTGTGGATTAATTAACCTTTACCAACTCTGTTTTCAACCATAGAAAACATCCATCCATCCATCCATCCATTTTCTGAGCCGCTTCTCCTCACTAGGGTCGCGGGCGTGCTGGAGCCTATCCCAACTATCAACGGGCAGGAGGCGGGGTACACCCTGAACTGGTTGCCAGCCAATTGCAGGGCACATACAAACAAACAACCATTTGCACTCACATTCACACCTACGGGCAATTTAGAGTCTCCAATTCATGCGTGTTTTAGGGATGTGGGAGGAAAAAGGAATGCCAGGAGAAAACCCAGACAGGCACGGACGGGGAGAACATGCAAACTCCACACAGGCGGGGCCGGGGATTGGACCCGGGTCCTCAGAACTGTGAGGCTGACGCTCTAACCAGTCGGCCACCGTGCCGCCCCATAGAAAACAAACAAACAAAAACAAAAAGTATACCGAATCTCTATTTTACGAATAACAATTAGTTACTGATGGTCTTGTGGTCCCTTTGCCCGACTTCGGTGCAGGCAGCGTGGGTTCAGTTCCCACTCAGTGATGATGTGAATGTGAGTGCCCTGCGACTGACTGCCGACCAGTTCAGGGTGTAGTCCGCCTTTCGCCCAAAGTCAGCTGGGATAGGCTCCAGCACACCTACGACCCTGAACAGGATAAACGGTATTGAGAACGGATGGATGAGAACAGTCTAATTACTCCTTATCCTCCCTTTGGGATAACGACACTAGTCAGAAGTGCAGCTTATTCGTTGCCACGGAGACGATGATTAGTGACTTATGCCGCATTGACACCGTACGCAAAGTGAACTTTCGCTTCTGCAACTGCCAGCAGTAGCTCGTAGGTAGCTGGCGCGACGCTGGCCACGGTTTTTGTTGGCGTCATCACAATATCCTCTTTTGCCGTGTTGTTTTAGTGACAAAAATCTTTCGGCTGAAAACGCCACAAGATGGACATTTGGCCCATTTTCGGCCAAAATGTTTTGGTGAGCGTATTTTTAGTGCATCTCTAGTTCCTGTATATCAAATTGTGTGGTTCTGAATTTTATTTATTTATATTATCCATTCATTTTATTTAACCTTTATTTATCTAGGTGAGGCAATTCTCATTTGCAATGCCGATCTGGCTGGAGACAGCGGAGTTGGGGCCAATCCCAGTTTTACTCCTTAGCCCTTCCCCTTTGTCCTTCATTTGAAGGGCAAAGATGAAGGGGTAAATGGCCCTAGGAATTGGGATGACATATCTTCACCCCTCACCCCCTGCTGGCTGTGTCGTAGGCAGACTCGACAATTCCATTTCCAAGATGCCATCTTGTGTCAAATGAATGTAACTATTGTTACAAATTGCTTTTTTTACTTAAATGTGTCTGTTTGTGCAGTTTCTAAACGTGAATGGATTTTCCAAATTGTTTTTCAATAAATGTTTCCTACCATGTGACAGAGTGCATACATTTCTATAGTTCATCTTTATCTACTCTAAAAACCCGTTTTTATAGAAGGAACATATTTTGGGCGGCACGGTGAACGACTGGTTAGCACATCTGCTTCACAGTTCTGGGGGTCGGGGTTCAATCCCTGGCCTCGCCTGTGTGGAGTTTGCATGTTCTCCCCGTGCCTGGGTGGGTTTTCTCTGGGTACTCCAGTTTCCTCCCACATCCCCAAAACATGCATGGTAGGTTGACTGAAGACTCTAAATTGCCCGTAGGTGTGAATGTGAGTGCGAATGGTTGTTTGTTTCTATGTGCTCTGCGATTGGCTGGCGACCGGTTCAGGGTGTACCCCGCCTCTCGCCCAAAGATAGCTGGGATATGATCCAGCAGCCCGCGACCCTAGTGAAGATAAGCGGTAAATAAAATGGATGGAACATATGATCATAAATACTGAAATAGAAATAATATAATGCTAAGAATATAAACAACATTTAAATAGAGTATCTATATTTGAACTGGTCTATCTATTTTTTGCTACAGTCTCATGTCGTTTTTGTTCATATTCCTCTAACTTTAAAATTGCTTTTTGTGTCCGTTGTCATTTTGGCACTGGGCTTATCATTCTGGAGTGTTTTGTGCTGTTGTAGAGGAGGGGTGCCTTGTCACATCACTCTGGAGTAAAAGGTGTCGGGTTATTTATTACTGCATGTTGACCTCGTGTGTTTAGTAAACCCGATGTCAGACGAGGATATTCATGGGGAAATCACAGCTAACAGCTTCACGCCGATGAAATACTGCATTACATGAGTGATGTGGCTACAGCTTAACTACTGTATATGAAGAGCAAATGTCACAGTATACTCAGAAGCGACATTATTAGCCACGCTACATTAGCTACTTAGCTTCTGAATGTGACTTAGCTGTCTCATAATTCTTTCTAATCCTTCATAAAATGCAGTGCGTTGTAGTGAAGTGCGTTTGCTGTGAATCTGTCACCATAGTCCACCGGTAGACTCACGATAGGTGAGCTCGTCATAATGAGCCATTTAACCAACAATTCAAAACATGGCTTATATTTCCATTGATATGAAGAGCAATAATTATGCTCACTTACATTTATGTACTACGTTGTCCATTCCGCCGTCTTGTAAGCAAGCCGAGTCCCATAACCCTCGCTTTCAAGTGAGGACAAGACTTGGTTTCAAGGGCTATACATCCTTTCGTCTTAGCCCTTCCCCTAGGAAACGGGATATCCCTTCGTTCTCGTGCACGCACAAACCCAAGGGCTAAGACGAAGGCGAAGGGCTAAGGGGTAGAATTTGGACTGGCCCTAAATACATTGCCACCAGAAAATATTCACACCCCTTCACTTTTTCCACTGTATAGCAGATACTAAAAGTGTAAATTTCATAAAAAAATGGAAACATTCAAACATAACAGTTACATAAGTATTCACACCCTTTGCTATGACACTCAAACTTCAGCTTAGATGCATTTGATAAGCACGGTATATGCAGAGAAATGTATCGCCCCATTGAATGGGGGTTCACTGTTCCCCATAGTTGACATGTCATCTTGTTTTTCTTTGGACCCCAAACTAAGCAAAATTATGACTCACTGAAAAAGCCCCCTGCGATTGGCTGGCGACCGGTTTAGGGTGTACCCCGCCTCCTGCCCAAAGATAGCTGGGATAGGCTCCAGCACGCCCGCGACCCCAGTGAGGATAAGCGGTAAAGAAAATGGCTGGATGGATGGATGAAAAAGCCCCGCTTCTGGTCACAGCCAAGTAGTGCACCGCAAGTAAATATCGGGCATTAGAAAAGGGGCATAAACCAAAGGTTTCAGCACTGAGCCTCCACCGGTATCAACGAACCTACATAAATAAAATGGCTTGTGAAAAGGTATTGAAAAGTAAGCATGGATTATTGCTGCAGCTGGATGCCAAATCCCATTTATGCAAACGGGTCTGTGCACCAATCTGTTTATGAGCAATGTCTATAGCAAAGTTCCTGCTCTCGCCTCCGGCAACATCATCCCCCAGTCTCCTTCATGCCTTCATGAAGCGCTCATCAAGCCAAGTACCAAGAGGCAAGCGCTGGGTGATAGGCTAATTTCTTCTGTGTCCATTAGTTTGGAATAACCACTGCAGATGGTTTAAAGCTAAGGTCCAGTCAGCTGTAGAGAAATCAACATAACACAGCTGTCTCACGGGTTTACTGACTGCATTATAACGGGCACTCGCTGGCGCGAGGCTGCCAAGAATACTTTCGACGCCTTGATGTTGAAAGGTCAAATTTTTGCAGGTCTTTCCAGCTACACATTTTTTTTTAAATGGGGTCAGAGAATCTATCCTTATGTTTGTAACTCAGTGGAAGTGTGCATAAATATAGTACAAGCCGGTTCTTTAGACAGCAAACTGGTTGAGACTCTGCGTCCAATGTTAGGCCTATACAAATATCACAGTTCGGAATGTACACTGGTTTTAAGGTCACAGTTCATTTCACATTCTGCAAAGTAACGGAACAAAAAGCAAAGCTGCTTACCTTTTGTGTAAACGGGAACTGTTTTCATCACATTTGAAAAGAGACAAATTCTATCCAATAAAAAAGGACATTATTTAGTTTTAATAATATTCATGTTGGTGTGGTGCCATTTCAAATATTTGATGTAAAGGTTTGATGTACTCCCATGACATGTGGTACGCTAGCCAGAAACTTTGATGCATTGTATTTCTTTACATAGTTGTGTGGCTAGAGCCTAACGTAGCTGTTGCTTCAATGCTCGATGAATTGAAGCTCAGTACCACACGACCAAATTGTGAACACTTCGCTAAATCATTAATCACAAAAATAGTCAATATTTGGATTGCCTGTCGCCCGGGTTGTCATCTATTTTATTGATCATCAATCAGGCACACAATGTCTTGTCAAAGTGATTTGTGATACATGTAGTTTCATGTAAAAATCATATCATCTTTTCTTTATCATTTGTTTATGAACAGTATACGCATGTGTTACGAGAATAATATGATATAGTTTAGTAGGTTTTTAATAGAACATTTTAAAATTTGCTCTCAAGCTGAAGAAGTTTAGATTATTCAATCGCCAATCCATACTTTGTTTATTTATTCATTTAACAAATAAAAATGATTGAATCTACAGTTTTATCCCACAGAAGAGATATTGAATGGATCTATTATTGCTTTAATGTTAACCAGAATTGCTTTAAGGCATTCTTATTATTAATGCACAAGTGCTGTATTTTTCTTGCTGTCAAAAGTTTATTCATGGTTAAAAAAAAAAAACAAAACAAAAAAAACAGCTCGATGGCAGATTGCACTGTTTTTTGTGTTTAACCTCGCTCAGGTTTGAATTTCCCAAGCGCGTGCGCGCGCACACACACACGCAACACACACAGTAGACACAGCCTGTTCATTGTAGCTGTGAACTAAATAAACGCAGCAGGCGAGAATAATGGCTATATTTTCTGCTGCGAGCTTGTTATAGCAGAAACATTACAAAATCATTAGCCTCAGATACAATTTTACCCCAAAATGGCAACAAAAGTACAACATTGGCTTTGACACCTCATTTTGCGTGGCAAGTCTCATTAAAATGACAAAAGATGTTCAGAGCTGAAATTAGATCAGTCTGTTCATTATTTAAAAAGAAAAAAAAGTAAAAAAGTGCATTGTATCAAAAACAACAACAAATCACTTGCTGTATATCACTACAAGACTCAGCCAGAAATGTTGTGACCAAAGCACCAGATTATTATGGTTATCCATCCCGACAAAAAAAATCTTGCTACAATTGTTGTCGACAAAAGAGCACAAATTACTTTATGACATTTAAAATGGATAAAATGGAGCTGCAAACAAACTTACTGTATCTAGAGTCATTATTGCTAATACCAAAGCCAACTAATGACACGGGTACATTTATGCGCCGTTCCTTCTTATTATGCAAATATAGACCACTTAAAATGGTAAAAAATAAAATTAAAAGTCTTATTCATTGAGCACAATGGCAGGACAGCTAAGATTTGACAATGGCTTACATGAGAAGAAAATGCATTTTTATACACAATAAAAATTATGATTCTAGATTGGAACATTGGGTTGATCAAATTCCATAAGTTAACATCAACAAATGACTTGACAAATAAATCTTCCGTATTTCTAAGTAAAACGTAGTGCAACATTTTTATTGATCGATCGAGCTCCAGTCCCCACTGTAAGTGGTACCGGTGCATTTAATGTAACGAAATGTTCAAGCCGTCTTCTTGGAACATATTTATATTTTAAATTGAAATCTGCATCATTTGTAGTGTAAGATAACATTTAGCTTCAGGATTTTGACTCCGATGCATCAGACTTGGTTGAGGAAAAAAACAATTCTCTCTCTATTATGAATAGTTCGAAGTTGTTGGCTGATTTATGAAAAACAAAAGAAACAAAGCGCTTGACCTTTCTGAGAAATAAGTCTTTGCTTGTCTTCCAGTGGACAAACCCATTAAAAACACGGCAAAAGAAAACGTGTTTTCATTGGTCCATACTTTTAATAGTACCATTGAGGATCTCATTATGATGCTTTATCATGACTTCATCTTGCAATGCTATCATCGGAAACTAACAATCTACTTGTCAAAAACTTGGAGATGTTATTCAATATCCCTTACATCCAGGGCTTGACGAACTTTTTTGGTCAACAGCCACTGTGTCTTGTGGTTTCTCAGTGTTAGAAGCCACACAGCATTTTAACAAGCTACAATTATTTACATGGTTTATCGCTAAACTATTGAATCCCTCGTCAAGACTGGATAACCTCTGTTTATCTTGACCTGGATTTACTCAGCAGGCTTTACTGTCAAATGTCAATATTGTGTTGATATCCATTTTACATGTACTTTATATGAGGATATTCCAAGCACGGTTTTTACACTGCCATGACGCATATTGGAACTGGGCCACATGGGAGGGAACACAATCAGAAGTACTGTACATATATCTGGTCATAGAATTCCTGAGAGTAATAACAAACATAGTTTAGTTTATAATTTTTATTTTATATCCACACGTATTATTGACCTTCACTCTCAAATCTGACAGACAGTCGCCATAATCCCTTGATGGATCAAACGCTTCTGGGTCATGATGCTGTAATGCGTCTATGTGTGTGTGTGTGTGTGTGTGTGTGTGTGTGTGTGTGACAGAATGATTGCAAGATGGTGTATCAGTGTGTGAGTAGTCCATGTGGACATCAGAGAGTGATGAGCCATAGAACGTATTAGACATGTAATCAGTGATGCTGTTCATATCTCCATTTGAGTGAGTGAAGTCCTGTTGGGCAAGTGTAGGCTGGGTATGACCCCCTGAGGGTGCAGAGTACCGAAGCCTCTCTTGCCGGCTTCTGCAGAGCCTAGTAACGCTCGCCCCCAAAAAAGAAAGAGGGTCTGATGAAATAAGAACATCCCCCACAGAGGAAACTCTCTGTCAAATCTCTTCTCACTGCATGCGTTCCGGACTGCAATCGTCTGCAGTCTCTTCCACTCCACTCCACTCCAGTGCCTCTTCACACAAGCACTTTTTATATTGCTTTGACTGAACTCTGTTCAATTTAGCCCCCTTTCCTGGTTTCTTTTGGTCAGATGTGAGCACAGTACTCAAACTCAGGTGCAGACCAAATCAACAACAACAACAAAAATCATAAAGCAATGCGACATTGATCCGATCCAACTGGAAAATCAGCAAATCAGGTTTTACTTAAATTTCCTCAACAAACTCCCCTTAAATTTCTGTTTATTCTTTGGTGGTGCACTGATTCCTGGTACCGTAGAGTGTCCATATCTTCGCTGTCAGATAAAAATCCCATATCTCATGATGATTTTGCCTCTTGAAAAGGGACATACCATGGAAAATTTACTTTTGAATGGTTTGTATACAAATAGAGTGAACCCCTGCCTATTCGCGGTTTTCGATTCAGGAAGTCACCTTGTCAGGTTTATTTATTTATTTATTTATATTTTCCCACTGGTATCTACCCTGCGCTATTATCTAAAGATCATCTATTAATGTTTTTTGTGTTCTTGCAACACGATGGTGCCATAGCCCTGGATAATAGGAAAGTAGTAACTGGTGTAAAGGATGTAGGTTTAGCCCGGATTGTCAGCGGAAATTACGGCGATATTTTGCCGTATGTGTATGTTTTAGCGCTGCTGAGTCACAATTAAAAAGTAAAATTAAATAATCGATAAAACAATTATTTTCAAGGCTAATGTTGTAAAATGAGTTTGAAATGATAAAGTGTTAAGGGATCAAGTTTGGGCTATATTTATGGTTCAAACTACTAATACAGAGGATTATTTTTAAAATGAGGGAGGGGGGCCATCATTTACTGGCAGTTTTTCGCTATTTATGGCATGGCTGGAGTTTTACTGTACTTGGGTCTCTGGAGTGCCTGCCTTCGAATGTGCCTACAAGAGAGCTGTTCTGAATTTTGCCAGATTATGGCATTTATGTCATTTTGATATAATTTGTATGTCATATTACCAGCTCCATACTGAATTTCTCTGCTAGGCTGGGTAAAGATCCAGAGCCATTTTCAAGCAATTAAAGTGGAGCAAGGTGAGCAGTGGCTAATTTGCGTAAGAGAGTACTGCTCCCACAAAACTTGCTGTAGTTCTTCTTCTTTTGTCAAAATTCTACCATGTCACAGACACTTTATTAAGACACCTTGGAACTGTTTGAATTAGTGAATAGAAATGTATACTATATGGCTCATTTAAACATAGCCAATCGACCATTTAAAATGTTTTACATATTACACGTTTCATAATGCAATATATATAACAAGTTTTGTTGTCAAAACTGTTCTTTAATATATGTCCACTTTAGACAGTATGTCCACTTTAGACCACACACACCTTAGTTAGTTGCTGTTACTTTCTTTTAATAGAACAAATTTCAGTCATCTTGAAAAACTGACCAGAGGATTGGGTGGCTAAATGAGCTATTTAACTGTGAATGATGCTGATTTCAATGGTGAACGCATTGGTTCGATAACATTGGTAGCTTTGCTAAAACATTACTTTACCCTGCTAACCAATATTAACATATGATCATTGCGATATTATAGGCCTTTAAGCCTCCTGCTGTACAGTGCAGATGCTCTGCTTGCTTCGCCTCGGTTTACATTTTTCTTGCTGATAAGCTGCTTTTTCTTCTTCCAAATAAATTAGAAGCAGCGACTCCTGGATATTTTTAAACCTGTTGGAGTGTACTTTTTGTCAGTCGTTGCCATATTGCAATAGTTTTGTTACCCCCTCAGTGAGCGTGGCCTGCTCATTAGCACAAACCTGCTATTAGGAACAAGACCAGCAACAAGATGCCTCCCTTTTCCACTGAAGACTATCACAAACTGCTACAGAAGATGGCGGTCCTGAAAACTAAAATTCACCGCCTTGAAGTGTATGCGGAGGTAAATGGACAGTCGGAGAATGAAACCACACTATCAATGTCTCAAAATGGTGAGCAGGAGCATGCTTACAGACAGCCAGTTTGCTTCACAAAGAGGACGGATGTGGACTGTCGAACCGGAATGGGTCATCCAGCAGTTCTCCCTGGAATTTACTGGGAGCGAAGCCTAAAGATATGGGACAGCATCCAAAAGGTAGGACAGAACACAAGCCAAGTAACATAGACTCTGGCTGGCCTACGTTGAGTGCTAGTTCAACGCAGAGAGAGGGGCCATGGATGGGCGCTAAAGCGAAGGGCAATAAAAGAGGATGTAAGTCAATGCAAAACATTTACATCAGACTAACAAATAGATTTAAGCCACTCTTACAAGACCCGAGCAAAGAATGCTCATCTCCCACCACCACTGAAAGGTATGACACTAAATCACACAAGAAAAAAATGGCACCCCAAACGTAATAGTTAATAGTTGGTGATGGAGCTGTCAAGGATGTGAAACGCTTTTGCAGCGAGAAGAACACCAAAGTAGTCTGTTTTACCAATGATATGGTGTCTGATATCTCTAAAAATAATGGTGATCATTTAGTTCACTAATGACCACCCAACTGTGAAGTGTGTTATTAAAAACACAGGGGCCCTGGTTGTTTGAATGCTGAGGTTTTCATAAGTGGACCTCTCCCAATGGTACAATCTGGAGATGAATGTTTCAGCAGGCTCAGGCAATTAAATAAGTAGTTCAAAGCGGTATGTACTGTGCTATCCTTGAGCTTCATTGACAATTTCTCCATTTTTTTGGGAGCGCAGACATCTTTAAAAGGCAGACGGTCTCTGTCTCAATAAACAAGGGGTTCAGTTATTGGCTAACAACATTTTTTATTGTGTACGTCAGGGGTGCCCAATAAGTCAATCGCGATCTACCGGTCGATGGCAAAGGTAGTGTGGGTAGATCGCATTCCATTATAACGTAGACGTCCGCCTATCCTCCTCACTATAAAATGTATCACTTGATTGACAGTCGGTCTGACCAATCTGACCTTTTCTGACACAGGTGTCACTGTGCATGTGCACATAACGACGCGTTCTAGCAAGCTAGCGAGTTAGCCTCCAATTGATGTCTTTTAAACTTAAGGATCTAGAAATTAGTGGGGGAGCTGGACCAAGTAAAAAGACACAATCCAACCCCCTGTCAGTGCAAAGGAATATCAGATGGTTCAGTCCTAATTGATGGCCTACAAAAAGGTTTCATTGCCAAGGTGTAAGTCAAGACACATCTCATGATGGGTAAGAGCAGAGAGCTGTCTCAAGACCGTCGCAAACTAATTGTTGCAAAACATAACGATGGCATTGGTTACAGGTGCATATCTAAGGTTCTGAACGTTCCAATGAGCATGGTTGGGGCCATAATACGTAAGTGGAAAGCCAATCATACAACCATAAATTTGCCTCTATCACATGCTCCTCGCAAGATGACAGAGGAGTGCAAAGAATAATCAGAATAGTTGTCCAAGAGCCAAGGACCACCTGTGGAGAGCTTCAAAAAGACCTGGAATTTGCAGGTACCGTTGTCACAAGGAAAACAGTGAGTAATGTACTTCCGCCGCCATGGCCTCTATGCAAGCTCACCATGCAAGACCGCATTGCTGAAAGAACAGCATGTCAAAGCTTGTTTAAAGTTAGCTCAACAACATTTGGACAAGCCAGTTAAATACTGGGAGAATATAGTCTGGTCGGATGAGAGCAAAATTTAACTGTTTGGATGCCATAATGTAAACCACGTTTGGAGGAGAAATGGCACTGCACATCACCCTAAAAACACCATACCAACTGTGACGTTTGGAGGAGGGAACAAGATGGTGTGGGGCTGCTTCAGCATATGGTACTGGTAAACTTCACATTATTGAAGGAAGGATGACATTCTGGACAAAAATCTGCTGCTATCTACGAGGATGATGAAAATGAAATGCGGGTGGAAATTATAGCAGGATAATGATCCAAAGCATACTCCCAAGGAAACTCTCAATTGGTTTGAAAAAGTCTGTGGACCCATGGTGTACGTAATTCAGCAGCACGAAAGGAAAACATGCCTTATTGATACGGCTGAAGGACAAAGATGCAGAAGGAGTCTCAAGCTGTACCTAACCAATCGGAGGAACGAGAGATAAGACCAGACAGAGGCGCAGATGGAGTCACCAGCATCACTCAAAAAATTGGAGGAACGAATGAGGAATGAGATGAGGCAGCACTTGGAATCTCCCACACCCCTTCCCACCCCATTGGAGCAAAGCCCAATGCAACACTCACTAACATCTAGCCTAAATGCTCTATTAGATGTGACGGACAGAATGAAGGCCATTGTCAGTGTTGGAATTCAACGTACACCACACCACGATCTTCCTCCCATCCTCCCACGCCTGAAAGCAACATCCACTAAGATGCGAAGGGCCCATCTTCCACTCCTGAAGAATCTTATCTACAAATGAGACGTTTGGGGTCACAGCTGCAAATCAGATACAAACAACATTCTTCTCCAGAATAAGTCAGACCCCTATAGAGATCAGTAATTTTCCATCACTGTAATTTCAAGGGACAGAAAGTTAGTCAAATAAATATGGCACAAAGAAAGTCGAGCTACAAGCTTAGTGTGGATAAAATGCAAATCTATCAAACCATTTTCGAGCTACAAGCTTAGTGAGGATAAAATGTGAACCTATCAAACCATTGTCTCAAGTTATCTCTGCGAGACTAGCTATTCAATATCAGCTCACTGTAGTAAATTTTGATGAGTTGATTCATGGCGACGGCACAGTGGGCGACTGGTTAGCACATCTGCCTCACAGTTCTGAGGACCGGGGTTCAAATCCGGTCTCGCCTGTGTGGAGTTTGTATGTTCTCCCCGTCCCTGGGTGGGTTTTCTCCGGGCAATCCGGTTTCCTCACACATCCCAAAAACGTGGTAGGTTGATTGAAGACTCTAAATTGCCCGTAGGTGTGAATGTGAGTGTGAATGGTCGTTTGTTTATATGTGCCCTGTGATTGGCTGGCGACCGGTTCAGGGTGTACCCCGCCTCCCGCCCGAAGATAGCTGGGATAGGCTCCAGCAGCCCGTGACCCTTGTGAGGATAAGCGATAAAGAAAATGGATGGATGGATGATTCATGGCATCATTACAACCTATGAGCTAGACTTTTTACTACTAAATTAAACGTCGTTAACAGAAAGTAGCCGTAATACCATTTGAAATGAGGCAACAGCAGCACATTTTTATTTTATGAACAAGTGTTGAATAGGAAAACTTTAGGGAGACTTTTTTGCTACTTTTAAATTATTATTTCAGTGTAAAGAAATTATACTGGGTGATTTTAGCTCTTTTGAATATCTCTGTTGTTTAGTAGAAGGTAATCCAAGGGTTATTGTTTTAATAAACTACAAAGCTCCAATGGACAATTTATAGAGGATTCTTCATAACTGCTGCCAGTTTTTTGGACTTTCTCCAACTATTTTGTCATAACGGAAGGCTTTAACAATAACATGGAATTTCTTTCCGCTATACTGGACCCATTTGACCTCTCTCAACATATAAAGAGTCCAACCCACACTCAAGGTCACATCTTTGACCTGGTCATCTCAAAGGATGTTGAAATTATATCAGTTGACATTAAGGATATGGCAATTTCTGACCATTTTTGTGTTCTTTGAATTACCGAGTCTCCCAAATGTTCGGACAACTTCTATGTCTATTAAGAAAACGTACATAAATGAGAGTACCAGCACTAAGTTCATGGAGACCATAGCTGTGTCACAAACTGTGAATGCTGCGACAGTTGATGAACCTTTGGATAAATTCACCTGGAAAATCTCAAATGTCATGAATGCTGTCACTCCTATTAAAACTAAGACAATCTTGAGGCGCCCTAGAACACCGTGGAAGAGCACTATGATGGTAAAGACCTCTAAATCAATGTGTAGGAAAGCAGAACGTAAGTGGAGCAAAATTAAACTCCAAATTGACTACGACCTCTACAAAGTCTTTGTAATTTTAACCAAGAAGTCAGGGCTAGACGGCAACACCTTTCTGAAATCATCAGTAAGAACCTTAACAATACTCACACTCTACTTGCTGTGGTCGCCAAGCTCACAACCCCCCCCCCAATCAGATACTCCTCACAGCAGATAAATGCAATGAATTTGCTTGTGATTTCAGTGAAAAAAAATACTGTCCATCAGGTTAAATATAAGCACAAATCATCAAAATGATAACATGATGCTACATCTGAAGCCACCCAGGAAAAACTCTTTTACCATGTCAGAATTTGATATAGTTAACCAAAAAAACTCTATAGAGAAAACAGCTCAGCAGCTGAAACCATCAACGAGCTGTCTTTACTCAATACCATCTGACTTTTCAAAACTATTACAAAGTCTGTGCTAGCCGATCTGCAGCAAATAATCAATTGCTCACTTCAGTCAGGCGAGTTTCCCAAAGCTCTTAAAGTAGCTGCCATTAAGCTTCTTCTAAAAAATAGAACGCTGGACGCTACCATGTCAAATCTCCCCATCATAGCCAAGATTGTCGAGAAAGTTGTTTTTAATCAACTCAGCAATTTCTGGAACTTAGACTTTTTATATAATTTAATAATTGTTTTCATATTTTAATCAGGTTTCCGAACTCATCACAGTACTGAATCAGCTCTTACCAAAGTGCTAAATGATATAAGGTTAAATCATGACTCAGGAAAGATCTCAATTCTGGTCTTGTTGGATATCAGTGCGGCTTTTGACACAGTAGATCATAATATACAGATGAACAGGTTGCAAACGTGGGCAGGACTAAATGAAACAGTCCTTAAATGGTTCAGGTCCTACCTGGAGGAAAGGAGTTATTTTGTAACTATTGGAAGTGTTCAATCTTATCGAATGGCAATGACCTATGGGGTCCCTCAAGGACCACTCCTGTTCACCCTGTATATGCTACCCTTGGGCCAAATTCTTCAGAACCTTAATGTTGACTATTATACCTATGCAGATCTCACACAATTATATATAGCAGTGTCTACAGATGACTACAGTTCAATTGAGGTGTTGTGTCACTGTCTAAAACATAAATAACTGGATGAGCCAAAACTTACTTCAATTCAACCACAACAAAACTGAGAAAATTGTTTTTGTAAGTATAGAAAAGAGGATTGCTGTTAGTAAATACCTGTAGTCACTCTCTTTAAAAACCAAAGACCAAGTATGAAACAATGATTTAAACCCGAACTTGCTCGAATATTGTTTTCTTCATCACTATATCATTTTTTTAAATAAGTATATGATATGATATATGGAAACACGAAAAATGCCTAAGCATACAATATGGCCATCTTTGGTAGCGCTTGAAGACATTTGTGCCAAACAAAAGACACTGTAGCTGTTTAATAATTCTACATGTGCTTTGTCCTGATCACCTGCCATAGGGCTCCGCCAGTCACCTGAACTGGAAGGAAGTATATCGACCTATCATCACTTATGAGCAACAAAGGCACGTTTCCTGTATTACTCACTAAAAAAGAAAATTTGACCAAACAATCAATTAATCTATTAAACATTTTTAATGGGAAGCAAGAATATCCCTCTATGAATGTTATGAAGTCTAAAATTTTTTCCCGCAGGAGATGTGTCATAGCATTGCTGTAGCTTCCCATTGATGATGTCCCGTTGTTGTTCTTTTCAGTTCATTGCGGGGAATACGTTCCAGAGCCACCTGCTGTAGGTCAAAATTGGCATTATAGAGAAACCATGTAAAAAAAATTGTTTCTTTGAAATAGTTTTATTACTACCATATGGTTTATAAACATTTTAAAAATTCCCTTTTAAAAACATTGTAAATGTATTTGAACATACACAAATATTGCTTGCATAAAGTTTATAGAAAGTATTGTATGTACCGTAGTGTGTGTTAAATGTGTGCCTTTAAGAGGCCGGGCCGTGTTGGGTGATGTGTGATGTTGGCGAGTCTGCGGGTGAGTGTTTAGACATGAGCTGTGGCCGACAGCAGCAGCTGCTGTGTGTGTATTCATTGTGTTTATACTTTACTCTTCTCCGGGCACAAAAAAAATAAAATAAATAAAAAACTGCTGAAAGGTGCATCATAAATGTGTCTCTCCTTTCCAAATTCCCACGAGATGACATTACAATCAGTATACAGTACTGCGGAAACCCATAAAAAAGGATAACTGTAAACCAGAGATTCATGCAATATAGCGGGTATTGCGGCAAGAGACAGATACACCTTCCACAAAAACACGAGCGATGAACCACAATATACTGAGGGAACACTGTGTTATATTGCCAATTAGTTGAAGGAGACCGCAACAACGCCTCTGCTGGTTGCATCCAGGTGGCAAACTCCATTTTGCTCAATTTCTTCAACACACAATTAATCAACAATCAAATCCCCCAAACCATCAGAATTTATAATGTATATATCAAATAATCATTTATTACGCCCATCGTTTTGCCTATACCAAACAACAACACAGCAATCACATGTGGTTTGAGTTTTTGATAGTGTGGGGGAAAAAAAACTTGAAACAGACCTAATAGAAAATGAGCAGACCAGAATAAGTTTACTTTACATGTGAAAGCACCCTTAGAGATCCTTTCAGTGTCTTCCCATTGGGCCATTTCATTGATGTCTTGTTGAATAGACTGCAATCATTTGTGGTTAAGCAGTTGCTTCGCCATAATATGAAAATCTGACCTCATCTAGCAGAGATCACATGCAATAAACACCTGACAAGAGCCCGGACTTCAATATCTAATCTTCACTGTTGGTCCGATGTTAGCAAGGTCACCTCCCGTCCTCCCTCCCGGTGGCCACTTCCCGCCATTTTTATTTCCATCCCTCTACCTCCCTCCCCTAAGCGAGCCAATGGATTTATATTGATACTGACCTTTCGCCGAAATTAAGCACGTTGATCCCCGAGCGGTGAGAGCAAAGTTTAAACCAATTAACGAGCACTTCACCAATCAGCTGGGCAAGGCTTGCGTTGAAATAAAAAAGGATTTGCACTGCATCAAAAGCTGCTCGGGGCAAAGAGTGTCAAAGTAATCTTATTAGGTGAGCTGTATAAAAAGAGCAAAGAAGCTCCTCGGGCTTCTAAATAACAGAAGAGCAAAGACAATAAAGACACAAATGGTCCCTTTCGCTGACCTATACGAATAGAAAATGGAGATGACGTCAATGACAAATGTAAGAATAACTTCATGCCTTACTGACTACCTGTTGTTTAATCACAGCGAGGACTCACTGACATTTAAATCATGTGACAAGACACCAAAACAAAGTGATAAAACAGCTATGAAATGTCCCAGTGTCCCAAGAAATAACCGGTGTAGTCATAGCCGACCCAGCCGAGTGGATGACATTATTAGCTGACATCCAACTTGGAGGAGTTAATGACCAGAGGTATGTTTCCACTTCCTCGCCGACAAACGCACATCACGGAAAGGAAAATGCAACTTTGGGCATCGGGGCCGCCTGGCTGTGATTATGTGCTCATCGCCGACGCTGCCACCGTCTTATTGGTGGCGTGAGAGGTCCGGAGACTGTCACAGGCCATTTGTATGAGAGGCCATCATGCTATCTCTGGGAACACTGGCCTTTAGAGAAGCTCGTGCTTGCCTGAACCCTCAGTTTGTACTTACAAACTCTAAAGAATATTACAAATGAATCCAGTGTTGTCACGAAACCAAAATTATGACTTCGATACAATGCCTGCATAAAGTATCTCGACACCCATACTGAAACAATACCATGACAAAAAAATCAGTACGTAATGCTGCACAGAATATACTACTACATCAAGACACTGCCTTTAGAGAAGCTCGTGCTTGCCTGAACCCTCAGTTTGTACTTACAAACTCTAAAGAATATTACAAATGAATCCAGTGTTGTCACGAAACCAAAATTATGACTTCGATACAATGCCTGCATAAAGTATCTCGACACCCATACTGAAACAATACCATGACAAAAAAATCAGTACGTAATGCTGCACAGAATATACTACTACATCAAGACACTGCCACATAGAACTAATAGCCCAAGGCAATACCACTTGGTCCTGTAAATTAAGACTAATTGACACCCACTATTTTTTTATTCTTTTAGTTGTTCATAATAATAACACAAATAAAAATACAGTTTAATCTCATTTCAACATTACCTTGAAACGAAATGGCTTAGTGGTAATAAATAAATAAATAACTAAATAAATAAAAACATGCACATGCAGCGATGACTTCCACTATCAACCCAGGCTAAACTTTGCTCCTCCACGACACACGACATTCGTCTCTTAGTGGAGATGTATCACTTTGACATACAGTACTTGAGACCAATTCCTATTTAGACAGGGCTTCGGCGCCAACTAGTGACATTTTAGAGCTTTGCAAAGTGACTTTTCAGTGAATAACAAAGGATAGATTGAAAAATGGAACTGTCTGAATCCCCGACCAACAGACCCTTTCCAAAAAATTTGAATATCATGGAACAGTTTATTTATTTCTGTAATTCCATTCAAAAAGGGAAGCTTTCATAGATTATAGATTCAGGGCCCACAATCTAAACAATTTCAAGTATTTATTTGTTTATCCATCCATCCATCCATCCATCCATCCATTTTCTGAGCCGCTTCTCCTCACTAGGGTCGCGGGCGTGCTGGAGCCTATCCCAGCTGTCATCGGGCAGGAGGCGGGGTACACCCTGAACTGGTTGCCTGCCAATCGCAGGGCACATACAAACAAACAACCATGCGCACTCACATTCACACCTACGGGCAATTTAGAGTCTCCAATTAATGCATGTTTTTGGGATGTGGGAGGAAACCGGAGTGCCCGGAGAAAACCCACGCAGGCACGGGGAGAACATGCAAACTCCACACAGGCGGGGCCGGGGATTGAACCCTGGTCCTCAGAACTGTGAGGCTGACGCTCTAACCAGTCGGCCAACCTGCCGCCATTTATTTTTTATTATTACATAATTTGGGCTTCCAGCTCATAAAACCCACAAAATCAGGAATTCAAAAAAATTTTAATAGTGTGAAGAAATCAGCCCACATTTTGCAGGCCATAAACAGCGAGTCACACACTAATCATCTACTAACCTCAAAGCACCTGCACAGGTTTCCCCATGTGTCATTAAATTGCTTCAGTTTGGTTCAATTATCTCAGTTGGGTTCAACATGGGGAAGACTGCAGACTTGACAACTGGCCAGAAGACCATCATTGATACCCTCCATAGGATGGGTAAGCCACAAACGTTTATAGCTAAGGCGGCTGGCTGTTCACAGAGTGCTGTGTCCAAGCATATCAATGGAAGGACAAAATGTGGCAGGAGAAGATGCACCAGCAAAAGAGATGACCGTGGGCTTCAGCGGATTATCAAACAAAGAAGATTCAAGAATCTAGCAGAGATCCAGAAAGAGTGGAATCAGGCAGGAGTCACTGCTTCAAAAACCACCACAATCAGAGGCATCCGGGAGATGGGCTACAACTGTCCGGTTCCTCGGGTAAGCCGCTCCTGAGCATGAGCCAACATAGAAAGCATCTCAACTGGGCCAAGGAGAAGAAGGACTGGACTGTTGGCCAGTGGTCCGAGGTCCTCCTTTCTGATGAAAGTAAAGTTTGCCTTTCATTCTGGAATCAAGGTCCAAGTGTTTGGAGGAAGACAGGTGAAGAACAGAACCCAAGCTGCTTGAGGTCTTGTGTGAAATACCCACAGTCAGTCATGATTTGGGGTACAATGTCCAGTGCAGGTGTTGGTAAACTCTGCTTTCTTAAATCCAAGGTCACTGCAACAGTCTACCAGGATGTTTTAGAGGATTTCATGATTCCTTCTGCTGAGGATCTGTATGGAGATGCAGATTTCATATTCCAGCAGGACCTGGCCCCAGCCCATACCGCCAGAAGCACCAAAACCTGCTTTGATGCCCATGCTTGACTGGGCAGCCAACTCGCTGGATATAAACCCCATTGAGAATCTATGGGGTATTATCAAGAGGAAAATAAGGGGCACCAGACCCAAAAACAAAGAAGAAATCTGGGCTTCCATAACTCCCAGGCAATGCCACAGGCTGATTGCCTCAATGCCACGTGGCTTAAAAGATTGATGATTAAAGCAAAGGGATTCCCAACCAAGTATTGAAGATTAACATATCGTTTTGAAAGTATCATATTTTGATTGATTTAATGTGACCCTAATTTCTTTCCTTTTTTTCTACAAAAACTGAGAAGTAAATGGTGATTTCTTCACAGTGTTCAGATTTTTTCAAATCCTGATTTCGTGGGTTTTATGAGCTGGAAACCCAAATTATGTAAAAATAAATCGGACTCTATAATCTATGAAAGTTTAACTTTTTGAATGGAATCATGGAAATAAATCTACTTTTCCAAGATATCAAATTTTTTTTGGAAAGGGTCTGTAGCTCAGGGATAACTGTACTACCATACAGTACTGTTACCACAACACAATACTAAACTGTACTATATACTACTACAACAAGATAGTACCATATAGAACTACAATTCCGATGCAATACTACTTCTTCTGTATATTATAGTACTTCCTCCGCAAGGTAATACTACTTATGACAGTATATTACCACAATATAACACTACACGGGGCAATACTACTTATTACAGTATATTACCACAATATAATACTACACGGTACTATATACTACTACGACAAGATACTACCACATGAAACTACTACCCCAACACAATACTACTGTGTCCTGTACACTACCACATAGCACTACCACCACAATGAAATACTACTTAGTACAGTATATTTCTACATAGTATTAGTACAAGAAGACGATTGTAGTATACACTACTATTGGCTACAAGTACGTACAGTAGTACCAATATGGAGGTTTTACTGCATTTCTTTAATCGACAAGGGGGGAAATTGATTTATGAAATGAGACCTACCGGTATTGGGCATTTTCTTTTTCTACAATTCAAAACAGTTTCCAGGTGTATTTAAGCAAAACATCTACAATATTTAAGGACACATTATACTGTCCTTTCAGCCTCGCTGACCTCAGCCTGTGTTGATTGAGCGGTCCTATGCCATGCAACTTTGAAAATGACACATTTCTTCTTTATCGGTTTACCTCTATTGCGGGCCAACACCGAGCACGGCTTTCAAGAAAACAACATTGTTGATGCAATGGCGTGGTTACCTTACCTCTCAATGGTTTTCCTCACATACCAATCAATAAATACTGCCTCAGACATTACCAAAACAAAGCATTCAGCATAAAGCCAGAATATGATTCTTCTCTGAACAGAAACGTGGTATTTTACGATAAAGGAGACCTCATAGATCTTGTCAAACTTTCAATCTGCTGTACACAACAGGAAGCATTAGATGTCAGAAAAGTAAGCAGGTGATGAATCAGAAAGTGATGCAACATGAGAAACATATTCTTTCTTTAGTGCACATCAAATAAAGCAGATCAAAGGTAAACACTATGAAGAGAAATTCATCTCGAAGTTTTTCCCCTTTCTTTCGGAGCTCGTGTGTGTCTCTTTGTTCGCTGGCTGACACTGACAAGGAAACACGACAAAGTAATGAGTGTTTCTTGAAGATGTTATTCCTGTCACATGAAAGCATATGCCTGGATTAGTGCTGGCCATGCTTCCATTTGGTCAATTTCTTTTCCACATCAATTCATATTTGGAAAAAATTGTTGTGCCCTGTGGTTGTCTTGCGACCAGTCCAGGGTGTACCCGACTTCTCACTCAAAGTCAGCTGGGAAAGGTTCCAGCTCACCGCCAAGACTACTGAGAATAAGCCGTATAGAAAATGGGTGAATTGAAATTTTTTTGCAGGGTCCAATAGGTCACAATCACTTAAAACCTAAAGGCAATGGGGGATATACAGTGAATCCCTATATATTCACAGTTTGACATTCGCAAATTTGTCTATTGGCTGACTTTTGGCTATCCTCTATGTATAATTTTCTAATAAATAAACAAATAAAAAACAAACAAACTAATAAAAAATAATTTAAAAAAAATTTAATCACCTGTTTGCTGTTGTTGTGCTCTGGCCAAAGAAGCGATAGCATAAATAAATCTCTATTTCAAGCTTAAAAAAAATATAGAAATTAGATCATTTTACAGCCTATTTCTTGCCATGATGACAATGGCTCATTTTATGGGGGGGGCCTGTCTCAAGCAGTGAGCCAGCCATTATCCCAATCCACATAATGCTGGGTCAAATCAACGAGTGCCCTAATTTACTTTTCTGTTTTGTTTTTATTTTAAAAGGCATCACTTGTTCTATTTTTCTTTGTTTGTTTTGTTTTGCTACATGTTACGAACCAAAATTTGAGTCATGAGTGAGCTTCAGATACGCCACAGCTCGAGTAAAGTGAAAAAGACAGCCAATTACTGATTAACTTTCAGCCATTTACTGAATGGGACAAACAGCTGAACACAAAAATACGAAAATTAAAGTACTTGTAAGAAGCATGCGTGATGGGTGGGCAGGCACTCAGAGACCCAACTATTTGTACACAAATATTAAAAAGTCAATTTGTCGATAAGATCTCACCTTTGAGGCACATCTGCCTCACAGTTCTGGGACCGGGGTTCAAATCCCGGCCCCGCCTGTGTGGAATTTGGATGTTCTCCCCGTGCCTGGGTGGGTTTTCTCCGAGCACGCCGGTTTCCTCCCACATCCCAAAAACATGCGTGGTAGGTTGATTGGAGACTCTAAATTGCCCGTAGGTGTGAATGTGAGTCCGAATGGTTGTTTGTTTCTATGTGCCGGTCGCCAGCCAATCCCGGTTCAGGGTGTACACCGCCTCCCGCCCGAAGATAGCTGGGATAGGCTCCAGCTGCCCGTGACCCTAGTGAGGATAAGCGGTAAATAAAATGGGTGGATATCACCTTTGAAGCCTTCAACATATAAGTGTACTTTTTTTTGTAATAGTCAAGAAAGAAGTAGTGCTTTGTGGATGTTGTTTTGCGAAACGGCAAACCTGCGATGGGGGCGAGGGATTCATTTGGATGTTTACCACCATCTCATATGAGATTGATCGACGCAGCATGGTGGCACAGGAGGCTTAGCTCACGCTCTGTATGCTAGGTGGTGGAAAGCGCCTGACCTTCTATTGACAGTCCTTACACTGGGTGTCACTATGTGGATCAATTCCCTCTCGGCGCTGGCAAAACTGAGCGAGATTCCACCTGTGGGGAGCCGATGCGTAAAGCACAAGTCAGAATTGTATATGGATGATGAGGTGGGGGTGGAAATGAATCGAATAAATCTGCCGGCAAAGCATTCTCCCAATCAGAAACATAATCTCCTAAATGTTTGCATTCATCAAGCCTGTCACCTCTGCTAATCCGTGCCTTTTTGCTTACTTCTCATTGGACCTAAATGCTGCTTTCTCCGCATAAAAAAAGAAGAAAAAAGTTATGAATATTTAACAGTTACGCTGACTCAAAGGAGAGCAATACTGGTGCCAGAACCCAACAAAAGATTTCCATTTTTTTTCCATGTAAATATTGCCGAGACAATTACAAAAGCAACAACAGGAGGGTTTATTTATTTATTTATTTTTAAACCAGCCGTGACTCACAAGCCTAATCCAACCTCTCAGGCGATTTGTCCTCCCACTAGAGGAGACTGAAAATTCGACGTGTCTCGAGTCGCCATACACTATTCAAATGGTGTCATTTATTATTCCTGGCCCCATAACAAATCGGTTTTAATATGATATGACTAATATGCACCACTAAAATGCATATGGCATTCAGAATATGGTAAACGTTGCCTGCATGTGTGTTCTTGTTGTGCATTTAGATCAAGGCCAAATACAGTGAAATGCACCCAAATTCATACACTTCCGTATTGGAATTATCTGGGGAAAATACGCCTATAAAGTCTAAAAAAATAAAATAAATAAATAAATAAATAAACTTCCCAGGTCTAACCATCGTCACGAGACGTCTGCAAAACTTAAAAATCTTGATTTTGTATTTTTTTGTTTTTTGATGACCACAGGATTGGAAATTGGAACTCTTGGCTGTTCAGAGCAATTTCGCCACAGGGTGAGAAGTTGATCCATTTTCTATTCGGCTTGTCCTCATTCGGTCCGCAGGCAAGCTGGAGCTTATCGCAGCTGACTTTGGACAAGAGGTGCGGTACACCCTGGACTGGTCGCCAGCCAGTTCCAGAGCACCTATAGACAAACAATACTCACAATTACACCTATGGACATTTTTGAGTCGTCAATGAACTAAAAAAAACATTGTGGTCAAGTCCACAATGAGCCTCCACTTCCAAGTGATTTCATTATAATAATGCAAGATTGTTATTTAAATGACTTAAACTTTAACTAAATGACTTTAAACAATGACTGGAAAAGGTTTTGTGACGGTGACAGGAACAGATTAATTCCATTTCCATTATTTTCTATAAGAAAATGTGTTCTAAGTAAATCCGAATGCATTGTGTTCACATTACTGGTTCCACTGTTCTGCTAATTCTGTATGCACTTGTTTCCCCCCACCCCCACCCACAACCACATCCATGTACTCATTTTGGAAAAACGGTAAAAGTTTTAAAGGCACAACCACTGGAGTGCTGCGGTGCCCACGGGAAGTGACTTTTGCAGCTTAAGGGGAAAGGTGACAGAGTGAGGCCAGGCTGAACCATCAAGCCGTAGCCTCTGTTCATTATCTATAAGTGAGCCTCACTACTGTCCCTGTGCCAGAGAGGCTTCTGGAGGATACTGGATCACCAAGGGCGGTTTTAGCACGTGGTTATATGGCGTGTGACCTCATACAGTTGTAAACAACGCATACGGTGGCAATATCCTGATTATGGCAGCAAAATATAAGTATCATGCAAACAAGTAATGCATATTAAAAGGTTTCCCCAAAAAGTCAGCGACTCTGACTGTACATGGACATCAGCAGAACGACACAATGACGGAGACACGCTGAACATGATAGCATGTACACAGCGTTTAGGGTTCAAATTAGTCATTGAAAATTAAAGTTCCATTAAGCAGGCTAAAACAAATGGCTTGTAAATTCGACACACCACAGAGAAGAGTAATGTTAACAAGCCTGCCAAATTTGAATGAATAATAAAAAAAATAAAATCAAAAAATCAAAAACGCTAAGTATATAAACTCAGGTTTCAAAACTTGAATAATAAAGGCCACCTCTCAGCTCTCAGACGCTGTGGGCGTGTCGAATGGATATGCCAAAAGCAATCAAACATACTGAGGGGGTGATCGGTTATACGATGTAAAATCACATTAGAAAGCTCAGCTTCAAATCTGAATGGTTAGGGGGGGGGGCTCGCTTAGAAAATATAAGCCCCAGCCCCGTGATGTCACTGGCCTGTGTTTTAGTCCTGCCCACAAAATCAGGAAAATTCAAACAGTGAAAATGATGCTCAAGCTATAGCTCAACAATTCAGCAGTATATATATTTTCAAGTGTTTACATATGTTTTCAGCCCTTATTTTCAAACACATTTAATGTATTTAGAAACAAAACACGGATATCTGCTTCAAGCCCCTTTAAGGTCATATTGGCATACAGTATCAATTCTGGCAGCAGTTTTGATCCATCCATCCATCCATCCATATGCTATACCGCTTGTCCACATTAGGATCGCGGGTGAGACTTTGGATGAGAGGCAGAGTACACTACGGACTGTCGCCAGCCAATCGCACGGCACATATAAACAAACAACCATTCGCACTCACATTCACACCTACGGGCAATTTAGAGTCTTCACATTCATATGGGGATGATTTCGTCTTTCTTTTGAAAGACGGATAACATGCAAACTCCACACGGAAGGCCCTGAGCTGAGATCTTAATCCGAGACCTCTCGACTGTGAGGCAGATGTAATGACCACAACACAACTAGGCTTTACACCATCAAGATTTTTGGGGCCAATCACCGATTAGAGAGTTTTAATAAATCGATCACAAGATGAAGAAATATATCTATTTAAATAACTTTTTTATTAGCTGCTTCTAACTAGCATGAACCTTAAATCAGACAAGCAACTTGCTCTAATGACAATTTAGCTGCTAATTAGGCTGCTTAACATGAGCATGGATCCTTTAGGAACCTTGATAGCTAGCTAACATGCTAGTTTAGCTGCTTGTTTAGTTTGAATTTGTCAAACTTTATGTATGTAAGAAGCAAGACAACGCAGTATGATAAATCAGTAACATAGTATATAACAAACCAGAACACCACTGTGTCACATTTGTGTGTGTAATGTGACGTGGCTGCTCTCAAAAGCTTAAGCTAAAGAATGCAGGGTTCTTCACAATAGTAAATGGGAAGTCAGCCAGGAAAAGCGACTCTTAAGTTTTCCTGTGCCAACTCTTACCTTCCCACTGTCACGGCACGACAGTTATGGCTTGCTTTAGCGTCCGTTTCGTAGTGCGCTAAAATGAACTAGTTGTCGGACTCAAACATACACGACGGCAGCGCGGAACGTCACTGGAGTAAATGAGATTGTGTTGGCTGTAATGTCACAATTCGCCGATCTGATCAATGACTTCATTGATCGGTTGAGTGAATTATGACATTACAGCCGATCACAAAGTTTGCATAAAATGGTAAATATCGTCTGATTCGATATAGCCCACCAGATCGGTAGAAAGTCTAAACATAGGTGTACTGACTCCGAATTTTCCAATATACAGCTCAAAAGACAACTGCAACCCAGACATTTCTTGGGGGAAATTTATTTTTATTTTATTATTTTTTTTAATGGAATAGGAGCTCTCTTCTTTTTCCATGCCAATGTTCTATCGAGCAAAATAATGCTGCCACATGTGCCATTTCAGAGATCTGCATACAGTATATGAAGCTCAACTCAAATGCTGCTTACTATTTCTATGCTGATGACAAGCCTTTACTGCGCATCCCCTTGTTTTGTGCAAACTCTGGAGCTCTTGCAATCTGCCTTTGATATTGTTCAGTCCCACCTTATCCATCTTAGGCTTGTGTTAAATGCTGACAAATCAAAGTATTTGCTTTGGGATAAGACCTCCAGCAGATCTTCCCAAACGATTGACTGTAGAAGGGATCCAAATTCAAAGGATCACCACCTACAAGTACTTAGGCTATAGTTGATGAGGACCAAATATTTAAGTCTCACATTGAAAAAAAACTTGTTTCAAACTGAAGCTTCAAATGTGTTTCTTTTTTAGAAACAGGTCCTGCTTTTCACTTCAGGTTAGGAGTCACCTGATCTAAACCACGTTCCTCACCCTACTGGATAACGGTGATTTACTCTACATGCATGCACCTGATTACTACCTTAGAAAGTACACTGTGTATAATTCTGCCTGTCACCAGATGTGGAAATAGAGTGCATCATTGCACTCTCTCTCTTCCTACACGCAAAATCTCTCTCTCATAAACAAAGATCTGATTGGCTTGTTCCCCTCTTTTTTAAGCATATTTTTTGTGCATCAACTAGAACAGTATGCCCTACGAACCCGGCTTTTACATGAATGTCTACTGGATTCAGCCAAGTAGTGCACTCCATTTTGCATCAATTTCAGACAAACAACCACATTCTTAAAACGATGAATGAATGGATTACATACCCAAGCCCTATTTATGATATGCTATGGAGGAAAAGTGTCGTGTAGATGCGACTCACAGTAAAAAGGTTTTACATTCAAATCCCAGCTCAGGCCTTCCTGTGTGGCGTTTACATTTTCCCCATGCTTGTGTAGCTTTTTTCCTGGTTCTTCCTCTCACATTCCAAAACATTCATCCATTTTCCGTACCGCTTATCCTCACTAGGGTCGCGGGCGTGCTGGAGCCAGCCAATCGCAGGGCACATAGAAACAAACAACCATTCACACCTACTAGCAGTGTAGAGTCTTCAATCAAACTACCGCGCATGTTTTTGAGATATGGGAGAAAACCGGAGTACCCGGAGAAAACCCACGCAGGCACGGAGAGAACATGCAAACTAAAAACAGGCGGGGCCAGTCCTCAGGACTGTGATGCAGATGTGCTAACCAGTCGACCACTGTGCCGCCATTCCAAAACATACAGTATATATTATGTTCATTAAAGACTCAAAATTATCCATACGCTTGAATGGGAGTATGAATGGTTGTCTGTCTATATGCTACCTACGATTGACGGGTGTCCATTCTAGGTGTACTGTGGCTCTCGCCCTGTCAGCTGGGGTAGGCTTCAGCTCATCCCAAACCTTAATCAGGGCAAGCGCAGTTGCCAATAGGTGGATAAAAAAAATGTTTGAGCAGATGTTCGTTCTGTAAGGACCTGGCAGTTCTGGATTCCTTTTCAAGACAGAGTGTAAAGGAAATAGCTCCTTTTGGGACAAATAAAGTATGCTTATTTCTTTCCATATTACAAAAAAAGAATAAACACCACACCATCACAATTAATCATATCTTATTGTCGCATTACTGCTGTCCAAATGTAGCCATTGTGTTTTGTCACCAAAAGGAGATTTATTTTAACTTGACCTTGTTCTTCTAAGTATACTTCATTCATTATTTCTATTACTTATCTTGGATCTGGATCAAGACACACCAGCCTCTGACAATGGAAGGCAGGGACAAATGTTCCAGCTCCATCTTCCTCTATTCTCGTTGTCCCTTCGTGCGACCAGACAAATGCCAAGTGCGGTTCACACGCTCCTCTAAATTGGGACACCGGGTCATTCAATAAAACGCAGATAACGCTTTTGCTCTGACTAACTTTGATTGGCAGAGGAGCTCATTCCCTCCCGCCCTTCCCTCTTTTCTCTTTCTCCTGTCTCAGCTCTGTTCATCCCCCTGACATACCATCAACTCTCCTTCCCCCGGATCAAAGGGATTAAGTCTGAAAGAACAGCAATTGCTCTGCTCTACCTGGGTCTTTACAGAAAATAACACACATGCAAACTAGATCCTGTACTGAATGCTGATGATAGCAACAGGCAGATTGGCTTACAGATGAATGCTTTATATTGATGACGAGCTATGCTTATCGACCTATGCTACGGTCAGTATTCAAAAACACAAACAGGAACGTGAGAAGGGCAGCACTAAACATCAGATTTGACAGGACATCATGAAAGTCATAAATGCCTGTAAGAAAAACTGACTAAATTGTTTGTTGGAAAATGCTTGGGTCTCTATAGTGGCTGCTAACCCATGAAGTGTCAAATTAAACAAGCAAGTAAATATTACCTTAGTTGCCTATTTATGACAACTTGTGAGCTTGGCTGGGCGAAGATACAGCACATTCATGCAATAGCCTAAGTCCGGTTGCTGCACTCTACGGAAGCTCCATCATGTCAAAGCCAAAAGGTAAGCAGAGCCATATGCTGCAGGTGCCCTGCGTCGGCAAGAAAGTTGAGCAGTGGCTCATTTGGATAAGATGGGACTGCCCCCTTAAAACAGGTCAATTTCTAATTGCCCAAGGTAATTATGTTATCCGGCCAACAATGTTATTAGGAACGGCTTTAAATTGTGAGCGAAAACGCAAAATACAGTATGTCTCCCTCAACGCAACTAGTTCAGTGATCAGAACTGTTTTTAAAAATAGTAATGTACTGTAAGTATGAACTGAGGAAGTCTTCTGGTAAACAATCACACTGAAATCTGTTGTAAGTTTTCAACAAGGGACTTGGGAAGAAGCAATTCAGGATTTTTGAGAATGCCAGAAGAGGCATCTTTGGGAGCCTGATGCACTACACTTTCTTAATAGATGATCACAAATGGAGCTTTTCCAATACATAGTACCATTCAAAACAACCCAGAGAGATACTGCAAAACCACAGCATATCATGCAGAACTGGGACACGCATACAAACAATGGAAGAGAAGGAGGGTCTCCTGCATTCACAAGTCTGTTTTCATCAAGAAAAGATTGAGGGCAGCAAGAAAACAACTACAGCACTTCATATAACACTCCAGCATCAAGACCTAAGGCACAGCAAAAGGATACCCGTTGTTGCTGCTGGTATACAGTATATACACTGTAGCCTATCGTATGTGCTTTCTCAGGCCCTCAACTGACCATGTACTAGAAGTAGTTTCTAGGGTCAATAGTTGAGACGAGTAGGTGCCATTCAGTTGAAAAGTCCCGAAAACCGATGAGGCAAGACTGATTGCTGATTGTTTTATTGCAAGATGGCAACTTTGGGAGAGTACTTGCTTACTGTTAATGAAAGCTTGTCAAGTTCCTTGGCACAATGATCAATTACCTATTTTACACATGGGTTCGTTTTTCTCTTTAATGAATGTATGTTGAATAATCAGCATTCTGCCATATCCTTCGTTGCTAAAGTAAATATATGGTGACATACAACGGCCTAAATAAGTATTTAACCTCACCATTTTTCCTCAATACATATATTTCCAAAGGTGCTATTGACATGAACATTTCCCCAGATGTTGGGAACAACACAAGTAATCTATACATACAAAGAAAGTAGAACAAATAAGATCAGCAATTAAGTTATGTGTAATAATGTGACATGACACAGGGAAAAAGCATTGAACATGCCAACTGGTATCTATTTAATACTTTGTATAAAAGCCTTTGTTTGCAATGATAAGTTCAAGCCGCCTCCCGTATGGAGAAACTAGTCGTATGCGTTGCTCTGGTGTGAATTTGGCCCATTCCTCCACACAAGCAGTCTTCAAATCTTCTTTTATGGACCTTGAGTTTCATTTCTTTCCATCGATTTTTGATTGGATTCAAGGCAGGTGCTTGGGTGGGCCATTCTAGCAGCTTTATTTCTTTGAGAGTTTCCTTGGAAGTATGTTTTTGATCATTATCCTGATGAAATGTCCACCCTCGTTTCATTTTCATCATCCTCGTAGATGGCAGCAGATATTTGTCAAGAATGCCTCGGTACATTTGCCCATTCATCTTTCCTTCAATAATGTGAAGTTTACCAGTACCATTTGCATACCTCCGAACGTCACTGTTGGTATGGTGTTTTTAGGGTGATGTGAAGTGCCATTTCTCCTCCAAACATGGTGTGCATTATGGCCTCCAAACAGTTCAATTTTGCTCTCATCAAACCAGACTATATTCTCCCAATATTTAACTGGCTTGTCCAAATGTTGTTCAACAGACTTTAAACGAGCTTTAAAATCTTTTTTTTTTTCCCCAGCAATGGGGTCTTGTTCACGAGTGAGGGAAGAATGGAATGGGAGATCGACAGGCGGAACGGTGCAGCATCTGCAGTGATGCGGACTTTGTATCGGTCAGTTGTGGTAAAGAAGGAGCTAAGATGAAAGGCGAAGCTCTCAATTTACCGGTCAATCTACGTTCCTACCCTCACCTATGGCCACGAGCTGTGGGTCGTGACCGAAAGAACACGATCCCGGATACAAGCGGCCGAAATGAATTTCCTCTGCAGGGTGTCCGCGCTTTCCCTCAGAGATAGGGTGAGAAGCTCGGTCATCCGGGAGGATCTCAGAGTAGAGTCGCTGCTCCTCCACATCGAGAGGAGCCAGATGAGGTGGCTGGGGCATCTGATTCGGATCCCTCCCGGACGCCTCCCTGGTGAGGTGTTCGGGCACGTCCCACCGGGAGGAGACCCCGGGGACGACCCAGGACAGGCTGGAGAGACTACGTCCTTTGGCTGGCCTGGGAACGCCTCGGGATCCCCCCTGGGAGAGCTGGATGAAGTGGCTGGGGAGAGGGAAGTCTGGGCGTCCCTTCTAAAGCTACTGCCCCCGCGACCCGACCCGAATAAGCGGTAGAAAATGGATGGATGCGGTCTTGCGTGATGAGAGTGCATACAGGCCATGGCGCCGGAGTACATTACTCACTGTTTTAACAGTACCTGCTAATTCCAGCTCTTTTGAAGCACTCCACGGGTGGTTCTTGGCTCTTGGACAAC
The DNA here is from genome assembly GCF_024500385.1 of Phyllopteryx taeniolatus. Lineage (NCBI taxonomy): Eukaryota > Metazoa > Chordata > Actinopteri > Syngnathiformes > Syngnathidae > Phyllopteryx > Phyllopteryx taeniolatus. The sequence continues at coordinate 30,292,284 of NC_084503.1, forward strand.
TCTTCTGATCATCATTATTTGCACTCCTCTGTCAGAAACCAAATTTAAGGTGGTATGATTGCTTTCCACTTATGTATTATGACCCCACCCGTGCTTACTGGAACATTCAGAAGCTTAAATATGTGCCTGTAACTAATGCCATCATTATGTTTTGCTGCAATTAGTTTGCGATGGTCTTGAGACAGCTCTCTGCTCTTAGCCATCATGAGATGTGTCTTGACTCACACCTTGGCAATGAGACCTTTTTGTAGGCCATCAATTAGGACTGAACCAGCTGATATTCATTTGCACTGACAAGGAGCTGGATTGCTGTTTGATTATTGATAGATTTTAGGCGTTGTCTTGGCTTTCCATGCCTTTTTGCACCTTCACATTATTACACACAACTTAATTTCTGATCTTATTTGTTCTACTTTCTTTGTAAGTAATGATTACGTAGGTTGTTCCCATCTGATGAACATTTTATGTCAATAGCACCTTTGGTGACGTGTTAAATACTTATTTCAGCCGCTGTATAGTGAATACTATCTGATTAGTATGTAACTTACAAATGCAAGTCAAAAAATATATTCATGGCAAGATACAATCTCAGTCGGAATGGAAACGTTCCAGGAAGAATACCATTAATCATGTTTTCCACAGTCATTGAACCAAACACATTTCAACATGCACAGGAAATGATATTTGCATATTGCTGAATGGTATCATCGACGACTGTAAATCGGAACCGCTTTGTCTGCACCATCTTTGGTGGTCAACATTCATTTAGTACTGGTGTCTCAGACTAAACAAATCAAACATAAAACATCAATAAAAATGAAGGATTCCCTTGTAAGCAAAATGTATGCAAAGAAATGTACATGTATTGTCTCTTTTTAGGAAAGTGTAACATCAATAGTAGCCCCCCTTTTTTTTTTTTTTTACTTCTGTCCACAATACAAGGCTGTAAGTGTCATCCCAGTGGACTAAAAGATGAACAAATCTGGCAACCTCTCTTCTGAACAAAACAGTACCGTATGGCCATCTGTTCCTGGTAGAGTTTGGACCAAAAAATTAATAACTTGCTTAAGGTTGCCTAAACATCTTACAATCGTTGCTGTGGCTGCATAAACAACAGAAATTGAAAGCAGAAAAATGTTTCCTTGAAAATGTGTGAGTCAGACTTCAAATAGCAGAAACAGTGACAAATATTACAGGATGATACTGTATGTTAATGGCGAAATCACTAATTAACTAACTAACTTGAAAAATGTCAGTCACTGCTAGGGGGCAATTGAACAGATGTACCCCGCTGCCAAATTATCGTGTTTATTCTGCCTGTTTATGTAACCCATTGTTTTTGTGTTTATTCATTTGTATTTTGTCTGGACCACCGACTGACTTCCAGTAAGAGGTTAAAACAGTTAACTGATAAACTGTGATAAAGCACTTGTGTGTTGTTAATTTTTATTTTAGTTGTTTATTTAGAAATCATTGCTGTTCTGTTTGCTGTTGCCTTTGTCTCTGTATAGTTTCAAGGTTTGCTGAGCTTCTCACGCAGCTGTCTCCCATCACACATCAACTTCAGCATTTAACCTCCGGTCTGACTTCTACTCCTCGTTGGCACGTCTCGTAGCTTCCGTGGTACCTTTCCTTTTCGCCTCCTCGTTACAATGAGTCCTAGCTGTTCCTATTGCTCGCTTCATTTTCGTACCTTCTTTTTTGTACTTTTAGTCTTTCTCCTAGTTTTCACTTGTAATTTTCAGTTCATTACTTCGTTGAATTTTCAAAGGCTTTTTCCTTGCTTTTTCATAGCAACTGCAGTGTGGACTGTTTGCTTTTTTTGTTCTTTTTCAGCCCCGCCATGTAGATACCTCAGTCGCTGCCATGCCCTGTCCTAAATTTGTTTGTTAATTTGTTTCTTTGTTTAAACAAGTTGTATTTGCTATTTGGTGTCAGTTTCTGCTTTTGGGTCTAACTCCTGCCTCAAATGTTACAGTGTGGCTATATAAATAACATTTATGACTCCAATTACCCAGATGATTATTACAGTTACAGTTAGTAACAAAGGCCAGTTTTGCTCCATTTTATGTTCCTACCCCCTTATTTACTTATCACTCACTTGTCTGTACAGCAAACCGTCTTCCCGTTTGCATTCTTGTGACAGACAAGTCGTGATGTTACAAGATGTGCCGACTCTTCGAGGCGTGTGTCGGGTAATGCAAGTTGCGTTTCTGCAAAGCGTGTATCGAGACGCTTGCTTCATTTAGGGGAGGAGCCGCAGGTGATGACATCCGAAGCCTCCCTGCCCGGTTGTACATGTGACCGATTCGGGAAGCGCTTCAGTTTGCCGCGAGGTCTGAAAGCAATATAATTGTTTGGATAAAGAATGTGGAGTTTGTATAGGCTACTAGGGTTTGGAGAGTGTATACAGCAGAGTTTGGACATAGCTTGGACAGTAGTTGCGTCACTCCTCGAAATCCTTGGAAACAGGCTGTTGGCCGCTAACCCAGCACCCTGGGCAAATAGCCCAGCGGTTGGTGCACTTGACTCTCAACCTGGGGTATGGTGGTCATGTGAGTTCGCACGACTCTGCTGTGTAAATAACTACCATTGAGGCTTATCAACATTTGTTTATCAAAAACTGCATTTTCCAACATTTCTTATTTTATTCAAAGGGAAGGTATTTATTCTGTTCCAAGAAAGTAAGGTACAATAAAACCTCACTGGGAGAGGAAAATTTACTGTTCCCCAATTTATATAATCTTGCTCTTGAATGCATCGCTTTAAAAAAAAAAAAAAAAAATGGTGATGAACTGTTATTTCTAAATAGGCACTTTCAAAGTCTTCTTCCCATTTTCCGAAAGTGACAGAAAAACATTATACAACCTGCTATACACCAGTGATGACAAACATTTTACACACACACACACAGAGTACGTTGAAAAATAATATATTTTACACTTTATGTCAGGAAATTACTTGGTCAAACATTGTTTTGTCATACATAGCCATTCACAAGAGCCAAAAAGACCCAACGCATCACCTACAGTATGCGGTTAACATACAGCTGCCTGTGATTATGCACGTGGCCAGCAGGTGGTTTCGTGTGCACATGAAGCATCAAGAAATTAACCAATACTCGAACCAATGGCTGAAGTGTTACGAAGAGATCAATGGATCAATAAAAATGTATTTTTATTTTTTAATTTATAAAAGTTTTCTTTTTCAAATGTTTGTTTATATTATAAATAAAACGTGTTACAATGCTATAGGAGTATATAGTTTTCCCACAATTGGATTTTGACAAAGGTAAAAATGATGTTAAATATTTAGACACTTCATTAGTCATTTATATATATTTCACACTGTTTTCTGTATGCCAAAGTGTGATTATTCGCTATAAAATGTATTTGTTTTGTATTTTCAGGTGTCTGGAACAGATTCGTTGGATGTACATGATTTCCTATGAGAAATATTGCTTTGGTATTTGTACAATTCGATTTTGGTTAATTATGAAAACCAAGGTTTCACTGCAATTTTTTTGTCTACATTTTACACATTTAGCAATACTGTGATTACACCCTTAACCATGATCATTTTGATCAAGATTATGTATGGGATTTTCACATTGTTTCATCTCAGTCAGAGACTAATATATAATGGCTGAATAATGTATGATTTACAATCTGTATGTTTATTTCTCATTCTTTCCGGTCTTCCTTCAGCGCGAGGTGAAACAGTAATTAAAAGAAAATCAAAAAGTCCGCCTTTTTTATATTTCTGGTCAAAAGCACCTCTCAGGGTACATAGATGTCTGCTTACTGTTGAGATTCCTTCCCTGAATAGCGAGATTACTTATTAAATCAGCGAGGTCTGAAAAGGAGGCTTGGTGAACTGAGGAAAAATGGTTTAAAATACTTATCTGACGTTTAAACTAGGCTCCTTTGCCAATTTAACAACTAACAAAAAATCCTTATGACTGGCTCCAGAGAGAAAAGCAGAAACGGCAAAGTTCAGCAGTGCAAAATAATGCCAAATTTTCTTTTTCTTCTTTTCCTTTCGGCTTTTCCCTTTAGGGGTCGCCACAGCGTACAGTATAATCCGTTTTACTTGCGGTGAGTTGCAGATGTTTTGTTGTTATTTTGCCCGAAACATGCATCTTTTGTGGCACACACTGTAATCTCTCGCTTCATTGAGTCATTTGTTGTTGGTTTTCAGCACTTAAAAATTAGTGGCAGGTGTGTGTGGACTCCCACTGAACATAAGTTTGAATGTGGTTGGGTATGAACACAGCCACATCCCAGAGGGAGTGTATCCTTGTGCAACCCGATTTACTTTATTTATTTATTGAACTTTTATTTAAACAGGTAAAAGGCCAGTGGAGACAGACCATCTCTTTTGCAATGGTAACCTGGCTAAGAAGTTAGCAAGTTAACCCTAACTCTAAGTCAATCACATACAAGATTATTTCACTTGTTTATTTTTCACCTCCCTCAACTCTCAAAAAGTTAAAATAAATAAATAAATAAATAATAAATCAATTCAGTTGGGAAAATTCTAGGTCACATTAATAGTGGAAAAAGTTTCAACATTATAAATGTTTGTCTAAATTCTTTACAAAAAAAAAACTGCCATTTGAACAGGGGTTTGTAGACTTTTTATATCCATTACAGCCTTGTTCCTGTTTTTGTCATTTTTGCCTCGTGATCCTTTTGTGCTGTTTCACAAGTGGAAACAAAATAGTTTACGACCATTTCTTTGAGCTAAGTTTACCGAAATGTGTTATTTTACAAAGATTTTATTTGTCGTTTGTTATTTTATAAAGATTTTTGAATTATGTTGTAGATTAAGTGATATTGTTCAGCAGTATCTGAATTTACACATTCATATTTTATTTTGTTATTTTTATTTTATTTGACGGTCAACAGTTACTCAGTACTTGAGTAGTTTTTTCACGTCATTACAGTACTACACGTCATTACTTGGAGAACTACTTTTTACTTTTACTTGTCATATTTTAAAGGAACAGTACTCTTACTTTTGTACAATATTTGGCTACTCTAGCCAGCTCTGGTCGCGACATCTACAAGTGCAAGTTAAAACTGTACCATGCGAAGCGAAAATCATGCATCAGCAGCACCCAGAATAGCCGCCAGCTTCTCTGAGCCCGAGCTCATCTGAGATGGGCTGACACAAAGTGGAAAAGTCTGCTGTGGTTTGACGAGTCCACATTTCAAATTGTTTTGGGAAATAATGGGCGCGGTGTTCTCCGGGCCAAAGAGGAAAAGGAGTATTTGGATTCTTATCAGCGCAAAGTTCAAAACCCAGCATCTGTGATGGTATAGGGAAGCTGTAAGGTACATACAGATTTTGAAGCAACATATGGTGCTATCCAAGCAACGTCTTTTTCAGGGACATGCCTCCTTATTTTAGCAAGACAATGTCAAGCCGCATTCTGCACGTGTTACAACAGCATGGTTTTGTAGTAAAAGTGTGTGACTACTAGACTGGTCTGCCAGCAGTCCAGACCTTTCTCCAATTAAAAATGTGCCGCATTATGAAGCGCAAAATATGACAACGGGGAGCCCGGACTTTTGAACAGCTGAAGTTGTACATCAAGAAAGAATGGGAAAGAATTCCACCTATGAAGCTTCAACAATTAGTGTCCTCAGTTCTCAAACGCTTACGGAGTGTTGTTAAAAGGAAAGGTGATGTAACACAGCAGTAAAATTGCCATTGTCGAAGCTTTTTTTGGAAAGTTTGCAGGAATCTAATTGAAAATGAGTGACTATTTACAAAAATACTATCAATTTTATCAATTTGAACATCATTGTATTCTGGTTTTATTGACATTTTACACAACGTAACTACTTCATTGGAATTGGGGTTTGGACAAAGTTTAGCCAGTGTATTTTTTCTGTCCAGGCCAGATTCATCAGGTGTTTTTTTTTTTTTTTTTTAATAATTTTATTGGACCTAAAAAAATTGCCATATTTGCATGAGTTACTTTTCAGGAAATGTTTTATGAATTATTACATTTTACAGTTTCTAGTTATATCAATGACCATTATATTGGATTTCACCAACAACTTTGTCCATATGTCTATTTTATACTTGACCTCGATAATACACGAGTTGGAAAAGCACCTTTTCAGTGTTTTATGAAAAATATTAGTTTTATAAGACCTTTATTTATATTTTACCAGTAATACATATAAGCTCGCACATTTTTCAAATATTTTTCTTTGAGATTTAAAGCCAACATTGTGTCAACAGCAAAGTGACAAACACTATTGTCGCAATGTTGTGTTGTCTATTATCGTGTTTGGATCATCATCACAGCGCTGCAATAACACAAACGGGAACGCAAACAGTTCCGCTTTGTTGAAACAGAGTAAGGCTTTGTCGCCTTAGGTGCGGAAGCATGGTGGTGCATTTGCATTTCCTTTGTATCCGTATTTGAATAACTATGCATGGCTCAGTAAAATATGCAAAGGGGGTGTTTGAATAACCATGATGGGGTTAAAAACTTCATTTATACTGTAATCTTGCTCTGGATTTGTCTAAAGATTGTGTGGTACATGGGCTTTCACTTTTAAAGCGCTTTTCAAGGTACTCAAAGCGCTTTAACACTGTCTCCTCATTCACCTACTGACGATGCAGCATCAGGAGCAACTGAGGGGTTCAGTTTGCTCATGGACACTTGGACATGGGCACAAGGCTTCTGGAATGAAGCCACAAGCTTAGGGTTGGGAGACAACCACGCTAGGAATAGGAATCAGCCATGAGCGGTCGCATTATGTAAGATGAATAAAGATCGAATTTATTTATTTTTTTGCATGTACGTCAAGATTGATTTGCTACGCTGTGATCGGTTGGGAAGTTTCAGGCAATTTTAAGGGATGCTGACTCAGTGTGCAGAGTTTGCAGCGTGACCTAGTTATGTGTGAAATTCATCTGGATTTACAGTCGCAAGCAACACTGTGCTGTATTTATGATTTGACACTCCACAACTACATTTTGCAGCCACTTTCAGTGCTGGATTTCTTTTAGGAAAGATTGTTTTTCCTTTCAGAGCTGTTTGCATCATTTTAATGTGAGGTCCTGAAACACAGGAGACAAAGCACTGCTCAATATTGAAGTTCACAAAAGGTCTTTATCTTATCTTTATTTGACATTATTATAAGACACAAATAAATGAAGAATGAAAGGTTATGTGATATTAATAATGTTTAACTATGTGTGAAACTAAATATGAAGATGCACAGCAGTTTAAAATGTCAAGCATATTGCTAATTAATATTTCTTAAACAAACATGGCAAAGTATGAAATTTCGTTCAGCCTGACTCCCACAACTGATCCGAGCTAGTGATTCAACCGAAACTAATAATGGACCTACAATAGGAAAATGGACAAGAGCATAAAAACATGCCTGCTGAGAGTTTTGACACAAGCAGAAAAGCTTGCAATTGTCATCAAATGGTTGCTTATTTCAGGTGTTGCCAAACATTTTGGGTCCAGGGATGAATCTTCTGTCAAAATTGTAATAAAGTGGAGATGTGAAATTTCCATCATTATTTCCACATTATCAACAGAAAAAGAAAGAGCACCAAACTAAATTAAATTACAACGAACCTGAGCTCCATCATGAACTAAGCACATTTCCTTAACGCTGAGTTTTAATTGGCATTTCTATGAAGGCACTTTTGCTGTATTCAAGTCTGATGAGCTAGCACAGTCCCGTTGAAAACGCATGAATTTATTTTATGCTTTCGATGCATCAGAGACGCTATAACTGCTATCGTTTCACCCGCCCTGTTGGGTGAAAAAAACTGAAAAGTAATCATTTAGCCCAGGGACCCCATCTACTAGCCAATTATCTCATCAATTGAGTTTCTAGAAGAAAGGGAGGACTTAATTAAATGAGTGTCTATAGTGGTAAGATGCCCACAAGTGATGATGCAGTCCAGTGCCCTCTTCACCCCATCCCAGAGGTCTGCATCACCATATTGCCCTAATGAAATCCCACTCCAAAGCCACTGCTGTCCAGCGAGAGAATTCAAGATCAACGAATCCATGGTTCGCAAGTGGAGGAAGCAGGAAAACGAGCTTCGCCAAGTCAAGAAGACAAAGCTGAGTTTCCGCGGAAACAAGGCGAGGTGGATTAATGAGCAAAGAACAGCCAGGAGAAGCGTCTCTACAGTCACCATTCGACTGAGTGCAAGAACTCGGAGATTGCCATCATTCCGGGAGGCTTGACAAAGGAACTCCAACTGCTGGACATCCGTGTAAACGGGGCGTTCAAAGTGAAGTGAGCGGCGTGGGAGCCATGGATGACAGATGGCGAACACAGCTTTACGAAGACTCGGAGGCAGCGCCGGGCGAGTTACGCCAAAATTTGTGAATGGATTGTGAATGCTTGGGCTAACGTGTCTGCTTGCACTGTTGTTCGAGCTTTCGTAAAAGTTGGCATCATTTCGGAGGAGCCGCATGGTAACGAGACTGACTCCGACGAGAACGAGGGGGAACCTGGCGCGTTTGATGGAGAACTTGCCCAGCTGTTCATTTCGGATACATCAAAGTCATGAAGACTTTGATGGATTTGTGGATGAGGATTGATGAGTACATTGTTAAATACTTCAATAAAGTACAACCGAACTCAGTTTTGCTCCCGCTGACTTTTTAAAAACATTGTTTTAGCGTGCGTGCATGCTACCGTATGTTTTAAGCTAGCATATGTTCTGCCATGCCTGCGCCCAATAATACGGTGCACCTTATGTGTTAAATATAGAAATAGACCCCGTAACTGAGACTGCACCTTTTAATACGGTGCGCCTTATGGTCGTGAAAATACGGTAGTTAGCTCACGACAGAATACAATATCGCTCGAGATGCACATGCATCGCAAGATGGACATTTGGGCAACATATTGTTCAAAATATGTGATTCCCCCCCCCCAAATAGCTGCTGGCTGAAAACCTAAATCTACTTTCAGAAAGTTCAAGCAGAAAGAAGTGTAGTCTGGCCATCACTTGACGCTCACAAAAGATTTACAGTGAACTCCCACTGATTTTTGGTTCACTCTTCACAAATTCACCTTACGCAATTTTTTGGGCTCTCTGGGTTCTTTCTGTAATGCCCAAAGATGCCACCAGATGGCATTCAAAGCCTCGGCTAATAGGGAAATAGTAATTGGTGTCAAGAAAGTATGCTGAAGTTATACATTTTGAATGTTCTAAGATAGTTGCATTTCTGGGAGGAGCTAAGTTTTGCCTTAGTTCTTAGCAGAGGTTATGAATATATACTGTACTATGAATATAGGTCATTCTAAAGTTGTTGGGTTTTTTTTTGGTGGGGGGGAGGCTCAATTACACATGAGGATGTCTCTTGTGTAATGTAACACTTGATAGGTGGGCAGGCACTCCAGTGAGCCAACTATTTGTATGCAAGCAGTTAAAAAGTCAACGTCCGCTTTAATATTGTTTGGTGCTTTTACACAGTCAGAAGGTCCCCTGAATAATATGTCATTTCAAGGTGGCAACTCATCATACTGGCGCTCCTCTGCCTGCCCATTGCTTTTTACCCTACAGTCGCTCGCTCCTAGGAATTTTACTCATTGATGCGCATAGAGGGGAGTGCAGTTCAATCACGCTGCTGCCGCTCCATCTTCCACAGCTTCTGTCGCCAACAACGAGGTGGGGTTCCACATCCCGACAACCAATTTGCCATCTCAGGGCTCAGCAGGCCAAAGTCACCCCCCACTGCCTTGCCTTGTGACGATGCAACCAACCCAAATATCTTACCCTGCAGGAGGTGTGGAACTGCAAAGCGATGAACCAAGCTACTTTTGTGTGTGTGTGTGTGTGTATGGGTGGGGGGGCTTGACAGGGCCTCGTGGGTGCCATCAAAGCACAAGACGTTTCTCTTTTTAAAATAGCCACAGTATCAAAGCACATGCCCTTCAAACTCAAAACCAGTTGCACAATGTCTTCTGCCACCCCCACTTTGCTAAATGTCTGCCTTTCATCACATTCTCTCGGCGAGGGGACAGCGGATTCGCTTTCTTCCGCTGCTCGGCCTCTCTTTTTGATCTCGGTAATTCGGCTAATGAGGTTGGGCCTCTGGCAGGAAATTGGCACACGCACTGAAGATGGCTGTGCTGAGATTGTGTTGCTAGATGTCCACTAGCTGTCTAGTGGCACCCCCATCTGACTCAGCAGCCATTTCTGAAAACCAACGGCGGCACAGATGAGAGAGACGGGAGAATCGTACTTAATTACCTAACACTAGAAAATCAGCAGAATTTTGAAATAATGCAATCTAGGTCAAAGGGGGCTGTGACTTCAACCGATCGTACCAATGCAAGCTGGCTGACTTCCAAGCTGTTCTAATTTAAAACTAATTTTCCACAAAGTGAATTACAGTAAATGCTGAAGCCAGAGCTTTTGAAAAGTCTTAAGCCTGGACGGAAGTCTTTAAAAACCTGTTTTTAAAGATTTAAAAAAAAAGAAGGACTTGCTCATAGATGAAAACAATGTTTTTTGTTTTGTTTTTAGAAAATATCAATACTCATGTGGACGTGGCCTAAGCATTTGTTGACAAGCTTCTCCGATCATGTCAATGCCAGTCATAAGCCATTATGCTTCTAAACTATATGCAATTTACATTAGAATCATCTTGGTTAAATTGATTACTGTATGTACAGTGCCTTGCAAAACTATTGGTCCCCTTCTCAAATTTCTATTTTTTTGCCTCGTTTCTCCCATTTAATGTTTAACATCATTAAAACAACTAAGAAAAAAAGACAATAATATAGAAAAAAACCAAGACAAAGATAACCCAAGTAAACATAAAATGCTGTTTTTGAACAGTGAATTTATTCATTACTGGGGGAAAAAAATCCTATTCTAAGCTATCCGGCCCCCTAAACCTAATAACTGGTGACGCTACTTTCAGCAGCAACAACTGAAATCAAGCATTTTCTATAACTGGCAATGACTATTTTACATCTCTGTGGAGATACTTTGGTGTTCTCTTCCTTCCAGAACTGTTTTAATTTAGCAACACTGGTGGGCTTTTGAGCATGAACGGACTTTTTAAGCAATTTAGAAGTTGGATGACTGGTTAGCACATCTGCCTCAAAGTTCTGAGGATCCAGGTTCAAACCCAACTTTGCCTGTGTGGAGTTTGAATGTTCTCCCCGAGTACCCGGGTTTCCTCCGGGTACTCCGGTTTCCTCCCATATCCAAAAAACATGCATGGTAGGTTAATTGAAGACTCTAAATGCCCGTAGGTGTGGATGTGTGTGCGAATGGTTGTTTGTTTATATGTGCCCTTCGATTGGCTGGCGACCAATTCAGGGTGTACCCCGCCTCTCGCCCAAAGATAGCTGGGATAGGCTCCAGCACGCCCGCGACCCTAGTGAGGATAAGCGCTACGATAAATGATTGAATTTAGAAGTTGATTTGCTGGTGTGTTTTGGATCGCTGTCCTGCTGCAGAATACAAGTGCGCTTCAGTTTGAGGTCACAAACCTATGGCCAAACGTTCTCCTTCGGGATTTTCTTGTAGAGAGCAGAATTCATGTTTCCATGTTATCCAAATCCTGAAGGAGTAAAGCAGCCCAAGACCATCACACTACCACCGCCATGTTTGACTGGTGGTATGTTCTTTTTCTGAAATACTGTGTTACATTTACACCAGATGTAAGGAGACACACACCTTCCAGAAAGTTGAACTTTCATCTCGTCAGTCTATGAAATATTCTTCCGAAAATCTTTGGGAATCATTCAAATGTTTTTTTTTTTGTTTGTTTTTGAGAAAATTTGCCTTTTTTGCCTAGTCTCTTCCTTATTGTTGTGTCATGAACACTGACCTTAACTGAGACAAGGGACGCCTGCAGTTCTTTAGATGTTGTCCTGGGTTCCTTTGTGACTTCCTGGATGAGTCGTCGCTGTGCTCTTGGGAAGGTTCACCACTCTTCAGTTTTTCTCTATTTGAGGATAATTGCTCTCACCATGGTTCGCTGGAATCCTAAGTCTTTAGAAACAGCTATGTAACTCTCTGCAGACTGATAGATGTCAGTTACTTTATTTTTCAAATGTTCTTGAATTTCGTTGGATTGTGAAATTTCATTGCAGCTTTTTCAGACCTTTTGGCAGACTTCATTTTGTCAAACAGTTTCTATTTAAGTGATTTCTTGATTGGACAGGTCTGGAGGTAATTGGGCTTGGGTGCGGTCAGTGAAAATGAACCAAACATTTTGATTATCCACAGTTAACTCATGATTTAACAAAGGGGTCCATTACTTTTTCACACAGTTTTTTTCACTTAATACAGTAAATGAAATCACAATATAAAAATAGTATTTTATGTTTACTTGAGTTATCTTTGTCTTATAGTTACATTTGTTTGGTGATATTCAACATTAAAGTGGGGAAACTATGCAAAAATATAAGAATTTGAGTATTTTAAGTAATTATAATATTGTAGGGAGAAGCCAGACCCTTTGGTATGTTGCAGTAAATTCCTTCTACCCTTCTGTACTGAAAAAAAAGAAAAGAAAAAGTTAAACACATAGTCAGTGAGCCGAAGTGTAACAGGATTTGTTGACATCACGCATGGCAATTGGTTAAAAAGGCATATTTTTCCAGACGATTGGGAGCTTTAAGTTTTACATTTTTTGCAGAGCTCAGCTTTTGAAGATCTAGTGGGTTTTTTTTTTTTTATCTTTTGAGCAGTGATTCATCTTATTTTGCCACAGAAATAGGGGAGCAGGGGGATTTGTTTTGGTTGATTAAGTCGTGTTGAAACATGGTGCCATAAAGTAGGATTTTCATGACTTTGAAAAATTCACTGCACAGTCAATTGTTTCATCGGTCAAGCCCCTATTCCCTTTGAGGTGGTGTCCCCATCAATTCCATTTCGGCATATGTCAGCGCAAATGTAAATACTCAGTTATTTATTTCATTTTTTTATCTGTACTGTGTGGAATATGAAATGTGCCAGCCAGATTTGTCTCTGGAGGGCGCGGGGAACTTCTGAGTCAGTGGTCTCTGAGGCAAATGCGAACCTCCCCAAAATGCTAATCTTTGATTTCTTCCAGATTAGTGAGACTCAAGCTGATCTCGGGATGCAAGAAACACAAGTAGCTGGCGGCCGTCCTATTTCGCCTGAGCATGAGATGAAAAGAAAACTTGAGGCTGCATCGTGTTATTGTTGGATTAAAGAAAATGACAGCCGCGGGTGATGTTGCCAAAGGAGAGATTTGCCCTCCTCTTTTGTGAGAAGGTTGGTTTTGGTTGTATTATAATGTCTATTCCGACGAAAATCTTGTAGCTCCACTTTAATCACAGTTTTGTAAATTTAACTCAGTGATATTGTCTGTAAAGTACTATTAAAGGTGTCTGGCTGAACAACCCCATTTGGTCTTTTGGAAGACCAGTGAAGATGCTAAATGTAAAACAATGGAAAAGACACAATCAACCTTATTTCAATAAATCATCTCCTGTTCCCATGCCAGTGTTGTATTGATTCGAATAACGCTGCCCTGAGTTTTGCATGAATGCCTTTTTAGTCTTGTTTGGACACCAAACTACAGTAGTTCAATCAACAGGGTCTTTGCTGGTTGCAGCGATGTAGTGCACTCCATTTTCCACCAATGCCACCATGACTCTTTAATCAATGACCAATTCCTCACGGTCGACCATTTTCTTAACGATACATTTTTTTGGATACATTTTCATACCTGTCCCTATTCATAACGGCATGTTTTTAACTTGTTTCTCCATTGCCGGCCCGATCTGTAATTCAAAACCAGATGTTCCACTTAAGACCACTTCTCTCCAATTTCCTTTTTTTTTTTTTTTTTTTTTTTTTTTTTAAAGACGAACAAAAACTCTTAAGATGGTGAAAACAAAAACAGTTATTTTGACATAGTACATCTAATGCCAAATGTAAGGCTTTAGGCAGATAATGGACAATTAGCGTTTATAATTTTTATTTTAGCCACCCCGCACTAATTCTATTGAAGATGAGCAAAGACGGTCAAGACTCGCGCTAACTGCCATTATTTTGTTTTAATAAAATAAGTTCCAACACTTAAAAACTGAGAACAGCTAATATGACTAAGTGGTTTGTGCTCATAATGCCAGCACACTTTAAAAATAGAGAAAAAAAAATTATGGACACTGTAGAGATATTTTTTGGTGAATGTTGATTAAATAGTGATGAAATGTTAGTATGTGTAAGTAAATATGTATATTTTTATGAAACTGATTATATAATTTTTTTAACAGTTTTTATTTTAATGTTTATTTCCGAACAACAACAACCATTTCATTAGCTTCTAGATGGCCCCTTCGAAAAATTAATTGCCCACTATGATGGATCATCGTATCTTGCGTAGTTGTCTAGGGCAGGGTTGACGTAATAACATATTATGACGGACCCGCATAGCTGCTGTGCAGCGAGATTGAGACCGAGCCCACGAAGCCTGCCACCTCGTCACCGGTCCTTCCACGCTCAGCCACTGTCACCACTCTGCGACTGTCACCGTTTGTTTCAACAAATCAGTTCACAGTGATTCCATTCAGTACGTTCACTCAAAATATTTGTTTGTTTGAACAAGTCGTTTGAGAATTACAACACTAGTCGAGCCCATCTATCTCCCCCCCAACAACAACAAAAAATCCTTGGTACGCAAATGTGAAATCCGTAGACTATAATTAACCTACACTAATGCAGCAGTAGTCATGAGTACAGTACATGTGTAGAACAAACAGCTCTAGTTTATGAATAAATCGATCAATTGAAAAACAGTCATAAATCTGTGTAACAACAGTTTTTTGTTTTTTTTGTAATCCCTCCTGGAAAAAAAATGCGACATAGGCTAACAGTTGCCATACACCATTGGCATACTATTGCAATCAATTTGGTAAAAGGAGGCACGCATGTATTAAAATTGAGACATTAAGCCCCTTTTGAGAAATGTTGGCAGTTAATATCACAAATCACCTGCTGTTTTTCTTGTTAAATGGTGTTTGGCAGCAGCAAAAACAAAAACAAAAAAAGGCAAATCCATGACCAGCTCCATATTCGATGCTGAGGTCACATCTGTTTGTGCTGTAGCCCAAGGTTTTCTCACGAAAAAATTAAAGCTTTTAATCCTTTTTGAAAGCGGCTATCAGAGCTGTGTCTCTTCTGTGTCCTGCCTGACAGCCATGTCCAGTATCCAGGCACAGATGGCATGAGAGAAAGCATCAACCACTGAGGGGGGAAAAAAATGGAGGCGTCCACCTCGAGGCTCACGAGGTGGCACCAGGGTGGAACAAACTCAATGTTCACACCACGGGGATCCAGCTCTGCCACAACTGGGGTTTCTTTGAACTTCTCAAATCTTCCTGACTCTCTGCTGTACTTTCTCTGCTGTAAGGGACATGAATTACCATACTGTCGCTGTCTTACGACAACCTCCGTAAATCTACTATATGACCATTCTGACTTGTCTCCATATTCACCTCCAACACTGAACAGTTAAACAACCAACGGAAATGTGTAACATTACGTTGTTTGTGTAATGGTTAGAACTCTGGCCTTTGAATCAAGTGATCTAAGTTCAAATGCACTACAACTTTCGCCCATCATCTGCACTTTCCCTTCTTCTCAGACATATTATGCTGGATTGTGAACTGTTATTTATTCATTTTTGTATATTTTTTTTGCTATCAGTAGATATGGATCGGGAACAGAATACACTAGATTGCATGACCCCCTTTTTTATTTCGCCAAAATAGCAATTGATCTAAAAATTGCACAATCAACAAGTTTCATCATTTAAGGCTAATCACTCGGGACTCTGAATCCAGTGACCTCAGTAAAAAGCTCAGTGGAACCTTCTCCACAATTTCTGACCTTTTACTAATTCCTGGGAAAAGATGGGTTGCTTGGTACACTAAAGTGTTTCCAGTGCTTAACCTAGAATAGACATGATCACCAAATTAATAACAATAAATACAAATTTAGACATGAGTGAATGTGAAATGTATAATTATTATGGACTTGCCCATGCTGTGCTAACCTAAACCGTGTGCTTGGCTAAAGCATGTGCAGGTAGTTCTAATTGGAATTTCTTTATTCCATGGTAGAATAACTTTGCTCTAAGTAGCATCACAATTTAGTAGATGCAAATGTATGTTCAAAGTGGGATTACCAGACAGTGGAGTTTCCTTAGTTTGCAGGCATGCAGAGGTGGAGTGCATTGGTTCAACTGGCAAACCAGTAATGGACTAAACCAAAGCCTTTTGTAGTAAAGGTGACCGGGTTTGTACCATGATTGGGCAAGGCATATGGGTGTTTTGCTGATCTGGCCATGAAACATTTTTTACAGGCTACAGTGTCTAAATTCATTTTGGGATGACAGTGACATATCCGTCCATCCATTCTCTGTACTGCTTATGTTTACTAGGGTCATGGGTGTACTGGAGCCTATCCCAGCTGACTTTGGGTAATAGGCGGGGTACACCCTGAACTGCTCGTCAACCAGTTGCTTGGCACATGTAGACAAACAACCATTCACACACACCTGGGGACAATTGAGAGTCTTTAATTAACCTACCATACATGTTTTTTTAATATAGAGGGAAACCGTAGTACCAGGAGACAACCAATGCAGGGGTGGGGAGAACATGCAAACTCCACACAGGAATAATCAAAATGTATAAGAATGTTACACAATGTTGGCATTGGGCAGAATCCTTCTATTTTCAAATTTGGTCACAAATCGATACGATTCGTAAGTCCCTACATGGCTTAGTTACTTTTAAAAATTGTTGACTGATCTAAAGCTTTGAAAATGGTGGACAATGTTTATGGCTCAACAACGTATTATTTTTTTTTTTTTTTTTTTTTTTTTTTTTTTGGGGGGGGGGGGGGTGTTCCTGAAAAGTGCTAGTTTTGGAGATCAAGGATTACCTGCAACGTTTATTATCATTCGGTTGGATGACTGATTTTTGACTGCAGACTTGTAGCAGGGCCCTCCACCATATAAGCAGGTGGGGAGAGCTATTGATGGCCAAAATAAGCCTCAGGAAGCATTAAAGCTCTCCATCTGTTTCTTGAGGCTTAATGTTCACACAAACCCCCTTGGGTTTGTGATGGCCCTTTTGCTTTCTTGCATTAGTGCCCGCATGGGAATAATCACACCATATCTTGAGTGTAGTGTAGTGTAGTGAGTGTAGTATGTTCATGATTAATATGTGGAGTGACGCTATGGTATGCTATTGTATGGTATGGTATAAAATAAATCAAATAGGACAAGAGACATTCATGTTAAAACTGTTGCAATGTCCAAAAGATGGGGTATTGATTGTGTGGTTCAATGCTGGGGACTTCTTTTCTTTTTTTTTTTGTTTCTTTTTTAAAAATGTATTATGAATAAACATAGGCAGCACGGGAGGAGACTGGTTAGAGCATCTGCCTCACAATTCTGTGGATCGGGGTTCAAATCCCGGCCACGCCTGTGTGGAGTTTGCATGTTCTCCCTGTGCCTGTGTGGGTTTTTCTCTGGGCACTCCGGTTTCCTCCCACATCCCAAAAAACATGCGTGGTAGGTTAATTGAAGACTCTAAATTGCCCGTAGGTGTGAAAGTGAGTGCGAATCGTTGGTTGTTTCTATGTGCCCTGTGATTGGCTGGCAACTAGTACCCTGCCCGAGGATAGCTGGGATAGGCTCCAGCACTCCTACGACCCTTGTGTGGATAAGCGGCTCAGAAAATGGATGGATGGATGGATGAATAAACATTATTTTCGCCACTGTACTTGGACTGTTTCTCTCTGGAAAATAACATCCCAGGCTTTGAAGAAAACCCTTTTTAATAATACTGAGGAGGCAACAAGCCTGTATAGCTGAGATACTGTATATGCACTCCTGCCTCTACCAGTACTAAAGGAATCCTCAATTAAATTTGTAATAAAATGTAAATTTATTATAATCATTATAATAAAAAACTGTTCGTTTCTGTATGACCAAAATAAATGTGGTCATAACTCCAAAAGTGAAGCCATGAAAGAAACTTGAGAATTATACTAGTAACACATTTCATTTCGTACAGGCATTTTCTGTTATTGAGAGTAATCGACTCAAAATATTGCCACCCCATGAATAAGCAATCGGCTTTGTCATGGTAAATTGGTGAAGCTCCAACATGACTGCTACCATGCAAAATGTGTGGTGTTCCAACACGCTTTATATACTGTATGTTCGTAAACACTCAAACCACTTCCCGAACCGGTGAGGTTTCATACTTGATTCGTGATTCAGAAACTACTATTTCTCAACACACTGTCATTGAGGAGCTCAGAAGATTGAAAACAGCAACGTGCTGAAGCCCTTCTAGTTTGAAGCATCGTTCTAAATATAGACTTTCCATTTCATTCCTCAATGATTTGAAAATAATAGTCAGGGCTCGAAGCTTACAGATTCCTGATTGCCCGTGGCAAGTCCAAAATACCGTAATTTCTCATGTATAATGCGCATTTTTTCGCCCAAAAAATTGTCAAAAGTCAATAGTGCGCATTATACATAGGTATAGGGGGAAATGGAAAAAGCTGTACATTTTTATTCCAAAATGCCACCACCACCTAGTGGTTATATAAAAGGTGTAGCTTACACTTTCATTCCCATATGACAGGGGGTAGGTAGGACGGCATATATATACAGTTGTGCCCTGGCAGAATTTGTGAAATGTTGGTTGTTGTTTTTTTTAAATATGACTGATGACTGAACAACAACCATCATTAATTTATTCATGGTTATATTTTGTTGACTGTTGCTTGACCATTTAATTTGAATCCCATAAAAATAAAAATAAATGTGTTTCGCCTGTTCCTTCATGTTTTCTTTAAAGAATTGTACCCATCTTACAAATTCTGCCTGTGTAATCAAATATATGAGCACAACTGTGTGTTTTCTAATTTACTGAATAAAAGTAGGGCTGTGAATTTCAAAATAAGAGCAAGTAAATTTTAAAAAAGTATTAGGTGTTCAAATAAAGTGCTTAACTTCAGAATAATTCTTTGAAAAAATTAACAAAATACAGATCATACTTCATGTTTTGATCATATGGGAAGAAGCAAAATCATGCAATGTAAAAATGCATTATACATAGGTAGAAGGGTTTTCCAGAATTTTGAGGTCAACTTTGGGGGTGCGTATTATACATTGGTGCACATTGTACACGAGAAATTACAAGCTAGCAAAACATACAACATTCCCGATTAGGCAAGCGTACGAAAATAATTATTGTCGTGTGTAGTGATGTCACAATATTCACGTTGCAAAATTAAAAGTGACTCAATATCGTCTTGGCCTTGTCCCGGCATAAAATAATGAGTTGTTGTGCTTAAAATGTAGTTGCACAAAGCCAAGCCGCTTAGCTGCTGCTACAGTGCTTCACTTCCTCATGTGAGTGTAAACACTCCCTGATTGGACGCGTAACCACTGTGACCATGTGTATACTTCTAAAGAAATACCTGTAGACTGATTGGCTGACTGGCCCGCATGACCACAGCGTTGAGAGGAGTGCGTTAGCGTTGCAACTTCTACGGCGTACTACGCTTGTCAGGGCGTTGCTTCACAATCGACTGGGTGAGATAGAGGCGCCTGTTCATGCTGGCCTCTCTCCCAGCAAACGCAGACCCACGGTTTGGGATCGGTTGCCGTGGACCTCTGCTTCGCGGAGCCAGCGTCCTGGCTTGTGGCGGCCGCCATACTTGTCAAATGGATGAGCTTTACATTTGCACTGAAGAGAACAAGTCAGGATTTCAGCTTCACATTAGGTTACATGGTATAACTATTAGCACTCTGGACTTCTTGAGGGGAACACTCCTAACTTTCCTTTCTCCATTTTTATGCCTGAAAGACATGGAGTGCCAAAGCAACAAAAATAATAAAAAATTAACCCCAAGCGGAGGTTCAGTGGTGTGATGGTTAGAACTCTTACTACAGCCCTCAGTTCAAGTCTTGATGAAACCTAATTTTGCCAATTTCTGAGCTGTAAATTTGCAAAGAACAATGTTGAAGTCTAAGTGGAACCACATTCTACCTGCACTTTCCCTACTTCTACAGCTGTAAGTTTGCAGAGAAAAAAATTATGTTGAAGTCTTGGTGGAACTATGTCCCACCTCAGGAACATTTCCTAGTTCTCAGAATAAGATGCCCTGCATGAATAATTTTGACATTGATTGCCAACAAAAAATAATCTTAATTCTTGATTTCTGTGAAGGTCACATCGTGAAATGGTTAACAATGTGGACTCTGAATTCACTGGTCTTGGTAGAACCTTTCTGTAAATTTGAAGAGCACGACAGGTTTAAGATTTGCATTGTTCTGTCTGAATAAACCAATCCTAAACCACACATTAAGAACCACGGTGTAATGGTTACCATTCTGTCCTCTGAACACAGTGAGCTAAATTCCATTTCCAGTGGAACTGTGCAACCAACATCCGACACTACTTTTCTGTAAATTTCCAGGTTTTATGATTTGAATGGTTCTGTCCTAAATAAATGAATCAAAACTTCATGTTCCATGGTGTAGTGGTTAGCACTCTGGACTCTGAATCCAGCAAACTGACTTTCAGTCTCCGGTGGAATTTTTTTTGTTGATTTTTCAATCCAGTGATGTGAGTTCAAGTTTCAGGTGCAGTCATTTGACTTCAAGTTTCAGTGGCACCTTGTACTGAACTTAAACTAGTTCTCCAAATATGATGGATTATATCTTCCATGTCAACCTGTTTGCCTGAAAGAAATGGTTCACAAACCTAATTACAATTACTTGTCACAGGTTCCTTGGTGAAATGGTTAGCACTATACTCTGAATACAGCCATCTGAATTCAAAGTTTCGGAGGAAACTTGTATCCCCATGTGAACTTTACTTACTCCTCAAAATACGCCTGAAAGCACTCGCAAACCCAATAACAATACCACAAAGAGACAGCCTGACAGAAGGTTCCATGGTGTAATGGTTAGCACTCTGGACTCAGAATATGCTGCATTGTACTCTCCATATTCATGTTTTTGCCTAAAAGACATAGATTGCAAGGCCAACAATTAACCTTAAGTAGAGGTTCCATGGTGTAATTATTAGCACTCTGGACTCTGAATGCAGCAATCTGACTTGAAGTCTCTGTGGGGCCCACTTTTGCCAAATTTCTCAGCTGTATATTTGCAGAGAACAAATTAGATCATGCAATTGATTTATTACTATATTGTAATGTTTATTATAATTTCTTAATAGTAATAAATAGTAATAGGTCATGTATCGTAACTGTATATTACAAATAATTGTAAATGTGTTTCAATTATTATAATAATATATGAAGTTCATGGTTAATATATTTCCTGTAAATACTTTATTTGATTTTTTTTCTCCTTACTGATTCATGAATAAACACTTTGTTAAATTTATTCTTCTTTATTATTTATTGGCACAACAGTACATTTAAATGATTAGAAATGCTAATAGGGTAGCCTATCTATAAAGAATATGATGTAGAACAATTAAATATACTGTAAATTACAATAAAAACTTTCTTCATGTCAATACGGGATATACATATCTGCCCAGTTTCCTGATTCCATCTTCAGCTATGTCTGTTTAAAGGCTGGACTTTAGTTCCTATGAGGGGCACAACCTACAGCCTATACGTGTATACGCTATACGTGGAATTTGCATCCTCAAACTGCCAGCGGATTTGGGATCTTTGCAGAAGTGAGTATGAATCCCAAATGGGTTTATCTGCGTGTCTGCACCCACAGACCTGTGCGGCTCTTAAGGCGTAGGCGACTGAGGTTTACACGGGCTAACTGGGATCTGTTACGTACTATATATAAATATTTTTACACATTGCATCTTTGCTAAATCTGTCAAACACTGAAAAGCATTTTATCAGTCTTTGTTGGCTGTGTGGGTAATTCACTTACATCCTGTGCTTCTCCTGGGGGCTAAGCCTCCCCTGTGACGACCCTGGCCCAACATATTTTTCTTACTGCACCAGACATGGATCTTCAATGGAACAAGAATAAACAATTTATCATTTATACCGTTATAATGGTTAGCACTTTGGACTCCTGATGCCGTGATCTTAGTTCAAATTTTTATGCTCCAAAAGCAGTGATTATTCAACATGTAGAAAACCTTGGACCAGAGGTACTGTATCTGCTTCCAAGCTGCAAATATTTTGCCGATTTTAGGCTATATTGCCAAGCCCTAAAACAACTAATGAAACATTTTATACCATGTTTTTGAGGAGCATCGCCATTCACCACCAGAACTATCCTTCGAATATATACCCTACCAGTAATTCTATTGAACGAGAAACCGTGTCCAAAAGTTTGACTGTTTGTGTACTACCGAAAACAAAGGTTGACTACAAAAACAAAAAACAAGGTCGAAACAATGTTGGCTACTGAACGGAATGTTAAGTCAGAAACCAAGTGGCTATATTGGCCATTTTAGGGTGGTTTAAATCTATAATATCAATAGAATCCATCGATGACATTGTAAACGTGTTGCTATGTATCATTAAAAACTAAGAAGAAGAGAAATGAACAGTAACTTCGCGTTTTTCCATTGGAAGCCATTTCTATGAACATGAATCGCTGACACACAGTCCTTTGAAAAATGTTAAAACACATACAGTACACATACATACAACCTACAGTTATGACTTCAAAAACATACTGTATGCACACACAGTTAGGCGGTGAGATGTTGGAATTTGGTCGGGATCATAGTTGTTTATGATTATCTTGTGTCTTCTGCCACTGCATTCAAGGTTTCTCTATAGTCTGTCAACTTATTAGCCCTCATCTTAGCACATCTAAGGAGATTGGCATTGATATTGATATTAACTGATTAGGGTGACACAGAAAAAAAATGACTGACTACGAGTTTTCCATTTCATGCCTAGCTCACCCTCCCGATCTGGATCTCCAACATGGTGGACAATCAAGTCATTGAAAACTACCTGTTAGTCCAGCAAATAAGAAGTACCCTGCTAACTTAATAAGCAAACACAGATTTTAAAATTTGATTTATATTTACATTTTATATATATGAAAATGGATGGGGCATTGATTTTGTGGTTCAATGCTGGGGACTTCTTTTCTTTTTTATTTTTTTTATTTATTATGAATAAATAGGTGGCACAGTGGACGACTGGTTAGAGCGTCTGCCTCACAGTTCTGATGACCGGAGGGTGCCTGCGTGGGTTTTTTCCGGGCACTCCGGTTTCCTCCCACATCCCAAAAACATCCATGGTAGGTTAATTGAAGACTCTAAATTGCCCGTAGGTGTGAATGTGAGTGCGGATGGTTGTTTGTTTATGTGTGCCCTGCGATTGGCTGGCAACCAGTTCAGGTTGTACCCCGCCTCCTGCCTGATGATAGCTGGGGTATTTTTTTTTTTACAAAATGTATATAGGATCACTGTTTAAAAATGTGAAAAGTACCCACAGTTTGTGAAAAAAATGTCAGTCTTTCAGTCTTGACGTTTCATGAAATCTAACAAAATGGATGTTTGTTTGTCTCCAGCAGGTAGGTCACGGAAACAAACTCATTTGAAATTCAACTTCTCTGCATGTGAGACATCACCTCAGGGAAGCCAAATGGGAGAGCAAAGCAACAAATAGACAATCTGGCAAAGCATTTACTCAGCAAATTGCTACAAGTCTCAGGTGACATATCAATCTTATTAGGTGGAAAAGACTTGTCCCAGGTGCGTAACTGTGCCTCAAAGCGACCATCCGGAAATACGAGTGTATGCGACATCAGAGTGGGATGAAGTGCAGTGCAAGTGGCATTCCCTCATTAGGTGCCACGGAATATGTTGACTAAGCCGGGTTGTTAAAATGACATGTCTGGACACTCACGCCTTTTTACAAAACAGCAATGTAGAAGTGTTCTGCTTCCTTGACATTTAGCATGTAAGGTGTAATTGTGTTGGAAATGCACATCATGCATCTCCTTTTTTTTAGCACTCCTAATTGACATACAAGTGTAAAGAGAAGTTAACCACAGCAAAAGGAACACATTATATATTATACAGTATATATTCGCTGGGGATAGGGACCAGGAATAGTGAAAATCCACGCATACCTGGCACCCATTATAATTGCATTGGGGGGGAAAAAAATCTTTAATAAATGGGAATAAACCACCAGTAAGCATTTTTGGGGTTGCTCCAACCCACCCACAAAAAACATAGCGCAACACTCGCGTCACGTTTTCCAACCGGTCTGCACCAAGCTGGGCGTACTGGCGCAATGAGAGTGTGTCCTTTGACATCCGACCAGCGCAAGTGACAATTTGGTGGCTAAACTTATACCTGCTCAGACCACGTCTGACCTTTGCCGCAAGGTAGCCCGCTGGTATAATGCAATTTTGATTAATATGATCTAGTCACGGCGGACGACTGGTTAGAGCGTCAGCCTCACAGTTCTGAGGACCCGGGTTCAATCCCCGGCCCCGCCTGTGTGGATTGTGCATGTTCTCCACGTACCTGCGTGGGTTTTCTCCGCGCACTCCGGTTTCCTCCCACATTCCAAAAACATGCATGAATCGGAGGCTCTAAATTGCCCTTAGGCATGACTGTTAGTGCGAATGGTTGTTTGTTTCTATGTGCCCTGCGATTGGCTGGCAACCAGTTCAGGGTGTACCCTGCCTCCTGCCCGATGATAGTTGGGATAGGCTCCAGCGTGCCCGCGACCCTAATGAGGAGAAGCGGCTCAGAAAATGGATTGGAATGGATGGAACGGAGTCACATAAGCAGACAAATACGTGAGCTCCACTTCGCGATTTTAATTACGAATTGTATGATATCCGACTTTAGAGACAATGTGGCATTCTGCAATCAGATAATTAGATGATATCGAATTGACTCGGACGGCCACGATTGCTTTCAACACAACAGGGCAGGAGAAGTAAATGCCGGGTGTGAAAGAGAACATATTTTGCCAAATCAACTTTTTTGAGTATTTGGGATGTAATATTGTCTCGAAGGTGCCTCGGTAAACATGTGAAATATGAATTAAAATTGTCCACACATTCCTGAGTTGTTTTTGTGCCACGATGCCTGAAATCAGGTCATTTGAATTTCCCGAGCTTATCTACGTAACTAGCGACGATCTCCGCCTTCCGTTTCCGTTGCCGAGCCAACGCTGTGAACATAACAAACACGTGTGCTCTCACAAGTGGGTCTTCTACACGGAGGCAACCAATCAGAGGAAAGGAGGCGGTCTTAGCCAAATATGGAAAAAGCGGATACAAAACTGGGTCAAGCAGAAGTAGCTGTCAGAGGGGCCTTTTCTGGACACTCGTATGAAAAAACCAAGGTGTTTTTTGAAACTTCAGTACTATGTCCATGTTAGAGAGTCACTCTATGGAGATCTAAATAGCCAAAATAGGGGACCTTTAAATGTTACACCCCTGTCCCACCATTAAGGTCTATCCTTGGACATACAGGCATTGTCCTGCCTCTGTTATGGCTTTACTACTACCACCAGAGCTGGTCAACTTCATTGGCACGTTCTGAATTAAAGGTGGAAATACCAAAGAAAGGTGTAGTATGCCTATCCATGCAACACATTCGGGGACCACTGTTGTAAATGTAATCAATGTAAAGTGACAGTGTGTGGAGCAACAGCAAAGTCGGCAAATAATGAAATGCACACACCTGATAATAATGAGTCGGAGGGCTCCATCAGAGAGTGTGAAGTGCTGAGCGGGGAAAAAGAAGGCGAGCCCCTCAGGACTCATTTGAGAGGAACAAGGTGCTTAGAGCAGCTCAGAGGCCACCAACAAAAAAGATTAAAAAATACACAATTATACATAATTACAGCCTCAAATTTGTGGGCGAAGGGACTCTTTAGCTGCTATATTGGCCAAGGAGTCCGCTGTGCAACTAATTGCTATTGTCCTACGTATCAAGCAGGTTTGTAGGCATGCTTTAGTGTATTATTGCGGCATTCAATATTGAGCTGCTTTAGGAATCAACCTGGATGCAAAATTGAAAGAAAAATCCTCACTAGGGTCCCAGCTATGCTGGAGCCTATCCTAGCTAACTTTTGGGTGAGGGGCAGGGTACACCCTGAAATGGTCACATGCCAATCACAGAGCACATATAGACAAACAACCATTCACAATCACATTCACATTCACACCAAAGGACAAGTTAGTCTTCAATTATCCTATGGAATGTCAGCAGAAAAACTGGAGAAAACCAGTTTTTCTGCTGACATTCCATAGGATAACCAGAAAACCAGAAAACCAAAGACAGGGAGAATGGGAACTCCACACAGGAAGTCCAGAGTCAGGATTTGAACTCTTGACCTCTGAACCGTGAGGCAGATGTCCTAACCAGTCATCCACCGATTTTTTTGCCAAAGACGTTTGACACTCCTGTGTTAAGCAGATGACGACTGAATGATTTTTAACAGCTTAACCAAATGTTCAGAAAGCGAAAGACCCCACACGTGATGAAGAAAAAAATTCTTACTGCTCTAATACTGTTTGTCATATTCCAGATGACCAACACAGCACACCACATTCATAAGGGCACATAGAGTAGAGAAGAAGTCCAAGAGTCTAGGATAACTTTTATCTTATCTGGTATTTACATTGCAGTTACAAACTCTTCTCTTTGTCATTTTTATTGTAGCAAGTGACTTGTGGGACACATACAAACTCTCAGCCGCACTCGGTGTTGACTACACATTTAAGGATCGTAAATATTTAATCGGTTTCACATTTTCGAGTGTCGGAACTGATCGTTTTGCGAGGACAATGGGGACAAAAACCACTCTCAACCAATGCCACACCACTGGATAATTTTATATTTTTTTTTTATTTTAATCATTTTGCTGACTTTTATCACAAGGGAGGAACAATTTTCAAAATTGGCCCAGTTGTCGGTATGTGTGTACCCAGCTTCAGATTTTCTCTCAGGCATGAGTCAATCTGGACTTTTTCTGAATAAATGACAACTACATGTTGAGTTGACTTCATTGCATTTGTGAATATCGACCTAAAGTGCAAAGCCTGGCAGCCAACAGCAAGTTGGAAGGTGGCCTATTTTTGTGCAGTCACTCGCGCAGTCTGCGGCATGTTCTCCGTTTCTCCAGTGATATGTGACTTATTCCACTTCTTATTTATCACGTTTTTCTTTGGTCGCGTTTTGTCATTGTTTCCACAGTGTTGCCCTGACCCATTTGCTCTGCTCGTTGCAAAATCCAATATTTGTCGATACGCTCCCTGCCTCGCGCTCTGTAACTATATTTTCAAAATCCCATTGATGTTTGTGTCTTTTTTTCACCTCCTCTCTCACTCTCATTCTCTCTCTCCGTCAGTGCAAATGGAAGGCTTGTAATGAGATTGATTATTTTAATACAGCCAGGCGGATTCAAGCTCTCCCGCACAAGATACTCTCATTCTCCCTTTCTGCAGTATTTATGAAGTAGCGGAGTGAAGAGCTTCTGTTTTTTTGTTTTTTTTGGGGTTGTGACGCTGTCAGAGAGGACGTGTTAACGGACGACAAAACTGATTATGTGCACAGTGACTGATGCTCCCCTGTGACATAAATCCAACTGTCACTCGCTAGAAGAAAATATAAATCTCGGATCCCTTTACACATCATGTCCGAGTGGCTAGAGTCTTAAAACTGCTCTGTCTTTTAGATTTATGTTTATCTGAAAGTTTGGCCCTCTCATCTTGTAGCCCTACATCAAAATAGACAGCACTTTTGAAGCTAGGCCAGGGTTCCCAAACTGTGGGACTTTGGGAAACCCTCCTCGAGGCTATGAGATGATAACCTTCTTCCATCTTCCACTACGTTACAAAATTGCAAAGCTTCATTTAATGGACATCAAAGCTTTTTAAAAACATGTTGTCACCTAAGGTATTTTTGTTTCTAAACAGACATATCCTAACTAAAAAAAAAAAAGTTAAAGAAACTACCTGAATTTTTTCAATGGTTTGTAATGCAACAAATGCCTTGAGGCCACGTACTGTATAGCCACAGACTAAAATACAATGGAAATGTCAGTTGCTAAAAACATACCACATACCAATGCATTTTGCCCACTAAATGTCCATGTCCTCTTTTCAGGGAGAATGTGAAATTGGTGCTCCGCTTATACAGTGGGTACGGAAAGTATTCAGACCCTCCTAAATTTTTCACTCTTTGTTATATTGCAGCCATTTGCTAAAATCAAGTAAATTCATTGTTTTTCCTCATTAATGTACACACAGCACCCCATATTGACAGAAAAAAACGGAATTGTTGAAATTTTTGCAGATTTATTAAAAAAACAAAACTGAAATATAGCACAGCCATAAGTATTCAGCTCTTTTGCTCAGTATTTAGTAGAAGCATGCTTTTGAGCTAATACAGCTATGAGTCTTTTTCACAGCTGGATTTGGGGATCATCTGCCATTCCTCGTTGCAGATCCTCTCCAGTTCTGTCAGGTTGGATGGTGAATGTTGGTTGAAGAAATGGACAAAAAAAATGCTTGCAATATTTCAATATTTTTAAAAGTGAAGACTGGTATTTTAGCAAGGAACATGAAGTCTATGCACATGATTTGGTTTCACGGGCCACGTAAAATGATGTGGCAGGCCGGATCTGGAACCCAAGCCACCAGTTTGACACCTATGACGTAGACAGACCAATGACTGCAGGAAGACTGGGTGAAGGAAAACAAAAGTGTGTTGACAGCCAGTAATGCTTGACATACAGTATAAACCCAAAAAGTACTGTACTTAATTTTTGTTGTTGGACATTATTCGAATTTGGAAAGCTCAAGTAATTTTACACTCTTTTCCTCCCCCAAAAATAAATGATATATGTTAGTTTTAATCATGTTCAAATTAAATACATTCAATTTACTTTTAAGTAAATTCAAAGGACTTTATTTTTCAGCGTAATGAATGAGAGACAGAACTGACCAATAAATGGTGCTGTCTGGAATGATTGACAAGCAGATCAACCAACGACTGGAGGAACACTAGGTGACGAAACCGATAAATCATGGCTGCTGCCGTAGGCGATTCTAGCATCCCCTAAAATGAATCCCAGCACCCCTAAAATTTGGGAGCTCCCTCCCAAAAAATTTAAACTGTATTTTGTTTTTAAACAACCTACAAAACTGTAAAACCACAGTACTTGGATGAATCCCAGCACCCCTAAACCTCTAACCTCACGCCTGCTGCAATATTGATAGAAATGTGGACGAACCAATATCTGAAAAAAGACTAGGAGACAGAAACGGCCGCATTGCAGTGGAAAAATACATGTAGACTCATGATTTCTAGGCCCTAAAAATAGATGATTCAGGGAAAAGCCAACATCTGGTCACCCGAAAAACAACTTCTATTGTGTATAGGTAATACGCAAAAAATACACAGACCCTTTACTTTAGTTGGAAAGAGATACATATTGTTTCATAATGAGGTCATGACTTGAACTTGAGAATTGGTGCCTATAAAACAAATACCACGGGGCTTCATCATATACTAAACAGTGATATTATAGTTTTGATGGCCCTTGTGAGTGCGGAAGTCCCAATGGCCTGCTGTACCTGTACTTTGCAGAAAATTAGTTGACCCAGCAGCCACAAATGTCAGCATTACAACAAGCGAGGGGCGATGGTAGTGCAGGATCTCAGGGGCATATAGACATGTCATTTACGTAGCGCCGTGCTTTGTTATATGAATTTATAAACGAAGCTCCGAATACGAGATAAAAACAACAAGACGGGGTGTGTTGTGAGCAAGCAGATGAATTGAATTTATTGTTAAACAATTGTATCAGGTTCCTGGTTCCACTGTCAGGGTGTAGATGTCGTTATCCATTGATATGTTTGCTGCACATCCCATTGTGAAGCTCATCACTTCACCTACGGCAGAATAAAAGGGTGAACTAATGCACAACCACTCATCTCAAAACATTACGTCCGGAAAAAAAAGGGTGATCCATTTACATGCTTGGTTCAAGTGTCGCTATGAATTTATCTCCAACCTTGCTTTTAGAACTATTTACCCAGGTCTAGTGTT
The DNA here is from genome assembly GCF_024500385.1 of Phyllopteryx taeniolatus. Lineage (NCBI taxonomy): Eukaryota > Metazoa > Chordata > Actinopteri > Syngnathiformes > Syngnathidae > Phyllopteryx > Phyllopteryx taeniolatus. The sequence continues at coordinate 30,322,376 of NC_084503.1, forward strand.
CATTTAGAGGGGAATAAAAAATCCACACTTAAAATCCCAAATAGACAGTATATATCACATTTAGGCAGCACAGTTGAACGAGCGGTGAGTACGATTGCCTCTCAGTCAGTCTAAGGATCCTGGGTTAGAATCTCGGCTGCGGCCTTCCTGTATAAACAACCAAGGAAATATTTTGTTCGGTACCGAGTTCCGAAAACATGTCTATGAGCGAGCTGTTCTGAATTTTGCCCAATTGTGATGTTGAATAATAACACACAGAGTTTCTCCATCCATGACTTGACTCTGGCCTTCCTCTGTAGAGTTTGCATGTTCACTCTGTGCTTGTGAGGGTTTCTTCCGAGTACTCTGGCTTCTTCCCACATTAAAAAAACATGCAAGTTTATTGAATACTTTAATTTATCCATAAGTGTCAATGTGAGTCTGAATGGTTATTTGTCATGTACCCTGGTGACCAGTCCAGAGTGTACCTCGTATCTCGCCCAACGACAGCGCCGACCCGGCAACACTAATGAGCACAAGTACTATATAAAAAAAAGATGGATGGCTGTCCCCGGTCATGCTTTCCAGTACCCCTTCATTGGGGTGCTCATTGCAGTGGTTTACTTGAATATGCATGTGGGGGGAATAATTCAGACACAATTCTGACAATTGATAAGTGTAATTCGGCAGCTTGGTGAAGTGAAGTGCTGCCGTCTCGAGTCAAAATATAATCAAACCTTTTATCGGCGCTCGCTTTATTCTTCATATTCTGGGTTGCGGCTTCCACAAGTGGAAGCTGCTTGCCTCATCACAACCCTCTAGCTCCACCCCCAATCACCATGGTAACATGGTAAGGAGATCCATACTGACACATACAAATAAGCAACCATTCACACTCACATTCACACCTATGGACAATTTAGAGTCTTCATTGAACGTAACAGACATGGAACATTAAAGGAAACCCGAGTACCCTGAGAATACCCATCATGATGCCCATTTCATTACCTAAGAATGTCAAATGTGTTTTCTGTCTTTTTTTCTCCTGTATGTGAAACTTAAAGGAAACCTTTTTTTTTTGTCCTGTACGGCTGTTAGGTCAAGCAGACTGGAGAATCTGTATCCCTTTTATGCCGGAGCAGTTTTATTGTGTCACAGTGGAGTTTTTAAGCTGCCGCTGTGATTTCTTAGTATTATACTGAACAAAAATATAGACGCAAAATTTTTGTTTTTGCTCCCATTTTTCGCGAGCTGGACTCCAAGATCTAAAACGTTTTCTACATACACAAAAGGCCATTTCCCTCAAATATTGTTCACAAATCTGTCTAAATCTGTCAGTGAGCATTTCTCCTTTGTCAAGATAATCCATCCCACCTCACAGGTTTGGCATATCAAGATGCTGATCAGACAGTATGATTATTCAACAGGTGTGCCATAGGCTGGCCACAATAAAAGGCCACTCTGAAATGTGCAGTTTTATCACACAGCACAATGCCACATATATCGCAAGTTCTGAGGGAGCGTGCAATTGGCATGCTGACTGCAGAAATGTCCACAGGCGCTGTTCCCCGTGAATTGAATGTTCATTTCTCTACCATAAGTCTCCAAATGTCTCCAAAGGCGTTTCAGACAATTTGGCAGTACATCCAACCAAACTCACAACCGCAGACCACACACCAGCCCAGGACCAGGATTGTCGGTACCCCCCTACCCACCCTTGAGGACTTGCACGGTGCCAGAACTAAGACAAGGGTGTGCAAAATCCTCTCGGACCCTCCCCACCCCGGTCACCAGCTCTTCCAGCTCCTTCCCTCAGGTAGGCGCTACCGATCAATGCAAACTAGAACTAGTAGACATTCCAACAGCTTCTTCCCTCTTGCAATCAACTTCTTAAACAGCTAACTTACAATTCCATTACAACAAGCTGGCAATTTTTTGACTTGAGTTCGTTGTCACATTTCTGTATTATGTATTACTCGTGCACTCACTGTAGTTGTCTCGCCGTGCTGCACTTTTTGCATATAGTGGCCACTCATGCCAGAGTAGCATCTGCTCCATTTGCACACTGATTGAGGAGTATCTGTAACATTTGCACAACCATTGTCCCAGATTATCGCACTACTCGTCACTTTAAACCGCATACACTCCTTGAAGTCTCAGTGCCCTTTGCACAATGGTCATTGCACCGGACTATTGCGATATTAGCCATTCGAACTGAGGACTCTGCATCTTTTTGCACAATTGTTGTTTGTTGTTGTTTTTTGTCAATGTCTTTATGTCTCCAAAGTGTTCTGTAAATTGACTGTCTGTTGTACTAGAGCGGCTCCAACTACCGGAGACAAATTCCTTGTGTGTTTTGGACATACTTGGCAAATAAAGATGATTCTGAATTCTGAATTCTGACCTCCACATCCAGCATGTTCACTTCCAAGATCGTCTGAGACCAGCCACCTGGACATCTGCTGCAACTATCGGTTTGCATAACCAAATAATTTCTGCTCAAACTATCAGAAACCGTCTCGGGGAAGCTCATCTGCATGCTCGTCGTCCTCATCGGGGTCTTGACCTGACTGTAGTTCGTCGTCATAACCGACTTGAGTGGACGAATGCTAACATTCGATGGCATCTGGCACGTTGGAGAGGTGTTCTCTTTACGGATGAATCCCGGTTTTCACTGTTCAGGGCAGATGGCAGACAGCATGTGTGGTGTCGTATGGGTGAGCGGTTTGCTGATGTCAACATTGTGGATCGAGTGGCCCATAGTGGCGGTGGGGTTATGGTATGGGCAGGCGTATGTTATGGGCAACAAACACACGTGCATTTTATTGATGGCATTTTGAATGATACCGTGACAAGTACCTGAGGCCCGTTGTTGTGCCATTCATCCACGACCATCACCTCATGTTGCAGCATGATAATGCACAGCCCCATGTTGCAAAGATCTGACCACAATTCCTGGAAGCTGAAAACATCCCAGTTCTTGCATGGCCAGCATACTCCCCAGACATGTCACCCATTGAGCATGTTTGGGATGCTCTGGATCGGCGTATACGACAGCGTGATCCAGTTCCTCCCAATATCCAGCAACTTCGCACACACAGCCACTGAAGAGGAGTGGACCAACATTCCACAGGCCACAATCAACAACCTGATCAACTCTATGCATAGGAGATGTGTTGCGCTGCGTGAGGCAAATGGTGGTCACATCAGATACTGACTGGTTTTATGACCCCCCCAGACCCCACAATAAAGCAAAACTGCACATTTCAGAGTGGCCTTTTATTGTGGCCAGCCTAAGGCACACCTGTGCAATAATCATGCCGTCTTTTCAGCATCTTGATATGCCACACCCGTGAGGTGCGATGGATTATCGCGACAAAGAAGAAATGCTCACTAACACAGATTTAGACAGACTTGTGAAAAATATTTGAGGGAAACGGTCTTTTGTTTATCTAGAAAAAGTTTTAAATGGGAGCAAAAACAAAAGTGTTAGTGGATATTCATTGAGAATCAGAGTCGATTAGTCAAAAAGTAGATTCTATCCCAGAAATATACACAGTCCCTACCAAATAACAAAGAAAAACTCCTATACCAGGAGGTTTGCATCTATCGAGGTGTGGTGATTGGTCTTGGTCCAAATTTGACATCCGCTATCATCTAGGTGTCATTCTCGCTTTTGAATGCTATTTACACGTAGTGCTGCAGCCCACGTCACCGCTAACTGAAGTATTGGCCTGTGGAGCGTGCGTCAAGCCATCTGTTACCTTTGAGACACATGGCGTCACCAGTTGCTACTTTTAACCTGCTAGCAAAGTACATCATGGAACAGTAAGGAGACTGCTCCCTTACTTTAAAACATTTGGACAATCCTGGATCAATTATTTTTTTCCTATAAACCAACCATTCACTCATTTGTTCTATTGAACATTGCATTGACGTTTTACCAAATGTGTTTGAAAATGTTATTTTTGGGTCTTGACTCTGCTTGACAACTGGCGGCTGCTGTTGAAAGCATGCCTATAATTTACAATTTCCCTTTCTATTCATAGCATAAATAAGTGATGCACTCTGGTTACAGTGGACACAAAACAAACTTACACTCGCACACAAAATGCCAAAGGATGCCCAATTCATTGTGTACATAGAAAATTTACAGCGTAGGTTGAGCCTTTTGATAGAAATTACATTTCTAAACAGAATTTCCCTCGCCTTATAAATAAATAACATGTTGAATACAGAATAAAACTAAAGCAGATGAAAAAATTGACTATTGTGTTTACTCCCATCGTGCATCCACCAGCCATACTGTATGTACAGCGTAATTTCAATCGACATTGTGAAATGCCGTTATAAGAGCAGATGTTTAGACCCTGGTTAGAGCGTCTGCCTCAATCTCCGGCCCCGCCTGTGTGGAGTTTGCATGTTCTCCCCGTGCCTGTGTGGGTTTTCTCCGGGCACTCCGGTTTCCTCCCACATCCCCAAAACATGCGTGGTAGGTTAATTGACAACTCTAAATTGCCCGTAGGTGTGAATGTGAGTGCGAATGGTTGTTTCTTTGTATGTACTCTGCGATTGGCTGGCAACCAGTTCAGGGTGTACCCCGCCTCCTGCCCGATGATAGCTGGTATAGGCTTCAGCGCGCCCGCGACCCTAGTGAGGAGAAGCGGCTCAGAAAATGGATGGATGGATGTTTCCTAGCCTCTTTATGATTTAATCTCAAGCTGATGCAGTTTTCTACTCTGCATTCTACACTGACATCCCCTAAACAGCGTTAGACGTGCTTTTTAAAAAATTACCGACATCATATCAAGTGATTAAGTTAGTCTCGCTGTAGGAACAAAAGAACCCCCCTTGATCAATAACCGTGATGCGTGGATGTGTGATTGCTTGTGCATGACCCAGATTGCAAACATTTTCAAATTGATGTACTCCTCGCGCAAAGGGAGTGAATTTTTCATTGGATCATATGACCGTCGCTTGTGTTGTGTGTGTGGGGAAGGGGGGGGACTAAACAGGCCAACAGGCAGACTAATGAGCATGCTTCCCTCTGCGTGCTGTGGCTTCTACTTTACTGCTGATAAGTGAAGACATTAGGAGCTACTTTCTAAGAGAAATAAGCAGTTTGGGAAAGCACAGTGTTTCCACAGATCCTATTCTAGCGCAGTGACAATCCTATTAAGAAAACACTGTCTGCTGTTAGTGTGACGCAAATTGGCTACAAGTAACCTGGCCCATCTCCAGGCATGACTCAAGGTGAAGGCAGCGCCACAAAGGCACAGACTTACTGTCAAGCTCAATACAGGCACATTGATGGCAAAGGGCACACAGCCATTTGTTTAATGTGGTGCTTTGTAATAGATCGAAACAAGAAGGTATGGAAACCTGGTGTATGTTTGGGGTAGCAATCGTAGAGTGACTCACTATATTATATTTGATATTTGGCGAATAATGACAATAATTTTACAATGCAATGATTATAGCACAATTGATATAGAGTTACTCAAGCTTCCTCCCGCATTCCAAAAACATGCATGTTAGGTTCATCGAAGACTTAATTGTCAGTGTGAGTGTGAATGGTTGTTTGTCTGTTCCATGACTTTCAAAGCTAAATTTCGCTTTGAGGTCCACTAAATTTGGAATAATTCATTCCACAGTCAGAACTCTCTGCATCATAAAACCTTTATTAAGTGTGCAAGCGATGTGTTAAAGAGGACATGTTGTGGAAAATTCACTTTTTAATTGCTTGTATGTAAATAGTTGGGTCTCTGGAATGCCTGCTAACCCGCCAAGTGTGAAATTTAACAACAAAGTATTGTAAGTATTTTGAAGGCTGCCCAAATATTTATGTCAGCGAGCCGTTCTGAATTCGGTGGAAATGTGACATCTTCTAATAATAGCCCCTACACCTGGCCCAGTGATTTAGAGTTGACATCTTTTACCACTGCTTGGGTTTTCTCCAGGTGCTCCTGCTTTCTCCCACATCCCTAAAATATGCATGTTAGGTTAAATGAAGACTATATTGTGCATAGGTGTGAATGTGAGTGTGAATGGTTGTTTGTCTATATGTTCACTGTGATTGGCTAGCGACCTGTTCCGGCTCTACCTTAGCCTATCTCTCGCTCAAAGTTGGCTGGGATAGGTTCCACCTTATATGTGAACTAAATGGGACAAGCGCTATAGAAAATGGATGGATTGATACACAAATAAAGGCCAGTCCCCCTGACTAGAGGCCTATAATTAATAATTAGTAGTACCCTAACAGGCGGCACGGTGGCCGACTGGTTAGAGCGTCAGCCTCACAGTTCTGAGGACCCGGGTTCAATCCCTGGCCCCGCCTGTGTGGAGTTTGCAAGTTCTCCCCGTGCCTGCGTGGGTTTTCTCCGGGCACTCCGGTTTCCTCCCACATCCCAAAAACATGCATTAATTGGAGACTCTAAATTGCCCATAGGCATGACTGTGAGTGCGAATGGTTGTTTGTTTCTATGTGCCCTGCGATTGGCTGGCAACCAGTTCAGGGTGTACCCCGCCTCCTGCCCGATGACAGCTGGGATAGGCTCCAGCACGCCCGTGACCCTAGTGAGGAGAAGTGGCTCAGAAAATGGATGGATGGATGGATAGTACCCTAACAAGGAAGGGTGGGTTTTTTTCTAAGATGCGCTAAAGTTGTGGGCTTTTTCAATTTGGATTTCCGGATTGCTGATTTTACAGATGCAGACTTGAAATAAATCTGTCATACATGAGTTTTATTTCACACCAATCAGCACTGATGAGGATGCTGGCGATCAAGCAGTCAATGTTGCTAATCTGAGTGAAGCGGGGAAAAGATAAGTGAATCTGCTAACGATGATTATCGCAATACAACACAGTGACAACATAATGATGATGGTAAGTAAAATGGCCCCGGTTCCTCTCATCTGTGACTTTATCTTCCATGTTCTCTAATTAAATCTGCAGTGTTTCGGGATTATGGAGGTGAAGCAGACAAGATACAGATCGTTTTCAAGAAAAAACAGTGGCAACAGGGCAAGAAAAGATGTGAGCGTCATTTTCAGTAATCAACACGACACATCTCAAGATAAAGACACTATTTGACACAATGTTGATTTGGAGATTAAAGATATCTGACAACTGATTCAGTCAAAGTTTATTAAGTTATCCTCTTCAAAGCTTTCTGTAAGTCAAAGGAGTATTGCGAAAACTTGCATCATTCTTTATTTTCTCACTCCAATTGCGCCGCCAAGTATTTATTCTGAGGATTGGGACCAAGAAAACACAGTGGCACACAAACGACAACGTAACAATGATTGGCTGGATGTGCTGTATTAGAAATGGGAGGGAGTGTTTTCCACCTTTGATGCATTTCCTGCACTGTGTGATAGTCTGGGATCCTGTCGAGAAAAATCCCACAAGCCTTTGCCACAAAAGCGAGAGAGCGAAAGAGTGAATGGTATCGCAGGTCAGTGCCTGCCTAATGAAATGAATTATAGTTCATATCTGTGGAACTAAGCTTGTGTTCTCCTCTGTATTCTATTCTTGCACTCAAACTTTTATCTTTTAATGCAACCATTCATCTCATTGTCTAACATGGTGGGGTAAATAAATAAATAAATAAATAAATAACAGCATCCGATTTCCTCACAATGGCGTATAAATCATAGACTCCAGCTGGAATCCTTCAGCGCGCTGTCCTCTGAGCTATTGTAGAGTCGTTGGTCAGAAAACACCCTATCTTTTTGTCCTCAAGGAAAATGTATACATATAAAATATGCTTTCAAGTAATTCAAAGATAGTCCGCCATATTACACACGATGAAATGCATCATTTTTATAACGAAACAAAAGCTAGTAGCACATGAATGATATTTTGGAGAAAGTTGAAGTTGAAGTTGGACAGTAAGGTATCATGGAAACCACCCTTGCCTACACTTTAGTTACACATAACACAGCTCCCCTTACAACAAGTATTTCGGACATCAAATCCAAGCCGTGACATCAAATCCAAGCCATGTATTTATTAACAAGCTGATCAAAACATAGGCTCCAAAACAACTCAGACCAATTGGTTCAAATATAGGAAAGACACAAACTACAGAGGGAACAACATTTTGTAAAGAACTAAAAGTAGTAGGCTCTTTTTGGAAAAAAAGCTCCTTTACACACCAAAAGAAGAAGACCCTTTCACAGGCCAAACAATGAGACAGTTACCAGACACAAAACAACCTCTACAGATCAAACGGTGAAGACCCTTTATGGACCAAGAGAAGAAGAAACTTTAAGGACCTAAAGTGGAAATCCATTTCAGGACCTGTAGAAGAAACGGCCTTTAAGAACCTGAATATTAAAGAAGATGATGAACCTTTGCTCTGACCAAAATATGTTTATAAGAAAATCTTCTGCTGTACAAATGAAGAAAACCATTTCTAGAACCAAAGACCCATTACGAACCACACAAAGAAGACCCTTTACAGACCACAGAAAACCTTTCTGTAACTTTTCTTAGGTCCATCACGGACCTTAAGAAGAAGGGCTTTGACTGACTTCAGGAGGAACACCCTTTCAGGAACCAAAGAGCCTATAAGTACCAAAAGAAGAAGACCCTTACTTGTCCAAAAGGAGATCCTTTCTGAAACCAAACACCAATTATGGGCCAAACGAAGATGACACATTACTGGACCAACTATAGAGGACCCAATGTATGGACCAACAAGAAGACCCTTTGCAGACCAAAAGATCCTTTAGAGACCCTCGCTGAAGCCATGACAATTCTTATCGTGCCAAAGTTCCCCTGAGTAAGGCACTAACCCTCATACTGCCATACATACTACCACTACTATAGACTGCTAATTTAAGGTGGAAGCAAAGAAAATTTATTTACAACCCCAATTCCAATGAAGTTGGGATGTTGTGTTACACATAAATAAAAAGAGAATACAATGATTTGCAAATCATGTTCAACCTATATTTAATTGAATACACTACAGAGACAAGATATTTAATGTTCAAACGGATAAACTTTATTGTTTTAAGCAAATAATCATTAACTTAGAATTTTATGGCTGCAACACGTTCCAAAAAAGCTGGGACAGGTGGCAAAAAAGACTGAGAAAGCTGAGGAATGCTTATCAAACACCTGTTTGGAACATCCCACAGGTGAACAGGCTAATTGGGAATAGGTGGGTGCCGTGATTGGGTATAAAAGGAGCTTCCCTGAATTGCTCAGTCATTCACAAGCAAAGATGGGGCGAGGTTTGTGAACAAGTGCGTGAGAAAATAGTCAAACAGTTTAAGGACAATGTTCCTCAATGTACAATTGCAAGGAATTTAGGGATTTCAACATCTACGGTCCATAATATCATCAAAAGGTTCAGAAAATCTGGAGAAATCACTGCATGTAAGCGGCAAAGCCGAAAACCAACATTGAATGCCCGTGACCTTCGAGCCCTCAGGGGGCACTGCATCTGAAACCGACATCAACGTTAAAGGATATCACCACATGGGCTCAGGAACACTTCAGAAAACCAATGTCGGTAAATATAGTTTGGCGCTACATTCGTAAGTGCAACTTGAAACTCTACTATGCAAAGCAAAAGCCATTTATCAACAACACGCAGAAACGCCGCTGGCTTCTCTGGGCCCGAGCTCATCTACGATGGACTGATGCAAAGTGGAAAAGTGTTCTGTGGTCCGACGAGTCCACATTTCAAATTGTTTTTAGAAATTGTGGACATCGTGTCCTCCGGGCCAAAGAGGAAAAGAACCATCCAGACTGTTATGGACGCAAAGTTCAAAAGCCGGCATCTGTCATGTTATGGGGCTGTGTTAGTGCCAATGGCATGGGTAACTTACACATCTGTGAAGGCACCCTTAATGCTGAAAGGTACATACAGGTTTTGGAGAAACATATGCTGCCATCCAAGCAATGTCTTTTTCATGGACGCCCCTGCTTATTTCACCAAGACAATGCCAAACCACATTCTGCACATGTTACAACAGCGTGGCTTTGTAGTAAGAGTGCGGGTACTAGACTGGCATGCCTGCAGTCCATCCTGTCTCCCATTAAAAATGTGTGGTGCATTATGAGGCGTAAAATACGACAACGGAGACCCCGGGCTGTTGAACAGCTGAAGCTGTACATCAAGCAAGAATGGGAAAGAATTCCACTACAAAGCTTCAACAATTAGTGTCCTCAGTTCCCAAACGTTTATTGAATGTTGTTAAAAGAAAAGGTGATGTAACACAGTGGTAAACATGACCCTATCCCAGCTTTTTTGGAACGTGTTGCAGCCATAAAATCATTGCAGTTAATGATTATTTGCTAAAAACAATCAAGTTTATCAGTTTGAACATTAAATATCTTGTCTTTGTAGTGTATTCAATTAAATATAGGTAGAATCTGATTTGCAAATCATTGTATTCTGTTTTTATTTATGTTTAACACAACGTCCCAACTTCATCAGAATTGGGGTTATATATGGCGCATTTCATACACAAGGTAACTCAATGTGCTTTACATAATTAAAAGCAAAGAAACAAAACAATTTATAAACATTTAAAACAAAGAGAAACAAATAAAATTAAAATACAATTAAAACAGCGTACAGTACAAGAAATATCATTTAAAAGAGGAAATGCTCTAGAAAGCATGGGAAAAAAAGAAGAGTTTTTAACCTGGACTTAAAAACACACACACTTGGGGCTGACGTCACTTCTGTTGGCAACTTATTCCATTTGTGTGCAGCATAATAGCTAAATGCTCCTTCACCATGTTTGCTTTGGACTCTGTGCTCCACTATTTGACCTGAGTCTGTCGATCTCAGCCCTCTTGGGTTTATATTCCATGAGCATTTCATTCATGTATTCAGGACCTAAACCGTTTAGTGATTTATAAACCAGTAGAAGAACTTTAAAATCTATTCTCAAGCTGACTGGAAGCCAGTGTAAAGACTTTAGAATTGGAGTAATATGCTCTGACCTCTTTGTTTTGGTCAGAACCTGAGCTTCATCATTCTGAATGAGCTGCAGCTGCTTAATGCTCTTTTTAGGGAGTCCAGTCAGAAGACCATTACAATAGTCAAGCCTACTTGAGATAAAAGCATGGATGAGCTTCTCCTGGTCTGCTTGACACATGCAAGCCTTCACTCTGGATATGTTCTTCAGATGGTAGAAGGCAGTTTTAGTAATTTATTTGATATGACTGTTGAAAGTCAGGAATCTATCAGAACACCAAGGTTTCTGACTTGGTCTTTTGTTTTTAAAGAGAGTGACTCCAGGTATTTACTAACAGCAATCCTCTTTTCTTTATTGCCAAAAACAATTACCTCAGTTTTGTTGTGGTTTAATTGAAGAAAGTTTTGGCTCATCCAGATATTTATCTGTTTTAGACAGTGACACGACACCTCAATTGAACTGTAGTCATCTGGAGACACTGCTAGATATAACTGTGTGTCATCTGCATAGCTATGATAGTCAAAATTAAAGTTCAGAAAATTTGACCCAAGGTTAGTATATACAGGTTTAACGGGTGGGGTCCAAGAACTGACCCTTAGTACACATACAAAGCTTACGATTAGATGACCAAGCTCAAATGGGCAACTTATGTTCAAATGTTGATCTCGCTCGGGCCTGCTGTTTGCCAAACACTTTTGAACCCATTTTCCAATTGACTCAACTCTGCTAATCTGCCCTACATTCAGCACAATTCACCCTCAGCCTCATTGCACATCTTATTCAAGGGCCGTGTATTTAGGCTCGACATAAATAATCCATCACAGTGTACAAGGTTCTCCGATATAGTTCCCAGGCAAGGAATTCACCTTACAGACCAAAAAATAAATAAATAAATTATATATATCCATCCATCCATTTTCTGAGCCGCTTCTCCTCACTACCCAGGTCCTCAGAACTGTGACGCAGACGCTCTAACCAGTCGTCCACCGTGCCGCCTATATATATATATATTCACTAGTATTTGATTTTAGTTGATACCATCAAATTATGCGTTCTTCATGATAATGCAAAAGTGAGATGCAGTTTGTTGGTTAGTTTGTTAATAACCATCATTCACTTCATTCGTCACACTTCAATAGTCCATTTTCTACAGTGTCATAATGGTCAAAGGTGAGCTGGAGCCCATCCCAGCTGTCTTTGGGCGAGAAGGTGGGTACTCCCTGGACATTTACGCTCACATTCACACCTACGGAAAATTTTGTCTTCAATGACCTTAACGTGGAATGCGGGAGGAAGTCGGAGTACCTGGAGATAATCCATGCAACTCCACACAGAAATGCCTGAGCCGATATTCTAACCCCCAACCTCAAAATTGTGAGGCAGGCGTACTAACCACTAAATCCACCATGTTGCACAAGTTCACCAATTTCCCTGAAAATTAGAGAAGTGGCACATGCATTAAAGTACCTGGCGGTGCATTCGAGTCATGAAATAATTTTCCTGTGCGCTTTATGACAGAATTCTATTGCTACGGCAGTGACGTGAACCCAATTAGTACGTAAATCGAGAAGTGCCGAAGTCTATCTCTAACCTACGCTAACAGAGTAGTAAAGTCATGATTACAGAAAATATTCCCATGAAATAAATTCTAGTCCAATGAAAAATGGTTACGGTGGTAACTGAGTTTGCCTTATTGTGCCAGGTGAGAACTATTATGGTGCTGCAAAAACTAGTTCATTGTGTGCCGTTCGTAACCTCAAAATGTCATATGTTGGTATCATGGTAAATCGTGGACCCCCTGTACTTCCCTTTTATCATTTGAGTCACAATGGAATAATTTCCCACCCACCTACTTAAAATCTAACCTCATGTCGGGAAGTGGCTTGCTGCAAAACAAACACAAATACGGCACGCCATGATTTTCTTCCACTTTTGTTGAGGTCTGGTTTGCAAATGATTGTATTATGTTTTGGTAATTACAGTCTTTATCTGGAAAGCAGATCAATCATGATTGATCAGTATCTATGACGCTACCGATTGCCAAGTGTCACCAATCACTCTCAAACAATACAATAGAGTCTCAAGCAGTCAATAATCTCCTTTTTTTTTTGTTTCCTGCTGGTGTTTTACTTTAAATGTCAATGCCAAATGTTTGTTGACGTTTCCCACACGTGGATTATCATCACATATCTAAAATTTAATGCAATCAGACCTCCTAAATTTTAGCAAAAGGATCTTAAGCAAAAACCTCGTTGACACAAACATTTCTAAGGAAATTCTTCCTTTAAGTGGCTTGTCAGTTTAAAAGAATTAAAACCATTTTTTTAACGAGCGGATTAATCCCAGTATGGGCATCACAATTACACATTCACGAGTCACATTAGAGGCAATGATATGGGAAGCCGACCATAACCGCAAATGCAAAGTGGCTACGTTCGTGGATCATATTTACACTGATTGTGATGGCTTCGGGGCCATAAAGCTAAGACAATCATGTTTGAATGAGTATGTTGGCCTTAAACAGACACCGAAGGAGATAACAATTACATCAACAAGTCTTGTGTGTACATTTGGACAGCATCTAACAAAGGGTGTAATCTTTTGCCCAAAGTCCGCTGGGATAGGCTCCAGCCCACCCGTGACCACCCGTAATGAAACAACTACAAATGTCATATTTCCTGAAGCGACAACCACCTATATAAAGGTATAAATGTATGTTTTAAGAAGCATCCACGTAACATCACTGTGGCCTCATGGGTGCCAAGCCTTGAATATTCCACAGACAGAGTGCTTGTTGAAATATTTAACGGTAATTCATGAAAAAGCAGAAGTATGGGCCCTTCAGGGAATGAAAGTGATTATATATATTATTTTTGCTTCCTCCAGACATAACCTTTACACTGTGTGTGTGCGCATGTGTGTGTCTGTTGCTTGAAAGAAAGTAATCAAGCAATGACTTATTGGTCATAAAGTTGGATCTGGAGACATGTTTATGGCTTTATCATATATTACTGTCATTATTATTTTTAGGGTAAACCAGGATATGAGACTTGCGAATAATTAAAAAAGTTAGTGTGTAAAACAAATCCCTCATTCAAATGATTAGTTTCTGGATGATCATATATCAAATATACTTTTTGTACATCAACTTTTTATGTGTGACTCTATTCATTTTAGAGCAGTCATATACTTTATATTTCATACAAACCATTTTTGAAGATCAACATACAGTATACTGTATCATGAAATATTTTCCTAGAGCATCTATTGTATGCTAATTTATAGTTCGGAGGGCAAATTCCATTTAACTGTTGCAGGTATGAAAAAGTATATTTTCAGATTTGCACTGTCGGTAGTGGTCAGGGGCCTTGATATCCTCATCTGCAGAGCGCACCTAGTGTTGTATTTAAAGGAGGCCATTAGTTGCTATACGTTTGTTTCAGAGTGGAACCTCGATACTGTGCTGTTTGTTGATTAGAACTATTACTTCCTTGTTAAAATGGGAATGGTGTGTGCTTTTAATATTGGTTTTCTATCAATGTATTCAAATGTTCACTTTCTGCTATAGTCTTACCGATGTGTGGGTTATTCCCATCATAAGGTACCGTTGGTCTGTGCATGGTAACCTGAGGACAAGATGGGTGCTGCGCCCACCACTTTACAGAATTCTTTCCAAACCAAGGAGGAGAACTGGGGGCCCCGGTCCGAGACAATGTCGATGGGAATACCGTGGACTTTGAAGACATGATAAATGAGGTGGTTAGCAGTTTCAAAAGCAAAGGGTAGCTTGGAAAGGGGGATGTAATGGACATAATTAAAAAACAACAACAGTGAAAATTATAGTGTTACCTTCAGCAGGGGGCAGGCCAGTGATGCAGTCCAAAGCGATGTGGGACCCAAGGCGGCTCGGGATGGGTAAGGGGCGCAGCAGACCAGCTGGAGGCAGATGTGAAGCCTTTCCTCGGGTGCAGACGGAGCAGGCTTGGACGAATTCCCGGGTGTCTTTGACCAGGCTGGGCCACCAGAAATGTTGCTGAATGAATTGGATAGTGCGGGTGATGCCGGGGTGACACGTGAGCTTGGAGTTATGGGCCCACTGAAGGACGTCAGAGCGTGCGGAATCGGGTACAAATAGACGGTTCGGAGGTCCGGTCTTGGGGTCAGGGTGAGCCTTTTGAGCCTGTTTGACTATTTGTTAAATTTTCCACGTGGCTGCACCAACGAAGCAGGAGGAAGGGAGGATAGTTCCATGTTCTGCAGGGCTGGAGGGGGTGAGAACATATGGGATAGGGCGTTAGGTTTACTGTTGCGGGATCCAGGTCGGAAGGAGAGGGTGAAATTGAATCATCTTACGAAGAGCGCTCAGCGAGCTTGTCGGGGGTTAAGGTGTTTAGCAGAACGGAGGTAAGAGAGGTTCTTGTAATCAGTCCAGATGATAAATAGTACATCAGTCCCCTACAGTCAGTGCCTCCACTCTTCCAATGCCCATATTATGGCTAGCAGCTCTCGGTTGCCAACATCGTAATTCCTCTCGGCAGGGAACAGGCGATGGGAGAAAAAGGCACAGGGATGAAGTTTCTGGGACATGGGGTCCCGCTGCGAGAGGACAGCCCGTGCCCCAGTGTCCGAGGGGTCAACCTCCACCGCGAACTGGAGAGAGGGGTCGTGGTGGCGTAGGATGGAAGCACTGGTGAAAAGTGTTTTGAGTTGGCTGAGAGCTTGGGATGCTGCCGGGGTCCATTGAAAGGGGGAGCTGGTGGATGTAAGGCTGGTGAGGGGAGGTGTGACCTTGCTCAGAATGATGACAAGAAATTGCATAGCTTACTAGGAGACTGGGGAGCCGTTGTACCACTGGAGAAACTGTAATATTCTGGCAAGGATTTCCGGGATCAGGCAGGCTTAAATGCAGGTGGTAACGAGGGCTGATTGGTGACAGGCGCACGGCCGAGGAAGGTGCTGGAAAGAGAGAGGGGAGGGGAGAGAGAGAGGGCGCAAAGCCCCACCCAGGCTCCAACAATAGTACTGCAGGGCAGCTCATGACATCCAACACGGATACATTTGGTTTGTAATTGCTCTATTGAGTGAGTTATTTCATGTTAATTATATCTTTATTACATGGTTAGTAGCACATAAATGAGCAGTAACACAACACTTGAATGTTACAATGCATAGTGAATTAAATGCACAATAATTGTGATTTCTGCAACACATTGTAACAATAGGCTCATATTTGGTGCTAATCAGTAATGTAAGTAAAAGTTATTAAATTATTCATATGTTAGCGCCAAATCTACCTTTAACACTACACTAATGCTAATGCAAGTGACGAATACCTTTCCCAGCAAAACACGGTTGGAACGTAACTTCTTTTCCTTTCGGCTTGTCCCGTTTATGGTCGCTGCAGGGTCTCACCCTTTTCCATGTAAGCATCCTGCATCCTCCTCTCTAACACCAACTGCCCTCATGTCTTTCCTCACTACATCCATCAACCTTCTCTTTGGTCTTCCCCTAGCTCTCTTGCCTGGCAGCGCCATCCTCCAACCTGGTCACTCCTAGAGAGAACCTCAACATCTTCATTTGTGCCACCTGCTTCCTGTTGTCTCTTCAGTGCCCCTGTCTCTAATCCGTAGATCATGGCTGGCCTAACCACTGTCTTACTGTATAAACTTTGCACTTCATCCAAGCAGAGACTCTTCTGTCACATAACACACCTGACAGCTTCCGCCACCCGTTCCAACCTGCTTTCTTCACTTCCTTACCACTCACCATTGCTCTGGACTGTTGAACCCAAGTATTTAACGTCCCCGACCCTTGCTATCTCTTCTCCCTGTAGCCTCACTCTTCCCCCTCCACCCTTCTCATTCATGCACATATATTCTGTCTTACTTTGGCTAATCTTCATTCCTCTCCTTTCCAGTGCATGTCTCCACCTTTCTAACTTTTCCACCACCTGTTCCCTGCTTTCGCTGCAGATCACAATATCATCTGCGAACATCATTGTCCATGGGGATTCCAGTCTAACCTCATATGTCAGCCTATCCATCACCACTGCAAACAGGAAGGGGCTCAGGGCAGATGCCTGATGCAGTCCCACCTCCACCCTAAACTCCTTTGTCACACCTACAGAACACCTGTCCTGTGCTATTCTAACATACTTCTCTGACACTCCAGACTTCCGCATGCAGTACCAAAGTTCCTCTCTGAGTACTCTGTCATAGGCTTTCTCTAGAGCGACTCTGAGCCCATCCCGGATGACCGAGCTTCTCATCCCATCTCTAAAGGCTTCTTTATACTCGCGCGGACAGCGACCGCGCTGACGTCACTGCGGGTGTCCATCGTGTAGTTTGCCTTTATACTCGAGCGCAACCCACACGCGCAGTTTTGAAAGTGTGCTGCAGTTCTCCTCCAAGTCGGGGGTGTCGCTATGGCTTTTATTGGATAGGACACCACGGGGTGGAGTTTCCTCTGCATTTTTTTGCCGTTTTTACTTTCCTCTTAGTAACAAGGAACAAAGCGACAACAATGGCGACCGCGACTGAACAAATGGACCTAGATGACCCGATGATACGTTTAATTATACTGCAAAATTGATCGAGAAGGCAGCGACGTAGATGGTATGTAGAACCAAGGGGCACGCTGGTACAGTCATCACAGCATGTAACTAAAATGGCCTCTCATCGTGGGCAACTCCAGGGTGGAAGAGAGTCCGGTTTAGGACTGGACAAGAGGGCTGGTACCAGAGCCCAAGCCGTGTGTGGAGGCCACCATGAGCTCGCCTTTGAGCCCTACCTCCAGGCCTGGCTCCAGAGGGGGGCCCCGGTGACCCGGGTCCGGGCAAGGGAAACCTAAATCTATTTGTAATATTCATCATGCCGTGGTCTGTCTGCTCCCTCACCTTGGACCTGTTTGCCATGGGTGTCCCTAACAGGGGCATGAAGCACCAGACAACTTAGCTCCTAGGATCATTGGGACACACAGACCCCTCCACCACGATAAGGTGACGGCTCCAGGAGGGTCGTCCTCTTTAGTGCCTTTCTAACTTCTCCCTTACTAATCATTGCCACTTCCTGGTCCACCACACTTTCCTCTTCTACTCTTCTTTCTCTCTGATTTTCCTCATTCGTCAACTCCTCAAAATATTTTTTCCATCTATCCAGCACACTCCTGGCACTAGTCAACACATTTCCATCTCTATCCTTAGTCACTGGTGATAATAAATTTGACCCATTACGTGTTTATTACATACTATACTTTATATATATATATATATATATATATATATATACACTTCATTTATTACTATACTACATACTATACATGCCACATATCTGTTACTTTATCTTCCAATCTATTAACTAGCAATAGCACTACGCTTCGCTTGAAAAATGGTGTAATGACGAGTGAAGTAAATGCATAAGTAATAGTATTACTGCAATGCACAGTAAAATTGGTGCTACTCAGTGATGCTTATTACGTGTTTATTAAATGTTTATTAGTGCTAAAACGAGAAATGAAATCACAAGTGAACGAAGCAAGATGCTAAGGTACAGGAAGGGAATTTAACACATAAGAGGATATATCACTGACACAAACAGGTGTTGTGATCAGAGGTAATAACCAATGTGAATGATGTGTTAATTAGACATTTATTAACTCCAATTATGTGGGCCACAGAGGCTATTCTGCTTAAAACAAGCCAGTGAGCCATCAAAATGATTTTAAAACGGTAATTCCAAGTCAAAATACTCCCTAGTGTGTTACTATTTAAAGTGATTTGATTGTGCTTTGTCGTTCTTACGTGCAATTTGAGGGCCTCACAGCAAGAGGGCTTATTATAATTATTTCTTTACTTTCACAAAGACTCATTGTACCTATTGATTACGAGAAGTGCATTTGTACAGAAGGGTACATCATGGGGACTGAACAAATCTGATTTCCTTCCATTCTGATTTGTTCCAGACGAAAGTGTCATTTGCGATTTGAGAGAAAAGATCGCGCCAAAAGCGAAGAGTATCTAATTTCTACTGTGTTAATGGCGACAATATTATGGTGGTATAATCCTCCACATTGACATTTTGCGTGCACCCTTTCCCTTAACTTCACCGTGTCAAACTGTTCCTTTAACGGCGGAAAATAATCAAAGGAACAACGTGAATGTGCTTCACTCAGCCATTTGCCAATCCTCGGGGGGCTCATGACTAGCAACTTGCACCATCAAGAGTAGATGCAGTTTAATTAAACATTGTGAGCAATGTCACGGACCACAGGGGCCACCGCCACTGCTGGCTTCGAATCACTACTTCGTTCAGTAAACCTAATTTAAGGACAGTGTTCCAGAATATGGCAACAATAACAACAACAAAAATGGTGAGAACTTTGTTGTCATAGTTACAGAGAGTCCAGGTCTACAATATCAGAGTTCTAAATTCATGTAAAACAAATTATTTCCCCAAACATATCATGTAATTAGTGTTCCACAATAATGTTTATTACATGTTTATACAAAAAAAAAAAACTTTATTCAACACGTGACTTACTGTAGGGTAGCTGTTTAGGCACCAGGAATGACAAAATGGTTATTATTACAGGAAAGTCCTATTTTCCTCCAGAACAAAAGGCATATTTTTTAAGGTGACACTCCTGTATTTTTTGAGAATAATGGTGTTCTTTCTAGAATAAAAGCAGTAATATTATGAGAATAATGTATTCTTTAGACTCACTTCCATTGCTAAACTTTGACTTCATCCATCCATCTAACTATTGTCTGTACCGCTTTATCCTCACAAGAGTCGCGGGCGTGCTGGAGCCTATCCCAGCTATCTTTGGGCGAGAGGCGAGGTACACCCCAAACTGGTCGCCAGCCAATCGCAGTGCACATATAAAGAAACAACCATTCGCACTCACATACACACCTACGAGCATTTAGAATCTTCAATCAATCTACCACGCATGTTTTTGTGATGTGGGAGCAAACCGGAGTGCATGGAGAAAACCCACGCAGGCACGGGGAGAACATGCAAACTCCAGCCCGGGATTTGAACCCCAGTCCACCGTGCCGCTACTTTGACTTCAATATCATGTTATTTTAACTTTCTTAAAATACAACTTTTGTCTCGTATTTTCGTAAGATTATGACTTTTTATGCCAACAAAATACATATTTGTTCTTGTAAATAACATGGCCTTTTTTCCCTTGAAAAAATACGCATTCGTTATTATAACTTTTTTTCATTCCTATGGAATTTAGTAATACACATGGTAATTTTGTTTACTTGGTGTAAGGAGTCCAGAAAGTCAAAAAGTTTGAAACCCACTGATGTATACTACACGTGAACGACACAAGATGTTCACATACCAGAAATCAAAAGTAAATGAATACGAATAATTATTCTCCTAAAAGAGAGAACGTATGCATCGATCAATGCTATTGTTGGATTTATCTTACCCAACATTATAAAAAATAGACACAAAAGGAATGAAGACGCTGGTTTCTTTTTCTCATGAGGAGGGCGTATGGGAGATTGTTCAGATCACAGCCTCTCAACACGCTCTAAACAATCCCCCCCCTCGCTCCTGCATTTATTTGAAATAGGAGGGATTTACAAATCATAATGTTCTAAGCAATAAGACACAACACAAAATATTTGATAATAAGAGGGTTTTTCCCAGACATAGTATTCTAAACAATAAGACACGACACATAATATTTGATAATAAGAGGGTTTTTCCCAGACATAGTATTCTAAGCAATAAGACACAACACAAAATATTGGACCAACACTTGTCCCGACCCGACCACATCCGATCACGTCCTTGGTCCAGGCGCCCTTCCATCGGATGATGCTGAGTCATCTTTTCAAAGGCGAGACATCTAAAATCGTCCATAATACTAATGCAAGCTAAGCAAATAAATGATAACTTCTAGAATATATTTGACAGCTATCTATTATGTTTGTTACACATTTATTACAAGGTCATCTCTGTTTTTTGTTTTTTAATCAGACAACTAACCCCCAAGGGTGAAAACAATATTTTTCAACTTTTCTCAACAGTAATTCTTGACTAAGCTCTTCTATGCTTGACGGCGGATACTCTCCTTACAAAGACAATACTAAAAGGGCCTTGTAGTTATTTGGCCTGTAAAGCATACATTCAGTAACATCAAGTAACATGTCATCATTGCACACAACCCAAAAGTCCCAACACAAAAAGGCAGAGAAGGCCTGGTCACGGCAGGGAGATTCCAGTCAAGTCTTTTATCAAGAGATCATTAAAGCTAGCTAAGCCATGTAGTAAATGGGATGTTCAGCTGTTTTAGTCAGGTTTAAAATGGTAATTGATTTTTGCATCAAGAAGAACCAACATGAATGAATTCATCCATCCATCTATCCATTTTCTACACCGCTTATCCTCACTAGGTTCGCGGGCATGATGGAGTCGATCCTAGCTAACTGCGGGCGAAAGGCACTTATAAACAAACAACCATTCACACTTACATTCAGACCTATAGAAAATTTAGCGTATTCGATTAACCTACCATGCATGTTTTGGGGATGTGGGAGGAAACCGGAGTACTCGCAGAAAACCCACGCAGCCACGGGGAGAACATTCAAACTCCACACAGGCGAGGCGGGATTGGAACGCGGGTCCTCATAACTGTGAGGCGGATGTGCTAACCAGTAATCACCATGCCGTTTGAATTAATTCATCCATCCATCCATTTTCTGAGCCGCTTTTCCTCACTAGGGTCGCGGGCAGCTGTCCCAGCTGTCATCGGCCAGGAGGCGGGGTACACCCTGAACTGGTTGCCAGCCAATCGCAGGGCACATAGGAACAAACAATCATTTGCACTCACAGTCATGCCTACGGGCAATTTAGAGTCTCCAATTCATGCATGTTTTTGGGATGTGGGAGGAAACCGGAGTGCCCGGAGAAAACCCACGCAGGCACAGGGAGAACATGCAAACTCCACACAGGCGGGGCCGGGGATTGAACCGGGGTCCTCAGCACTGTGAGGCTGACGCTCTAACCAGTCGGCCACCGTGCCTGAATTAATTCATCAAAATGTAAATAATCTGTTGCATGAAAGAATTTGACACTATTTCAAACACTTTCTGGTGCTTTGAGGATTAAAACCAGTTCCTCTTTGTCAGTCTGTAGACTTGATACGCCTTAATAATGTGTTCTGTGGTACAGTGGTATCTGTCAAGATGAAAGCCCTTGAAGTCATACAATTTTGAATTTTGTCCCACAAAACAAGGTCGAAGCAAGACATCAGCATACCTCATGATACTTCAGTTCCATGAGCATGAACAGATTCAATCTGTACTCGTATTTTGCTTTTGATTTTAATTTTTTGTTTCTGCTAGCCTCAACAAGAGGAGAAGATGACTACATACTGTCATGGGTGTGTGTTAGGGTTGTTGTCTTCCCTCTGTCTCATACACCTGCTCCTGAGAGCATCTTCCCCACCTGTGCCTTGTTTACCGTAATTACTCCATGCATTTAACCTCCTGTCTCATTCTTTCTTGTCGCCAGTTCGTTGTACCTTGTTGTCATGTTCCAACATTCCTTGTTTCCACGTCACCGACTCATAGTGTCATGGGTGTGTGTTCTGGTTGTTGTTTTCCCCCTGTCTCGTACACACCTGATCCTGAGAGCATCTTCCCCACTTGTGCCTTGTTTACCCTAATTACCCCATGCATTTAACCTCCTGTCTCATTCTTTCTGGTCGCCAGTTCGTTGTACCTTGTTGTCACGTTCCAGCATTCCTTGTTTCCACGTCACCGACTCATTGTAAGACCAGACCCTGTTTCTTATTTTTTACCTTCCCTCACGTTTTTTGGATACTGTTGCCTTTTCCGATTGCCTGCCTGTGTACCGACCTCTGCTCGTTTATTAAACCTCTCTTTTTTTAAACTGTCCATCTGTATTGGAGTCGTGCATTTTGGGTTCTGTCCTGTGTTACGTTCATGGCAGAACGAACTGGCATAACATGGACCCAGACTCATTCCCGGTGCGCAAAGCCCTTCAAGCGCAGGGTCAACACATCTCGAAGCAGGATGAGCAGCTGCCTTCCACCTTCATCTAAAGGTACTGTTGGAGCATCAGGACACTATGATGATACAGGTGGCCTCACAGTTTGAAGTTCTAATAAATATGGTTCAGAAGAAAGAATCAGCTGGCACAGCACCCGATGCCGCCACTGTACCACCGTTTCCATGTGAAGCAGTCACCATGCAGCCAACTGCCACCTCCGCTGCTGTCTGCCCACAGCTCTCTCAACCGGAGAGGTTCTCTGGAGATTCTGGGAACATTAAGCCATTTATCACTCAGTGCAAACTCCACTTTGAGCTGCAGTCAGCTGCCTTCCCCACCGAGCGGGCAAAGATTGCTTTTGTCGTTTCCCACCTGACTGGTCGTGCGGAGGCGTGGGCTGCTACTGAATGGAGCCGCAATTCCGCCGCATGTCATTCTTGGGCTTCTTTCGTAAAGACTATGGAGCAAATCTTTCAGTATTCCACACCAGATCGTGAGGCAGCTTGGTCCCTTGTCACCTTACAACAAGGCTAGCGCAGGGTGTAAGATTACGCTACAGGCACACTAGAGATTAGGGTGTCTTCATCCCCTGCGGGAGCCGGATTTTTCTTTGTGGACAAGAAGGACAAGACTCTGCGACCCTGTATCGATTACCGGAGTCTCAACGAGATAACTGTAAAAAAAACAGTTACCCTCTTCCTCTCATCTCCACCCCCTTTGAGTTCCTGGAGGGAGCCAAGGTTTTCACCAAACTGGATTTAAGAAATGCATATCATCTAGTCAGGATAAGGGAGGGAGATGAATAGAAAACAGCATTCAACACACCAACGGGACATTATGAGTATTTGGTATTTGGCTTTGGTGGAGTGGAGGCACTGGCTGGAGGGGGCGCAGACTCCGTTTTTAGTTTGGATCACAAGAACCTCGAGTATTTTAAATCTGCTAAAAGATTAAATGCTAGGCAGGCTAGATGGGCTCTATTTTTCTCAAGATTTAATTTATTGTTATCCTCGGTAGGGGATTCTGAAAATGGTAAGCCAGATGCTTTGTCACATATTTTCTGCGATGAGAATTCTTTGTCCGACCCTAAAACTATTTTGCCCAAGTCATGCTTTATTTCTGCTTTTGTCTGGGACGTTGAAACTGTGGTAAAAGAGGCTCTGAATAACACTCTTAGCCCTGAAGATTGCCCTGAAGACAGGCTTTATGTGGTCCCGACCTTAAGGGGAAGAGTCAACCACTGGGCTCACACTAACCGGACTGTATGTCACCCAGGCATTGCCAAATCGCAATCTATGGTCGAACAGTGCTTTTGGTGGCCTAATGTTAGGAGGGATGTTATCAATTACGTCAATGCTTGCCAGGTATGTGCTGCTAACAAGCCCTCTCGTCAACGTCCTTCGGGGGAATGCAGCCCCTGCCAATACCACAACGTCCTTGGTCAGAGATCTCCGTAGACTTTGTGACGGGATTACCGGCCTCTAAAGGAAATACCACCATTATCGCAGTTGTTGACAGGTTCTCTAAAATGGCACACTTCATTGCACTTCCGAAACTCCCCTCAGCTAAAGACACTGCCGAGTTGATGATTAACCATGTATTCAAGTTTCATGGTTTTCCCAAGAATGTGGTATCGGATAGGAGCCCCAATTCATTTCACGATTTTGGAAAGAGTTTTGCAGTCTAATAGGTGCTACAGTCTGTCATCTGGGTTTCATCCTGAAACCAACGGACAAACCGAGAGGCTGAACCAGGACCTGGAGACTGGAGCCGTTAAGGGGGGTACTGTCATGGGTGTGTGTTAGGTTTGTTGTCTTCCCCCTGTCTCGTACACACCTGCTCCTGAGAGTCACTTCCCCACCTGTGCCTCGTTTGCCGTAATTACCCCATGCATTTAACCTCCTGTCTCATTCTTTTTGGTCGCCAGTTCATTGTTCCTTGTTTCCACGTCACCGACTCATAGTTAGACTTGACCCTGTTCTGATTATTGACCTTGCCTCTTTGCCTCATGTTTTTAGGATATTGTTGCCTTTTCGGATTGCCTGGCTGTGTACCGACCTCTGCTTGTTTATTAAACCTCTCTGTTTTGAAACTGTCCATTTGTATTGGAGTCGTGCATTTTGTGTCCTGTCCTCTGGTTCCGTTCATGACACATACAGTACCAATTGCTTAGGACATATGTTTGATCATTTTTTTCTCAAAGTTGGTGTTCTTATTTGCACAACAATGAGGAAAAATCTAACCGAAAGTCAGCTGTTTTGGTAAATAGTTGGTCATACTTCAATCCCCCTGTTATTTTGTTGTACCAGAAATGTTCACAGGTCTGTTAAATCATTATCATTATCATCACCATCACCATCATTATCATCAATATCATCATCATCATCAGTAAAAATTATAGGTTTTAAGTATTTAAAACAGGCCAGTTTTGACCTACAACCGAACAGAAGGCCTACTAATGAAATCCATCCATCTATATTCTAGATCATTTGTCCTCATTCAGGCCGCAGGTGAGCTGGAGCCTATCCAAGCTGACCTTTGGGGAGAGGTACACCTTAGACTGATCGCCAGCTAATCGGAGGGCACATAAAGACAAACAACCATTCACGCTCACATGCACACCTACGGACAATTTATTCTTCAATTAACCTGATCCGCATGTTTTTGGTATGGGGTTGGAAACCGAGCACCTGCATAAGCACAGAGAGAACAGCAAACTCCACACATGAAGGCCGGAGCCAAGATCTGAACCCAGAACTTTGCCTTACCTTAGCACTAGGAGGCAGATGACACCTTGTTAACTGTGCTGCTATATTAGTGAAATCCTACAAGAGAATTAACCTGTTTTTTCCCAAAATGTGAATCAGACACTGTGCATCCCGAATGTATTCACAGCGCTTCACTTTTCCATACATTTTCCCTCACTAAAGTCCTCGCCTGATCACTCAGTTTAGAAGGGTGGCTAGGAAGGCTCCTACTGTTTCCAAACTTCTTCATGATTTAGGCCACTGTGGTTATTGGGACCTTCAAAGCAGCAGACATTTTTCTGTAACCTTGCCCAGAGCTGTGCCGAGAGACAATCCTGTCTCAGAGGTCTATGGACAATTCCTTTGACTTCATGCTTGGTTTGATAAACTGTGGAACGTGATATAGACCGGTGTGTGCCTTTCCAAATCATGTCCATTCAACGGAATTTGCCACATGTGGACTCATTCACTGCCATGGACGTTTACATTCGTCGACTGGAATCCAACTGTTTACTGCCACTGACGAATATATTCGTCAAGTACATTTTTCAATGGGTAGGTCTGGAAGAAGGTCTCGCCCAGCGGGTCTGTAAAGTTCTAGCTTTATGTAACTTAAATGACGAACAGATGCCGGTAGTTCCGCACAGTTTTTCGTGTTGAAGCTAAAGATTAGAAGGTTGTCACGTTGATTATGAGGGAGAGAAACGCCAACGCGGTGGAAGTCGGCCAACTTTAGGCACCTCGCACTCGAACAGAATATGTATACGTTTGATATACATATTCTATATTCTGAGTATGTATTGCAGTAGGTAGTAGAAAGTGTGTGTCGCGATCGTGAGAAAAAACTACACAGTTCATAGAGTGAATGAGGAACGCGATGTAAAAGAGTCACTGATGTTTAACTCAAATCAACCAGTGAGTCAGCATCGCTCATCGCTTGTTTTTTAATTGTATATCTGCAAACACATTATTTTGCCATCAAAAGCCCTTTCTCTCTTGTTTTTGTTTTATAGTTTGATGTGTCACAAAAAGCAAAAAAATATTACCATCTCTCTCATTGTTCTGCTTCATGTTTTTTTTTTTTTCACAAAAAGCAAATTTTCTCCTCTTTTTAGTCAGAAAACTGATTTTTTTTGGGGTGAAACAAACCTATGTTCTCCAGCTGAATACTAAAGAATAGAAAATGCTCAAAACAAACTTTTTTTTTTGGGTGAAAAGCGTCACCTCTTTCTTGTACTGTCAAAGAACACAATATTCTCTGGGTCATGAAAGGTCAGTCAAAATGATTTCAAAACTCTGCTTTGAAAACAGCTGGCAGTGAGTAAATTAAACTGGAGAAACATCTCAAGGATAGTGCAAACAGGATGCACCTGAGCTAAATTTTAAGCAAAGACTCTGAATACTTTAATACTTACAGTATATGTGATTTACAAAAAAAATACTTTTTTCATGTTGCCATTCAGGGCATTTTGAAAAAAAATAATGACATTTTATATATATATAAATAAATGTGTGTGTAATTTTTTTAGAGTCTTCAATCAACCTACCACGCATGTTTTAGTCATGTGGGAGGAAAGTGCCTGGAGAAAACCCACGCAGACACGGGGAGAACATGCAAACTCCACACAGGCAGGGCCGGGATTTGAACCCCGGTCCTCAGAACTGAGAGAGAGAGAGAGAGAGAGAGAGAGAGAGAGAGAGAGAGAGAGAGAGAGAGAGAGAGAGAAATCTGGCAGCTGGTATCCAGAATTTTCCTGTAAAAAATATAAACATCTTTACAGCATATATTTTTAGATTTTCAGGATAAAATGTTAAAGTTTACAAAAAATAACAGTTTTGTTGTAAATTAAACAGCCCTTTTCTCCTGGATTAACATGAACATGCTGATAATTACTTGGTCGGGAAGTCGAATCTCAGATTCAGGAGGAGCAGTGTGGTTTTCGTCAGTGGACCAACTCTACACCCTCGGCAGGGTCCTTGAGGGTGCATGGGAGTTCGCCCAACCAGTCTACATGTTTTTTGTGGACTTGGAGAATGCGTTCGACCGTGTCCCTCGAGGAGTCCTGGGGGGGGGGGGTGCGTCGGGAGTATGGGGTACCAAACCCCCTGATACGAGCTGTTCGGTCCCTGTTCGACCGGAGTCAGAGTTTGGTTCGCATATCCGGCAGTAAGTCAGACTCGTTTCCGGTGAGGGTTGGACTTCGCCAAGGCTGCCCTTTGTCACCGATTCTGTTCATAACTTGAATGGACAGAATTTCAAGGCGCAGCCGAGGCGTAGAGGGGTTCCGGTTTGGTGGCCTCAGTATTGCATCTCTGCTTGTTGCAGATGATGTGGTTCTGTTGGCTTCATCAAGCCGTGATCTCCAACTCTCACTGGAGCAGTTCGCAGCCGAGTGTGAAGCGGCTGGAATGAGAATCAGCACCTCCAAATCTGAGACCATGGTCCTCAGTCAGAAAAGGGTGGCGTGCCCTCTTCAAGTCGGGGATGAGATCCTCCCCCAAGTGGAGGAGTTCAAGTATCTTGGGGTCTTGTTCACGAGTGAGGGAAGAATGGAATGAGAGATCAACAGGCAGATCGGTGCAGCGTCTGCAGTGATGCAGACTTTGTATCGGTCTGTTGTGGTAAAGAAGGAGCTAAGCCGAAAGGCGAAGCTCACAATTTACCGGTCGATCTATGTTCCTAAACTCACCGATGGTCACGGGCTGTGTGTAGTGACCGAAAGAACAAGATCCTGGATACAGGCGGCCGAAATGAGTTTCCTCCGCAGGGTCATCCTTAGAGATAGGGTGAGAAGCTCGGTCATCCAGGAGGATCTCAGAGTAGAGATGAGGTGGCTGGGGCATCTGATTCGGATGCCTCCTGGACGCCTCCCTGGTGAGGTGTTCCGGGCACGTCCCACCGGGAGGAGACCCAGGGGACAGCCCAGGACACTTAATCATGTAATTTCATGTAATTCTAAAGAAAAATGCTATATCAGCATATGTCAGGGTTCTCATCAGTTATCTGACTTTTTTTTCTGCCAAATATTGGAATTCGCATCAACCTAAAAAATTCAATATTAGTCAGGGCCTAGTTTATACTACAGTTATCTGTAAGTTCCATCCATCCATCCATTTTCTGAGCCGCTTCTCCTCGCTAGGGTCGCGGGCGTGCTGGAGCCTATCCCAGCTGTCATCGGGCAGGAGGCGGGGTACACCCTGAACTGGTTGCCAGCCAATCGCAGGGCACATAGAAACAAACAACCATTCGCACTCACAGTCATGCCTACGGGCAATTTAGAATCTCCAATTAATGCATGTTTTTTGGGATGTGGGAGGAAACCAGAGTGCCCGGAGAAAACCCACGCAGGCACGGGGAGAACATGCAAACTCCACACAGGCGGGGACGGGGATTGAACCCCGCACCTCAGAACTGTGAGGCTGACGCTCTAACCAGTCGGCCACCGTGCTATCTGTAAGTTCTAAAATGAAATATGATTCTTTTAACATATATTTAATTTAAAATTTGCATTTGTGCAATTACAAAATGTTATTGTCAATGTATCACTGTTTCAGTGTTTTTCTATTTAGTTTTTTTCTGTCATGATTTTTGGAGCATTTTATTGTAAATTTTGTGGTAATTTTTTGCAGGTTGGTGCTGTGTATAGAATTTTAAGGAGGAAACAAGATAATTTATTCCATTTTGGAATAAGCTCTAACATAAGAAAAACATGAAGCGCTCGGAATACTTACCGGATGCACTTACGTGTGACGCTATATTGCGAAGCATTTTAGTCAGTGCCTTTGGATGTGAGCGGAGCATTTGACGATTGGCCATTTTTTGAAGAACATTTTTACTTCTTGCATCAAGTGATCCTCACTCACTTCCAATGTAAAGCTAACATTACCACTGGCTATATGGCTGGCCGTATGCTGACATTGTTGCAACATGATAAATAGCACATAGATTAAGGAGCACAATTCCACGTCTCTAATATGACTGGAGGCCTCGTTTGGAGATATGGCTAATCTTTACACGGCTCTCCATCCCCATCTCGCATCACGGCGCCTCTTCTGAAGCCCAAGGGAGACGTCCGAGACCCCCCCTTCTCCTCCAGTGACATCCCTATTAGAGCAATCTTGCTGATAAATGCCTTGCAGATTACAAAAAAAAGAGGGGGCGCTTTCATTTCAACATGCTTCTTCTTAGGCCGTACTGAAAGATTGGCCGAGCCTTTAAATCAAAACCGCCGCTCCTTCAAATGCTGAGACCATCAGGTGCTGACTATGAATTATGCATTGGGTTAATCAAGGCCTCTCAGAGGATGGCCCATTGATTGATGTCTTGGATATGGCTTGCTTTAAACTTAAAACATGACAGAAACAAGGAGCACTACAGGGGCTCATTCACCTGTTTTAGACTACATATACACTGCCTGAGTCCAATTGAGCAAAATTATTGATAGGACTCTTTGTCAGGATTGATCATCTTTTGTTTAGAAGGGACTAAATGTGGCTCTTTTGTGACTTGTGTCATGTGTTTCACGGATCACACAACATTTATTGGGGGGGTTTGTCATGACAGCATGAACAAAAACATCTCAGAGACCAATATCCGAATATGAACAGGAAGTTTTCCATTTTAGTTACAAGCAACCATTTTGTAAAACTGAGAGGGTCTTGTTGAACAAGGACTTAGTGGGCAACTTACAAACAGTATCTGACACAAATTTGGCCAGCAATTTAAACTGCCAGTTTAAATGACTGGAGTCAAATAGAACCCAAGGATAAAAGATACTGGTAAATTTGAAGGTAACGGAAGGGTTAAAATGCAGTTAATAGAGGCGGCATCCGTTAGTACAAAAACAAGGAGGAAAATGAACTTGCCATAGATATGCAAAACCATTGAGGGATGTAGTTTTTTTTGTCTGCAAACACAGTAAGCCTTATTTGATCATTCATTGCTTGGGACTGTTTGCTCCATGCAACAACAACACAAACCCTCATGAACACTTTTCCTGTGACATAAACATTCAGACGTGAAGCGTGATTGTGTACCGCTGCGTCGAGATTACAAAGGTGATAATAGACTTGCGGCTCTGTGCACTCATACATACACACGCAAACAAATCATGGCCGCCCGAATGCAATGCAATATCCATGCAAATTTTGGTGCACACTTACAACAACAACATCAATTTTTTTTTTGCAGTGATTGTGAAAACTCTTCTTCTTAACCTTTTGATTTATTTATAAATTTAGACACTATGTTTTGGCTTAATGTCATTTTTGTGCGTTGACCAGAATGTGCGGAAACAGGCCCTCCCGTTCTGTTCGAATTATTTATTCATGTGACATCTTGTCCTTTTGCCTCATGCAGCCGCTGCGATGGTTTTTCGATAGCGGACATATCCGAGGTGCGTAAGCGACCAGCTCGGACAACACCATTAATCTCCCTTATCGGCATCACCGCTGTGTCTCCGCCCCTTGAATTGTGTGTTCTGCATTGAGGTAGCTTTGCTCAAAGGATGCTAAATAAACACATTACTCCCTGTGGCATTGCCTTTTAGTGCGGACTTTACGGCCCTCCTTTACTGGAGAAACCATCACTCTCTGAGTGGCATTGACCACTTTGTGATTGTTCACTCCGTCAAAGTATTCACACCAATCTCCCGACACCCAATAGCTTGACAATTTTGTAATTGCATTGTGTGATAAAAAGCTAATTAAGTTATAGAAGATGGCTTATCTGTTTTATTTTCCTCGCCGTTATCCAGGGGATGACCTAGATCAGTTAGAGGCTGCCGGTTGTGTTTTTCTTTTTTTCTTTCTCTCCTTTGCACACATGCACTGTGTTAATGGGAGACACTTATAACTTAAACGGATGGAAATGAGAAAGGGGGTCTTTGATGACAGTAAGCTTTACACAAGATACAAAGATACCAGACCCTGGATAATAAAGGAGAGAGCACCCGGAGGGGAATCACCGACCAGTAAAGTTAGACTTCTTGTGATCCCATAAACAACTGATAAGACTGGAAAGCCTAATGAGTAGATTTAGTTTAGTGACACTTGGAAAATGCGGTTTGACTCATGTCTTCTGAGAGGAGATGACAGCGCTCACATTTGCCAATTTACACCACCAGAGATGCGATGAGATGGGAGTTTGCAAGTTAGTCCTCCGAGGCGGCAAGCATAAAATTAGATGGTCCTCATTTTAATTGTTAATGCAAGTCAAATACAAAAATCCGCTAATGCAGATTGACAACATTTTTCGTATTCTTGTTCCTGGCCATGCAACTTAGAACATTTGGGGAAATGTTCATACCCCTGGACAGGAACAGGAACAACAAGCACAGGACACACTAACCCCTTATTCCTTTAAGAGCATTTTAAAGACAATCTGACAGGTTGTTTTTGATGGAAAAAAAATGAAGCTGGAAAAAAACAAACTTGCATTTGGAAACGAGAAAGTGACTTGAGTTTCCCCACCTGTGGTGCTCATGCTAACCATGTTGCACCATAGGCTACACAAAGTAAGATGGTAATGTGCCTTGAAGCCGGACATAAAACTCGGCAAGCGACAAAGATCAAGATTTATGAAGGGATGTGAACAGATCGGCCCTCTGTTTAAATCTCAACATAAGTCCACTGCAAACACAGAAGCATGATTTTCTGACAACCCCTCCTCACACCCACACCGCTGTCCACCTCATCCTTGTCCGCTCCGTTGTAAGCCACGAATAGATCCACACACCGCCTGAATCAATTTGGACAAATAAAAGTGCTGTTTGCAGTACAATTTATTAGACAACGGCAGCGAAGAGGCGCTATTTAAGTGAAATAGAGACAGACATCAGACGGGAAGAGGCCAAGAAATGAGGTCTTACATCATACTCAAGTCAAAGACACCTGAATGGAAATACAGTCAGGTCCAGAAATATTTGGACAAAGACAGACTTAATTATGATTTTGACTTTACACACCACCAAAACTGATGATTTAGCATTTAGAAAGCGTACATTTTATGCAGAGTACCACCATTTCCATGGGGTCAACCATGTTTGGAAAAAGTGGCATTATTGTAAATTTGACCATCATATTTTAAACATCCATCCATCCATCCATCCATTTTCTGAGCCGCTTCTCCTCACTAGGGTCGCGGGCGTGCTGGAGCCTATCCCAGCTGTCATCGGGCAGGAGGCGGGGTACACCCACAACTGGTTGCCAGCCAATCGCAGCATCATATTTTAAACACAGATAAAAATCAAGGCCTTCACTTGGTTGTTCGTGGGTCTTGCCTTCACTTTTGTTTACAGTGAGAAAAAAGCATATTTTAACGGGATGAGGTCAGGCGACTTAGTTGGCCATAGAAAACTATTGCCTTCAAAAAGCCTTGAGTTGCTTTTTCAGGTTTAAATTATTGATATTCTGTTTATTTGCCTTCGAAAAAGTCTTTAGTTTCTTTTTCAGTCTGTTCAGCATTTGTGTTAGCCTTAGTCCATTGGTTTTCAAAAGGTATTCAGTCACTTTCGCTGTATGCCAAGGGTCCACATCCATTTTCATTTGCATTCAGAAACTCTTGAGTTGCTTTCGCAGGATGTTTAAACATTATTCATACTGTATTCTATTGCTCTGCCTTGAAAAAGTCTTGAGTTGCTTTCGTGCCGTATTAAATTTGTCTTCAAAAAGTAATGTGTTGCTTTAGCAAGATGTTTAAACATATTCATATTTCATTTATTTGCATTCAAAAAGTCTTCTTTCAAAGTCACTTTCTCAGTACACTTAGGGATGCCGTTATCCATATTATATTTTTTTTGCTTCAAAAAGTCTTGAGGTGCTTTTGCAATATGATTGGGTTTGAGTTGCCTCCGCAATATAATTACATTATCCGTTTTTCATTTGTTCGCCTTCAAAAGTTATGAGTTGTTTGACAGCATGATTTGGGTTTATGGTTTCCATATTCCAATTATCTGTCCTTCAAAAAGTCTTACATCACTGCTTGCTTAGGGTCCTTAACCATCTATCGGTATAGTAGTATTATGCTGAATGTAAACAGTGAGTATAGCCCTATACGTCTCACAGCTTGTTACGTCTCTCAGCAGTCACACACAAAACACTGCTTCACCCATGTTTGACACATGATGTGATATAATTTGGATCATGAGCTATTCCTTTTCTAAGCCCTACTTTTCTCTTCTCATCATTCTGGTACAAGTGGACCTTCATCTCTCCTAAGAATCTGATCGCAGTACATGGCAGGTGACGCACAGTTGCAGCTATACAAAAACAGGCTCTGATCAACAATAGTATAAATTGAAGAGGGTAGAGTATTTTCATAATATTGACGATAGTGTTGCAAATTATGTATCAGCTACACGTTTATGTATATCAGTGTACTTGCGGGTGGGGGAGAAGGGAGACTGATACAACCCCACACAACAACTCGCTGCTTCCTTCTGCCTGTAAGTGTATGTTTCTGGCTAGGGATCTCCACAGAGTGGATATCCCATGATTATAAATGAGAATTATTTATTGGAAATTATGTTGTGAAACTATGGTTAGCCGAGCTAAAATGTTTTGGATTTTAGTACGATATGTCCTACATTATCTTTCACCCTTGTCCTTATTGGGGGGGGGGGGGGGGGGTCCACTGTGGTCTGGTCACCAGCCAATCACATGGCGCAGACAAAGAACCATTTACACTCATATTCAAACCTATGGACAATTTAGTCTTAACCTAACACACACGTTTTTGCAATGTGGGAGGGAGCCAGAGTACCCAGAGAAAAACTAACCTGCAAGCACGAGGAGAACATGCAAACTCCAAGCAGGAAGAAGCCAGGATTCGAACCCCCAACCTAAGAACTGTGAGCCGGATGAGCTAACATCTCATCTAGCGTGTTGCCCTCCTGGAGATACCACGTACAATTCCATCCATCTATCTCTTTAGTATGAGTACCCCGAGTGATACGCGAAGGAATCACTGAAATAAATACAACAAAACATTTACATTTAAAACATGAAAGACAATCATAATAACTGTAGTTATACAGCACAATACATTTTCATTTATTATTTAATTATTTGTTTATAAACATTTAAGTATATTTTTGCAATTTTATGCAGAGTACATCTGTTTTTTTCCTCTTCCTCTATTTAAGCATAGTGTTAATGTTCAAACCGTACATAAGGTTACATTGTTTTCCATTTTTTATGATTAAAACCCAGTCAAGTTTGTCCAGTTTTTGATGAATACATAGCCCCACTCCATTACTGTGTTTTAATGTTGGCTGTGTTTTATGGCAGTACTTGGACAGCTACGGTACTTGGACAGCTAAGGATTTTTTTAGGTGGTACTTGGTGTTAAAAATGTGACCACGGTTCTCTATCCCTCAATAGGCAGGCCCCATGCCGCCTATTTACGGCCCCCAAACTGTTTAAGTTTAACAACAACCATATCATATGATCATATCAGCTCAGATCAGATGAGAGCTGACATTCTCCAAGTAATATTATGGTCATAAGCCCTGCCGCACTTCGCATGGCGCAGCGTGCCGTCAACCAACCCATTCATTGTGTATGTGAGGCTGGCGGTGTATGAGCTGGGCGCATGCCGCATGGCAGTCACACCCAAATTGAAAAATATTTTCCTTCACTATGTATTATGTTGGGCGACTAGTTAGCACATCTGCCTCACAGTTCTAAGGACCAGGGTTCAAATCCCGGCCCAAAAACGTGCAGGGGAGGTTAATTGAAGACTCTAAATTAAATATTCATTAAATATGAATGTGAGTGAGAATGGTTGTTTGTTTATATGTGCCCTGCAATTGGCTGGCGTCCAGTTCAGGGTGTACCCCGCCTCTCGCCCGGAGATAGCTTGGATATCGCGACCCTAGTGAGGATAAGTGGAACGGAAGATGAATGAATGAATGTGTTTTGGTTGGGTCAGCATGTGTATTCCGGGACTTATCTCCATGCCAACGAGACACAGATAGCCTGTTACTGGGTCAATGAGTTCACTGCTGCAAGTGCAATGTTTAACATTCACTGACACTGCCAGCTGTAGGAGCCTACATTGCACGAAAATGGCGTGTTCTAAGTGCACTTCGGAAATAAAAGTGGACAGTGAAAATTGGCATTTCAATGAATGGACTGAAACATTTGCATTCATTCTCCCTCTAACCAGCACAAGGCCCCTGTGCTTAATATGCAGATACTACTGTATAGCTGTGATGAATATTTCTAATTTCAAACGGTATTACGAGACGAAGCATAGGAATTTTAAAGAGATGTTTCCACAAAATTCAGAGGTAAAAACAACAAAAATAAATCCACTGAAATCATCATATCAAGCTGCAAGCAAAATTCTTGCCACATCTCTGACACCACAACAAAAAGCAACAGCGTGCTCACTGAGAGTGGCACGAATTTGGGGAAAGCTATTCTCAGATGGAGAAATAATGAAAGAATGCATAAATAAAGTGATGGACACAATGTTTGAGGGAAAACAAAAGGAAATGACACCTAAAATTAAGCAGATTGCACAGCAACCACATGCACTGAAG
The DNA here is from genome assembly GCF_024500385.1 of Phyllopteryx taeniolatus. Lineage (NCBI taxonomy): Eukaryota > Metazoa > Chordata > Actinopteri > Syngnathiformes > Syngnathidae > Phyllopteryx > Phyllopteryx taeniolatus. Next base: position 30,358,633 of record NC_084503.1, read on the forward strand.
TACTGGCTGGTGGTCAAGTTAGCAGCTGTGTGAAGGAGCAAAAGAATGCAGAGTGCATTTCTCTAGCAATGGAGGAGTCCACTTACATATACAGTAACACTGATAATACTCAGCTGATGAGCTGATGATTATGATGAGTCAAATAGGGTGTTTCAAATTGGAAATGTCATTTTATTTTAATTCATATTTGTGTTGTTCTTCTGAATGACAAGTACATTTTATTTTGAATACTAATACTACTACTACTACTAAAAATAATAATAAAGTTTATTTATATCACACTTAATTCTCTCAATCTCAAAGTGCTACATGCGTATAGTCATAAATGTACAGTCAGTACAAAAGTACATTTAAAAAAGGGGGTGTTTAATGTGAATTAAAAGCCTCTCCCAAAGAGAAAGGACTTAAGGTGTTTTTTGAAGGAATCCACAGACTGGTGGGTCCTGAGGTGGCTGGGCAGGGAATTCCAGAGATGTGGTGCGATGGTGCAAAAGCCTCGGTCACCCGTGATCCGCAAGTTGGTTCTGAGAATGTGGAGGAGGTTTTGCTATGCAGATAGTGTTTTCCTGGTTACCTTTTGCTGGGTGAGGAGTTCTTTGAAGTATGGTGGGGAATTTCTATAGATGCACTGATGGGTCAATGGTAAATGTACTGCACTTACAGTGAGTACGGAAAATGTAAATTTAAATTAAATTTTTGACTCTTTGTTATATTGCAGCCATTGGGTAAAATCATTTAAGTTTTTTTACCCCCTCATTAAATGTACACACAGCACCCCATATTGACAGAAAAAAACAGAATTGTTGAATTTTTTTTCAGATTTATTAAAAAAGAAAAACTGTAATATCACACAACCATAAGTATTCAGACCCTTTGCTCATTATTTAGTCGAAGCACCCTTTTAATACAGTCATGAGTCTTTTTGGGAACGATGTAACAAGTTTTTCACACCTGGATTTGGGGATCCTCTGCCATTCCTCCTTGCAGATCCTCTCCAGTTCTGTCAGGTTGGATGGTGAACGTTGGTGGACAGCCATTTTCAGGTCTCTCCAGAGATGCTCAATGGGGTTTAACTCAGGGCCCTGGCTGGGCCATTCAAGAACAGTCACTGAGTTGTTCTGAAGCCACTCCTTTGTTATTTTAGCTGTGTGCTTAGGGTCATTGTCTTGTTGGAAGGTGAACCTTAGCCCCAGTCTGAAGTCCTGAGCACTCTGGAGAAGGTTTTCATCCAGGATATCACTGTACTTGGCCACATTAATCTTTCCTTCCATTGCAACCAGTCGTCCTTGAAACTGAAAAACACCCCCACAGCATGATGCTGCTACCACCATGCTTCACTGTTGGGACTGTATTGGACATGTGATGAGCAGTGCCTGGTTTTCTCAACACACACCACTTAGAATTAAGGCCATAAATTTCTATCTTGGTCTCATCAGACCAGAGAATCTTATTTCTCACCATCTTGGAGTCCTTCAGGTGTTTTTTTTTTTTTAGCAAACTCAATGCAGGCTGAGGAGAGGCTTCCATCCCGCTGCCATAAAGCCCTGACTGGTGGAGGGCTGCAGCGATGGTTGACTTTCTAGAACTTTCTCCCATCTCCGGACTGCATCTCTGGAGCTCAGCCACAGTGATCTTTGGGTTCTTCTTTACCTCTCTCACCAAGGCTCTTCTCCTCCAATTCCTCAGTTTGGCCGGACAGCCACCTCTAGGAAGGGTTCTGGTCGTCCCAAACGTCTTCCATTTAAGGATTATGGAGGCCACTGTGCTCTTACGTGCAGCAGAAATTTTTTTGTAACCTTGGCCAGATGTGTGCCTTGCCACAATTCTGTCTCTGAGCTCTTCAGGGAGTTCCTTTGACCTCATGATTCTCATTTGCTCTGACATGCACTGTGAGCTGTACGGTCTTATATAGACACGTGTGTGGGTTTCCTAATCAAGTCCAATCAGTATAATTAAACACAGCTGGACTCCAATGAAGGTGTAGAACCATTTTAAGGATGATCAGAAGAAATGGACAGCACCCAAGTTAAATATATGAGTGTCACAGCAATAATGTGTAATACACCATTGACATTGTTTAATATTATTCTACAATGTTTATTGAGGTGGCACGGTGGACGACTGGTTAGAGCGTCTGCCTCACAGTTCTGAGGACCGGGGCTCAATCCCCGGTCCCGCCTGTGTGGAGTTTGCATGTTCTCCCCGTGCTTGCGTGGGATTTCTCCGGGCACTCCAGTTTCCTCCCACATCCCAAAAACATGCATGGTAGGTTAATTGACAACTCTAAATTGCCCGTAGATGTGAATGTGAGTGTGAATGGTTGTTTGTTTATATGTGCCCTGCGATTGGCTGGCAACCAGTTCAGGGTGTATCCCGCCTCCTGCCCGATGATAGCTGGGATAGGCTCCAGCACGCCCGCGGCTCAGAAAATGGATGGATGGATGTTTATTGAACAAATAACACCCTTACAGATAACTATCTCCACCACTATTTTGCGGAGGTATGATACTATTGAGCTTTTTCAGTCTGTTACATAAAAATAAGGATTTTCTTTTCCAGTGATGGCAAGCCTTTGGAGAAAAAGAGAGTAAAGCGCATAACTTCACACTGCCTTATGAATTAGATTATACCTCTGTAATGTAATTGAATTCTAAAAATCTGCCATTGTTTTGTTTTAATAGGATGCAAGCGAATCAAAAAGTCCTTGGCAAGCACTAACAGTGAATGAGTGCACAAATATGCTGCAATTTGCTTTTTCCTATTTCAATTCCTTTGGTGGTGTCATGGCTGCTTTTCTGGGGGAATTTGACAGTGCCCTCAGCATGCATTACCTAAATGAATGGTTATCCCGGCCCCTTGCCGAGGTCTTGTTTGCTATTCAATAATTCACAACGTTCTCTGTTGCAAACTTCACTGCATGCGTGTCACGTCTCGGCTTGCTTTTTGCTCCTCTGTGCAGAGGATTTTTTTTTTTTTTTTTGGACCCTGTTATCAATGTCAATTCTGCACTGAGGTGAAATGAAGCAGTAGCACACTAAATTCAGCAGATGGCACTGTGTTGAAAAATGATTGGTAATTTAATACTTATTTTATGTTTGATACAACGTAAGCAATCATTAATTCATTTATTCATTTTCTCTACTGCTCATACTCAGAGGCGGCGGAACCGGGGGTCGCTGTGGGCAAATGTCCTCTTAGTAGTAAAAAAGTGCCTCGAAAGTACAAAAATGTGTCCTCAAAGTACTTCTCGAGTGTTCTGACATTTCTTTGGATTGTGTCATTTTGTTGCAGCTTTTTTAAAGGTCCGACTTGATTCTGTTTAAGTGTTTTCTTGATTCAACAGGTCTAGAAGTAGTCAGGCTTGTGTGTGATCAGTGAAATTTAACCAAAAATTCATGCTTTAATAAGGGGGGTAATTACCTTTTCACACAGGGCCGGTAACCTTTGCTAGTTTTAAATGAATTCATTTAAAACTAGCATTTTAAGATCACTTGGCTTATATTTATCTGATATTTACCTTTGTTTGATGATCTTAACACTGTAGTGGGTAAACGATGCAAAAATATAAGAATTTGAGAAGAAGGTCAATAATTTATACACAGTAAAAAAGAAGTTGGAAATTTCCCTCTCCCTGTCCTTTCTCTGCTCTTTGCTGTAGAGGGTCAGCTAATATTTGGCATTTTTTTAATTGCACGGCAGTCGAAATTATCTAATGTAGAGATTATATAGTGAGTGGCAGCCCGGTAAACGAGTGTTAACATGTCTGCCCCACATTTTTGAGGTTCTTGACTTCGAATCTACTCCTGTGTGGAGTGTGCATCTTCACCCCGTGCTTGTGCGGGTTTCCTCCGCGTACTCCGACTCCGATGGATACAGTGTGTTCAGAAAAATTAATTAATTGTTACTCACTGTGTACAATGCGTTTCCTATAACTCCCTCATCATCAATTTTAATACCTGCACCTAGTCAACGAACGTATTTTGTCTAGTGTCTCATCTAGGAACTATGAATTGCCCCAAAGTATTTGAACGAGGGAGGCAATGATAATAATAATATTCTGTGATTGGCTGGTGTCCAGTCCAGGGTCTACCCCACTTCTCTCACAAAGTCAGCTGAGATAGGCTCCAGCTCTCCTGTGACCCTAATGTGGAAACTGGATCAATGGATGAAGTTACTAGTACTAACTTACACGCTGTCCTTCTGCTATGACGATGGAAATTCTTACCAAACCGGGGTGTAATGTAGCTAACCATCTTCACCTGAGCTAAACCGAGCTGTACCCCTTAGTTAGTGGAAACGTGGATATAATAAATCAGAATCAGAATCATCTTTATTTGCCAAGTATGTCCAAAAAAACACACAAGGAATTTGTCTCCGGTAATTGGAGCCGCTCTCGTACGACAACAGACAGTCAATTGACAGAGAAGATTTTTGAGACATAAAAACATTGACAAAAAAAAACATCCACTGAGCAATAAAGGGTTGCTAGTTGTCTGGTCATGCCGATACTTTTTTTTTTTTTTTTTTTGGGCAATTGTGCAAAAGATGCAGAGTCCTCTAGCACTTAGAGCAGAGTAGAGTAGAGCCTTATAGTAGAGTAAATGTCATTACTGCTATTAAGATGCACCCGTTACCAGGACAAAGGAGGTGTCTACTGGGCTAAAAGTAACTAATTAAGTCACAGAGTCCATTTGAAAAAAATACAGTGACACATCCATTCACCTTTCCCATTTAACATTTGTTTTTACTCATTTTATTTTGCTGTCTGAAAAGAAAATAACAAACCTTGCAGGAAGCTAATTGCCAACAAAAATCCTATAATTACAAGCAGTGTAGTCGTGTGTCTTAACCTTAATGGATGCCTGTATTAGTCGAGTGCTTGCTGACTGAGTTTTTTTTCCTCTTTTTATATTTCCAATATCTCAGTGTGGCACATGTACATCATTAGTCTTTGATGGAAATCCATGGTGAATGGAAGGCTTTCATTAAGTCATCCAATAATTAACCTATTTGTCAAGGGCACATTTCCCCATGCGATGTCAATATACCAAATACGAAGAAGTCGAGAAATCCAATACATGTATCAATCTGGAATATCACTGCAAAAAAGGCAACTGGCATGAACGTGTGTGTGTGCACAGATAAAATATTCGGACTATAGTGCACCCTCACTATATCTTTCACGCCCCAGCTATAGCAGAGTTTTAAGTGGCTGTTTTTCTGCCTGCATGTTCTTCCATTTTGCATTGTTTTCCCAGGGCCTCTTTGATTCTCATTTTTGTTTCGAAACGTTCCTTTCCGATATGAGCAACACACCCTAGAATTACTTAGAGGAAAAGTTATTTGAATTTTCAAAATGCTTAGGAAAGGTGCCTCGATGCAACCTTCTACCCACCTTTAGCATAAACTGTTTTCATCGGGCTTTTACAGTAACTTGAATGTAAACTTGACTTTACAGTAATTTACTGGCAACACTGTTACTGTACATTGGCCAAATATCATAGCTTTAGTTTAATTTAAATGTAGTCAATCTATTAATGTTAATGTTAATGTGTATTCATGTTTTATTTCACTTAGCTCCTCGTTGACAGTACTAATGAGTTTGTTATAGTTATGACTGCTGCAAAAAATGTTAATGTCATCTGCAAAGAGTATACTGTAAGCTTTAGAGATTTAGATACGTTAAATATATCATTTATTTATATATTGAACAGTTTGGGCCCCAAAACAGAGCCCTGGGGGACAGTACAGTCAATGCCAAGCTTCTCAGATTTATTGTCCTTTTTGCATCTACTGCATTCGTTCCGTAAGATAACTTTTTAACCAGTTTCTAGCTACCCCTCAAATACCGTATTGTTCAAGCCTTTCTAGTAGGATTGAATGAATGATAGTGCAGCGGACACACCATGAAAAGGTGACACCCAGCACCCCAGTCTCCGGCGAGACTGGGGTCTCTTCCCACTGAGATAGACGGCCATGGTCATAATCAACAGAAGCAAGACACAGACATTTGCTTTGGCATGCCGACGCTAAGTGAATTACTATACCGGAAGTGACGCAGGTGTCGCAGGTGACGCAGGTGTCGCTTCCAGCTAATTCTTTCCTCCTAAATTAATTTAATTTTTATTTAACCCATATACGCTACAATAGTATCAAAAGCCTCTTATTTGTAGAAATTTGTGAGCGAGAGTCTTCATTTCCTCAAAGTGATGTTATATGATAGTCTCCCATTTTTTGACCGCAAGAGAGCAGGCGCTAAGAATGTTTTAAAAAGTGTGTTTTAGTGTGAGTTTAAATGTGTTTTAAATGAGTTTAAATGTGTTCAAGTGGATGGGAGGGGTCAAACAATAAAAATAAGGTTCTCTTTACAGTATATGGTCACTATATTGCAAATGTTCACCTTTTACAAGTAGATCTGTATAACCTGATGAACCTAACGTTTTTTATGCTGCTTGTTGACTTGTCAAATGTTGCTTCCACCCTTTACTACCATTGATGTGTCTGTTGATGTGTCTTTCCAACCCGTCTTTGGCACACCGCATGCATTTTTAATGGCACCCCACGTCTAGTCACGTTAAAAGTCAGTTCACAGTGCAACCGGGGGTGTTACCACATGTGATCAATACACCGATCCATGCTGGCTCCGCGTCTCAGGAGGTCGTTTCACGGCTTTTTTGTTCATTCTTTTTTTTTTTTTTTCCGAAGACGCAGCACTGACTCTCACAGAGCTGTAATGGGGGGGAGGCCACGTGCCAGAGAAGTAATTAGCCTGTTGGGCAGTTAAAAATTTCTGCAAGAGAAGGTCTTCCAGGCGAGTCGTGCTGATGGAAGCTTTGTTCGAGTGAAACCTCCCGCTGCACGCACACAAAGAAGAGCGCAAAGACTAATGAGGGAAGCTGGAGGTAATACTGTAGAACTTGGATGTAGCTACGCTCAGCCTCCGCCCCTTCCCACCATCCCACGCTTTGCAGCAGCTATCCAACAATGTTATGCTCTTTTAATCACCATCTGCTTATATTCCTGCCAATACTTATATTACATTGTGGTTTCACCCGGCCACACCCTTGGCCAGAGGGATGTGAGACAGAAAAAAGTACTGTCATACTCCACACAGTACACAGCACACAGTCTTATCTGAGATTCAAACACGGGACTTCTAGACTATAAGTCTGTCATGCTTACCACAGTTCCACTGTGTTGAGAAAAGAGGAAATACACAAACCCCAAATCCATAAGCTCTCAAAATAGGGTGAATGTAACCCACTTCATTTTCTTACACCTGACAAAAAAAAAAATGGCATATAGGCAAAAAGTTCAACCTTGCTTTCAAAAACGTCACTTGAAATCCCCAGAATTGTGGGAGTCATGTGACTCGAGTCATAAATTTGATGGCTTTTGACTCGACAATATGTCAAAAGATTTGCAACTCGACTTGGACTTGAACAGCAATGACTCGTGACTTCACTTGGACTTGAACCCACTGACTTGAACGACTTTGACCAAGCACTAAAAAACCAACACTTTGTAGCTTTCTTTGTTTTCAACTGTATGTGCAACTCACTGCTTTACTGTAGAGGTACATGATCAGTGCCAACATATGTTAAGATCTGAATAAATACATTAGGTCGACGTGTCCCACGCCTTTACTGCTAATGGGTAGTTAATTCTTACTATCTTTCAAAAGTTCACGTGCTGTTGGACAGGCTGTGGTAGAGGATTTGAGCAAGAGGTCATTCTTTACCACGCTACCTAAAGTGATGGTTATTCAAGTACAGTAATAAATGTGTACTAAACATGTCATGACATTTACTATCAAAATTGTACTGTGTGTTAGGGAGAATATCGTTGTGAATAAACACTTTTCAGACCATTTGACTTCACAAGCAAGCCGGTGTGACGTCTCCAATGCATCCTCAAGTAACAGCTCGCTTTTGCTGATCTTCTCGGCTTTGGAGTGTGTCAGGTCAAAAATACCACGCTTTCGCAGAGGTGACCTGGTCGGCCTAAATGTGTCAGGAGGCATCAGGCCGATGAGCTCACGCAGCGTGTAATCTGACGACTTTGGAGGGCACAAATGTTTAGCGCCATTCAGAATGTAACACATTGCAAATCTCCTGACAGTTTTCCTCTGAAGAGTTTGGATGGTGTGTAGTGCGACTGCACAACCTTCAAACATAAGTAACTGTGCAAAAATACCCCCGATCTCAAAAATTATGATTTTCATAGATGCATTCACTTGTTAGTGCTAGTTTTAGCACAAACATAATAAACATGTAAGAAACATGTAATAAGCATGTATTAAACATGTAATAAACATCATTGCGTAACAATGATCACACTCAGATTTTACAATGTGTTGGATGGGACTAATTCTCTTTTTCATTTACCTCTGTTGTTCCGCTTGTGTTAGCAATAGCATTTTTTACTTAATGTGTTAATGCTAGTTTTGGTGGGATTTGATGCTAGTTTCCTCACACAAACATAATGAACATCAACTAAGCATGTAATAAACATTACTGACTTACACCATCCATCCATCCATTTTCTGAACCGCTCATCCTCACTAAATGTTTGGGGCATTAGCATCATGCAACATTCTTAATTGCAGGTTCAGCATTAATGTAATAAGCATGTAATAAGCATATGATAAACATGTAGTAAATATTATAGATTAACACACATTACACCCAAATAGTATTTTTGTGCATTAGCATCATGCAACATTGTTAATGGTAGTTTCAGTTAAAAAAAAATCATAATAAGCATGCAATAAATACATAATAAACATCTAATTAACACATAATATAGGTTATATAGTGTTAACACCACTCAAACCTATTTTTTTTTTTCTGTATTACCAATGTTCATGCGGGAAAAAAATGTAATGGATGTGTAATACATGCTAATAAAACTGACACCAATCAAACCTTCGTTTGGTGCTTAAGCTTTGTGTAACATTGTTAACGGTAATTACAACTATGAATATAAAAATATGTAATGAACATGTAATAAAGTATAATTACTTTAAAAGGTTAATAATTCCCAAAAGATGGTGGCAAAGCACTGATTGTTTGAATGAAGCTCCTCAATTCACTTCTACCCAGGTCCTTGACACCATTATGCCGCAAGAAAGTGTCAAAGCAATACTTTCATTGCATTGGCCTGAGCACAAATAACGAAGAACAGGTTAAAAAAAATCAATTTAAAAAATGATACTCTGAAAACTGGGGAATCCACAAATCACCAATCGAAAATATGCGGGGGAACGTTGTTCATTGAACGACACAGAGTCAACCCGAATTTTGGGTGTGTTTCCTTCAGCTAACAGTGTTAATGCTAGTTACAGCACATACATGTAATAGATATGTAATAAGCATGTAGTAAACATGCAAAAAATCAGTAATAGACATCCACCTTGACTAAACCCACATTTTAAGTGTTAATATGCTTTAATTAGTTCACTTATTTCTTGTAAACTCATATTAAACAATTCTGATTAGCACAAATGCTCATTCCTTAAAGTTAGAGTCTGTACTTTGTAATCTACACTACTGGACACTTACTTTCAGTTGGTACAAAAGCAAGGACAAACTTGTGCTCACTTGACCTCAGTTACCTCATGTGTCAAGTATGCTACAAAATCAATACGGTTCTTGCTTGGACATAATAAATTGCACCAAAGAGAAGGAAAAATGGACCTGGATATTTTGACTCTTGACCGCAGCAAATTCATCTTTCTTGTAGGATCAGACTTCTTCTTGAAGCTACAGTAGGGGTTTGTCATTCTGGCATCCAAGGTTCAGGGCCTAGGTCATCCCAAGTGGTGCCAAGTCTTTGAAAATGTACAGTACAGTACAGCACAGAGGGGGAAGCGTGGAGGAAACTATACATTCCTCGTGCACTCACTGTGGTAGTCTCGCCACGCTGCACTATTTGCACTGTTGTTGACTAATACTGGCCACTCATGCCAGAGTAGCATCTGCACCACTTGCACACTGAATGAGGAGTATCTGCAACATTTGCACAATCGACATTGTCCCAGATTATCGCACTACTAGTCACTTTAAACCGCATACATTCCTTGAAGTCTCGGCGCCCTTTGCACAATGGTCATTGCACCGGACTATTGCTATATAAGTCATTCAAACCGCTCTAATTGCTCGAGGACTATGCATATTTTTGCACAATTGTCAATTTTTTTTTTACTGGCATTACCAGATTACGAGCAACCTTTTATTACTATAACGCAGCGGCTCCGTCACTGACGACACGCAACACATTCATACCCACACAGTGCTATCGTGATGCTAGCATGCGCCATGCACGCACCTTACATTGCTCATTCCACAGGAATGCCCCTTTTACATCGCCAAAAGCGATATGCCGCAATGTCCTAATATGACGTAGTCGACAGAACTGGAGACCAAATTTGCTGCATTGCCGGTGTGGACAAAAGAATGAATTATTCTCGACAGTGGTAGTATTTACTCATATTTTACATATCGTCACTGTTGAGCGGAATCCTCGCACATCCAAAACGGCAAGTTTTCAGGATATTATCCATCCATCCATCCATTTTCTGAGCCGCTTCTCCTCACTAGGGTCGCGGGCGTGCTGGAGCCTATCCCAGCTGTCATCGGGCAGGAGGCGGGGTAGACCCTGAACTGGTTGCCAGCCAATCGCAGGGCACAAACAAACAAACAACCACCCGCACTCACATTCACACCTACGGGCAATTTAGAGTCTCCAATTAATGCATGTTTTTGGGATGTGGGAGGAAACCGGAGTGCCCGGAGAAAACCCACGCAGGCACGGGGAGAACATGCAAACTCGACTGAACCCGGGTCCTCAGAACTGTGAGGCTGATGTTCTAACCAGTCGGCCACCATGCTGCCGTTTTCAGGATATTAAAAAAATAAAATAAAAAGACCATCTTGCATGAGTTTCCAAACTCTCCTTTGTTCAAATTGGTATTATACTGTACCGTATGTTGCAATCATAGACCATTGCACACTCACATCAAGACAACAGCACCCCAAAACTATGTTCAATTCATAATTTAATATGCGAAAAAAAAATGCTAATTTATTACACTTATATTAACATGATAAGAACACAGTGTCCAGCCGTGCATGTCAACGACCACAGTCATGCCAACAACCCAACCACACAAAAAGCTTTTAATACTTCACAAGACAAATGCCTTGTTATATCATCTTACCAAATTATTTTTCAAAGGTCTTAGAGCCATGAAGGGACAAGCCAGGAGTCACCAGGTAGCTCCAAATTAGCCTCAAACTAATGTGGACCTGCTACTTCAGCAACTAGAACTTCGAACAAGTCAATGTTTCAACTTGATCCAACCTAAAAAATGTAAACTGAAATTTTGCATTTGAATCACAACAAATCAAGCATCACTTCTGCGCAAGTACGGTGAATCTTAACCGAGATCTCCACATAAACTTTGTTTATAAAAAAAAAAAAAAAAAAAGAGCTCTCAGTTGAAGGAGGCTTCCACTAGCCTAGCTCCAAAGAGTACCAGGGATATTCACAGAAACGCCACAAACGAAGCCGGAAAAGAGCCATCGCCGAGTGATCGGTTACCACAGTATATTGAAATAGAGAAAGATTATCCAACACAACGTGAAAGATGACGAGAGCCGGCTAGCTCGCCAGCAGGCAAAGTAGAGGGCAAGTAGCAGCCCTATCAACAACCAGGCCAAAAGGCTTCAGTGTGCCCTGTGCACAAGACTAAATTTGCCAGTGCCTGCTATGTTCCCTGTGTCAGGGTAGAACTAGGCAAGATAAACTACAACGGGTTAAGACAATGACTATTCTGGACAACAAAGTGACTGCTTTATTGGACCATGGTAGATGCTTGTCATTGGTTGGGCAGGATCTGGTGCCAGTGACTTGTGTGGACTATGACATTCAATGTGTATGTTGGGATAAGCAGCCCTCTACCACAGCTGAGCTCAGTATTAACACTGATGGGCAGCTGTACCTCTTCACTGTTAGGGTGGTGGAACAACTGCTGGTAGCAACCTTCTTGGATTAGGATTTACCAGTTCTCCTGGACCTGCAGCTGGGAAATGAATCACTAAACACTAACTGTGGGAGGTATGGGTACCTTGTTGTAAATTGAATCTTTATAGTAATTACTAGAGCTCAGGCGAAAGCTGGTGTACAACCAAGCCCAGAACTTAGTAGTGGTCTGTGTGATTGTGGCGGCAAAAAGAAGATCCTGTGTGCAACTGCTCCCAGACTTTGACAGCAGTCTATATGACGGTGGCACAAAGGGACCCAGGAAGTCTCAGGACTAGTGCTGTTTTGAATGAACAATTGAGGTAACCAGAGCCTCAAATAAAGGGCTCTGAATAAAATGAAATCTGGTCAAAACTGAATAATACTTCTGTACTTAAGGGGGAGGATGAAGCATTGAAACATTTGTTTGTTAAGGTCACTAGGGATAAAAAGGACGTTTGTTTTGAGAAGGAATATATAGGTATTGTAGTTTAAAATCGAGTCTTTTATCCCATGATTTTATTATTATTATTATTATATTATTACTACTAGTAGTAGTAGTGCTAGTTGTAGTAGTCGTAGTCGACGTACTCGTAGTTGTAGTAGTAGTTAGTAATAGAGCTATGAACGAATGAGTGGTAATTAGATTCACTCGCGAGTCTGCTTGGAAAAGTGAATCCCATACTTTTCGCATTTTAATGACAACAAATCAAATTATATATTTTATTTTGACAAGAGGGGGAATACTGCGAAGCCGCGTAACTTCCTTTTTTTTTCATCCGCCGGCATTTTGACTGACTGTGCATATGCACATTTGCAGTTGTAGCTGATCACGTGGATCATGGAGCCCTACTCTCCCCCAAAACGATAATCTCTGCAAATATCCGCTGCTTGGATATTCATGGCAGACTACCACAGCGGCAGATGAATGGATGGATAAAGTTATGCAAGATTCTTTCAACACATCACCATCAGCACATGGCAGATGAGTGACGGGAGCTGTGGAGAAAAAAACTTGACGTGCTAGAACGAAAACTGACTGCAATTTTGGAATCAGCATGCCAATTTTAGTTTTAATCAGCATAAAAATCTAACATAAAATTTCAAATTTTTCCTCAGTGTAATGGTTCAAATCCAATTGTTGCGCCAATAAGGGTTTACTCCAGGTCATCATTCAAAATGAATTGAACTGCACAAAGAGAGAATGCATGCAAACTTGAGCAAGCTCCTAATCATAGCTTTTGCACCATGAGTGTCCGTCCCTCTCCTTGCGCCAAAATCGAACAGCTTTTGCTGTAATACCGAGCTGAAAATATCAGTTACACTATACGGTGAAACCCCGATAATACTGCTCATTTCCAACTTTCTTCCGCATGTAATAAATGGATTACGAACAAGATGTTTCCTCTCAACGTCCGAATACAATCTGCAACTGATACGCTATTTGCATTCATCAATTGCTCCTTAATTAGGTCGGGGATCAAAGCCAGGAGAGGAGAAGGAGAGAAAGTTTTCTGGTACCAAAGTAGAGAGAGAAAAGAACGACATAAGAAGGGTGTGAGATCTAACGCGTCATTTCTTGTGGAGAGCTTGCTGAGAGGAAGATACTGCACTCTTATGTAAGTCATCATAATGAAGACACTCGGAGAGCGCCCCCCAACTTTGGGTGTGGAGCAGTTGGAACGATCATGCCATCTACTGGTGGGGAAGGTAGAAAGTGTGTGTGTGTGTGTGTGGGGGGGGGGCAACCACACAATGACAATCCAAGGGTGGGGAGTAACACTCAGGCCTTTTAACGACATGAGTGATCCACCATGGGCTGGTGATCATTCATCATGTGAGGCAAATCCAGGACCCCTTTGGCCCGCTTTGTTTTTGTATGATTTTTTTCCAGGTGGGCTTTCTAGCTCAAATCCATGCTCCACGACATCATCATCATTATCCTCATAGTGCAGAAAGAGTCTACCTAAGGGTGCGTGAATAGAAAGTGCTGACTGTTTGAAATATACTCGACTTCAAGTCCATGGATTGTGAAGTAACAATGAGAGAAAAAAACGATCAATTTGATAGGTTGAAAAATGACTGTTGCCATTTGTATACACTCACTTATTTTAATGGAGAAAACATCTAAAACTCAACACAATCTATTCTAAGATGCTGGTTTATACTTTTTCCCACAATTGATCTGTTTCATCATAAAAAGTTTCGTTAACAGTTTAATAAAAATACCAGGATTGGTTTATTTATTTTTTACACTTTTAAAAATAATAATAATAATAATAATATAATTAAGATTAGAACTTTTGTTAAAAAAGAAAAAACAAATCGGCCATTGAGGCTCATAGAAAAGAAAATTAAACATTTTGAAGTTTTGTAAAAATAACATGACAATAATAATAATAGTGATGATAATAATAATATTATAATAATATAATTTAGATGAGAGATAAAAATAAGATGAAAAGTAACATTTTATATTTAATTAATTTTATAAAATAACAAATACATGTAAGAAAATAGAATTAATAATGAAAAGTACTTAATTATACAGGTTGTTTTTATTTTAATATTTTTTATTAAGTTATTGTTAAGCACAATAATAAGTGCAGTGTGACAAACTCAAACCATTTTACATTGCAATAAAACTGCAGGGTAATATTTTAGAAGCCATTGCTTGAAGAAAACAAAAATGATCGTGATCATGCAGATAATTTTTTTTGTTTTATTTTATTTCATTTATTTATTAATTAAAATTACATTAAACAATAAAAAATGTTTGTTTTGTTTTAAATGCTTTACTGTTTAATATGCTAATTAACCAGCAGCCAAAGCAAAATGAAGAAAGAAAAAAAAGCATGAAAGGCAGAAGAACAAACTGCACCACAAGAACTGCGAATCATTTTCCCCAAGATGGCTCTATCCTAACAAAAATGTTACAGCCTCCAATTCCCCACTGTGGTTCTGAACTGTAATTGCCTGCTGTTGCTCTCATCAAACTGCTGTCACTTCCTGTCGTGGGCCCCCCACTGTAACGCCCTCGAAACCTCTACACAGTAAGCACAAATCACGCCGACAGTTCCGTGTTTTTTGTCGGGGTGTGGTGGGGTGTCTTCCAAACATTGCCGCCTCGCTTATTATTACCACAGAACCCACAACTGTGCAGCTCAGCACCAGGGTTAGTTAGCGATCAGTTTGGGTTTCAGGAAACGTCTCACTAACTCCTTCACATTCCATCTTCTCACCTTAAAACTCGCACTACAAAAGCTTTGAACTGTTTTTCTGGGAAATGTCGCTTTGTGCTACACTGGGTGTTTGTTCCTCATCCCGTGGCTTCCATATCCGGACGCGAAGAGTGTTGTCTTTGATCCCACATAACATATTCAGTATTCTTTGCATTCCATCAAATCGTGGGTCTTATATCAAATTAGGTCAATTTTATTGCATCATAATTTGAGCGATTCCTAATGTATCACATTGCATCAGATAGATAGATAGATAGATAGATAGATAGATAGATAGATAGATAGATAGAGTTTTAATATCCTGTCGTAACTGAAGTGTATTGTATCAAATGATATTGGACTGTATCATATCGCATTGCATCCCATCTCATCGTATCACATTGATTAGTCATTTTCAGTGTATCGTAGCGCATCAAAAGTCGAGTGAATCATACCGCATCAAATTTTTAGTGAATTGTATCGTATCGCTTCATATTGCATCGAGTCACATCGTGTCGTAATTTGAATGTATTGTATCGCACGTTATTGGAGTGCATCGTATCGTATTACGTGTGTGTGAGTGAATCATATCGCATCGTATTGTATCGTATGACAGGGGTGTCACTTGGTTTTATTGATGTGGGTGCTTGGCCCCCAGTCAGATGCACAGGATATAAGCAAATGTAGCGTGCAAGGACAAAAGTTTGCACACAGCTGACGAAGACTGAGAAATTGCTTTTCAACATTTTTGGACAGATTTAAAACTATACAATACTGGCTAAAAGTGACCTTAATTCAAATGTGTCCGATAGATTTGTATTGGTATTCCAGTCCGTTTTTTTTTTTAAATACAGTACATGAACACATGAAGTATGTTTACAGCATTAACCACAAAAAAGAAAAAATATGTACACATTGTTACAGTGTATGCAAAACGGTATGCCAAAAAAAGGTCAGTGTTGTCACAAAGTCAGCCAAGCCCATGACATTCAATAGAATAATTTCCCTTCGAGGAGTTAATATTGTAATCAAAATCAAATTAACAGCTGCAATCGCCAGCTACTTGGTGGATTGATTCATCAGTGTATGCCGTCTGTTTTTAAGGTTGGCCAATCGGTCTATCACTCTGTTGTAACTCAGATGCTGAAGTGTTTTCGACTGACATTACTACAAGATTGTGAATTCTTCCCCTTCACGATACATAAATCCATCCATCCATTTTCCGTACTGCTTATCCTCATCAGGGTCGCAGGTGTGCCGGAGTCTATCCAAGCTATCTTTGGCCAAAAGGCGGGGTACACCCTGAACTGGTCGCCAGCCAATTGCAGCGCCTTTCAAGATACATTGAAACACATTTAATGCATATCTGATGACTGTAGAGGCTAATGACAAGATTTGTCTCAGAAAACAATAACTTTGCTCCAAAATACTTTTGAAGTCACAGAGATTACATTTTGGGTGTATATGTGACTATGACTAAAATGGTTGAAGAAATATAATACTCTATTATTGTGTTATTGCCCTGTGTGTTACCTAAGCACGTTAATAGTGGTAGGTACCAGTGCAAGCAAGGTCGCAGGAAAAACACGGACTGGCATTTCAGTAATAAGGACATTCTCAAAAAAGAATAACGACACCACACTATGAAGTGAAGGGAAACCCATAGATTTATGATCATAATTAAGTGAAAATATGATCCTCCCACTGCTTTTAATCAACCATGTGTGCTACCTGGGTACACACTAAATGTATACACTAACAGAGGCAGGTACCAGCGCAAGCAAGGTCGCAGGTAAAACATAACACTGGATTTTCATTATTAAGGACGCTCTTTATGTGAACAACGGATTGGATAACGACACACTACAAGGGCTCTCTACCTTACACTATGAAGTGAAGGGAAACCTGTAGATTTATGATCATATTTAAGTGAATAATGATAGGTTAGGTGATTATTTAAACTCATTTTCTCGCCACATTATATTGAATTTGTTGGTACTTTTTGTAAAAAACAAACTAATAATTAAAAACAACCAAATCACTTAGGGGGCGGGGCTTAAGAACATTCTAGGGGGCCTTCAGCGACAGAGAAGCACATTCAGTTGCTCAGGCCTCAAAGTGGCGAGAGAGGAAACTTGTTAAAGAAAAGCGAGTACTGGTTCATGCCTGACTGGAATTATTAATCAGGCCCACTATTAATTCCTCAATACAGTGGCCTCTTTAAAGCCAAGTGTGCTTTGCTTTTTCTGTGGCTTTTTGTGTTTTTTCCTGCAAAGGATGTAATGGTAAAGACAACTCATACTGATAACCACAGAGTAGATAGACAGAGTGGTATTATTGTATCATGGCAAAAATGGAGTGAGTCCCTGTTCTGGCTGCTCAGTACAATATGGCTAAAGAAATCGTAAATTGAGAAGAACAATTAAAAAAAGAACCTGTACACCAGCAAATGTCATCTGTAAATTGGTGCATTGAGAAACGAGTTGAATTCATTCTGTCACCACACACTATATCTCAAAACACTTACTCAACTAGCTGAATGGTGCATTACCGTCACCAACTTCCACTGCAAAGAAACCAATGTGAATTGATGGTGGAAATTTCCAGTTAGGCTCAGACGCGCACTCGGATTTTGTAATTTTTTTCTTCGAGTGTCAAGATGAAAAATCCAAGATCCAAGTGATGGCTTGTATCTAGAAAATTCCTAAGTCAAGGCACATATATCTAAAGGCACCACTGTATTTTGTTGACATGCTTTTGCATGACAGTAATACTATTAAAAAGGAGGCTTTCTTTTTTTAATCTGGCCGGCCTGCCGAGCATTTTACATTGTCAAAAGTCCTGTATTATTTGTTTGTTTTAGGTGTGGATTCCCTCTATTTATGCCTCGGTGGGTGTGTTCCCTGGGGTGGTTGTTGTTGTTGTTGGTGCCTGGTGTAGTTGGTGAAAACTTTCATGAACCACACAACGACCAGATGACCGTGCTGTAATGTGAGAATGATGACAGTAATTCTATTGTCTGTGAGATTATCTTCATGACAATCCCCACTGACTGGGCTAGGTAATACTGTATCTCCCCTTTACAACATAGCTTGTACAGTTAAGGAATGTTATATGAGGGCGACAATTTGATCCAGGAACAGACTAACTCCCTTAACATTATTTCGCATGAGAAAAGTTGTTTGGTTTCGAGGTTCAACTGTATTTATTTTATACCTTCTGTCTCTTACAAAGTGGAAACTGAGGATGCAAAATGAATGCTAATTTAGCTCCAAACAAGATCATTTCTTTTTTTTGCCACGGAAGATTTGTCAACATGCTTTCTTATACATTTTGGCTCTAGGCTCATCATATTCATCTGTCTTATCGAGTGTTTAATGTGCATTTGATGCCTTGATTAAATCGATAAAAGGAAATTATTTACCTCCATTTTAAATGCCATAAGATTGTGTGTTTATCTGAAGTTGTAAGTGTTTTTCAAAATGCCCGCAAACAGCTTTTTGATTCTCACCTGCGCTCCAAATTGAGTTTAAAAAAAGATATGAGGGGGACAGAAAAAAAAGGTCTGGCAAAACAGATCCCAACTCAGCGTTCCAGGTGCTCTTACACTTGCCAAGAGGAGCTCACACACAATAAAACCTGGAAAAATATATAAAAGCTATTGAGAAGTGCTGAAGCAGGAACTCCCTCCCATGCTTAATGTTTACATATGGCAGTATACTCTAAACTATATTTACAAGCCATCACATAAAAATGGAGGATACACCAGCAGCAAAATATATATACAGTGGGTACGGAAAGTATTCAGACCCCCTTAAAATATTCACTCTTTGTTATATTGCAGCCATTTGCTAAAATTGTTTAAGTTATTTTTTTTCCTCATTAATGTACACACAGCACCCTATATAGACAGAAAAAATTGAATTGTTGAAATTTCTGCAGATTTATTAAAACGGAAAAACTGAAATATGACAGCCATATTCAGACCCTTTGCTGTGACACTCATATATTTAACTCTGGTGCTCTCTCTTTCCTCTGATCATCTTTGAGATGGTTCTACACCTTCATTGGACTCCAGTAGTGTTTGATTATACTGATTGGACTTGATTAGGAAAGCCACACACCTGTCTATATTAGACCGTACAATTCACAGTGCATGACAGAGCAAATGAGAATCATGAGGTCTGAGGAACTGCCTGAAGAGATCAGAGATAGAATTGTGGGAAGGCACAAATCTGGCCAAGGTTACAAAAAAATTGTGCTGGACTTAAGGTTCCTAAGAGCACAGTGGCCTCCATAATCCTTAAATGGAAGAAGTTTGGGACGACCAGAACCCTTCCTAGAGCTGGCCTTCCGGCAAAGCTGAGCAATCGGGGGAGAAGAGCCTTGCTGAGAGAGCTAAAGAAGAACCAACGATCACTGTGGCTGAGCGCCAGTCGGGAGATGGGAGAAAGTTCTAGAAAGGCAACCATCACTGCAGCCCTCCACCAGTCGGGGCTTTATGGCAGAGTGGCCCGACGGAAGCCTCTCCTCAGTGTAAGACACACAAGCCTGCATGGAGTTTGCTAAAATAAAAATATATTTATTTTTTTTTTAATTTAAAAAAACACCTGAAGGACTCCAAGATGGTGATAAATAAGATTCTCTGGAATTTTTGGCCTTATTTATAAGCGGTATGTGTGGAGAAAACCATGCACTGCTCATCACCTGTCCAATACAGTCCCAACAGTGAAGCATGGTGGTGGCAGCATCATGCTGTGGGGGTGTTTTTCAGCTGTAGGGACAGGGAGAGGGTTGCAATTGAAGGAAAGATGAATGCGACTAAGTACAGGGATATCCAGCTTACTCTCCAATCTCTTGGTTTATCTACAACAATGTGTCACAATGACAGTAAAGGGAAAGGAGGAGGTAATGAAATAGCTTGTGATCCAAAGCATAACACATCATGTGTCAAATATAGTAGAGGCAGCGTTATGCAAATAAAAAAGGGTGGCTGATTTTTATTGATAATGACAGGATAGCAAAACAGCTCAATAATTTTTGATGGGAAAATGGAAGACACTATATAGTAAACCTTAAACATAATTCGAAATTGACTGAAGACCTTTTGAGGACAAATAAATGGAATATGGCTCATGCAAACCCTAAACATACCACAAATAAAAATATTTTGAAGGTTAATATTTATATTATAGATAACGTAAACCTGAAAATAACTGCAAAAGAACTTAGTTTTTGAAGGCAAAGAAATGTCGTATGAACTATAATAAACATTCTGTCAAAGCAACAGAAGACTTTGTGAAGGCAATAAATTGAATTTTAATCTTCTTTTTCTTTCGTCTTGTCCCGTTAGGGGTCGCCATAGTGTGTCATCCTTTTCCATGGAAGCCTATCTCCTGCATCCTCCTCTTTAACACCAACGGCCCTCATGTCTTCCCTCACGACATCCATCAACCTTCTCTTTGGTCTTCCTCGAGCTCTCTTGCCTGGCAGCTCCATCCTCATTATCATTCTACCAATCAACTCACTATTTCTCCTCTGGATGTGTCCAAACCATCGAAGTCTGCTCTCCCTAACTTTGTCTCCAAAACATCTAACATTGGCTGTCCCTCTGATGAGCTAATTTCTAATTTTATCCAACCTGGTCACTCCGAGAGCGAACCTCAACATCTTCATTTCCGCCACCTCCAGCTCTGCTTCCTGTTCTCTCTTCAGTGCCACTGTCTCTAATCCGTACATCATGGCTGGCCTCACCACTGTTTTATAAACTTTGCCCTTCATCCTCTCAGAGACTCTTCTGTCACATAACACACCTGACACCTTCCTCCACCCGTTCCAACCCGCCTGGACCCATTTCTTCACTTCTTTACCACACTCACCATTGCTCTGGACAGTTGACCCCAAGTATTTAAAGTCCTCCACCCTTGCTCTCTCTTCTCCCTGTAGCCTCACTCTTCCCCCACCACCCCTCTCATTCATGCACATATATTCTGTCTTACTTGGGCTAATCTTCATTCCTCTCCTTTCCAGTGCACGCCTCCATCTTTCTCACTGTTCCTCCACCTGCTCCCTGCTTTCACTATAGATCACAATGTCATCTGCAAACATCATGGTCCACTGGGATTCCAGTCTAACCTAATCTGTCAGCCTATCCATCACCACTGCAAACAGGAAGGTGCTCAGGGCTGATCCCTGATGCAATCCCACCTCCACCTTAAATTCGTCTGTCACACCTACAGCACACCTGACCACTGTTCTGCTGCCCTCCTACATGTCCTGTATTATTCTAACATACTTCTCTGCCACTCCAGACTTCCGCATGCGGTAACACAGTTCCTCTCTGGGTACTCTGTTGTAGGTTTTCTCTAGATCCACAAAGACACAATGTAGCTCCTTCTGACCTTCTCTGTACTTTTCCATCAACATCCTCAAGGCAAATAATAATGCATCCCATAACTTCATTGTGTGGCTCATCAACTTTATTCCTCTATAGTTCCCACAGCTCTGCATATCACCCTTGTTCTTAAAAATGGGCACCAGTACACTTTTCCTCCATTCCTCAGGCATCTTCTCACCCGCTAGAATTCTGTTGAACAAGCTGGTCAAAAACCCCACAGTCACCTCTCCTAGATGCTTCCATACCTCCGCAGCAATGTCATCAGGACCAACTGCCTTTCAATTTTTCATCCTCTTTAATGCTTTCCCCCTTACTAATTATTGCCACTTCCTGGTCCACCACATGAGCCTCTTCTACTCTTCCTTCTCTCTCATTTTCCTCATTCATAAGCTCCTCAAAGTATTCTTTCCATCTATACTATACTATACTATACCCTAGTGGCACCAGTCAACATATTTCCATCTCTATCCTTAATCACCCTAACCTGCTGCACATCCTTCCCTTCTCTATCCCTCTGTCCGGCCAACCTGTTTAGATCCTTTTCTCCTTCTTTAGTGTCCAACTTGGCATATATGTCATCATATGCCTCTTGTTTGGCCTTTGCCACCTTTACGTTTGCCCTACGTCACATCTCAATGTATTTCTTTCTCCTCTCCGCGGTCCTCTCAGTGTCCCACTTCTTCTTAGCTATCCTATTTCCTTGTATGATTTCTTGTACTTTGATGTTCCACCACCAAGTCTCCTTCTCTCCTTTCCTGCCATGTGGTCCAGTCTTCTGGAAGCCAGCTCAGGCTCTCCTGTCCACTGAGAGCCTGTCTAAGCTCTTTTCGAAAAGCCACACAACACTCTTCCTTTCTCAGCTTCCACCACATGGTTCTCTGCTCTGCCTTTGTCTTCTTAATCTCCCCCCACCCCCACCTCAAGAGTCGTCTTACACACCACCATCCTATGCTGTCTAGCCACACTCTCCCCTACCACTACCTTACAACCGGTAACCTATTTCAGATGACATCGTCTGCACAAGATGTAATCCAACTGTATGCTTCTACCTCCACTCTTGTAGGTCACCCTATGTCCCTACCTCTGCTGGAAGAAAGTGTTCACTACAACCATTCCCATCCTTTTTGCAAAGTCTACCACCATATGTCCTTCAAGGTTCCTTTCTTGGATGCTGAACTTACCCATCACTTCTTCATCACCCCTATTTCCTTCACCAACATGTCCATTAAAATTTGCACCAATCACGACTCTCTCGCTGTCTGGGATGCTCAGAACTACTTTGTTTAGCTCCTTCCAGAATTTCTCTTTCACTTCGATGTCACATCCTACCTGTGGGGTATAGCCACTAATCACCTTTTACATAACACCCTCAATTTCAAGTTTCAGCCTCATCACTCGATCTGATACTCTTTTCGTCTATTGTTTTCATCTACTGTGGATAAAGTAAACCCTAATACTGAGAAGGCAATCCAAGATGTTTTAAAGCCATAAAAATGGAGTATGGCTAATGTAAACCCTAAACATACCGCAAAAGCAACACAAGACTATTAAAAGGCAAAGAAATGGAATATGTATAATGTAAACCCAAGACATTTTGTGAAGCAACTCGAGATGTTTTGATGGCAAATACAATGAATAATGACACTAAATATACTCAAGACTTTTTGAAGGCAAAGAAATGGAAGGAAGGCAATGCAAACCAAAAATTACTGCAATACTTTTTGAAGTCAAATAAATGGAATATGAATAACATAACCCGACACATACAGCGAAAGCAACGGTAGACATTTCGAAGGCCAAAACCTTGTATATGGGTAATGAACCTAATCCTAAAAAATAGCTCAAAACTTTAAGGCAGATGGAATAAGGCTCATATAAATGTGAAACATTCACTCAAGACTTTCAAAGGCAAAGAATTGGAATACGGATAACACCTTGCTGCCTTCATTTTTGTCTTCATCAACAGTATGTAGTGCTATAATCAGGCCACTGACATAGCCACTGAAGCATATTCTCTGCTTTTAAAGTCTTTTGTAGTATGTTTACAAGGGCGTCACTTTAGGTTGAGCCCCTTCAAATGGAGAATACTCCATAAAATTATTTTCATTCAAAGTGCCTGTACTTTTAAATGAGAATAATGACAGTAATTTTATTGCCTGTGAGATGACCTCCACGATAATCCAATGAGTGGGTGAGATGACACCATCGAGACAAATCACACTTTTAGGGGATTATTGTAATATGTCCCCCGCGTTAATCTATTATAAAGCGTCCACTCAGTG
Source organism: Phyllopteryx taeniolatus (assembly GCF_024500385.1). Classification (NCBI taxonomy): domain Eukaryota; kingdom Metazoa; phylum Chordata; class Actinopteri; order Syngnathiformes; family Syngnathidae; genus Phyllopteryx; species Phyllopteryx taeniolatus. The sequence continues at coordinate 30,382,557 of NC_084503.1, forward strand.
ATCCACAAGAGGGCAGCAACTTGTTGACAGTCAGTTTAGGGTGTTTTCAGGTAAAAAGTTGGACGCTGAGGCTCAATGTAACACATGCCATTCACAACACCAACATTATTATTTTGAGAGAGGCTGTGCAGCATGTGTTCTTATGGATTTATTTATTTATTTATTTTAAATACATTCATTGGATTTACTGCTGGAGTGCTTAGGCGCAGGGCATTGAACCTTCCAGCTGGAGTGCAGCTGCGGGTGTAGAAGACAGGTCCAAGTGACCGTTTAGTTTTGAGGCTATATGACCGTGAAGCTGCATGTGTAAGAACAATATGTGAGGGAAAACTGCATTTTTGTACTAACAGTGGAAACCTCCAAAATTCATCGCCCCTAAACTTGTGTAATATTATGGAACGGGCAAGTGATTTAGTGTTTCAGTTTAGCATTTAAGGTTTTCCCTTTCGCGCTAGAATAACATATGCTTTAATTTCGCATTTAAGGGTGGGGTATTTACGCAAATGTAAAGAGTACCTGATGTATATTAGTGGTAAGGCATTTATCAGTGGGAGGGCTTTGAAAAAAAAAAAAACAACATACATACGGTGGACACCCACATATTCAGCATTGCCAAATTCACATTGGTCGCAGATTTTTTTAGGAACTATTATTCACAGAAAGCCCCACATATTCAAATGTTTGGGAACTCAATCTCACGCCTATTCACATTTAGCATATGTATTCATATACGGGCATGGTGGACGACTGGTTAGAGCGTCAGCCTCACAGTTCTGAGGACCAGGGTTCAATCCCCGGCCCCGCCTGTGTGGAGTTTGCATGTTCTCCCCGTGCCTGCGTGGGTTTTCTCCGGGCACTCCGTTTTCCTCCCACATCCCAAAAACATGCATTAATTGGAGACTCTAAATTGCCCGTAGGTGTGACTTGTGAGTGCGAATGGTTGTTTCTTTGTATGTACTCTGCGATTGGCTGGCAACCAGTTCAGGGTGTACCCCGCCTCCTGCCCGATGACAGCTGGGATAGGCTCCAGCACGCCCGCGACCCTAGTGAGGAGAAGCGGCTCAGAAAATGGATGGATGGATGTATTCATATATACCAAAATGTAATCTGTATTGTAAACAAGATTCAAACATCCATCCATCCATTTTCTGTACCGCTTTTTCCTCACAAGGGTCGCGGGGCATGCTGGAGCTTATCTCAGCTAACTTCGGGCGAGAGGCGGGGTACACCCTGAACTGGTCGCCAGCCAATCGCAGGGCACATATAAACAAACAACCATTCGTGCACACATTCACACCTAAGGGCAATTTATAGTCCTCAATCAACCTACTGTGCAAGTTTTTGGGGTGTGCTGTAAATCATTCAAAAGGCTATATTTCCTCCAAAAATTAATCCATACAGCTGCTTCAGAATAAATATTACAAATTAATACATTGCATTTGATGAATAAAATAAATTATGCTACCTTTGCATTTTTCCAAAAATAATATTATTTAAATTATTATTACTTTAGTTAATGAATTATATTTGAACAATATTCGATTATGTTCTATACATTTCATATCTATGACTAATTCTATAGTCACTGATGGTGTAGTGGTGCATTTGCCTGACTTTTGTGTGGGCAGCGTTGGTTCAGTTCCCACTCAGTGACAGTATGAACGTGAGCGCGAATGGTTGTCCGTGTCTATACGTGCCTGGCGACTGACTCGCCACCAGCTCAGGGTGTAGTCAGCCTTTCACCTGAAGTCAGAGGATATGCTCCAGCACCCCATGACCCTGAACAGGATAAGTGGTATTGTGAATAGATGGGTCAATTAATTCTATAGTTTGAACTGTGATACTAAAGTGGTGTGATTTGGAGTTCACCCCTTTTTTTTAAATAATATGCCTCAGTAACTTGACACTGATGGTGATAATCATAGAACCATCTATCCATGCATTATCCACACCGCTTGTCGTCCTATGGGTTGCAGGTGATTTAGTATCCCATCTGGCGAGAGGTGGGGTACACCGTGGACTGGTCACTGTAAATCTCAGGACACCACAGAAGCAGAAATTGAGCTTGCGGAGACGTACGAGTGATTCTGGCTACTCAGTAAAATTTGAACAATGAACAATATGCACCGTCTTTTACACTTGCATGACGTTAGATGGTTACTCAAAAACCTTTTGATGGTGCCAGCTTGGGCTCTGGAACAGATAAATTCTATTTCTATCATTTTATATGGGACATTTTGCTTTCTTAATGCAAATAAATGGATTGTGTTCCAATGTAAATGTAAAAGGAGACATCATGTCATATAGTTTGGTCTTTCAGATGGAGTCCACATGTTCTATGGAAAGTGTGAATTATGGCCTCATTTTGGGAGGAATAGGACTTCTTTGCAGTGGTCATAAACATGAAAGGTCTGTAACCCCTTTGGGGGCAGCCAGTGCAGAGCAGCACGGCACACTGACGGTTTACACCAAAGAGGCTTAAAGTCACACACTCGCAGCCCGACTAAAAATATCCAAACCTTTTAAAGTGTGACCTCCACATGCAACCCCTGAACTAAACAATTAGCATGCTCTTTGTGTATGTGCTAGATGTGCATGTATGTACAGATATAACCTTGAGGGAGGGTGGGAAGAGGGGGGGTGGAAGTGCATGTACTGAGCAGCGGTGTGAAATCTCCCAGCTCATAAAGTATAATCAGCACTGAAGGCCTCGCATCAGAATGACTAATGAAATCTGGCCAGGGAGGCTGGTTCTCCTTTTAGAAACACAGCCTCTCGGAGGAGATAAGGCCAAAGAAAATAGTTGTTTCGCTCTTCTCTTATCTGTGAGAACTGCATAATGTAATCTGACTCGCTGGCGTATCAGATTCATCACTCTGTCTAGCTAAAGAAGGAAGGCGGACTGGATGAGGGGAGGTGATGGAAAATAAAGAATGCCTTGTAAAAAAAAATGTAAATAAAATAAAATAACAGAAAAAAAATAACAACCAATGTTTGCGACTGATGATAAAACAAAGAAATAAGTTTGCCACTGTGTCACAAAACAGCCTATCATAGCAATCCCCAGATATGGAACTTAACCGCCAAAAAGGGAAATAGGTATGCGACTATATCACATCACAGCATATCGTAGCAGTCCCCAGACACTGAACTGAAATGCCAAATAAGGGCCTATTTTGCTCCACAGCATATCATAGAAATTGCAAGATACAGAACGCAAACGTTGAAACATGAAATACTGTAGGTTTGCGACTGTATCACATTATGGCTTATCATAACAATCCCCAGATACTACAAAAAGGAAGTTGGGTTGTTACTGAGCTCCAATTTATTCATATAAAGTATACCATTTTGACAGAAATTGTAATTAATTCGTATACCAGTAAGGTTGTTTAGTATTACGTATTCCAAAAATGCCTCCCAAATAATAGATGCCCATCCCCCAATAAACGAGTCAAACATTCAGGTATGCGGTCATGTATTTATCAGTGTTGTAGTCACTGTCATTTTCTATAGCTCTTGTCCTCATTAGGGTAGCAGGCAAAATGAAGCCTATCCCATCTGACTTTGGGTGAGAAGGAGGGTAAACCCTGGACTGATCGCCAGCCAATCACACGGCACATACAAACCACTGTTCATACTCACATTTCCATTTATGGACAATTTAAATGTCTTTTGATGAACCTAACATGTAAGTTGAAAGGTGGGAGGACGCCAGAGTACCCGCAGAAAACTTACACAAGCATGGGGAGGACATGCTTCTCCACACAGGAGGAGTCAAGATTAAAACACGGAACTGTGAAGCAGGTGTGCCAAACACTAGGTCACAGTGTTGTCATTGTTGTAATCGACACTGTTGTCCTTTTTTTTTTGTTAATGGAATTTTCCATCTGCAATGTTGGGCAGCCATCTTATTTACAGGTTGACTGACGGCATCACCATAAGCCAATATGGATATTTGACTCCTGAATGCTGCCCCGTCCTCAAATTAACCCACCTCATATACATGCCATTACACCTGTGTCCAAATTCCCCATTCCTCAATTACCGCTTTACTTTTTTTGGCCCTTATTTCGATTAGCATGCAAATCGAGAAGCACTCCCAAAATGATGGCCATTCGCGCATAATATAGGCGATGATCAGCAAATAAAGGTAGGGAATTTGGAGATGCCTTGATCAAAACACAATGCCCCACATATGAAGTCTAATGATTCAGCACAAGTACTGTTGAGTAGTGTGTGTATCCTTGCATGTATCCTGATAAAAATTTTGTACTTAAAGGGTCCCAAAGACGCTCTCCCAAAGGTCACTCAGTAGCACCTTTTGGAAAGTTAGAAAATGATTAAGCCCCTGACACCAGTTTCACCGATCAACATGAAATTGGGTGGCTATGTCTATCATGACAGGACGTACAAAAAAGTCGATAGGACACACACCCAAAATCGAAATCGAATTTTGGTTCGAAGCAGCCATTATGGGTGAAATCCAGAGCTCGTACTTTGATAAACTCCTGCAGGGAAATTCGCCCAAATGAGCCCAAGTTGAACCAAAACTGCCAAGTTTTATTTGTCTGTACCCTGAAATTTGGGCAAAGCATGGTGTAAAAGTTTGATGATCTTTTTAAGGATTCACCATAAAAAAGGGGTGTGATGGCCCACTTGTTGCTGCTCCCAGCTGGATTTATGATACTTCCTATGAATTAATTGCCTTTTGATGGCCTTCGACATGCAGGACCACTTGTCAAGTGCTTGTATTTGGTGTACATTTTATTTTAGTGCTCCCCAACACACTCCCACAAAACCTATCCACTGAGAAATAAAAAAAAAATAAAAAAATCAACCATGTCACCAGTTTTAATGATCAACACAGAATTCAGTCTTCATGTCTATCCTAACAAGACACATGAAAAATGTCATAAATTGAACACAAAGACAGTCATGTTGGGTTGAAGCAGGCATTTTGGGCTAGTACTTTGATGAACTCCTAAAAATGAGTGCCATTTGGAAGCGGATATCCAAAACAGATGGGCAAGTTTAAATTGCAAAGCTTTTAAACCTATACCATCAAATGTGCCATCAAAGTTTGCTGGTCTTTCAAAGGTTTGTTTAAAATGAGGTGTGGACAGGTAATATAACAATACCCACAGGCATATATCATATTAGCAAAGTTCAATTGTGACTTTCTTCTTCTATTCTTTTTATCATAATGTAAGTGTGTATCTCCATGTGTGCACCACACTGCCCCTAAGAGGCACATAGTAGGAACAGCAGGTATTTATTTTTATTTGTTGTTTTTTATTGCTATTAATTTAATTTTGATATTTTATTAGTGAGTCACTGATGGTGTAGTGGCACACTCGCCTGACTTTGGTGCAGGCAGCGTGGGTTCAGTTCCCACTCAGTGCCGGTGTGAATGTGAGTGCGAATGGTTGTCCGTGTCTATATGTGCCCTGCGACTGACTGGCGACCAGTTCAGGGTGTAGTCCGCCTTTCGCCCGAAGTCAGCTGGGATAGGCTCCCGCGACCCTAACCAGGATAAGCGGTGTTGAAAATGGATGGCTGGATGGATTTTATTAGTGGCACGGTGAAGACTGGTTAGCACATCTGCCTCACAGTTCTGAGGACCCGGGTTCAAACCCGGCCCCGCCTGTGTGGAGTTTGCATGTTCGCCCCGTGCCTATGTGGGTTTTCTGGTTTCCTCCCACATCCCAAAAACATGCGTGGTAGGTTGACTGAAGACTCTAAATTGGCCGTAAGTGTGAATGTGAGTGCAATTGTTTGTTTGTTTATACAGTATGTGTCCTGCGATTGGCTGGCGACCAGTTCAGGGTGTACACCGCCTCTCGCCCGAAGATAGCTGGGATAGGCTCCAGCACACCCGTGACCCTAGTGAGGATAAGTGGTACAGAAAATGGATGGATGGATGGATGGATATTTAATTATTTTACTTGTTCCTAATTTATTTCATGGTTTTCAGTTATATTTAAAGTTTTGGTAGTTGAATAAATATAGTTTTGAAATCAATGCATAATCCTGTTTATTAACCGTGATTTCAATATCAATCAAAATAATCGCCTTTTTTTTTTTTCCAAAATCGCCCACCCCTACAGACTACTTCAGAAATCTTCGCTTGCTAGCTACTCTTTTGGTAACAAAGCGCCGTAGGAGGAGGGGGACTTTTTATGACACCTTGTGGCCTAGTCAAAAATTGGTGAGTTTTTCAGCAAAAGGTTGCTCGTTACATTCCACAGATAAAAATCACAAACAGGTGAGCTTGTGAATGATGAACCACAAATAGCTGGGGGTTGACTGCATTTCTTTTGTGTGTTTACTGTAGAGTTAGATGACTCCTTCTCCTTGAACACTATCAAGCAGAGATGTGAGATGATTTCCGATGCGGTTGTTGTCTGTCTTGGTCGGTATATCTGATTAACAGAGACCTTGTTGTGTCATCTGGAGAACATTTTCAAGTGGGGAGGGAGTGGAGTGGAGAGCTTGGAGGACAAGGGGGGAAGGCCACACTTCTCTTGGGTGTGGAGACCACAGTGCATCTGTGGAGTGGACCTAGTCTGAGCTCAATGAAAGAGCCTGCACTGGTGAATTTGCAGGCCTTTCCCTTTTTTGTTTGGGAAAACAGAACAACAAAGAAATTTTCCGAGGTCCCTCAACCCATCTTGACATCCCTTGTTTCTTTAAGGCTTTACTACACCGCCCGTAGCCCCGTCCCAGACGCCCGTAGCCATGTCCCTGAGAGACCTAATTGATATTCCTGAAGCGGAGTCGGAGCTGTATCTAAGGTTCACCTTAGCCATTAGTGAACCCCGCAGGGCTGTTTGCATTATAATCTCCGATTTCGATTGGGTATTGCCTCGTTGTCCTTCCCTTGAGGTTGGGCCGTCTGCGCCGGAGGCTGCTGTTGTGATGGAGGCAAGCTCAAATTAGCCCCCATCCTCCCACCCCCCGACTTTGAAGTTTAAGTCTAAGCTAAGGGTTACAGGTGGCAAACTCGTACTCGTGCTAATACATTAGATGAGCAATGTCATGAACAAGAAGGGGATTTCAGGGTATCTGTGTCTGGATTTACAGTGCAAATTGCACTCCGATTTATTTATTTTTTACTGTTTCCATGTACATTTCAAGTGTATCCGATACCTGTATGGCTGTATTTACACTGACAGAACACATGAAACAACCTGCATGCGCAGAAACTCAAAATTGAAATTAAATAACTCCACCAGTGTCAACACAGAATAGTGACAATGTGGAAATAAAGATCCATTTATCTATTTTCTATACCTTATTCTGTTCAGGGTCGTCGGACTGGTCGTAGAAGTATACAATATTACAACAATAATACAAATATTAGACTCTTACCCCAATTGATTTAGCTGGGGGTAACCTCAGCATTAGTCCACTTGTCACCATTGGCAAATGTTTTGTTCATTTATTGATAGACACACTTTAAATGTAGCATATTTAGACCATATTTATTGCTTTATGCTTTCGCTGTAAAATACATTAACGGCAGGTGTTTTTTTCCTGTGTTTATTTGTGTTCTTTAAACAGACACCGGTGTATATATGTCACCAGTATTTTGATGATGTCCATCTTTAATTGATGAGATACAGTGGACCCCTACATATTTACGGTTCAGCATTCGCGGATTCCCCTATTCATGTATTTTATTTTATTTTTTATTTTTTTGGAGGTGGGGAACCAACCTCCTTTTTTTGTGGAAAACACTTATTGGCGGTATACCCCAACTTATTCAAAACCTTGAGGGGGTTTTAAAAAAAAAAATGTTTTCAATGCAATTTCAATGGGCATCAATTATTTGCAAATATTTGCTATTTGCAGTCGGGCCTCGTCCTGCAATATTTGTGTTTATGAAGCACTCACATTTGCAGATATCCAATGTATATCAGTTGGAAGAGGGCTGCTTTTTCTCTGAAAAGCTGATTCTATGCAGGTTTTTCTATTTATGTTGCCATGACGCGTATCCGAATTGTGCCTTTTGGGAGCAAAAAATAAAAAATAAAAAATTGAAATTGTGTCACTTAAACCATGCAGATATACGCCCTGGATATCTTCCGAAAGACGTTAGGCCTCATGGATACAAGTGACTGAAGCATCACGTTGACAGATAACAAACATATCAGATATACACTGTCTATACGACCCTGATATCACGGAAATGTATTTGTAGCACTCGTAGAGCTATTTATCAGTAGTTTGGTGTGTACAGCACACAACGCTGCCATCTCAGCGTCATCATCTGGAGCAGTTCAGAATCAATGCTTATCGAATAACATGACAAAAAAAACATTTATAAAACCTCACAAGAGATGCTAATTATTGAATGGATTAAGCAGATCGCTAAATATGTGTTTTGCTATTTGAATTTGGGTGTAACAAGTTTTCTCTGACCAACTGATCAGAGGATGGAAAAATGCTGCCAGTTTCAAGGGCCAGCTTGCTGGGCTTGTGAGGACTAAAAACCCGATTGGTTAAAGAAACAGTCCCATCACTGATATAGTTGAAGTTACATCCGGCAGCACTACTGATTCTGAAGGCTTTGGACAGAATAGTTTGAAATGACAGCAGATAGCTGGAATCTGATTAGAAAAAAAAAATCAAAAAAAAATCAAACATACACATACTGTAAGCCAATAGAAACAGTCCAAAATGAAGGTAATAGACTGTAAAATAGAGAGAAGAGAAGGCCTTGTTGGCCATGGCTACCCACCAGTGGTATAACAGTAAATGCATTCATTCTGATTTTTGTGTATGGGACAGGTGTAGAGTTCCCACATAGAACATATTAGATTAGGGACAGGAAGTGTAACTGCCTTGCACTCTAGCTACAACCTACTCTGTAAACAAACAGTGCATCTCAAGGGAAGCAATAAGCTTTTGACAGTATGTCAAACTTGTTTACTCCTTTGGAACAGCATCATGTGAACGTGAATATCAGTGCAGCAAGGCAAAAAAAAACACTATGCTATGGAGAACTGCTAAGGTCAGCATCCCTTCCCCTATCCTTACAATCCAGTCCCTACTCTTTTAGTATATAATAATGTCGCGAAGAAGGTAAACGCTTTTTGTCGGTATTCACCGCCACAATTATATCAATTATTTTTCCAATAATATGTTGTTTTAGTCATATTTCCACTGAGTTTCTCTCTTTTTTGAGAATCCATCTGATTCCAGTAAGAATAGCAAAGACGTAAGCAGTGCAATGCGTCCAAAACAATCTCATGGGAACAATCAGGACAATCTTGGCTCGATCGTGCATTGGGGGCCCCAGAGTGGGTCTCAGAGGTGCTATTTAATTGACTCAACATTAGGTTACTGTACAAAGCAATAAGGGTGGGGTCAGTCTTGGAGTTTTGCACGGCCCGTTTTGCAATAATGTGTACTTTTGGGCAGTACATTATCTTTTCTTACAAGTTCCCAGCATTCCTAGCCTTTTATCTCCATTAACTGCCTTTCCCAAAGTTGAACTCAGGCCATTGCACATATTGACATCATGGCAGCAGAATCTCCATAGTAATGTTAACTTTTTGTTGTAACACAGTAATATAAGGCTTGTAAAAATACTGTAACATTTTGACATTATATATATATATATATATATATATATATATATATATATATATATGAGTTGATGTGAAGGCCCTCCTGGAACCCCCCCCCCCTGCAAAGTTGGAAAACAATCATCCACAACACCAGTTTCACTGATCAACACGAAATTGGGTGGATATATCTATCGTAACGGGATGCACACAAAGAAAATTTTAAGAACCCATGCACGAACTTGAACAGGAAAACAGCCATTTTGGTTTTATAGCAGCCAACTTTAGAGATTTCCAGGCCTCATACTTGGAATTTGTCCATCGGAAGCGCGTATGCTAGACAGAAGGGCTACATTTTTTGCCTGCGCCATCTAATGTGGGCGGAGCATGGCATCAAAGTTTGATAATCATTTTGATGAGTCACCATAAAATGGCCAATTTGCAGCTTTAATGTTTTGAGTTAATTTAGGGTCATAAATTGCAAAGACAGAATTAAAATGATTTCAAAACACATTCTCGAAGAAGGCCATTTTTAGCAACTGACATTTTATAGTAGCTCTGAAAAAAGCTTACATTGGGTTTTCTGGAAAGTACATAAACACAATGTATTTTCCCCACATTTCCCAATGAGATCACTTTTATTTGGAATAATCTGTTCCAAAATCCAAACTGTCACAATCATAAAACCTTTTTTGTACAGCCAAAGCCACAATATAATATTAGCATGAAATTAAATCTAACTCAAATACAATAGAGAACGTAAAAAGTAACACATCTAAACATAGACCCTTATATCACAAGTTATAAGCACATGGCAGCTAGCGGTCTGCAGCTTCATCAGTGCTCCTTGAAACAAACAAAGGGACTCACATAATATCCACACTGAATTCCTTGAAACATATTTATCACAAAAATTTGGGTTGAAATCCATATTGTACAACGTTTGGTGTTTTTAACGAGCCACCAAACTTTAGAGTCCTACAGTTGGTTTGCAACTCTAAGTAACTCTAAACTCTTGCTTAAGTAGTGCTACAAATTACAATTAACGGAATAATATTGTGATATATCCATCCATTTTCTATTGTTTCATCGCATTTGCTCTTGTCCTCCTTATGGGCACAGGGGCAGTTGATTACAGCAGCCTGGAGTGGCCGCAGTTCAATCCCAGGCCGCATATAGACAAACAACCATTCACACTCACATTAACACCTGTACACAATTGAGAGTCGTTAATTAATTTAACGTGCATGTTTTTGGGATGTGGGAAGAAGTCTGAGTATCCAGAGAAAACGCCACACAGGAAGGCCCGAGCAGAGATTCGAACCCCGAACCAGACATGCGAACCATTAGTCGGCTGTGCAGCTCTGTAAATCAAGTCACATATAATATATTCGATTTTCAAAGTGACTTAGCCAACACTGGCTTTCAGAAGATTTGCAAATACACCTAGAACACTAAATCAGTTTTGCGCGCTGATTCTCGGCGAGAAAAAAAAAAAGAAAAAAAAGTCAGTTTAAATTTCGTTGAAGAGAGATCACAAGGTCCATTTGAACACATAAGAGTTATCTTACGCGCTGAGGGGCGTTTGTACACTGGCGGAGCGCAGGTTCCTGATGACTCTCCTTGAATGAAAATGAAATTAATGCAAAGCAGGTGAGGACTTCAAAAGGGTGCAGACGTGAGCAGAATGGCCCCCAGTGTGTTTGCAATCACCTGCTTGAGACGCTGCAACACTAGATGGAATAATAAGTGGCTATTTGGTGCCAGAGTGAGCAAAGCAGATGAAACAGAAAAAGAACGGGTGGCGTCACGGGAAGGTCACGCGCCTTTGCGGTGTGGCCATTGCCGCCCGTCTCCTTTCATAACAAGCACTGTTGAGACAAGTGATGACTTCATTTTTTTCTCCTTTTTCACTGGCAGGCAACGTTAAGGGAAATAAGATTTTAGCATGTGTCGTCCTTGAATACGCCAATGTTGCCTTGGTCTTATGTTTTTTTAACGTAGCTATGGTGCTTTAATTCAATTGTCTGGACGTCTCGATGTCTGCGTCTTGCTTTCTTTCGCTGTGCTACTTAAGACACCATGAGCTAAAATGTTTGCCTTCACTAAAAGTGGCCAAGACAGGCAAACTGTGAAGTTACAATATAAAATGTAATAGCATTAGTATTGCAGGGGACAGGGTCAGGGACACGTAATATAAGCTCCCCCTTAAAATGCTCATAATTTCCTACTGAATATTTTTAGTTTAAACCGTAAATATACCAGTAACTGATCCCAAAACGCATTATCATTTCAAAAAATTTCCCTTAAGAATAAATAAATGGCTTGCAGATGATTCGATTTTTGAAAAAATGCCAGTGCAAAAACAATTCATTACTTCCACTAACAACCCAGGCAAAACTTAGCTCCTCTCCGACATACAATAATCTTCGTCTAAGACAAGATGAATCAATTCAACATGCTCCCTTTCTTGGTGCCATTTTGTGGCATCTTCGAGAAAGGGTGTCAATTTTTTTTTTTTTTCACAGGGGTTAAGCTTTCCCTCAGGGGGGCCATTATGACTTAGACCAGATAAAATGTTTAATCACCTTATCATATTACATATACACAACAAATTGATGGATAATTGGTTTTGAAATCATAAGGATAACAGTTTGTTAAACATTTGTTCAAGTAACTGTAAAAAAGGGTTTTGCCACAAAACAAATACTTGCAATATCTCGCAATATCTCAACTTTATTTATTACATGACAATTTTTAGCAAGACTCATGGCAGTTGACATATTATTTGCTTCGCCACATAAAATGATGTGGCCCCTGGGCCTTGAGTTTGACACCTGTGTCTTAGAGTGTTTTAAAAAGAGCGCAACAACTGCAAACACATTAGTGTTTAGCAGTTGAGGCTGGGTTGCATTAAAAAAATAATTTAAAAAAACATGAATAGGTGAATTTGTGAAGAGCAAATCATGAATAGGCAGATGTATACTCAGTAGTGGCTTCCAGCAAGTGCCATTTATTTGCAGTCTGGGGCAGGAGGGTCAACACTACATCAAAGCCAAGAGGTAAAGAGAGTTGCATTGGGTTTTGTTGGATGTACACAGAAAATGGCAATGGGAGCAGGTACAAGAACGCTAAGGAGGTCAAGTCATTTGTAATCAGGAATCTAGAATGGAACTAACTCGGGATACAACAACAATCAAGTCCCATTTTTTTTTGGGAGAAATTAAAACTCATTCACTGCCAGCCTTCCCAGTTAACATGGATATTTGACTTCTAAAGCCGCCAATGGCAGTATTAACACATTCACTGCACTCACTGCATTCACTGCATTCACGGTGGCTCACAACAAATGCATGCAAATGCATATTACTTCATGTTTAATAATGACAAAAGAAACATGACCGAAATACTGTTTGCATCGCAACGTTCCAGTTTTTGAATTAACATTTTCATAAGATTGTAAACAAAAATAAATACTGAACGTTTATCTGATGTGAAAACACAGATTTGTTCATCACAGAGCTCTCTGAAGTGTATAATTATGAATCATTGAACAGAGTATATTTACTTTGTGTGGGACAGATGATATTAGGAGTTGACCGTCTGTAGCCACCAACATTAGCTCAGTGTTAGCTACTGGCAGACTGACTAGTGCACTGTTTAGCTGTGCGACCATGTATTTCATCTCTGTGCTCGCATTTAAGCCAGGAGTTGCTGCTAGCTAGTCATCACGAAAATGAGTCAGCTAACCTTAGCTTAATGCTAGCTAGAGGCTTACTGATTAGCGCACATGTTAGCTGTGCGACAAGCATTTCAATGCCATTATGTCATGCTGAATGAGGATATGACTGCTCGGTAGCCATTTGAAAGAGTCTGCTAACATGAGCTGCTCTTTCTAGCAAGAGATGTAAATGCTAGCACTAGCCACAGGCTGACTGACGAGCTAATTAGCTCAGTGACACCATTTCAGTGCCGAGCTATCACCAAAAGTTAAGTGCTAGTCACTACGGGAAGGAGTCTGCTAACATTAGCTGCTAGTGATAGGCACATGCAAGTTCTTTAAAAAAAAAAAAAAAACGGGGCACAACATTATAAGCTATGCTTCCACCTGTTAACTCCTCGTTCATGTTTGTGTTTTTTAAATTATTTTTATTTTTGTATTTCACTGTAGTAAAGTTATGGTAAAACCTGTAACTATGAGTGAGCGCCGATAAGGCGGTTGTGAGGTCAGCAAAGATGAAAGAGTCACAGACTGTGTCCGAAATTCCTCACTTACCACAATATAGTGCACTATATAGTGGTTACGCCATTTTATAGTGGTGTCTGATTGCTAAGTGATCCAATTCAGTGCCCTATACAGTACACTTAAAATTTCACACAAAGCATTGTACAAAGTAGTGACCAACCAATTGTCACTCACCGACATGGGGTGTACGGAGTACTGAGTGAGTAAACGATTTCGGACACAGTGAGGGAGTCTGTGTGTGGAGTGCTTGAACATGAGTTGTAGCCAATAGCAGCTCTTGAATGAATGTGCATTCTGTTAGCACTCGTGGTAATAAATCAACTGAAGCGCATAAATGACTGTGTCATCCTTGACCACTTACGGTATGAGGGCATTACAATATGTTGTATCATTTTATTATTGTTTTATTCACAATTAAGGTAAATCAACAATTTAAACTTACAGTATGAGGGCATTACAATATGTTCTATCATTTCATTATTGTTTTATTCCCAATTAAGGTAAATCAACAATTTAAACTTACAGTATGAGGGCATTACAATATGTTCTATCATTTTATTATTGTTTTATGCCCAATCAAGGTAAATCAACAATTTAAACTGAAACTGAACAGAGAGTAAAAAAAATTTGAACATTATCTAAGAATAACAAATGGTTATTTTGGGAATGCGTCAAATAACGTGCGCTGGAAGTGCTGGTCACAGGCTGACTGACTAGGACAGTAGTTAGCTATGCGACTGAGCATTTTAGTGCCACGCCATCACATTGAGCTGACTGACTAGTATGCTGGTTAGCAGTGCGATGTAGTATTTAGAGTTTAGCCAGGGGTTGACCGCATGTTAGTCAGAGAACTGAGCCCCCTAACATTAGCTGCTAGTGCTAGCCACTTGTGAGTTGTTCTTTTAAAAGCCCTTGTCGATGCTTCTTCTTCTTTCGGAATAAGTGTCGCAAAAAACCCTAAGAAAAAGCTCCTCCAAAAAAAACAAAACCATATTTTCCCCCAATATCAGGCGACCTCAAGGATGCTGTGCTTAAGCGAAGTTCCACCATCACCTCATTCCACTTCCCTACCTTGGGCTCTCATCCCGTTTAGCACAGTCACTCCCATTAAAAGTGTTCTTTTCAGTCTACTTCTCAGCGGTACGATGTGACAACGCACACAGCAGCAGAAGCGGAGGAGGCAACACACAAAAAAGAAGGGAAGAAAAACTCGTCTAATCCCGCTGGAATGTTCCACTGACAGCATCTCAAGACGTTCCCAATCTCTCTTGCAGCCATTTTCTTTTGCAGGATGAAAATCCTTTGGGATCAATCGGTAATTAAGCACAGAGAGAAGGGGGGTAAACAAAAAGCCTCAAGCTGTATCACTAGAAAAAAATAAGAAGAAGAATCTACGAGTATCATTAATTGCTAAACGAGAAAGAAAAACAAGGCTTTGACGTGCGCGAAAACAAGCTTCACATGCAGTAAATCCCTCTGAATTGTGATAATTAACAAGTTGTTTACGTACTATTGCTCAAACAAAATCTGAGCATTATTAGTTTTGTGATGGCTACATTTTCAAACCTTAAAGGAGCCGATGGACATTGTGTGCCATTTTGTTCTTTATTTCATAAAATTAGCCTAAAATGCCAAAGCATCACAAAGACTGACACATTTGTTCCTTGCAATAAATGTCCTTCAGAAATGTTATTTTTCAACCCACATTTGTCTCAACATCAACTAACGTAATCAATTTAGACTATTTGTCCACTTTTTTCCATGCAAAGAATGCAGCAACATTTCGCACCTTTTACTATTTTCTGCAAGGGTGACTTCTTAAACAACTTTCAATAGCGATTAGGACTGTGTGACGCAATTGAACATGGATAATGGTGTGTTTGTAAAAAGAAAGTGTGTATGTGTGGTTTGGTGTCTTGTTATTCAACTTTTTCACATTCAAAGCATGCAAGGATGTGACACTATTCATGTTGAATTGCGTTAATGAAAAAAGAACGTGTGTTCTTATACTTGTCCACCAGGCGGCACCACCTTTTGCTTTTCAAAGCATGCAGTAAAATTTCACACCTCTACAGTTTTCTACAAAGCTGCCTTGCTATGAAAATGATAACCACATCTTACTATCAATTTTGGATAATGTCTTCAATGCAAAAATAAAGCTTGTATGACTTATTAGATTGTTCTACTGAATGGTGTCACTTGTTCCCGTTGCAAGTATGCAGCAAAGTTCCACACCTTTTAACTGTTTTACGCAAGGGTGCCTAGCTACTGAAATGATAACTATTGTCGCAATTAGGACTGGGCATCCCTATTGATGTTGGATAATGGTGTAAAAAGTGGGTGTGTATGTGTGTCTTCACTTCATGAGTATTTTCTCTTAGAAATTCAACATGCTGTTTATAAACTACTTTTAATCAACCTAAAAGTTGAATAAAAAGTTCAAAAGACAGACAAGCGTTCAGGTTTGCTACATATTTTGTTACATCCACCAAGCCTGAAATCATGAGAGCAATTGTTTTGATTTGGTTGTTTTTCGGTTTCCAGGATCACACAAAAACAAGACAAAAACGTTTGAACTGGAACCTGTTGAAATGCCACATCTGATCGATCCTACTTATAAACTAACAACATCAAATCTTAAGATTTCAATTTGGTCTGGCTTTCAATTTTATTTTTTTTCATTTTGTCCACGAGATGGTTGAAGTTTTCACTTTTCAAAGCATGCAACAATATTTCTGTCTTTTACTGATTTTTGCAAATGACCAGGTACTGAAATGATAAGTGTGTGTTACTATTGATTTTGGATATTGGTGTGGGTCACTGATTATCTGATTATTCAAAGCTTGATATGTGTTTTTTTTTCCTGACCAAATGCGCTAAAGTTCTGTGTTTCTATGGGACACAGAGAGAATGGTAAAGCCAGTAGGAATGTTGTCCTTCCTTCCTTGGGTGTGTGACATCACTGCATGGCAGTGGCTTCCAAGGAAAACACCTTCTAAACTGCTGACTTTGATAACATAGGGGAGGATTGCAGTTTTTTGTGTGCCTGCGTGAACTTCAGCATGTTTCCAATCCCACGTGAGCGTGTCGACAAATGACTCGTCTCTGAAAATTTGTACAAATGAAGTTTCAGAGTGCGTGCAGCAACGCTTTGATAGGGCTCAACTGTGTCTCGACTCATGGGCTCTTGGGGTCTTTGTGTGTGTGTGTGTGGGTGTGTGTGTGTATGTGTGTGCGCGTGTGTGCATATACCCGTGTGGGTGTTTGTGTTAGTGTGTGGCAGAAAGTGGGGTTGTTTGTTTGGTTCTGTGTGTCAGAATGTGGGAGGAGGCTTTTCAACGTGTTCATAAGTTTGATTTGCATCAGGGTGGAGAAACCATACTTCACACTATAACTATACTACCGTTATATTTAAAAATATTTGATAACTTTGAGGCGGCACGGAGGACGACTGGTTAGAGCGTCTGCCTCACAGTTCTGAGGTCCGCGGTTCAATCCCCGGTCCCGCCTGTGTGGAGTTTGCATGTTCTCCCCGTGCCTGCGTGGGTTTTCTCCGGGCACTCCGGTTTCCTCCCACATCCCAAAAAACATGCTTGGTAGGTTAATTGCAGTCTCTAAATTGCCCCTAGGTATGAATGGTTGTTTGTTTATGTGTGCCCTGCGATTGGCTGGCAACCAGTTCAGGGTGTACCCCGCCTCCTGCCCGATGATAGCTGGGATAGGCTCCAGCACGCCCGCGAACCCAGTGAGGAGAAGCGGCTCATAAAATGGATGGATGGATGGATGGGAGGATGATAAAAACCTCTGATGAATTACAAAAAATGTAATCGTTAGGGATGCACTGATACTACGTTTTACAGACCAAGTACAAGTACTTATATTTAACAACTTACTGAGTAACTATACTTGATGATGCCATTACGTCTTGCAATTGTGATGAAAATGTGTTTTGTTAAAAAACACAAAACACAACATTTTCTTGCAAGGCATAAATTCCACTCAAATATAACACTCTTTAGAGTAACAACTCTGCCATTACATAATTGCATAGAGTGAAATAGATGTTAAATGAAAATACTGTATTATTTTAAACCAGTGGTTCTCCAAATGTTTACAAACATTACCACCTCAAAAAATATTTAGCTCTTCAAGTACCACCGTCATGGCTAACATTAGAATAGAGTAAAAAATATATATATATACAGTGTATGAGGTTTTATTTCTAAAAAGCACATTTAGTGTATTCAAGTTAAAAACAGCTGAACTGTACTTAAAAATGTACAGTACTTGAGAAGTATAATTTTTTTATTGTATTTCATGTTCTAAATGTATACATTTTAATTCTATTCAGTGATTCTTTCACATCCAGCCTGCATACCAATAGTGGTAGTCGTACCACACTTTGAGACTCACTGTTCCAAACTATTTATTGAAATGCATTCAAAAATGCTTATATATTTGCATTTAAACAATATACCTGTACTATACAGTATATTTAAGTGTGCACTGCATTGTCTCGGTTGTCCAGGTACTGTATTTCAATGAGTGCCCTATTAAAGAAATGCAAATAGAAACACATGTAGAGTACTTTTCTTTTGTAATGGGTCAGACTCAGTCAAAGGAAACATCCTGTATTTGAGTCTGATGCTTCAAAATGTGTCAATTTTTAAAAGTAACTAGGTATAGCACTTTAAAGCACATTGTGAGTAAATTATGCATTTTCAAGAATTTCATGAATTGCACATGTACGACCCCTAGGAACCACTCGTTTCCTTTCCATGAGCAATGTGTTCCAACCATATGTTCATTGTGTAAGTATACTCGCGCTCTCTATGACAGAATGCTTGCTGTTACCAATTAAAGCCTCACACATCTGCTCATCATTATTGTAGTGGAGGTTTGAAAGGTAAAGGAATAGTAGTGTTTTAGCAGTCATGGAAACACCTGTTGCTCGCATATGTGTATATATGTGTCTATGCTACACAATGAGAAAAGAATCCAAGACGTTATGAGAAATGAGGTGTATTTTACAGTACATGCCTTTGCAGATGGTAATGTTGATTCTGGAGGCCTCATGGAGGGCTGGCCTGCTGCAGGCCAGGAAACATCACTAGCACTAGGGCCATGTGGGACCTCTCCTTACAAAAAGAGAAGGGGAAAAAAACCTTTGAGATTTTTTCACAGCTCATTGTAAGCAATCAGGGAAATAGAAACTTGCAGCGGTGCAGCAGGCAGGCAGGAACGGCTGACGTTGGACAGACCACCACGTCTTTCAGCTTCCTCTCGCTTGTCAGAAGAAGACCTGCAGATGCGCCTGAGCAGTAGCCCTGCATCACCTCAACTCCATCGACAGACCAACTCCAGGGACAAGGACACTCATGTCTTTTTGACGACGCTACAGGTGTTTTGAGTCGGAAGTCACAATGCTGCCCGTTGTTTGTTTAGTGTTCGTCCTGGCTGGAACGGGGCAGGCCCAGAGTCAGAGTCAGACCCCCAGGCGGGACGGCTCTGCCACGCCGTGGCGGCAGGTGATCCAGTGGGAGAACAACGGTCACATGTTCAGCCTGCTCAACAGTGGGTCAGAATACGTTCCGGCCGGGACCGACGCCCAGGACCGAGACCATCGAATAGTGGTGGCCGACACCCGCCCTCAGTTGCCCCGTAGACCTCAAGGGGGCAATGTCCGTAGACAGGCACCCTCACAGGGATCCTCTGAGACAATCCGCGGCCAGGCCAGGCATCCTTTCGGTTTTGGGCAGGTGCCTGATAACTGGAGACAAACGTCAGGCTCCACAGGTGGGATACCCTTCCAGCGTTCCTCCGGCACCCGGGTCAGACAATCCACAGGCTCCTCATCTTCCTACCCTTCATCACCTTACAGCATACCGTCCTACCCTCAGTATCCCGTTCCTCAACAGCCCGCCTACCAACCTGTGCCCTTTGAGCCAAGTTATGCGGAGGGACCATACAGGAGCTACGAGCCACCCTTTCAGCCAGTTCCCGGAGGGGGTTTTGTTGGCGGAGCATACGGCGGTGGCCAGGGGTACACCGGAGGGGGGTATGGTGTTGCCCCGGTACTGCCTGGCTCACAACCTGAATTCACAGATGATGGTTACCATTTCTACCAGTCTTACAGCTATGGGGCCAACCCTGGGGTGCCCCCACAAGCTGCCCAGCCTGTCCAGCCACCGTTCTCAGATGGCCTGGACCGCAGATACACCCACAGTCTGTACAATGAGGATCCCGCCGCCTCCGTCCCCGACAGCAGAGTGGACCAGCCAGGACCTGCTGGTCAAGCGCCTGTACGGAGCCCTCAGTATGAGCAGTTCCCGCCATTCGCAAGACCACAACCTCCCTTCCTACAACCTGTGCCACCTGGCAGAAACTCTCCAAACTCCGCCATTGAGCAAACCAATGTCGGGAGCATATACCAACAAGAGCAAAGAGGTAAAATAAGGTCCTTTTTTTTTTTTTGCACATGGAGTAATTTTGCCAAAATGACAAATACCCACTCTTTGTGTGGGAAGTTGGCTATCCAGAGAGGGCTGGGGCTTTGAAGAAGACTCTTAAGTTCTTTAAATATTTCAGAGTCAGACAGACTAATACTTCTCTTGCAGCTATTGAGGGGATTTTTGCCTTTCTCGTCGTGATTCCTTATAGGAATTTCAATGATGCAAAAGTTGGGCATTCGCTGTCGCCACCTCTTAAATATGCAATCATCATTTTCAAGCGTGTTTATCAGATGTCTTAAGCAATCGCTGAAAGAGTCAGCCTCACTTTTCTATGAGAGAAACGGGGTGCAAATCCATCTTGTGCTGCTTGTGCTGTTTTTCTTAAGAAAGCCCAGCACACAAGAAGCACTGTTTGTATGTGAGGGGGGGTTCTGTGTGCTTCACGTGCAGTTTGGTAACAGGGTGACCTCATTGGGTTTTGTGAGAGGTGGGGCTCCCTCCTGCACTTGGGGACAGGAGAGAGTAAACAAAAATTTAAAAGGGTGGGTTGCAGGGAGAGGGGGTGGTTTATACAGTGAATGACCACTCCCCATAATGAAGGGCGATATGGAAAGTCCCTGCAAGAGTCTTCAGAGGTAGAAGTTAATTAAACATCTGTAGCAAAAAAAGCAGTACTTACTATAATTTTTTTTTCACCGACCCCTTGAATATAGGCACATACGATGAGAGAGTTCCAGTGTTTGTAAAGCAGAGGGCTGTTAACGCTAAAAAATTAATATTACACATTCATCTTTTTGTTCTTCTGGTCTACCCTTGCATCCTCGCAAAAGCGTCATTCATTCAGCACCCAACGAGCTCACGCCGCAAAATTACATCATGCGTGCAGATGTCTTAGTGAGCTCAGTTGTCACTCTGGCCCAGTTTGCTAGGATATGAGAGTGACAGAGGAGTTAACGCTTTTAATTATGCTGCTTCATGGAAAACAATGAAGCTGTTATAGTATTGGTGCAGAATGTTTTCAGGAGACGTGTTTTTTTGCTATTTCAAATTGCTCCCAGATGTCTTAATAACAGCTCTGTAACATACAAAAAAATACCCTAAAGATAAAGAATTTCAGCATCACTTTCCACGCTATCACTTGGAGGCTACAGTTTTCGAGGTAAGGATGAGGCAAGAGCCTACTAGCCCAGAGTTTGAGGAATAAAATGTGCGATAATATGTCATGTCACCTTTAAGGATAACCTCCAGCACTGCATGTAACTTGTTCCACTAAAATTCAATTCAGTCTTCCACAGTATGGCTCCCCCTAAAGTTTTCACTTTTAAATATAAACAAAAAAAGTATTGTTGTGTATTTAATGTGATGTCCATCTGATGCTTTTGAATCGGACTATTGCGTGAGCGATAGCAATACAATGTATCGTAATTTTGTCCCGCCTTATTGCAAACCAATGTTTTTATTTTTGGCTCAAATTCACAAACACATTTCCTGAATAAAAAACGGCATCGCTCTTAACAAAGTTGTGTCTATTGAAATAAATACACACTTTGTGATACACAATGCAATTCAGCCTTACTCTTCCTTCCTCGGATAATCATCAACAAAGCCGCTGGCCATAACGACAAAGAATAATGAGACAATAATTAGAACTGATTAATTTATTAAGGTTGCTGCAAAGCATTCTAAGTCAGTTGGTCCATTAGTTATAGCATGTTATTAAAGAAGAAAACTATTAATGATACACTGTAGCAGGCTTTACAAGGTTGATGATGCCAAGAGTAATCGCTCAACCTGTCTTGACTCAGATATAAATTTAAGTGACATTCCATTCTTAATCCAGAGGGCTGAATATGACATTGGTCCACCCTCTGCAGTTACAGCATAACAGTTTAAACTCTTCTGGGAAGGTTTTCCATAAGGTTTAGGAGTGTGTTTATGGAAGTTTTTGACCATTTGTGAGGTCACACACTGATGTTGGACGAGAAGGCCTGGCTCAAGTTCATCCACATAAAATTCTCACATCCATGTCATTATGAACCTTGATTTGTGCACTGATGCACAGTCATGTTGGAACAGGAAGAGGGCATCTTCAAACTGTTCCCACAGAGTTGAAAATGTCCAAAATGTTAGCCCCAGAGCTCCATTGACAGAAACTCTGAGTGCTTCAGCATACCAAGAGATTTTGGACAATCAAATAGTTTCCTGGAGAAGTGTGGATTTGAGTCACATGACTTAGACTCGAGTCAGACTCGAGTCATAGATATGATGACTTTAGACTCGACTTGACAAAATGTCACAAGACTTGCAACTCGACTTGGACTGGAACAGCAATGACTCGCGATTGGCTGGCAACCAGTTCACGGTATACCCCGCCTCTCGTCCAAAGATAGCTGGGATAGGCTCCAGCACGCCCGCGACCCTAGTGAGGATAAGCGGTACGGGAAATGGATGGATGGATGTTAAAATGACTTGAGAGGACTCGAAACTCAAAGTGTAGGACTTGTGACTTGACTCGGGACTAGCTTGTCTTGACTCGTAACTTGACTCGGGACATGAGGGTAAAGACTTAAGACTTACTTGTGACTTGCAAAGCAATGGCTTGGTCCCACCTCTGCCTTCCTGTACTAACATGTCTCTGCACCTGTGCACAAAGCAATATCCATAAAGACATGAATGAGAGAATTTGTTATGGATGTATTGACTGGCCTGCACTCACCCCGATAGAGCACCTCTGGGTTAATTTCGAGTAGACAGTGAGCCAGGCCTTCTCGTCCAACATCAGTGTGTGATCTCACAAATATCCTGGAAGAATTTGCAAAAAATCCCATAAACTCACTCCTAACCCTTATTCAAAGCCTTCTAACAAGAGTTGAAGCTGTTACAGCTGCAAAGGGTAGACCAACATCTTATTAAACCATATGGATTTAGAATGGGATATCACTTAAAATCATAGATGAGTCAAAGCAGGTGAGCGAAGACTTGTGGCAATATATATATGGTGGCACGGAGCCGACTGGTTAGAGTGTCTGCTTCACAGTTCTGAGGTCCATATATACATATATATATATATATATATATATATATATATATATATATATATATATATATATATATATATATATATATATATATATATATCCATCCATCCATTTTCTGAGCCGCTTCTTCAAACTAGGGTCGCGGGCGTGCTGGAGCCTATCCCAGCTGTCATCGGGCAGGAGGGGGGGTACACCATGAACTGGTTACCAGCCAATCGCAGGGCACATACAAACAAACAACCATTCGCGCTCACAGTCACACCTACGGGCAATTTAGAGTCACCAATTAATGCATGTTTTTGGGATGTGGGAGGAAACCGGAGTGCCCGGAGAAAACCCACGGGACCGGGGATGGAACCCAGGTCCTCAGAACTCTGAGGCTGACGCTCTAACCAGTCATACACCGTGCTGCTATATATATATATATATATATATATATATATATATATATATATATATATATATATACACAACAACAAAGTTCCCTGTGACAAAAATGAATTTGACAACCATTCACCTCTACAGTATTGTACTTGATCAAAACAATACTATAATAACATAATTAAATACTGTAAACAAAATGCAATTTTTAATTGTATAATATTTGAATGATAATTCAAGGATAGCAATATGGAAAATGGATGGATGGATGGATGGATAGCCAACTTGCCAATATACTGTATAGAAGGACATCACCCTGACGACATAAAAAGTACAAAGGTGGATCTTAAGGAGTTAACATCATGTCTAGATGTTGTGTTTGAAGACAAATGAGAAATGACAGAAGTGCTGACATGCAAACTCTTGGTATGCTACCTCCTAAAACAGTGAACCTGATTTTATATCCTATCGTTTACAAGGCGACACAGTGTGTCATGAAAGATGTGCTAAAGCTATGAGTCATTTGTTCGTCTTTAATTTGACCTCAATAAATGTGAAATACTCAGATGTGTCGGCTCACCGTTTTTAGCATAAAAGTATCTTAAATGGAGGCCTGCATGTCCTTTTTACAACTTCTTCAGTATATAAAATGCCTGGCAAGGTCTCCAAAGCGTGCCCCACTTAGAGCGTAATATGTGGCATTGTCACATGCTGAGAGCCGATCAGCTTTGGTCCCTCCAAACACTTCATCCCTATAAAAGAGACCCAATTTCTCATTTCCAAAGATTAGCGGGAGCAGAGAACAAAGTCTTTTCTTGGCTGGAAGAGAGGGAGAGAGAGTGAAAAAGAAGAACTGTGGTGGTCTCACACGGTCTTATGATGTTTACATGGGCTGCCCCAGAAAGTGTGCCCTGTCCTACTACAACGGCCTCATGCAGCGAGTGAGTGCTGAGAAGGGATGTTTGCATAAGAAGCGAGTGAGCCAAAGCCCTTATTTAAACTCACCTGCATGCTAAAAACTCTCCAAATACAACCTGTTAAAACTTCTTACATGGTTCCAATAAACACAACATAAACATTTGTCAAGTCAGTCAAGATACTCTCTGTTTATATACACTGCTAAAAAAAATAATTACAGGTAGAATGTCAGGTAGAATTACAAATGAGAATGGATGGTAGTGTGTGTTTGGTTTGGACGAGATGTAAATGTTTCTGACAAAATCAAAATGTTCCTGACAAAATGTCCATAATGTTCCTGAGATTATGTGATGATAGGGTTGGCATCTCTGCTTATATAAGTAAATACAGGAGACGGTCTCTCCTCTGTAATTTTTTCAAATAGACAAACAACTCCAACTTGCTATTGTACCATTCAGAAAGACTTGTCAGTAGCCCACTTTACAACCAAACAAACAAACAAAAAACGACAGGAGCATTGTGAGATTACTGTTGTTTTTCTCCGACATGTTCATTCTTCTCCCGCAGCTCTTGAGTAAAGTATGACAAACTCATGCTGAATGGCAATAAGTCATAAACCACCTTATATGTTTCCAAGAAAACTTCATTCCCCCCAAAAATAGAACTCATCAACCTACACATACTTCATTAAAGGTTAACTTCAAATGGCAGACTCAGATTAAAAATGAGCATCAAGGAAGATCACATCACATTAGCCAAGGCAGCGAAACATCATCTGCATAAAGCATTCATAATAAGTTACATTTAGTTAGAGGCTGAGTGTGTGCATTATATTCTCTTTTGGGACGATTTTACACACTACACACATACAAAATGCGACCCTTTGGCTCCGTCACCCCAAACTCACCCTTGGTCTGGAAAGGCCTCTGGAGCATCTCATTAGAAAAGTGTGATAATCATCTGGAATGCACAGTAATTAGAGGCCGAAGTCTCTATGCACCACGACACATTCTTGAACTGTCGACCCTGTCGCTGTTGCCCCCTCATGTCCTCTATCAGCACTTTCATAAATGCCAGGGAATTAAAAATTGATGACAAATATATGATGGGGCTGGAAGGGCTGGAATGCAGAAAGATCGGAAAAGATGATTCCTGCTATCATTCAAGTGTATAAGGTCACCATTTCAATCTGAAAAGATTTGAACCGTGAAAGTTGAATTTGTTTGGATTTCAAAATAACATTTTCCCATTGAGATCAAATATGAATTTGGACTTATTTGTTGCAGATTCCAAACTGTCCCCAACATATTGTTCTGTTATGGAACCAAGGATAAGGAGCAGTGAACAATCAGATTTCTGATCTTGACATACTGTAGATTTTTCTTCAAACTTTTCATATATGATTCTTCTCCCCCAGTCACAGTTAGGGTTTTATTTTCGTAAATGGTGCAACTGCGGCAGAGTGCAAAAACTGACATATAGCTTGATTTTCGAGCAAGCACACGTCTTGTTGCATGTGTTGGCCAATTTAGCAGAGCATTCTGCGCCAAGGTGGGCGTTTCGGCGAAGCGAGGGTCTGCCCTTGGAGATGCAGCCAGCGGCGTGACAATTTGGTGGCCGAAGTCAGTTTAAATTTACGCCTGCTGATACCACATCTAACTTTTGGTGCAGCTGGTCTAACGGGATTTTGGTGAATTTGATTGGGGCACAGATAGATTCTAAGGTTTACGGAAGATGTGTGGTGGATGTCAAACATATTCCGTTCATAACTCTTTTAACACCAGGCATCAAACCCGCGGAATCATAGTAGCAATAAATTCATTAAACACATTATCCATCCATCCATTTTCTGAGCCGCTTCTCCTCACTAGGGTCGCGGGCGTGCTGGAGCCTATCCCAGCTGTCATCGGGCAGGAGGCGGGGTACACCCTGAACTGGTTGCCACCCAATTGCAGGGCACATAGGAACAAACAACCATTCGTACTCACAGTCATGCCTACGGGCAATTTAGAGTCTCCAATTCATGCATGTTTTCGGGATGCGGGAGGAAACCGGAGTGCCCGGAGAAAACCCACGCAGGCACGGGGAGAACATGCAAACTCCACACAGGCGGGGCCGGGGATTGAACTGTGAGGCTGACGCTCTAACCAGTCGGCCACCGTGCCGCCTAAACACATTATTTTATTTTATTTTATGTATTATTTTAATCATACCACTGGCTGGCATGCATCTATGGGGGGAGCACCCTCAGTCCCCACACCACAATGTCTTTTGTATCCTTTCACTTACAAATTCATCCCGTGGGCCGGATTGTCCCCCATAGGAGGCCAGTTTTGGCCTGCAGGCCTTATGTTTTGCACCCTACCTACAGCGTGTTATCCCATACACTGCAATTGTAAGTGCAATAAACAAATTACACGAGTGGGAAAAATAACAATAAAACCCTGAAGGTGGATATTTGACGGTTTTTTTTGTATGGTTTTGTGCAAATTGGAGTTGTATTTATTTTGACGTTTCTAATCCTGTTTCAACCTCTCTAACCCATGATGTGTTTGAATGTTGAGGTACCCTTTTTTTCAGTATGTGCAGGACTGAATTGCCTCCCTCATATTTGTAGCAATAAAGTTCATATGAAACTTTAGCCTAAACCACTGTAAACTACAACAAAAATAATACAATATTGCCATATTGCCTACCTTGCCAAGGAGGTCGAACAACTACACTTTACATATTTAAATGAATGAGATAACTCATAACGTCATGTGGGGACCATTGCAGTCATCTACGACCATTACTATTTATCTTTAATACATGGCATTTTTTATTTATGGTTGTGGTCCCTGAATTTATAATGAGCTTTATTTCTAATCTTTTCTTCATTCATCAGGTTT
This sequence comes from Phyllopteryx taeniolatus, assembly GCF_024500385.1. Classification (NCBI taxonomy): domain Eukaryota; kingdom Metazoa; phylum Chordata; class Actinopteri; order Syngnathiformes; family Syngnathidae; genus Phyllopteryx; species Phyllopteryx taeniolatus. The sequence continues at coordinate 30,410,058 of NC_084503.1, forward strand.
GCCCGACCTGGTTCCAGATGCCAATTATGTCCAGGCTTCTACATACATCCAGAGAGCTCGCATGTACTCGCTGCGCTGTGCTGCAGAGGAAAAATGTCTCTCAAGGTAAACTTGTTGTCCTCTGTGTTAATATTGTACACATTGCTTTCATTTTCCTGCTTGTCTTAGTGCCACTCTATTCAATTACATTACAGATCTCATCTGTGACAATTGATCTTGCCTTGTTGTCAATGTTGGTTTGCCCCTCCCTGTTATATGAGTGGTTATTTGGGGTCTTCAAAGCAACAGAAAGGAATACAGTAGTTGTTACATCACCATTTAAGATGCAGTTTTTGCCTAGTTTGTTAGATACCGGATGAGCAACAGTTTTAAATATTTTCTGGCATTAGTTCAGGGTGTACCCCGCCTCCTGCCCGATGATAGCTGGAATAGGCTCCAGCACTCCTGCGACCCTTGTGAGGATAAGCGGCTCAGAAAATGGATGGATGGATGGATGGATGGATGGAGAGTCCCGAAACACTAAAGCCCACAGAGCGCACAGGTCTTTATATTGCCTGCTGACATTTATTTTTAATATACGGATGACCTTTAACAAGATAGCAAAGCCAAAACAACAGATTAGAAATGATAATAATCTTAATTGGCCTACTTCTTTTGTACTTTTTACACTGAATAAAAAACTTACCCTAAACAAGAACAGGCATTTTGACCCATCGACACGAAATTGGCTGGACGTGTATCATAATAAAAGGTATGGAAATATCTTAAAGACTCATGAGCAAAATTGAACATAAGTCGCCCAATTCTGTCTGAAAAGGGCATTTTCGGGCGAATTCCAGGTTTCAAAGGTGCCCAAATGGGCAGATGGACGAGACTACATTGCATAGTATTTTGTTTTGTTTTTTGCCTACATCATCTAATGTGAACGGAGCATGCATTTCATCATTTCGAGGAAAAAGAGGGTATGAGTTCACCACCATTTGTTGTTTTCCTATTTTCACTAAAGTGTACTTTTGTTAAAAGTTTATCTGACTTTATAGACAAAATGCTTATATTTAACTCAAATATATTTAATTCAAAACAATCTCAACAAACACAATACAATTGTGTGAATACCAGACCGTCATCACACGTTTTACTGCATATTTTATAAGGTTGTCAATCGTTGTGAGAATATATGGATTTTAGAGATTGAACACAGAGTTAGATAAACATAATGTACATAATGTCCTCACACTAGTTTCGCCGAACGACATTAATTTAGGTGTACATGTTTATGTTTTATTTATGGAGTTTGCGTGTTCTCCCCATCCCTGCGTGGGTTTTCTCCGGGCACTCTGGTTTCCTCCCACATCCCAAAAACATGCATGGTAGGTTAATTGAAGACTCTAAATTGCCCGTAGGTGTGAATGTGAGTGCGAACGGTTGTTTGTTTATGTGTGCCCTGCGATTGGCTGGCAACCAGTTCAGGGTGTACCCCGTCTCCTGCCCGAAGATAGCTGAGATGGGCGCCAGCACTCCCACGACCCTTGTGAGGATAAGCGGCTCAGAAAATGGATGGATGTTTTTCATCACAGGACACACAAAAAAATTTCAAGAAATCATTCCAGAAATGTAACACGTTTGAAGCAGCCAGTTTAGGCAAATTCCGGGTTTCAAATTCCTTCTTGGGAATTCTCATATATAAGTGAAAGCGAGCTAAACCAGCTATCCGAGACATACAGGCGACTCTAAAGTGTGATCTTTTTTAAGTTTAAGTTTGATGGTCGTTTCTAGGGTTCGCCATGAAAACAGGGGGTCGATGCTCAATTTTACTTAAATTGTAAAAATAATAATAATAATAATTGTTTCAAGTTACCATTTAAAGAGGAAATGCTTACATTTAACCTTTTTATTTGGTTAAAAAAATTCAGACAAAATTGTCATACTAGATCACCATTACATTTAATCTCGTGCGCCCCCAGGGTGGGAATCCTTTCCCTAGCAGACTGGCACTGAACTAAGAAATGCAGTCCAAGAGAGAATGTGACAAATTTGAACATTCTAAATCACGGTCATGTTTGTGGGCTTCAGGCCTCTTTGTTAATTCGATGGCATGCATGGAGAACCCCAGAGCTTCAGCCTTTTGCCTAACTCTCCTCTGAGGACACCAATGAGATGAAGACAGAGGAAGACCACCCAGCCATGCCTCAAAGCCCTTTCATATCCTGTCTGAGTTTACGGCAATCACCGCCAGATGGGCTGCCGTATTTTGCCGTACACTCCCAACGAAACAAGTGTCGCAAGATGAATGGGTCGGCTTGTCCACGGTTGAGGTCGCACCTCGTCTTTTTTCACACACAAGTGAATCCCGTAACAAGAGTTGTATATCATCACAGTGGCTTGCCTCTCAACACGCAATGAGATGGTTGTAATCTGTGGGATGAACTGTTTACCATCTCGGCAGCGAACCTTTCCAAGTCTTGTTATAGAAACAAACCTTAACCCCCCCCCCCCCTTTTCCCTCTATCTGTTCATCCTTCAGCTCTGCGTACGCACCGGAGACCAACGACTACGACGTCCGAGTACTGCTACGCTTCCCACAGAGGGTGAAGAACAAGGGCACTGCTGACTTCATGCCGAACAGGCCACATCATACCTGGGAGTGGCACAGTTGCCATCAGTAAGCACTTCACAGGAAATACGTTTGTCTTTAGCAATAGTTAATGTATGCGTTGATGTTCATGTGGCAGTTGTAGAAGGATAGCTTACAGTCGTTGAAGTTAGTTTAAAAAATTCTGTTGCACCACCAATGAAATCATTTGGCATCCTGTAATGCACATTTTTTAGATATAGCTGGGGCTCTGTATCAATTATAAAACAGAATAATTATAACTAAAAACACAAAAACAGCACCATCTGCTGGAAAAGCTACCTTTGGCAATCCTTTTTTTTGCAACGTAATTACTGGTTTGTGTTATAAAACGCTTTTCATACAGAAAGAAAAACAGCAGCTGAAGCACTAATAAATTTGCCACATTGATGTAGCAGAAACAATCCCTAAAAAGCTAATTAATTAGTGCTCTGTATTACATCAAAAATAAATATTGGATAGATAGGAAGAGATAACAATCTATTAATTACTACAAAAACAGCTCAGAATAGGAAACATCAGGTTTTTGCTTTGACAGTCCAAGAATCAGGATTCTAAGGATTCTGGGAGCTCCTTTGTATTAAATATAGAAACAACGACAAAAAAATAACTCCATCTGCTCTGGAGAGGCTAAATTATGCATCAATAGTTTTCTTACTTTGACAGATCGCCAATCCATAAAATTTTGAGCAACACTGTACTATTACGATTATAAAACACATTTATTTATAGGCAATTAAACACTTTTTCTTTCTGCTCTGTATTAACTATAAAGATGGAATAAGATTGGCATCTGATGGAGTGGCTACATGAAGCGTTGTTGTTTTCACGGCTCAACAATTCTGGAAAGTTGGACGCAATCCCTCCAAAGAAGGTGTGCACGACTTGGTCACCGGGGAGCAGTATAATAGGGTCATGTATAGACAAACAAAGAAGAGTTGACTCAGTAAGTTGTAGTAATATTAGTCGTTTTTCACTGAGGATAAAAAAAATGTATGCCTATTAGTATTGTTATATTATCTGTCTACAGGTGTTGTTGCACCAATTGTGTTCAAATATGTGTTGTTTGAAGCGTTATAACACTGCCACATAGATGCTATTCGTTAGTCCATTTGGGGTTTCCCATTATGTGTTATCATTCAGCTAGCAGACTTTAAGGCAACGTTATTGTTTTAAGTACATGTGTAATTCTTTTGGATTCAGGTTTAGTTTGACAGTAATCTTCAACTGGCAGTGGCATTAAACAGCTTGGAGGCTCTATTTTGAAGAAATGTTCACTACCTGCCAAACTGCTGCTAGTTGTGAAGTGCGTTGAGCTGAGTTCATCGCCACCATACAGCGCTTGTATCACAAATTTCTGCTCACAAGTCTCATCAGAAATCGCCCGAACAACGGCTCGCATTTTGAAATTCTCAAGGAACCACTGTATAAGACTACTTTGGTCATCTTGGCTCACATATCCTAATATTTGTAAGAAGAATGCCTTGTCTTCACATTCTGTCGATGTAGCTTTGACCCTGGTTACCTCTATCAACTTGGAGTTGGCTCACCGTCAATAGAATTCTTGGTTTTGACAGGACCCCCATCTAGGTGAGTGCCTTACAAATCCTGCGTGAGAACACAAAGGCAGATTCTTGTACGCCTTGTACTATAAAGACATGTTTCTGGCGTCCTTAGCGCCCTCCGTGGAAATATTTGACTTGGCTCGACGAGGCCCCCGGTGAAACAAATTGAATGTCACTCAGGAATTCCGTGTGAATTAAGTTGAGGGGGTGTTATTGCTCTCGTTTTTATGACGTTATATTCCACATCTACGGTCTTGCCAAGACTTTGCCCGACCATCCTCATGGAGGAGGAATGCAAGCGGCCATTAGATTGGCAGTGTTGTTGTTATTGTTTTTTTTATTATATTTGTCAGTCAGCATTGACACATGGTGGAGGCGGCTCCCAGGAGGCAGCAAGCCAAGGCAATCATTCCACTGACTATGTTGACAAATCAATCCGTTTTTGAAAAAAATCCTTTTATTTTTTTTGCTGTCAATCCGTGACACCCGATCACATAGCTGCTTGAGTGCCACAGCAGGAATATGGGTTAGTGGGGCACAGTGTTTGCTTATGAAAGATATCTCTTTCACAATCTCTTACTGTAAAGTCTGCTGGCCTACATTTCTATTCAATAAGCACTCCAGATGGCAACTTTATTCTCACACATCTTTCTCAACTTGGTATCGCTGTGAAAATGCTGTATTGTGGTGGGTCAATGCCTTCTTTTCACATTAAAACACAAACATCCATCCATCCATTTTCTGAGCCGCTTCTCCTCACTCGGGTCGCGGGCGTGCTGGAGCCTATCCCAGCTGTCATCGGGCAGGAGGCGGGGTGCACCCTGAACTGGTTGCCAGCCAATCGCAGGGCACATACAAACAAACAACCATTCGCACTCACAGTCATGCCTACAGGCAATTTAGAGTCTCCAATTAATGCATGTTTTTGGGATGTGGGAGGAAACCGGAGTGCCCGGAGAAAACCCATGCAGGCACGGGGAGAACATGTGTCCTGGGTCGTCCCCGGGGTCTCCTCCCAGTGGGACGAGCCCGGAACACCTCACCAGGCAGGCGTCCGGGAGGCATCCGAATCAGATGCCCCAGCCACCTCATCTGGCTCCTCTCGATGTGGAGGAGCAGCGGCTCTACTCTGAGATCCTCCCGGATGACCGAGCTTCTCACCCTATCTCTAAGGGAGAGTGCGGACACCCTGCGGAGGAAACTCATTTCGGCCGCTTGTATCCGAGATCTTGTTCTTTCGGTCACGACCCACAGCTCGTGACCGTAGGTGAGGGTAGGAACGTAGATCGACCGGTAAATTGAGAGCTTCGCTTTTCGGCTTAGCTCCTTCTTTACCACAATGGATCGATACAAAGTCTGCATCACCGCAGACGCTGCACCGATCCGCCTGTCGATCTTCCGTTCCATTCTTCCCTCACTCGTGAACAAGACCCCAAGATACTTGAACTCCTCCACTTGGGGCAGGATCTCATCCCCGACCTGGGGATGCCACCCTTTTCCGACTGAGGACCATGGTCTCAGATTTGGAGGTGCTGATTCTCATCACACTCGGCTGCGAACTGCTCCAGTGAGAGTTGGAGGTCACGGCTTGATGAAGCCAACAGAACCACATCATCTGCAAAAAGCAGAGATGCAATACTGAGGCCACCAAACCGGACCCCCTCTACGCCTTGGCTGCGCCGAGAAATTCTGTCCATAAAAGTTATGAACAGAATCCATAAAAGTTATGAACAGAATCGGTGACAAAGGGCAGCCTTGGCGGAGTCCAACCCTCACCAGGAACAAGTCCGACTTACTGCCGGACCAAACTCTGACTCCGGTCGTACAGGGACTGAACAGCCCGTATCAGGGGGTTCGGTACCCCATACTCCCTAAGCACCCTCCACAGGACTACCCGAGGGACACGGTCGAACGCCTTCTCCAAGTCCACAAAACACATGTAGAATGGTTGGGCGAACTCCCATGCACCCTCGAGGACCCTGCCGAGGGCGTAGAGCTGGTCCACTATTCCACGGCCAGGACAAAAACCACACTGCTCCTCCTGAATCTGAGATTCGACTTCCCGACGGACCCTCCTCTCCAGCACCCCTGAATAGACCTTAACAGGGAGGCTGAGGAGTGTTATCCCCCTGTAGTTGGAACACACCCTCCGGTCCCCCTTCTTAAAAAGGGGGACCACCACCCCAGTCTGCCAATCCAGAGGCACTGTCCACGCGATGTTGCAGAGGCGTGTCAACCAGGACAGCCCCACAACATCCAGAGCCTTTAGGAACTCCGGGCGAATCTCATCCACCCCCGGGGCCCCGAGGAGCTTTTTAACTACCCCGGTGACCTCAAACCCATAGATAGGGGAGCCCGCCTCAGAGAACCCACACTCTGCTTCCTCATGGGAAGGCGTGTCGGTGGAATTGAGGAGGTCTTCGAAGTATTCTCCCCACCGACTCACAACGTCCCGAGTCGAGGTCAGCAGCGCCCCATCCCCACTATACACAGTGTTGGTGGTGCACGGCTTTCCTCTCCTGAGACGCCGGATGGTGGACCAGAATTTCCTCGAAGTCTTTCTCCATGGCCTCACCGAACTCCTCCCATGCCCGAGTTTTTGCTTCAGCGACCACCAGAGCTGCATTCCGCTTGGCCGGTACCCATCAGCTGCCTCAGGAGTCCCACAGGCCAAAAAGGCCTGATAGGACTCCTTCAGCTTGACGGCATCACTCACCGTTTGTGTCCACCAACGGGTTCGGGGATTGCCGCCACGACAGGCACCGACCACCTTACGGCCACAGCTCCGTTCGGCCGCCTCAGCAATGGAGGCGCGGAACATGGAACTCGGACTCGATGTCCCCCGCCTCCCCCGGAACATGAGCAAAGTTCTGTCGGAGGTGGGAGTTGAAACTCCTTCTGACAGGGGATTCTGCCAGACGTTCCCAGCAGACCCTCACAATACGTTTGGGCCTGCCACGTCGGACGCATCTTCCCCCACCATTGGAGCCAACTCACCACCAGGTGGTGATCAGTTGACAGCTCCACCCCTCTCTTCACCCGAGTGTCCAAGACATATGGCCGCAAGTCCGATGACACGACCACAAAGTCGATCATCGAACTGCGACCTAGGGTGTCCTTGTGCCAAGTGCACGTGGACACCCTTATACTTGAACATGGTGTTCGTTATGGACAATCCGTGACGAGCACAGAAGTCCAATAACGGAATACCGCTCGGGTTCTGATCGACGGGGGGGGGGGGGGGGGGGGGGGGGGGGTCGTTCCTCCCAATCACGCCCTTCCAGGTCTCACTGTCATTGTCCACGTGAGCATTGAAGTCCCCCAGCAGAACGATGGAGTCCCCAGCGGGAGCGCTCTCCAGCACCCCCCAAGGACTCCAAAAAGGGTGGGTACTCTGAACTGCTGTTTGGTGCATAGGCACAAACAACAGTCAGGACCCGTACCCCACGCGAAGGCGGAGGGAGGCTACCCTCTCGTCCACCGGGGTGAACCCCAACGTACAGGCGCCAAGCCGGGGGGCAATAAGTATACCCACACCTGCTCGGCGCCTCTCACCGTGGGCAACTCCAGAGTGGAAGAGAGTCCAACCCCTCTCGAGAGGACTGGTTCCAGAGCCCTAGTTGTGTGTGGAGGCGAGTCCGACTATATCTAGTCGGAACTTCTCGACCTCACACACCAGCTCGGGCTCCTTCCCTGCCAGAGAAGTGACATTCCACGTCCCTAAAGACAGCTTCTGTATCCAGGGATCGGATCACCAAGGTCCCCACCTTCGGCCACCGCCCAGCTCACACTGCACCCGACCCCAATGGCCCCTCCCACAGGTGGTGAGCCCATGGGAACAACAGTTACAACAGTTAACTCATGTTAATCAGTCAGCTAATACCCCACCAACCCACCTAACGACCAGTATAGGGCACAGTTTTGTCTGGAAAATCTCGCTGTCTCTCATGGTGTCAGAGCATGTCAGCCAACTTTTCTGCTCGATCACTCGTCATCTAACTCTTAATGCTTTATAATATTGGTAGTGCTCTGTACTACATGTAAATTATGTTAATTTGCTTTCCAACACCAAAATCTCCTCGTTTTAGCGGTTATTAATATTGATAGACCAATCAGGACACGTCTCATGTCATGTTGGTACTAGTTAAACTCTGAGCATTGGAGGTAGTTACTCAAAAAGGGAAAATAAATTGGCGTTGTATTAAACATAATTGATGTTTAATTGCATCTCTTCAAGTGAAAGCAACAATAAAACAAAATGGCACATTTAAAAGAACATCTTAAGTCATTTGATGACTGCACTGGGTTGTAATAAGGAGAATAGCATTTTTGTAGTTGTCATGGCGACCCCAGGTCTCCTAACTCTTAAGGATTCATTATATTGGTCGAGCAGCCATGACACATCTCATGTGGCAATAGATACGTGCGGCTCAAAATCTTTGAAAGTTTGAGGTAATTCTAAAGGCTTATGAAACCTGCCCTGTACTAAATATCATTTACGTTGATTTTCCTTAAGTTCAAGTTAAAGCAACCCCAAGATATCCTAGTTTTAGTGGTTTATAATATTGATGTTCAAGCGAGGACACATCTTATGTGATGTTCGTACTAGTTCCACTCTGAACATTTGAGGTAATTACTCAGAAAAGGGTTTCAATCCAGCTCAGTATTATATATAATTAATATTAAATTGCATCCTTTTAAGTTTAAACAGAAAAAAACACATATATCCCATTGCAAATAATAGCTTAAAAGACCACACTGGGTTGTAATAAGGTCATTGGCATTTCTACAGTGTCTATGGTGACCACAGATGTCCATCCATTTTCTATAATACTAAACCTCACTAGGGTCACGGGTGTGCCGGGCGAGAGGCTGGGAACACCCTGAACTGGTTGCCAGCCAATCGCAGGGCACATAGAAACAAACAACCATTCGCGCACACATTCACACCTACGGGCAATTAAGAGTTTTCAATGAACCTATTATGCATTTATTTGGGATGTGGGAGGAAGCCAGAATACCCGGAGAAAACCGGCCACCGTGCCGCCACATAGATGTCCTACCTTTTTAATGCTTTATACGGTTTTTGGACCAGCCAGGAATGGACTCATGTCCGTTTGGCACTACTTACATGCAAATCAATAATGAATAATGAACGTTTGAGGTAATAACTTCAAAATGGTTATGCAACCTGCTCTGTATTACATATAATTGATATTTGCCTTCATTTCAAGTTAAAGCAACTTGAGATGTCCTAGTTATTGATGGACCAACCATCAGTTGAGTGCGGATCAATAATCTCTGAACGTTTAAGGTAATTACTTCTAAACCTGAAGTTAAAGTAGCAATAAAACAAAAACATCCCATTAAAAATAACAGCTTAAAAGTCATTTGACGACTACACTGTTTTAGAATCAGGAGAATGGCATTTCTGTAGTTGCTATGGCAATCTCGATCCCCTACTTTTAGTGCTTTATAATATTAGTGGACCAGCCAGGACACGTCTCTTGTCGTGCAAGCACGAGCCAACAGAGTTACGGCCTTCTCCAAAAGTATTGTAACAGCGAGGCCAATTCCTTTATTGTTGCTGGATACTGAAAACATTTGGATTAGACATCAAACGATAAACGTGAAATAAACAGTTAAGATTTTATTTCCAGGAACAGTGGAACTTTGTTCGATTGATTGATTGATTGATTGATTGATTGATTGAACAAAACCCAAATATTTTACATCAGCAGCAAAAATAAAGGAATGGCCTCCCTGTTCCAGTACTTTTTTGCAAGGAGTGTAAATCGTCAACAATTATTTTCCATTTAATGCACCACTGCTGTTAAGTTTTGTTATGGTATGGGGAGCCCAGGGGCAAAAATAACATTTCCCGCAGTCTTGTTTGAATGTATCTTTGTTCCACCGAGGACCTTGTGTCCTGCGGCTATGTGACATTTAGAGTTCCTGGCAGCTGGTACGTGTAGCATGTCTTCATGGCCTGGTTACGCTGCGTGGATTGTCAGGTCACTGGTAAGAAAAAAAATAGTCAAAGCAACCTCTGAGCTGTGACTTGCCGTTGAAAAAGGGCCTCATGACTAACAATGAGGATTTGAATGCTCTGTGTATTATGATTACCAGCTATCTACTCCGTGTCCTTCCAAAATCACATTCTCCAAAGCTTATATATAGTCAGTGGGTGGTTCCAGGAACCCAAGGGGGACCACCTTTAGACAAAGTACTTCTCTTTCCCACTCCCATGTTTTCCCGAGCTTCATGCATGCACGCACGCCCGCACACTTTTGTTTACTGATACTCTTGCACAGGCCTAGGGTTTCCCGAAATGAAATAACAATGAAAGACATGCATTTGAATTTCATGCAATGCTCTGATAACAAGAGACGTGTTTGTACCACGTGATGAAGTAAATGGTCACCATTGAAAAGGTGCGGTAATAGTCACCCCGTTGACTCTGACTCGCTTTTTCAGTAAAATGTTGTTGCAGCATGCAAAATAATAATAAAGCAATATTTGCACAATCTCAGTTTGTGTGACTTCATCGAGACCTCACTGTAATTATGCCACATGGAAATAAACATTCATTTTATTACATGTGATGCTTATTGAAATATAAACTATATTCCATCATGTGCTGAATATAGAAGTTTAATGAGAGTATTTAACGCACACAAATGTCACTTGAGACCGTGTGTTTTACATTATTCTCTGGCTTTCTCCCACATTCCAAAAACATGTATGAAGACTAAATTGTATGTCTCAATGGTTCAGATCTCCTGATCTGATGAAGGTGTGCAAATACACACAAATCAACAGCCTGCACAAAAATACACAACCCCACAGAGAAACACAAGCCCACATATAATACAAGTCTTGTGTTTCTGATACACGCTTATTTACATTTGCCAAACGTGTAATATGTTGTTATGTCACTAATTAATGTCCCTTGGCTGTGAACGATCCTGTAAATGTGTGCACGTCACGGCAAGGCATTAAACTCACAAACACATGAGTTCACAATATTAACACAAATAGGAACGAGCAGAACTCATGCTCGCATGAATGCTTGTTTGCACCCTTGCTAAGCGACGGCTTTTTCCCTTTTGCCCAGGCATTATCACAGCATGGATGAGTTCAGCCACTACGACCTGTTGGAGGTCAGCTCAGGTCGCAAAGTGGCTGAAGGACACAAGGCCAGTTTCTGTCTGGAGGACACCACGTGCGACTTCGGACACCTGAAGCGGTATGCGTGCACCTCACATACTCAGGTAAGGCACCACTTCAGCATAATTACAATTTTAATTCGACTTTCCACCGATTTTATCGGGCTGATTGGTATCGGCCGATATTTAGCATTTTATGCTAATCGGCTGATCGGATTTAATGTCATAATTCGCCGATCCGATCAATGACGTCATTGATCGTCTCCGCAAAAGACATTTACTCCGCGTCGCCGCGTGCAGACTATATTTGAATCCAAAACCAGTTTATTTTTAGCCTTGTCGCGTGTCTTTTGACATAGTATTGGAAATATCTGATGGCCAATAAAGTTATTTAAAAAAAAAAAAAAAAAAAAAAAACATGTCCGCGGTGTGGAACAGACAACACATCTGAGACGGACAGCACATAATGCCCGGATCAGACTATAAGACAAATTTGCTCTTTGCTCAGACTACTACAAATTTGCTCTTTGCTCAGACTACTACAATAAAATCTTGTATTCCGATACCACCGCATCCCGTTTTTTACGATCGTTGGGCTTTATCTTGTCAACTCAAATGCGACCGGATACACTTGTTACCGTGGCGACGACAACAAGAGTGGAGCGCGCCAACTGTATTATAAAAACCAAATGGGGAAAAACGTATGTTGGTGGTCACCGGTGCTCAGGACAGGAGAGGCTCACGAGCAGGCAATAAAACGTTATGTAGCCTCGTAAACTACTGCTAGCACTGACGGTTGTACGTAAACATGCCGCCATGTCGAATCTGTCGAATCATGCTCTAATGTTTCGGTGTAGGTGAAATAATTTACTTAAAAATAAAGTTTAATTATTAATTAATTTAATTTCAGTAAGTTAGCACCCATTATTTCTGTCATGTAATGTTGGTTTGACCTGACTGATTAGAATCCCCAATCTGACTAGAGCAGTGATTTCCAACACCTTTATGGAGCCAAGGAACATATTTTACAATTGAAAAATCTCACGGCACACCAACAAACAAAAATGTTACAAAAAGTGGATACATTAATTACTGTATTTACTTCCTGCCATCTAATAGAAGACCATTTGGAGCAATTAAATGTCGTGAGACCATTTCACTTTAAAATATTTTACTGTATGGTATGTGGGAAATTACTTTATAATTTAACAGTGTAAGGCATGACCAATCAACAAATTGTGATAGGAATCTATGTATTTCCATCATGAAATAACCCAAGAAACCTATAATAATAATAATACGTTGAGAATGAAGTAGTTATGTTACTTCTTTTTTTAAGTAATTAGTTTTTTTCCTCATAATTAAAAAATATTCCTCCTTTTTCTTGTAATAATGTACAACTATTGCTTCATTAATGATACAACAGGAACAAAATCATAACAAGCAAGTAAAAGGTTGTTTCTCTTAGTTGTTAAATTTACAACTTTTGCTCATAATTTATGTTTTTTCGATGTAACATTACTACTTATTGTTTTAGTATTACAGTATAGCTCTTTGTACTGTGGAAATTAAGTTGTAATTTAGTGAGAAAATGTAAAATCGGAATATCATGAGACTATCCATATGAATTACTTTTATGTATCTGTTTGGTCAGGGTCTGAGCCCAGGCTGCTATGATACTTACAATGCTGATATTGATTGTCAATGGATCGACATCACAGACATCCAGCCTGGAAACTACATACTAAAGGTACGAACTGAGTGGGACTCTGCTGGGGTTTTTTTTCTTTAAATGTCTAACAATATTAGTATGGAGACTGTACTGTAACTCTCTCTTTTTGTTTTCAGCTCAAAGTCAACCCCAAATTCCTGGTGATGGAATCAGATTTTACCAACAATGTGGTCAGGTGTAACATCCACTACACAGGACGCTTTGTTACGACAACCAAATGTCAGCTTGTGCAGTAAGTCAAAATGATCAATGCAGTAATTGTTCGCAATTCAAAAAATCTCTGGGACAAGTTTGTCTTTGAAGAATCCCTGAAAATAGCTACTACTTTTGGGAGTTACAGTATTTGGGCTCAGAATAACAACAACAAAGATGAAGAGAGCCAGTCCATTAATGGACTTTCTTTTTTTCCCCTGAATTAGATCGTCACAGATTGTGCAAGTGTACCTAATGTTTTGTCCCACGAGAGAGGAGTGTAAATTAGCTTTCATGTCATGTCACCTTCCACTGGAGCACAGTATGGAAATGGCACTTTTTATAATGGCTCTGTGGAGAGCATTAAAGTGTATCGAATCACTTACGACTTATTAGTGGACTTAATGGCTTCCCCGGCCAAACTATTTGATGATTTAACAAATTATGTTCTCATTGTTCAATTAAGATTAATAGGCTCTGAAACTTTTTACATTTTTCCCCCCTCGAACAAAAGATGCAGGGTTGATGAACTTTTCTCGAGCTCGATTAGCAGTACGGAAGACTTAGAAGTTAAAGTTTGAAGAAAGCTCACAAAAGCATTTCCTGTCTTTGATGAAAGAAAAGTGCAAGTAATGGCTCACTTTGTACGGAAATTAGTCGAAAATGACACAACCAGATGTGTAGAGCATGACCTCCATTTAAAAAACAGGAGACAGTTTGTTTCTGCAAAAGCATCTATTTAAAACACATTCACTGCCATTGACGGCTTTAGAAGTCCAATATCCATGTTAACTGGGAAGGCTGGCAGTGAATGAGTTAAGTTGAGCTCATCTCTATTGTCATCATCATGTCTACATTAATTCACATCATGAATATTCATGTTACAAATTACCTATCAAAAAACATCCTCATGTAAAGTTCACGTGATGCCATTTTAAATGAGTAAACAAGTTTGACGTGCTGCCTAAAGCATGTCACTCCTAATGATGTCCGCTGATGTCCGTTAGAGGCTGAGCTGCACTGTATTTGTTTACGGAGTAGATGAGTGGCAAGAGTGTGGGCCAGCTAAACTTCTTGTCCCTTATGTTCCATATGGGAACTGAGGACGCCTCTGGACTGAAAAATTCAAATACATCTGTTACGTCACGCACCTATTCAAAATCCCCAACTTTTTTCCTAAATTGTCATAGGATAATCCCTCAAATTTGGAAAATCAATTGATTTTAGATTGTATTGTTTATATTCAAACAGTATTTGCAAGACCCAAATCTGGAAGACATGTTATCGAGCTCAGTCTCTTTAACCTGTTTCTCAATTCTCAATACTGCTACGGAAAGGACTGGAAGTAAACTATTGAAAAACTGGGCTTTTTACTTTTTCATGTGTTGCTGTTTTTACAGGTGTTTCTAGCTGTAAAGGTAAAATCATTTGGGTTTGCCAAGGAACCGTTCCGATCGGTAAATCTGAATCAGGCTTCTGTTTTCATTAAGGATTGAAAAAGCAGAATGGGGATAGTTTCGTTCTCTATTTAAATAGTGTAAAAATTACAGTGGCACGATACCATATCTCCAGTGCTTGATATTAACTTTTTTTTGCTCACTAGCCACAGAGTTACTAGCCACTTAGCATTTGAACCAGCCACAATTTAATATAGTATGCAGGTTTTTCCCAACCGAAATACATTCGTCGATAGATGTAGGGGGGGATGCTGATCGAACTTTTTCTCGATCGAAATACATTCATCAACGGGGTGGCGGGCGTGGGGGTGGCTAATGGGAGTGGCGTTGCTTCCCGCCACTGCTGAAATTCACCCGCCTTTGGCAGGTTGAAGGGTGGTAATGTCTCATTCTATTCTTTCATTCCATGTCTTGTCTATCAATTTGTTCCCCAAACATAAAAATACCGTGTGTTCTAATAGCAGATGTTCTCCACACTAACATTATACCCTGCTTTACATTACAGGTCTTGATCAGGCACTGGAAGCCCAAACCACCACACAAGAGTGACCCTGACTGCTCTTCCATTGGAATGTGAATGGAACTTGTTGGCTCGCTGTAGTTGTTTGTTTGTCTTTGCCGTTTTAATTTCTTTTGCGCTGTCTCGGATTTTGGGGACCTCACATGGCGAAGAAGTGGGATCCGCTTTTGGCACTGATTCAATTGGGTGGTGTGGGTTATTCTAAGACAGGGGTGGCCATGTACAAACCGTGGACCATATATGCCCCCCCCAGGGTAGTAACTGTGATTGCCTCAGTTCATCAATGCCATGGTTTAAAAGCAAATATTACCATATTTCCTCAAGCAGTTGCCTCCACTCTAATTGACGATTCACGACATTTAATTGCTCCTAAAATAGTTACCGTAACAACTTCAGTTCATAGACGCTATTGTTCGCACACATTACCGTATCTCAGCAAATAATGAACTCCACTTTTAATAGAGGCCTCATTTCTTTGCTGGGTGCCTCATCCTCAAAAGAAATAAGCACCTCTCCCCAGATACTTACTGTAATTACTCCGGTTTGTAGGCGCTATTGTTCACTCATGTACAAGATGTGTCGAAAAGGTTCCAGTGCTGATGTCACAAAAGACTACAAGTTTTCCCCTTTGAAGTAATCCCCCAGAAGTCTCACGCACTTTGCCAGCCTTTTCTTTCACACCTTCATGCCCTAGTGGAAGGATTCTTCCGAGATTCTCAATCGTCAAGGCCATACTGATGTCATCCACCTCTTTTTAACGGGTCCCCTTGATGACTTAAGCTTAAGCTTCATACGTTAAGCTTCATACGGAGCCAGTCCGGTGAGTAGGGAGATTGGTCCTGCATGGCAAATTTCTTCTTCTCTTCTCTTCTCTTCTCTTCTCTTCGTGATTTGTGTTTGAGATTGATATCTTTTGTGAAATCAGTCCTGGAACTTTTGTGACACTTAGAGGAATTGATTAGTTACACAACTTATGCGTCTGCCTTGCTTCTTGTTTCACTGCATTGATAAAATACGGTAAATCTCAGATGTATCACATTATCATCTCACAATCTCTTCATAAATAAAGCATACTAGCGTAGCGAGGTTTCAGCCATGTTTTTAGTTTTTTTTTTTTTTTTTACTCCGTAAAATCCAAGTTTAAGTTCAACTTCTTCTCAGTCTAAGATTCAGCAACAACCCACATGTACGACAGCAACAGGGGTTTTAAATGACACTTTTAGATAAGAAAATCCACTACTCACTAAGTTAGGTATATTCGGTTTTGGGGTGAAATTTCAGGATGAACCCAAAATGCCTGATACCCTTTACAGTTGAATTTAATTTGACCTCCGCTAATCTTTTGAATGCACATGTACAACTGTTCAATGTTTCAGTACTTTTTGCACAACTTGCTGTTCTCCAGCAGCTAAACGGCAAAATTCACATCAGATGTTTAATCCATGAGTCGGCCAAAATGTTTCCAAGGATGTCCACCACTTCTATGCCTTTCTGTGAGTCTTCCAGTCTCTGCATGTCTGTTGCAACCTGAATTTTGCTGTTCAGCTCCTTGTTAGAGAAGGTCAAATTAAGTTTAACTGTAAAGGTTAGAGTGCATTTAAGGTTTATTGTGAAATTTCACCCCAAAGCCGAATATCAGTTTTTCTGAGTAGTGTACAGTTCCTTACCATCGCCAACTACTGGCTTGGCATGCACATTCCAATGTTTTAAAAAGAAGCTCAACCTCAAGGTGCTCTCTTGTAAACAAGGCTCATGATTATTGTATGTAAGCTGTATGTTTACACTGTCTTGTTCAACTTCCAACACTGGTCTGGTGGCACATATGGTCATCGATGCCTTTTTTTTTTTTTTTTTAAAGAATGTATAAGCAAATATTCCACTGATGCATTACTGACTTAAACAATGGATAGGTTTTGAAATAGTTGTAACTATTGCTTTTGTTCAGTCCATGTGTTTTATGGGTTATCAGAATTTGTGTGTGATCTTGGGGGTTGAATAAAATACTACAAATCAGTATTGTGATGCAGTGTGCCATCTCCACCGACTTCTCCAACCGAGCCGCCCAC
The DNA here is from genome assembly GCF_024500385.1 of Phyllopteryx taeniolatus. NCBI lineage: Eukaryota > Metazoa > Chordata > Actinopteri > Syngnathiformes > Syngnathidae > Phyllopteryx > Phyllopteryx taeniolatus. The sequence goes on from NC_084503.1 coordinate 30,427,391, forward strand.
AATCACTGGACACTTCATTAAGTACAACCGCACAATGTAATATTTGTAGTGACATTTTTTTAAACAGGTCCTGTAGTGAATCTCTTTGGATTGTGCTGGTGTGCCCCATACCAATGAGAATCCGCCACAATAAAAAGAAAACAAATACAATAAAATATTATACGTATAAATGCAAATATTATGATTAAAAAGTTGTCATGTTATAGTACAAAAATCATAGTTTATCTTATAACTAAGACCTATCAGTAATATTGCAATTTGTACGACTGTATGTTAATCTTGCAACATTTTGGCTTCATTCTCATCATATTGCAATTTTTTTTCCACGTAATATTACAACTTAATTTATATTATTATGTTGACATTAACACAACTTGGTTCTCTCTATATGACTACTTTATTCTCATTATATTACTATAGCTTTTTTTCTCATAATATTTAAACCATAATGTAGTAACATCACAATATTCTTTTCCCTGTAGTATGGTAACATTTTTCTTGTAAGACTGACTTTTTCTTGAAAAATATGAACGTTAACATTCACTCAACTTTGTATGGTCACTTTTTTGGAGCATTTTTGCTTTGTTCTCTTCATTTCATGATGTAGAACTAAACTCATAATATTACACCTTATTCCGCATCATATTATAGCATTATTTTTTCAAGGTGATGACTTATCATTGTCGTTGAATTTGACTTATTATTCTTGCAGTTGGCAACATTTTCTTGAAAACATACAAATTTTGACATTCACTTGTTAAAGTTACGACATAGTTCTTGTCATAGGACAACTTCATTTCATAACATTGACTTTTTTCACATCCATCCATCCATTATCTGAGCCGCTTCTCCTCACTAGGGTCGCGGGCGTGCTGGAGCCTATCCCAGCTGTCATCGGGCAGGAGGCGGGGTACACCCTGAACTGGTTGCCAGCCAATCGCAGGGCACATTGAAACAAACAACCATTCGCACTCACAGTCATGCCTACGGGCAATTTTTAGAGTCTCCAATTAATGCATGTTTTTGGGATGTGGGAGGAAACCGGAGTGCCCGGAGAAAACCCACGCAGGCATGGGGAGAACATGCAAACTCCACACAGGCGGGGACGGGGATTGAACCCCGCACCTCAGAACTGTGAGGCTGACGCTCTAACCAGTCGGCCACCGTGCCGCCTCTTTTTTCACATAATAATACGAATTTATTCTTGTTATATTGATCAGTGAGGTCGGCTGACACATTGAAGTCGGAAGTTACCTGCAGTTATCACCAACTCGCTATATTTAAGCACATTGTTTTTTGCCACACCGGCCGAGTGACAATTCTCCAGTCACGCAAGGATCGCTCTGTCAATCCATGCGAGACCCTCATTGCGCCTCATTTAAAGGTAATGAACCTGGTGTAACCCGACCCCTTGGATTTACGCTCGTCAGGAAAATAGAGCTCCGTTCAGTTCTTATCGTTGTACTAACTAATTTTTGAAGCATTTCAGTTTTATTTTGGTAACTTTACTCTTTTTTCCTCCTTCCTAAAATTACAACTTTATTCGATGCATTCAAAATAATGTATAACAAGAAAAATATGACTATTGTCATAATATTGCAACTTGTTATTACAACTATTCTTATAAACACTTTTACACTCACAATTTTAATTTATTTTTTCATGCAGAGTTGCCCTAATGCTCATCAATGAAGTGACCCTTGAGTGTATATTGTTTAGCTTGTGATTTGATATAAAAAGAAAACTATCCCAACAGACTTTTTTTTGTTTTCAATATGAATGAAATACGTGATTTCTGGAAGAGATTTCTTTAGCAGGTGACTTTGCAATTTCAAATGTTACATTTAAAAAAACAAAACAAAAAAACAAGAATAAAACAGTATCCTTTATTGTCTCCAGTATAACCACAAGAGCACATTTTTCTAATGCACTGTATTAACTTTGTTTTCAATTGGCAAAATGACTGCATATGTGTAAGTGTATGTATGTCCATACATCCATCCATTTTCTGTACCGCTTTATCCTCACAAAGGTCGCGGGGGTGCTGGAGCCTATCCCTTCTACCTTCGGGCGAACCCTGAACTGAACTGGTCACCAGCCAATCGCAGGGCACATATAAACAAACAACCACTCGCACACACATGCACACATAACGGTAATTTAGAGTCTTCAATCACCCTACCATGCATGTTTTTGGGATGTGGGAGGAAACCGGAGTGCCCGGCGAAAACCCATGCAGGCACGGGGGGAACATGCAAACTCCACACAGGCGGGGCCGGGATTTGAACCCCGGTCCTCAGAACTGTGAGGCAGATGTGCTAACCAGTCGTCCATTTTTTATTTATTTTTTCCTAGCTCATGAAGAAAGAACTTGTAAATGCTGTCATATATTGTACAATAAATACATTAGAATAAAACAAGAATATCCACACTTATATGGACATTGGTTGCACAGCATGTGGTGTTCACGTGTCACACAGAATACCTCAAAACTGCTTTTTATAGGAATTGTAAAACAAGCAAAACATAAATAAATAAAAAATATAAAGCAATGCATGAGTGTATCAATAAATAAAACAATGCATTAGAATTGACTTCAATAAATCACAGCATTCTTTCCCAATATTGTATGGCAATGCACATATGCTATGAAAACAATGCATGAAAAGCGTACATATTTTCCAAGGAATTAATAAATAATTATATATTTCATGAAACAATGAGCTTGAAGTGACAGATCTTGTAAAGTAAAGATAATCTGATTGACACTGGAATATTGCATTTTACAAAGTAAAATGAAAAATGAGAAATTAATCGCTGAATTAATTAATTAATCAATAAGTAAATAATAAATTAATTAGAAATGTGTTGCAAATGACTCATATGTAACGTTTACAAAAACAATGCATCAAACAAAATCAAAGATCATTTTATATGAAAAAATTATTACATTAATGAAACAACACACTGCATGGAACTTTAATAAGTCACAGCATGTTTTCCCCATATTTTTACGGCAATCCCTAATATTACATAATATTACATGCATAAATAATATTGAATGCTGAATTAATGAATCATTAATTAACTAAATAAAAAATGCATTGCGAGTGACCTCCCAATAAAATACAGCATTTTGTATGGCAGCTCAGACTGTATCTGACTTTCACAAAACCATATTAAAAGCAAAAAACAATGTCACATATTTGATACATTGTTATTATTATTGGACTGTTGAGTTAAACTATATTATTTTACATAATGTTGTTTTGTGTGTCCTAAATCGAATACCATTTCTTTGTTGTTGTTGCTTTCACAATTGAAGACTCTAAATTGCCTGTACGTGTGAATGTGAGTGCGAATGGCTGTTTGTTTTATGTGTGCCCTGCGATTGGCTGGCGACCAGTTCACGGTGTACCCCGCCTCTCGCCCGAAGATAGCTGGGATAGGCTCCAGCACGCCCGCGACCCTAGTGAGGAAAAGCGGTACAGAAAATGGATGATGGATGTTTTTTTTCATATTATACCTGATCATAAGTTCCAGCTGTTCCTCAATGGCTCCGTCTCCTTTCTCTAATGGACCAATAAGATTCCTAGTACCCAGCCCCAACTTCTCAGCTCTTTCTGTCTTTTGCAGACTACAACATCCCTTTTTTATACCGCTCATCCCAGCTGACTCCGGGCGAGAGGCAGGGTACACGCTGCACTGGAGTCTAGAACTTGTTCGGTGTAATATGTACTGTATTCTATTTTATTGTTTGTCATGCTAAATGTTTTTGGGGATTCAGGAATTTACTATTTATTGGATGCAAATAGTAATGTCCAATGCCCCTTCCTTGGATGTGTGGTTTGCCTGTTTTAATTTGCCACACTGCATCACTTTCCCACTTGCAGTAAAATATTTAAAGACCCTATACAGCAAAAATAAATGTCTTGTAAATGACACACCACAGTGTTGTTAAAAAGCTTGCTGAATTTGATCATTTAAAAAAATCACCAAGTATTTAAAATGAGGCTTCAAAATGGTGAAAAATCAAGCCACTGTCTCCAATGTCAAATGACCACGCCCTGCTCAACTGTCAATCAAATACCACGACCTGAAAAATGTTAGTTTGTCCAGCAATTTCCTCATGCCTACACATCCCGACATGTTTGAGCACCCAGAGCCACAATCCAATTCTGACAGAGGCATGGCAACAGGGCAGGCAAACTAGGCAATTGCCTAAGGCTCCTAGCTGAAGAGGGCCCCGAGAGACGGCAGACGTTGGCTCATATCAATGACAAAACAACGGCACTGCTTTCAACACTGACACGACAACGTGTCGGGAATCCAGCCGCAGAGGGCCCTTTACAATCTGTTGCTGGCTGGTGGCCAAAAGGGGGCCCCAAGAGACATCTGATGATCGCTCCATATCAACGACACAACAGGAAACCCTCACTGCAGTGACATGTCAGGATTTGGGAATCTCCCTAATGAGGCCCTCGACTAGCAGTTGTCAAACACACCAAGAATAAAATGAAGCAAACTTATCACTCAGGGTAGAGGGAATGTTTATCTTTTACAAGAGAAAAGTAGTGATGTCAGTTTGTCCCAGCCCCACCAATCATCAGAAAAGTTTACTACACATTATTACCTAACATTTGTTAAACAGCAGACCAAACTTATTGAGACATAACAATATATGCTTTCCATTCTTTTCTTTTGTTTTTACTTGGTTGTGTTTTCTCTATCTGAAAATGTTGCACATTTAATGCTTATCATTTTTTTGTCCTGTTTATACAATTTAAAAAGTGCCGAACCAAAGTTCACTTTCAGTGTTGGTAGTTATGTGTTATTTGTGTTATATGTCCATTATTTAATACATTATATCTTTGCTCCCCCATGGTCCTGTTTTTTGTTTTGGTTTTGGTTTTGGTTTAATACATTATATCTTTGCTCCCCCATGGTCCTGTTTTTTGTTTTGGTTTTGGTTTTGGTGTTTGTTGTGTTGTGTTGTGTTGTGTTTTGTTTTGTTTTGTTTTGTTGGGGTCTCCATGGTCGTTCTTGTCTGGGTCCTCCAGTCTATGTCCAGAACTGACCAACCTGAGTATCAACCTCATTGCTGTCAGTCTGCAACCAAATGGTAATTTTTTTCCTTCCCATTCATAAATTAGCTATTTGTATTAGTCTAGCACAACCTAACACTGGCCACTTAAAGATGGGCTATTGATAAACATAGCAGGCAAATTTTGTACTTAATCAGTCAGTTTTCTCAAGTTTTTACAGTATATAGTGGTGGACAGGGGACTGGGCAGCTATTTTAGCCACGCACAAAAAATCAGATGAAAAACATTTTAACGCTGTATCGCCATTATTCAGTACTAATAGTTATTCAGTCTTTTCATGTTTCAGCAATTATCTTCAAACATGTATAATGTATTTAGAAAAAAATCTCTGAATTCAATTCACAAGATCTTAAAGGGATATATGAGATATAAGGCAAACCTGAATTTTTAATTGCTTGTATACAAATAGTTGAGTCTCTAGAAGAGTGTTGCCCCACTTATATTGAGTCAAGGCACATATTTCACAGAAAATTCTCATAGGACACCCCCAAACAAAAATGGCATGAAAAGTATATACTGTATACTAAAATAATGATGAGCTTGTCTCAATTTACACACAAATTGACTGACTCAGTGTTAAATCTGGAAATAAGAGACAGCCAAACAGCGATCGCAAAGCATTCACTTGCTGTTGACTGACCAGGGGAAACCTTCATAGCCTCTGTTCACCCCAGTCGACCTGGCAACGAAAGCCGGTCTTTTCATTGGCCCAGCAGGACGATGAACGGCAGAAGGCAGAATGGTGATGCCTCAATGATCAGGCTGCTTTCTTATACGGTAAATACAGGGGTGCAGTACCTTGTCTTACAAGTAACCCAACTTACGCGTTTTGCAAGTTACAAGCAGTCACTTAGTTGATATTTTGCTTTGTGTCACAAGCCCAGTTTTTAATTACAAGCATGCTTCAGATACACCGTCGCTCGAGTAAAGTAAAAAAGAAAAGAAAAAGGAGCGCAATGGTCACTGATGCAGCTTTTTTACTGAATAAACAAACACACAAATACAACACTCGCAAGCAGACACAGTCACAACTCAGCGTGGTGCAGAGGGTATGCGTACGCCCCGAAACCGGAGGTTTGCCAGTTCATATCCCAGCCCTAGCGCATGTTGTCGTTGTGTCCCAGGGCAAGACACTTAACCCATATTGGCTATGAATGAATGTGGTTGGATGTTTGGTGGTGGTCACAGAGGCTGTAGGCGCAGAATGGCAGGCACGCTTCCATCAAACTGTGGCTACACAAGCAGCTTACCAACACCAGGTTGTGATTGTGGAGTGAATAAATAATCAGTGTAATTGTAAAGCATCTTTGAGTGCCTTGAAAAGTGGTATTTCAGTGGTGTACATTATTAATATTATAATCCAGACTCCCCAACAATGACTAACTGACCAGGTTCCTGATTGAACTCACGAGGCCCCGTTGCGGCTCACATACAACAGTAAAGCTATTTTACAATTTCCCTAAATTGACATACAAACGGGCGGCATGTTGGCCGACTGATTTACACATCTGCCTTACAGTTCTGAGGACCCGAGTTGAATTCCGGCCTCACCTTTGTGGAGTTTACATGTTCTACCAGTCCCTGGGTTTTCTCTGGGTACTCCGGTTTCCTCCCACATTCCAAAAACATGCATGGTAGGTTAATTAAAGACTCTAAATTGCCCATAGGTGTGAATGTGAGTGTGAGTATGTGTGCCCTGGTATTGGCTGGCGAACAGTTCAGAGTGTACCCAGCATCTCGCCCAGAGTTAGCTGAGATAGGCGCCAGCACACCCGCGACCCTCATGAGGATAATCGGTATGGAAAATGGATGGATGGATGATATAAAAACTATTATTTATGAACTACATGTAATGTATCATTGTATATCTATCACTAGTCAACTCTGGGCTCCTGACATCTCTCACTTGGCCACGCATCAACACGTAAATGTACTGCAGTGTGTGTGGGGGTCATAGGTTTACAAGTTTGTATGTTAGAACAGCACCGTAGTCTATCACTGACCTATGCTAAAGGAGTAGTAAAGTCATAATTACTGTAAACATTTATGTGACTAACACTACTAGTCCATAAACATAAAACAAAGGAAAAACAGTAAGTAGTAATTGAACGTCCATTCTTGTGCTGCATGACGACATTGACATATTGACACCACTGGAGGGACGCAAGCTAATTTGCAATACATATAGGACCTGTGTACCAATAATACAAACACAATAAACTAAATACTCTTCCCTGCCTTAATTAAAAGCATTGATAATTGTGATGTATCATCACATAAATCTAATATCCCTGCATGATTAAAGTCATTTTGTGTGAGAGAGAGATATTGTAACAGTAGTCCTAGTTTTTGTAGAGAATGAAGGTGTCAAGGGGGGCAGATGGTAGTTATGTTTAATTGATGTCAGGATTATGAGGGTGTCCTTGGAAGGGGTCTCTTGACACAAAAAAAGTTTGAGAAGCCCCGAAGTGTCTTCGGTTAACCTTGCCATGCATGTTTTGGGAATGTGGGAGGAGTACCCGGTGAAAACCATGCAAAAATAAGTAAACTCTTACAGTAACTGTTAGGTCGGAGGTGAGATTCAAAATCTGAATTTCAGAACTGTTAGGGAGAGATATGCTAACCACTGGCTACCATGCTGTCACCACATAACATGGTGTTTTCAGTTTCCATGTAAAAGTCCATCCACATTGGATGTGTTGTACCAACTTCACCCAAATTCCTCCACCTGGTGGGAACAGGACTTCAGTTTTAAGGTGTCTTTCCCCAGGACAGATACCTGGATAAGAACCTCCTTCAGTGTCCTGCTGGAAGCGTCATATGCACTCACCAAAAACTTAATTTGATGCAAGGGTGCTGCCGTGCGTCCTGAAGAAGACTGTACGACATACTGTATCTGCGTAGGTCAAAGAAAGGCTGTCTTTAGTAGTACAGTAAGTGTCACACATGTGGAATACCTCCTCATACCTTATGAAGTGGCCAATGAGTAGATGCAGATCAGCTGTGGGTTCAACAATATATTTCTCAATAGCTCTCCAAAATATGACTCCTCCATTGTTTCTGCACTTCAGGTTTACAGTATGTTAGGATTAATCCCCTGGATATTCACAGGTCATTATTCACAAATTTGCATTTTTTTTTCTGTGAATCCAATCTGCAGCTATTTTCTGTTTTGGGTATTTTTCTGAAATGCGCTAAAATGCCACAAGATGGTGCCAAAGCCATGTCTAACAAGAAAGTAGTACATTGATGCCAAGGAAATATGTTCAAGTGATACTAGCTTTGTATGTCAGGGAGGAACTTAGTTTAGTCTGGGAGGTTAGCAGATGAGTCTTTGCCGCATGTGCATGTACACTCGCACTTCTGATGCAATCAAATAATCTGTAAACCATTTACTTTTAAGACTGATGTTGTAAACTGAGTTTGAAATAATAATAATAATAAACTGTTTTGGGATCAGTTTGTAGTATATTCACGGTTTAAACTATTAATATGAGATTCAGAATAATCTTTATCTGCCAAGTATGTCAAGGGTTGTAAATTAACTGTTTAAGAAGTTAATGGCAAGAGGGAAGAAGCTGTTGGAATGTCTGCTTTTTTTAGTTTTTTTATTGTTCGGTAGCGCCTACCTGAGGGAAGGAGCTGGAAGAGGTGGTGACCAGGATGAGGAGGGTCCAAGAGGATTTGGCATGTTCTTGTCTTAGTTCTGGCAGCTGCAAGTCAAGGGTGGGTAGTGGGGTACCAACAATCCTTTCAGCAGTTTTGATTGTCCGTTGCAGTCGGAGTTTGTCCTTTTTTGTAGCAGCACCAAACCAAACTGTGTTGGAAGAACAAAGGACTGATTCGATGACTGCTGTGTAGAACTGCCTCAACAGCTCCTGTGGCAGGCCGTGCTTCCTCAGAAGCCGCAGGAAGTACATCGGCAATTATAAACAATAACTTGCATTTCTTGCTATTTGCAGCAGGGCTCAGTCCTTATTACGATTACTATACTCCTCTGTGAGCCGATGTTGCCAAAAAGTCCACCTCAAGACTCAAGGGCCGCTTTTTGCATGTATACAGAGACCGTATGGCTTGGCACCAAGGCCACAGATAATTCATCTTCTGGCTGCACGTGGCCCGGCTTTGCGACATAATTATGGGAATAAAGACGCAAAGGAGCGATTCCAATTACTGTGGGAATAAACTCATCCTTGCAAGGTGGAAGTAGGAACTGCTGACTTTGTCCGCCTTGAGCCAGACAGTTGCTCGGCCTCAGAACAAAGACAACTTAATTTCCTCGTTTTCCGTCCTTTGCCAGTTTTATGGAGTATGTCCTCAAGTCGCCATAAATTCTATGAATTAAGCACTTCTCCTTCAAGGCAGCTCATGTGCATTTTGGGTACTGTATTTTGTATTTTAGTTTTTATCAAATTGGCCGGTGTTGCTTATATTTAGGGCCCATGCATTGAAATTCCTTGATTCCTTCTTGTTTCTGTCACTACATCATGTTTTTGAGTGTCCTTAACACAGTGTTTCCCGACCTTTATTGTGCCAAGGCACATATTTTACATTAAAAAAATCACACGGCAGAAAATCAGTCAAAAATGTTGAGTTAAATTGGTTTCGAAACCAAGCTCGTCACTCGTATAGCAAATAAATTTTCCAATGAAGTGAAACGATATTAATCCGTTCCCGACCCACAAAAATCACTATACAGTGAAACCTACATGAAACAGACCCCGATTTAATGGCTATTGGAAGTAACGGACCATTTGGCCAAAAATAGTTTCCAGTTGTCACTGAAACCGGCGTTGACAAAGTTTGCTAGTTCTAGAATCGGCCACTTTTGTTTACCGGATATACAATGAATAGATCTAGTCAATAGACGTGCCTCTCGTGCCGATGTGGTGGCCATGTTGAATGTAGCAACATTTCCAGGAATTGTCTTGATGTGCCGACCATGGTGGCAGGAGTTCTATCTATTGTCAAACAATGCTCTGCGCAGAGACAGCGCACATGGCTGCGGTGTTAACTTAAAGAGGATTATGACAAAAGACGTCTCTGGAGTCTGGAACATGCTATTTTTGGTACAGTAAAATTTTTTTCCTCCATCTATCTGTTTGTCTATGGCAACGCAATTGGAAATAGGAAGCACACTAATTCCGCGCGGCTCGTGAAAGCGACGCACCTTGACTCGCCTATGAGCTTGCAACAATGTCACTATCAAGTACACCAGCGTGGTAAGTCTGGATAAAATTCTGAAATTTTCAAGCTTTTTAATATTATTTTACAATAACTTTGTATTATACTCAGTATTTTAGGCCACGAAAAAAAATAAAAACAATAATTGTGTACTGTACAGTAATATGGGTGCATATGGCTATAAAAAAAATAAAAATAAAATTATTTCCAATATAACGGACAATTGGCCCCCCCGCACCCCCACTCCCACCCACGCCCCTATTAGTCCGTTAAATCGAGGTTCCGTTTTATTTTTTTGTTAGATGTTTTTTGGAAAAAGAAATAGAGTACTGTATTGTAAAATCTAAATATAAAACCATAATAAAACAATTAAAGAGAATAACAAGAAAAGTGGGTGAGCCAGCCGTTGTTTAGTAGTGCCAGGTTGTGCCACAGATCATGGGCGAGTCACTTAAACTTATTTTACAACCAACATATTGTAGATCAAATGAAAACAAACTGTCCCAATATCTAACTTACCACCACACCATTACAATGAGTGTAGTTGTTGTAATAGTGTGCACTGCTGTGCGCCAACTCCAAGACGGAGCAGCATGTTTAAAGCTGAAAAGCTCCTCACAGGTGAAAGAGTTCCCTGGTGCCAATATTTTTCGTCAGCTGTGCACCTTTTCTGACTTACACAGGGGACAATACGGCCCTTAGTTATTATTCCAGACAGCTCTTGCACTTTTATTCTAGCGCAACCCAAGTGGGCACTCGCACACCTACAGGGGTCCGCGTAGCCAGATGGGGAGTCCTTGCTTTAAGGCTATTTATGACAGGGTAATTCAAAATTGATTGTCCCATCTAAGCAGAGATGATTGGATAATATCCTTTGAGGGCAAAAACAGTATCCGTAACCCACAGGTTCCAAGGAGAGGGTTGATGATGAAGTCAACTGCGGTCTGCCTTCCTCCACTCTCTGTTTCACCGGAGTCATTCCCTGTCAGTGGGGGATGACTTTCATCATGAGATCAGTGATTACACAGGCTGGCGGCATCACCCCTTCCCTTGCCGTCGATGACTAACATGGCCCCCTTCCAGACAGCTGGGCAACCCCTCTTATAGTATCTGGCGGCATGCAGAGATCCCACTCCCCGCTCCTCAGTAAAGATGCTCTGGCACAGACTTGAGAGATTTGTCGAATTTTATGATGTTAATAATAATGTAATCCCAGCACTAGTGAGGAAACAAGATTAAGAGCATACTTGACAACCATCCCCGATTTCCTCGGGTGACTCCTGTATTTTAACGGCCAATTCACTCGTGTTTTTCAGGTTCGCTATGGGAAAAAATAATAATAATACATTTTTTTGGTGGGGGTTTCCATCTAATATAAAGATGTATTTTCACAATTTTTGGTAAACTCATCTTTGAAGATGTAGTTTGATTGTGATTCAACACCACAACCAGTCCAGTCCAGAGGTGTGATTTCCCTTTTCCTTGAGGGTTGTCGTATAAGTTAAGGATAATACATTTTGACATGCATCCGAAATAAGGTTCAGGTTAGCCTTGGTGGCGTACAGTGAGTCCAAGTAGGTACAGTATATAACAATTAGGTATTGTTCCTTTTCCATAAAGGCTGGATAGTCTTAACATTTGAGGAGAAGAGGTCTGCGGGTTTTAGAAAGCCACATTTAACACTTTGAAGACCTTTTTGGAGGCAAATTCAATGAAATGTAAGACCACTCATTCACTAAATACATGACCACTAGGAGTGGGTGAAATGATCTCAATCCTGTAATAAATATCCTTCAATCCATCCATTTTCTAGACTGCTTAGTCTGGTCAGGCTTGCAGGGAGCTGTAGCCTATCCCAGATGACTCCAGGGAAAAGGCAGACTACCCCCTGGACTGGTCGACAGCCAGTCACAGGGCACATATACAGACAGACGAGCATTCTCACTCACATACAGACTGTCACTGAGTGGGAAATTAACCCAAGCTGTCAGCACCAAAAGCAGGCGAATGTACCACTACACCACTAATGACTTATCACGGTATTTTAAGAAATGTTATTTTCCAACTTCCAAATTTTTGTTGCAACAGAAATTCGACCTGACCGATTCGACTGACATGCTAGCCACTACTCCACCTTCCTGCCAATTTGTCAAATCAAATTTAAGACTTTTTAAGGATCCGTGGACACCCTTGATGTTGTAGCACCACTTGTTAGATTAGCTTATGCATTGTCGTGGGATCTGGCACCAATGGTCCATTGGTAGCGCAGCGACTGACAAGGTTTATATCTCCACAGCTGGCGTCATCCTGTGACTGACTTGCGAGCAGTCCAGGGTTTAGTGAAGCCTGACCTTCACACTGCTAGCTGGAGAGTGGTGGAAATTTCAATTCTACAAGTTCTTGTGTACGTGAAGACAAGGCCGTAGTCTTTGTTATACCGGCTGCATCACGGGTAACAGGTGACAAGAGCCTATGCCAGCTGATTTCCATCTGACTTTGGGCAAGAGGCTGGTTACACGCTGCACTGGTTACCAGTCAATCACAAGGCACAAGGAGGAAACTAGAAACCACAGTACACAGGGAAAAGCCACACATGCAGACTTCCAACATATACCTGTATGTCCCAACATAAAGTCGAACCTGCATCTCCTGACTGTGAGGCAAACGTGTTATCCACTCTTTACTATGCTGCCAGCCTTCACATTTGTCAAAACTTTGAAAGGATCCCCTGACACCTTGGATGTTATTGCTTCGCTTGATAGTTTTGGCATGCACCCAACAACCTGCTAATGCATCGTCATGGGCTCTGACACCAAAAATGGCCCATTACTAGGACATGGGTCACACCGTTGACATTTGTACAGCTAGCGTCACCCTATGATTGACTGGCATCCAGTCTAGGGTGCAGTCTGACTGTCGCCATGGGTGGGACACCAGTGGTTTGAGAGTGGAGGAAATTTTTATTTAGAAAGTTCCTGTGTATATGAGGACACAGCTCTAGTCTTCCTCATACCAGTCATGTCACCCACCGCCGGATGCCGGCCTGCATTGCGCTGCGATCTCGTGCAACACTTTAAAAAAGCATCAATGCACGCCTGTGTCAGGCGCACGCCTGGCAGACGTTGTCCAGACGGCAACCTGCGTGTTTGTTCGACCGCATGAAAGAGCACTCTATCCACATCTCCCGTGGGACGTAGAACAAAAAGCTCCTCTGTGTTCTGTCAACTTTAGGTCATACATGGCCACATTTAGTAGGGGAAAATACCCCCCACCATCACCAACCACTTGCCCATTCGCAGCCTCATGCCAGCCCCCTTAAATCTGCTCACGATGGATCATGAAGAAAAGAATTCTCTCTGACAACCTCTATGTAATTGAATGAAAAAAACATAATTACTTAAGTGTTGACTCCCACTAACTTTATGAGCTCTCCATTAAAGCAACAACCTCTGTTTTTTTTTTGTACTGAAAGCAAAAGAAGTACAGCAAAATAAATGTGGCAAGGCGACTTCAGCATCCCTGTGGAGCAATCACTTACACAGTAAGTGCCTTTCAAAGATCATAGGGTTCTTACTCTGACAGGGATAAATACGAGCAAAAAAAGTTAGATAGCTGTTATTTAGAAGATTACTTCAGACCTATCAAAGCGACAAGGAAACCATGCAAAATAAAGATGGAAGCCAGTAGTGTGAAGCAACAAAGTACAAATACTGTTTAGTTTTCTTAAGGACATTTTTCATGTATTCACTGCGCTGCGAGATATCCTAAACTTTAAAAATCCTAAAATGTATCGTTTCAACAATACAACGTGGTGGGCCAATCTACCTTTCAGAGTGTGCCTTAGCGAAGCCTCATTTTTACATGTCCTCTGTCATCCATTTGACAAAACAGTTGGGTATTTATGAAGCTCTCGTTGTAGAAGTCCAAAATGTATGTTCTCTTTGGACAGTCATCAATCGCCTCATATGGTCATTTGGAAGCTGTTTTTCACTGAATTGACTTGTGTTTCCAAATGCTCCTATGCCAACATTGCAGTCCTCTCTGGCTAAATGCTGTCACTGTAACATATTTCACATGGGAATTAAGCATTACCACACTATATAGTGCTGCTGTGTGGCAAGTAAAGAACATATTGAAACCACCGCTGGTTGCTTTAAGAGTGGACACACAGGCAGCCACATAGAAATAAACACAAGCGCTAACAATAGCTTACCATGTTGCTGTCTGTTAGTCCCGGACTTTTAAAGTTTTATACTCCACAGACTCGACTTTGCTGCAGCGGCCCGTTTTCTCTCTGCCCTCAGTCTTCTCGTGAATAAAATTGTCTCCTTTGCGAAGAGGTAAATCCAGGAGACCCTTGTGCTCTGCCGTTGTTGCTAGCTGTTGTCTGGTGTGTTTGATGTGACAAGGTTTTCACAGTTCCCTCTTCTTTCTGCTTTTGAATTAGTACCAGACTACGGTTTAATAGTCATGATGTATAATTCCTGAGTCTGTCCAAGCGCTTTCTTTAATTAATTTGTTTTCTTGGTAGTAGATAAACTGCTAACAGGTTAGCATTTGATCCTCTGTTTTTACTATTGGGATTCTTTCTGCCTTAACATTTTCTGTATATGATTTTTTATTTTTTATTTTTTATTTTTTTATATTAGCATTCCAATTGGAAAAACAGCATAACAACTAGGCTAACAAGCTAACATTTATTGAATATTGCTCATTACCCAAGTTCCGGGTCATGAAAACCGGAACAATTAAAAATCTATTTCAGTTCTCTGAAATATAGCTTTTTGTTTTTGTTTTTTAGATTAAAAAAATAAAAATAAAAAACATCATTGTCACTTGTGTTCATTTATTTATTTTAATTTCCAATTGAAAATGGAAAGAACAAATGACACATGGATTACGTTAGCATTTTAAATATTCTCATTTGAAATACTATCTACTTACATGGCACAATGTAAAATCCTTTTAGATCGACTTCAGCACTTTCTGTACGCAAATTGCAATCTTACTACAAGTTACCATGGCAACTGTTAGCATGTTACCATTTAAAAGAACTACCATCAATTTCATGTTTAAAAGCCCTGTAAAGTCAGAGATTTGTTTGTATTTGCTGAAAACGTACAAAGACTGAGAACTATGTAGTACTCAATTATGTAGCTATAGCGTTAAATGTTTTTTCGCACATTTTTCCTGATTTTTTTTTTTTAGGGTTTTGTCTAAAACTGTGCCCAGTGATGCACTTTGGCATCGGCCATAAGTCCCCCTCCCTGACTATGTAAAACATTGAGCGCCTTCATTTGCATCACTGGTTATCTGGCACAATTGCTAATACTTACTACAGTATATACTAGGCTCAAGCCTGTTACCACTTGAGCTAGCTGGTGGCTGGTCAAGCCTTGTGACGACCTGGTGGGATATATTCCAGCCACTGGATATTGTTTTGGCTCAGACATGTTGGAAAGGAACGTATAAGCATAAGAAAGTATAAGTAGCATCCATTTTGTAATGGGCCGTCGTTTCACACGTTCAGTGTTTGAGAGCAGAGACAGTGGCGTGATTTTTTACAAATTTGAAGCCCCATTTTATATAATTGCCGATTTTCGAAATCATCTTTTCGGTCGTCAGGGTTGTTAATAACACGCTTCTCTGTAGTGTGTCTAACGTATAAGACATTTATTTACACTTTCCATGGACTTTAACATTAAATGAGGATTTTGTTATAATGCAGCTGTTTTGTTTAACGGACTTAACAGACAACCATTAAAGAAATGCACCAGCACATTCTTGATTTGTTATTAATCGGTGACTATCTTCTATACCACTGACAAGATGTTCTCTGGAGGTTTCCGTGTGTGTGTGTGTGTGTGTGTGTTTGTGTGGGCGTGCATGTGTGTGCATGCGCACGCGCGTGGCAATTAAAGCGCTTCTTGGCTCCTGTGGGAATACCCGTTGCTGTAAATTGTCATCCCCGTGTTGTTTAATTATTTCACTACACCGGGAGAGGAGAGCCCCACATGATCAGTGCAAGGTACAGTGTATTTATAGCCCTTGATGGGTGTGTGACGTGAGTAGTAATTCTGGTATTTTTATTATTATTATTATTATTATATTTGCATGAGTGGACATTAGGTACACATGCACAATCCGATGCAATTTGGAAATGAATATGAAAGCATAAAAATGTAAATAAATAATACATAAACAAAGTGGAGCCTCATCAGAATATTAATCGAAGAGGAAAACAAATGAGAAAAATAATGGACTGACAGACATTGAGACAATAACAACATTGTTCGTCAAACTTTTTTTCTTTTTTTTTTTAATATTTCATACGAAAACCCTTAACGCTTCCCTGTGGTCAAACAGGCACATAGCAAGAGGCAGGTCATATGCTATACTGTACACGTGGTTTTATAAAACATCACAAACTATATTGAATGACAATTTTAAAAACAAAACCTTAAAAGTCTCGTAATAAACTACATTAATGTTTATGTTACATATAGACTAAATAGGATTAAAATTAAAATAGTTACAAATATTACCTGCAATAATGCAGATGGTCACGGTTCAGTTACTAAATAGAGCCACAACGAAAAGAACACAACCAATGAAAATGACTACCCAAAATATAAATAAATAAAAACACAGAAAAATAATGTTTTGAGAATAAAGTTCACTCAAACATTTTAAAAAAATAATAAGGTTACGAGAATAAATTTGTAATTGGAATGAGGAAGTATGAAAATTCCCACATCAACCTAAATGCAACGTTTGCTGGCAGGACTTTATTCTCTTGTAACTGCAACATTGTTTTAAAATAAAATACAGTATTGTCCTCTAATACTTAAAAAATAAATAATAAATAACTAAAATAATACTTCCACTTTTTTCTTGCAATATGACTCTCATACGTTGAAAACAATTCCAGCATCTTTTCCAAGGATAGACTTTATTATCGTGCAAGTATTATTTTTTTCCTTGCAATATTTAGACTTTATTGAGAAATCTTTATGTTAAATGACTATTCTTGTAAAAAAAATATTACTTTTTTCTCTCGTAACTGTTTTTTTCTTGTTCTAAAAAAAATATTTTTGTGTACAAATATTACAAGTTTGTTCTAGCTATATTGTAACTTCATTCCTATAAATTTATGGCTTTTGCTTTTGCAGCTATCCTCTTAAAAATACAACTTTTAGATTTATTTTCAGCTTTTCAATCAAAAATGCAAAACATTTTATTATAGTTTTGACATTCATTAATTTTCCGTACCGCGTATCCTCACTAAGGTCGCAGGTATGCTGGACCCTATCACAGCTATCATCGGGCAGGAGGCGGGGTCCACCCTGAACTGCTTGCCAGCCAATCGCAGGGCACATAGAAACAAACAACCATTCGAACTCACATTCACACCTACGGGCAATTTAGAGTTGTCAATTAAACTACCATGCAAGTTTTTGGGATGTGGGAGGAAACCGGAGTGCCCGGCGAAAACCCATGCAGGCACGGGGAAAACATGCAAACTCCACACAGGCGGGGCCGGGGATTGAACCCCAGTCCTCAGAGCTGTGAGGCAGATGTGCTAACAGCACAAGCAGTTGTCAGCAATTACAGTGAACCCCGCTATTTTCAGGTGTTAGGGACCGAGCCCTGCCGTGAACAGTGAAAATCAGAAAGACTACTTTTTTCTACATGAAGCTCCTCAACTCACTTAAACAGTTTTGGCCCAAAGATGGCACCAGATGGCGCTAAATGCTTTGGCCTAAGCACAAAAGCAGCCAATAGGTGAGTTTTTCAGCTAATAATGGAGAGTATGTCCCAAATAAGAAATCTGTCAGTGGGCAAATTCGCGAATGCCAAACCGGGAATATGTAGGGATTCACTTTAAATCATGTGAAAAGATATAAAAGTTGGAAAAAAGGGTTTTTATTTGTTTGCCAAATGATGAGGTGGCTTGAAAACTCTGAATCATTCAGTTAAAACTTGAGCGAGCTGATGGATGAGGCTACTCTTCAAACTTTGGCCCCGATGGTAGTGTGACTAATGCGTCACCTGTGTCTTACATCTGGTTGTCGTTGTACTGTGGGGCCGAGTACTGATCCTGCATGGCGCCGCTGGCCGCCCCGATGGCGGCCTGCTGGGCGGCCTGTTGGACATGAGGGTTCTTCCAGGCCCCCGTGGTCCACTCCTCCTGCGCTTTGGTCATGCTGCCCCCGCTCCCACGGTAGAAGTTGTGGATCTGCAAGCACAGTGGGATCACAAGGTCTCTTACTTTATGAAAATCTAGGACTACTACAAGGCCTCTGACATCATTTTCCACACCATAAAATACACTTACTGGTCCGTCAATCTCATGGGCCGATACAAGAGCTGTATCACATATTCTGAGTTTTCATGATTTTGCTTTGATACACCAGTACAATGGATTTGAAATAAAGCAATCAAGATGTGCTTGAAGTGTGGACTTTGATGTTGCTCGTCTCTTGAAGGCTTGACATTTTATATTGACAGACATGTCATTCATCCAAAACTGATGTAAAACATTTTTGGGCCAATCAATCACTCTCATGAGCAGACAAAAGAATTAGCTAATGGTGGCTTCGGCTATTTTCTCCCACTTTTAAGCAATGCCCAGTGTCTGGCCGGGAAGAAGGACATGATTAAAGTAGCAAATAGTGGCTTTACAGTCTGGACATGGAGGGGTGAAGACTTGTTACGTCACAATTCAGCAAAATTTAGAACAGTCTCCACCTGTGACCTGGCAGCTACGCTGGCCTAAGATCTGACATTTTCAAGCCACACGGAAGCACTATCATGGCAAAGCCGAAAGGTAAGCAAAAGTGTTATGTTAGCATAGGTCAGAGTTAGCTTGTAATAGTAAGCATATGCTGGAATATTTAAGTTGTTGAAATGAAGATGGGGAATATTTTTTTTTTTGGGCCATGCGTCCGCTGCATGCGCCACATGCAATGATCTGGACACTATTCGACAAGTCTCAATTAACGGCATGGTGATGAAGTGCTGCTTCCATGAGTGAAAATACAATTAAATCAATAAAAGAGGGGTCGCTTTTCCTTCACACAATAGGCTAGTACAAGACGTAGCCTCAGCTGTAGAGGGGCGTGGGGTGAGCAATGGCTCATTTGTATGAAACAGAGCCGCCCCTCCAAAACTGAGTGATTTCAACCAAGATAACTGCGCTGTAATTCTTGATCCTTGGGGTATTTTGATGAAACCATATCACAGATATGCTATTAAGGTACAATCTTGAATACAGCTCTTGTATTGGTACTCATTTAGAATGTCGGGTGCATTAAGGATGAAGTGGGACTGCGGGCCATAACAGAAAATAGTCAGAATGAATATAAAAGGTTTGCTGTAAAAACTGTTGCATCTTACCTTAGTGAGGGCGATGAAGGACAACGAGGCCACGGCGGTGAACATGACAGTAGGCACCAACATAATCAGAGCTATCAATATATTGTAACTGAAGAAGGAGATAGTGGCCAACCAGCCGCTGAAAGGGGGATAAATGAAAAAAAAAACGTTTCATGCATAAAAATGACTCATGGTTTGATATAAGACAATATTATCATCGTTAGCACCCACTTGGCCATCTGGACGGTAAATGCCAATCATTTAGTGGCCTTAAACGTAGCAGCGGATGAAAAACTTTGCAGCATTCCACGCACACAGGTGTGTATCCAAACCGCGCGTGGTGACATTTCTAAAGTTTATGATGGCTGTCGTCGTCACGAGATTCATTTGCGGGCGTCGGGCCGAGTCAGGTGCTCGTTAACGGCCTCTAAAAATCTAATAACAGAGCCGTCATAAAACGTCTACGAGGCTAATTCCTAATGGTCCATCACTGTCATGTTAATGGCGGCGGCCGACATTGTGGGAAAAGCGTGTTTCATAGGGGAAAGCAGATTATATGGTCTGCTTTAAACACTTTTAGATAACTTTTATTTTATTCTATATTCTATTTTTTGGGCTATAATTTGAAATGGGGCTCTACTTTTAGGCTGCCTCTTACCACACTCCCCATCCTGGGATGCCGATGCTTTGAATGATGCTGATACCCACTTGAGCCATGAACACGAAGAAGAACAGCATGTAGTTGAACGAACTGTCACTCCTGAGGGGAAAATATGATTGAGAGGTTTACTGTTACAATTACATGTATTTAATACCTGTATGTACTGTACATTTTAGCCTAGTGGCATTCATATCTGACTTGAAAGTGTGAGAGGTGTCTGAAGTGTACTTAAATTTGTGCAATAGTGTCCCCTTCTGGACTATAGTGGTCCTAACACCCCACAATACTACAAGTAACGTACATTTAACTCATGAGGCAAAACAGCAAGTGGATGTTTTGGTGCCACTAGTAGAGTCCAAGAGGCTACTAGTGTGGGACACATGACTACTAGTTGATCTTTGTAGTGCTACTCGTGTAACACAATAGTTTACTAGTTAATTGTATACTAGTAAGCCTAAAGTGGCACTTGTAGTGGCCAAAACATTACTAATAAGACAGTCATTCAACTATTGCACTGAATTGTCTTATTAATGAGGACAAAGAGCGTAAACGTAATAAACCTTAAACTAGATATCAAGCATATTGAATAAATGCTCGACTACTTTCCATTGGCCACAACCTGTGACAGTCAATAAGATCACATACAAGGGCTGTAAATATAATAATGCTCCGGTATTATGTAGCTATTCATTCGACGATGTGTTGATTTTTGTTTGGTTGTCATTTGGTGTACAGAAACTGCATGTCTACCTGAAAGCCTTGTAAATGGGCCGGAACCAGCACACATACGAGCAGGGCGTGAACATCAGCAGCCATATGATTGACAGGCCAAAATTGGTCACGCCCCCTCCTCCGAACATCCACGCGAAGCAGCCCACGAGATTGACTGCCAGCGTGACGCCGTTTACTAAGAAAAGAGAATGGGGGGGGGAACAGCTGCCTAGTTTCGATCAAACTGATGCTACAAATCAGAATTCAACCAACACTTTAAAGTAAAACTATACCTCTAAAGTCACACAGAACTTCAGACTTTTATTTATTTATTTATTGCATCACACACCAAAAGATTAAATTTTGGTTTTTCTTTGGCTTTTGGAGGGTTTGGTGGGCCATTTACACTATTATTTATTATTAAGTATGGACTGCTGTTATTACAAAATACACAGTATTACGCAAGAGCACAGATGAGTGTCTCACAGAGCTCAGTTTAGTGAACTTTAAAGGACTTAGTTTGGGCATTTTGCTTTTTCTTTGGCGTTTTGCGGTGCTGTTGAAACATTCATCCCAAAATATGGACTGCTGTCATTTCTACTTTTTTGTGGTGATAGCGTTCGATCTTAGAAGTTTAATTTTATTTTCTTACGTAGAGTTTCATCACTGTTTCACTGGAAAAAACTAACAATGGCTTAGCATAGTTTTCAATTTAACTCTGGTGTGGTAAAAGCTTTATAGCAAACCTTTCTCCATTGCTTGTTTATGGTGTCATAAAACAATGAAGGCCAAAAAAAAAAAAGTGACACAAGTGCCCCCGCGAACCCCCCCACCCCCCGCCCCGAAAGAAAAACAAGGCCATCTGCTTGGCACTGTGAATTGTTAGCAAATAAACCAGAGCGAATGAAAAGAAACACATTGGACAGTCTATTATTGCAGGAGCATCCTTGTAAAGCATCTCGCTCTTCTCATGAGTGGAGGAGACGGCAAATTGAGATGATTAAATCTCTTAAATAAAGCTCTTGAAACATTTAGCCACACTCACACATCCACAGGTGATACATTTTCTTGCACAAGCTGCGGTGCTGCTCGGGGATCTCATCAAAGTCCTGGTAGAAGCAAGGCTTGAGCGGAATGAAGCCGGGCAGTGGCGGGAAGTTGGGCTCTGCGAAATGAATGTCAGAGACAGTGCAACTACATGGCAGGACAGGAGAAAGATGCATAAGCAGTGTATTGTAGTAGGGGCATGTTAGTACTTACCAGCCATCGCAATATGAGATGCACTTCCAATCCAGTCGCTTAAGCCTGTCACAAGGGAGATAAGATATGGCAAGCTGTGGCACGATTCAAGAGGATAAAATGCAATACAATACAATACGATATGATACCCTACGATGCAAATACGATGCTATGTGGTGTGATGTGATACAATATGATACCCTACAGTGCAATGAGAGGTGAACTAATTCGATATGATTCGATACGATACGATTACGACACAATACAATATTAGACGATGTGATATGACACTAAACTATGACATGATAACGATTTCACACATTATTGTGCGATGCAATATGATAGGTGAAGCTGGGGGACACCACCTCATCTACACACACCACCATCACTGGGGTGCCCCAAGGATGTGTCCTCTCTCCGCTGCTCTTCTCTCGTTACACGAACGACTGCACCTCAACGCACCCAGCTGTCAAACTCCTGAAATTTGCAGACGACACCACAGTCATCGACCTCATCAAAGACGATGACGAGTCAGCGTATCAACAGGAAGTGGAGTGGCTGGAGCTGCGGTGCGGCCGACACAACCTGGAGCTGAACATGCTGAAGACTGTAGAGATGATCGTGGACTTCAAGAGGCATCATTCGCCACAGCTGCCCTTCACAGTGTCCAACTGCCCTGTGTCAACCATTGGGACCTTCAAGTTCCTGAGAATTACTCTCAGGACCAGAAGTGGGAGACCTAGATCAACTCCATCGTCAAAAAGGCTCAGCAGAGGATGTACTTCCTGCGGCTTCTGAGGAAGCACAGCCTGCCACAGGAGTCGAATCAGTCCTGTGTTCATCCATCACAGTCTGGTTTGGTGATGCCACAGAAAAAGGACAAACTCGGACTGCAACGGACAATCAAAACTGCTCAAAAAATTGTCGGTACCCCCCCTATCTACCTGTTGAGGACTTGCACACTGTCAGAACTAAGACAAGAGCATGCAAAATCCTCTTGGACCCTCCACATCCTGGTCACCACCTCTTCGAGCTCTTCTCCACAGGTAGGCACTATGGAACAATGCAAACTAGAAGTAGCAGACATTCCAACAGCTTCTTCCCTCTTGCCGTTAACTTCTTAAACAGTTAACTTACAATTCCATTGTAACATGTTACCAATTTTGTCTTGAGATATTTGTCACATCTCTGTCGGGACAAATTTTACATTATTCGTGCACTCACTGTAGTACTCTCGCCACTCTGCACTCCTTGCATATCTGTTGTTAACCAATACTGGCCACTCATGTGATTGAGAAGTATCTGCACCATTTGCACAATTGACACAGTTCAAGATTATCGCACTACTAGTCACTTTAAACTGCATACATTTCTTGAAGTCTCTGTGCCATTTGCACAATGGTCAAGGTACCAGACTATTGTTCAATTAGTCATTTCAAACTGCTCTAAATTGCTAGAGGACTCTGCATCATTTGCACAATTGTCAAAAAAGCTATCGGCATTACCACATTACTGGGAACCTTTTATTGCTCAGTGACTGTATTTTTATTTGTTTATGTCTCAAAAGTATTCTCTGTCAATTGACTGTCTGTTGTCGTACTACAGCTGCTACCACTACCAGTCAAGCTGAAGGAGTCCTGTCGGGCCTTTTCTGCCTGTGGGACTCCTGAGACAGCTGATGGGTATCGGCTGGCCAAGCGGAATGCAGCTTCTCGGTGGCAAGGCCCCGGGGGTGGATGAGATTCGCCTGGAGTTCCTAAAGGCTCTGGATTTTGTGGGCTGTCCTGGTTGACACGCCTCTGCAACATCACGTGGACATTGGAGACAGTGCCTCTGGTTTGGCAGACTGAGGTGGGGGTCCCCCTTTTTAAATGGACTGCACTTATATCGCGCTTTATCTACACCATCACAGTGCCCAAAGTGCTTTACAAAGCCTCACATTCACCCATTCACACATACATTCATACGGTTTGGTGGCCTCAGTATTCCATCTCTGCTTTTGCCGATGATGTGGTTTTGTTGGCTTCATCACGCCATGACCTCCAACTCTCACTGGAGCGGTTCGCAGCTGAGTGTGAAGCGGCTGGGATGAAAATCAGCACCTTCAAATCTGAGACCATGGTCCTCAGTCGGAAAGGGCTGGCGTGCTCTCTCCAAGTCGGGATGAGATCCTGCCCCAAGTGGAGGAGTTCAAGCATCTTGTGGGCTTGTTCAGGAGTGAGGGAAGAATGGAACAGGAGATCGACAGACGGATCGGTGCAGCCTCTGCAGTGATGTAGACATTGTATCGGTCCATTGTGGTGAAGAAGGAGCTAAGCCGATAGGTGAAGCTCTCAATTTACTGGTCGGTCTACATTCCTACCCTCACCTATGGTCAGGAGCTGTGGGTCGTGACCGAAAGAGCAAGATCCAAGATACAAGCGGCCGAAATTAGTTTCCTTCGCAGGGTGTCCGGACTCTCCCTTAGAGATAGGGTGAAAAGCTCGGTCATCCGGGAGGGGCTCAGAATAGAGTCGCTGCGCCTCCACATTGAGAGGAGCCAAATGAAGTAGCTGGGGCATCTGATTAGGATGCCTCCTGGACGCCACGCTGGTGAGGTGTTCCGGGCATGTCCCACTGGGAGGAGACCCCAGGGATGGCCCAGGACACGCTAGAGAGACTGTCTCCTGACTGGCCTGGGAACGCCTCGGGATTCTTCTGGACGAGCTGGATGAAGTGGCTGGGGAGAGGGAAGTCTGGACATCCCTGCTAAAGCTACTGCCCCCGTGACCCAACATCGGATAAGTGGAAGAAAATGGATCGATGGATGGAAAAGAGCCCAATTTACTTTCTCTGAGTCCTTGCTAATAAATTTAAATCACTTAGCCTATAAAGCTGGCTGTGTCAGAGGTGAACAGGTGAGTAATTGCACTACACTGACCTTTAAAAAAATACTCTGCAATGCACTGAATTCACAATAATTGAACCGCGATATAGGCGGCACGGTGGCCGACTGGTTAGAGCGTCAGCCTCACAGTTCTGAGGTGCGGGGTTCAATCCCCGTCCCCGCCTGTGTGGAGTTTGCATGTTCTCCCCGTGCCTGCGTGGGTTTTCTCCGGGCACTCCGGTTTCCTCCCACATCCCAAAAACATGCATTAATTGGAGACTCTAAATTGCCCGTAGGCATGACTGTGAGTGCGAATGGTTGTTTGTTTCGATGTGCCCTGCGATTGGCTGGCAACCAGTTCAGGGTGTACCCCGCCTCCTGCCCGATGACAGCTGGGATAGGCTCCAGCACGCCCGCGACCCTAGTGAGGAGAAGCGGCTCAGAAAATGGATGGATGGATGAACCGCGATATAGTGAGGGCTTACTGTACTGCATTTGAGTTATACCAGATTAGTTGGACGCCATATCTTGTGCTGTTCACAGCCTCTCGGGGGCATATTTTTGTTCATTCTTGAGGATTGTAACGATATGCTGCATTAACTAGTCATATAGTCTTCTACTCATTTCACACGGTGTGATTTAGGCGTCTGACAGCGGGAGGGCGGCTCAACAAGCAGCCGCCATTAAATCATGGGAGGGATTTTATGCACTCTCTCGCATGCTAAAATGTCCCTTATAATAATTACCACACACAATGCATCCACACCACACTTCAGGGAAATAGGCCTAAAAAAGAAAGCAATGTAAAGAGGACTTATGGACAGAGACATAATCTTCTTACCTTCTCTTTCAGGGGGCAGTATCCCCGTCTGGCCTCAACACGTCAGGCGTACACCGGAAGGCCTCGCAGGGTTGGGTGAATGTGCAAAAAAACACTTAAGTGCAATCAGATATCTAAAAAAGCAAGAGGATGAGTCAATTATAGTACGTACAGGGGACTGTACGGCCTGGTTGAATCTCAAGTAGTCAACGCCTCTGACCAGTCAATCAAGCTTCCTCTAAAAACCAATGGGTGGGATTATTCTAATCCCTCATGGCCCCGCCTCTCTGTCCATGGTGCTGAACTCAGAGGTAAACTGCAGAGTTGTTAATACAGAAAACATTTACACCGCAAAAATTAAAATCTAATCAAGATTAAAAAATATAAAATCAGGGGAAAATATGCTTGTTCTTTGTCTGCTAAAATATTTCTTCTTACCCGGGCACAGTTTTCGTGGAAGTTTTCACTTTCTTTCAGCATCTTTTTCCTTAAAAATCTTAATAAGGTAGGCCTATTTATCTTTTTAGGATTTTATTACTGATTATGAAAAAGTGTAGGTTAAAATAAGAAATGCCATAATTCTACAGGTGTAGACTATACATACACTATTTGTAAGTAATTTAATACATCAATGTCGGGAGTGTGGGTTAAAATGTTTACATTCTTTAAGAAATCAAATTTTTTATTTGCTTAAATGAAGTCATTTCCTAACTTTTTTCTTGTTCCTCAAGAAGGGTTAGTTCTTTTTAAGATATAAAAGACATTGTTACATATTGTGTTTAACAAAACCTATCAATTAGTTACCTTGTCGTATCCATTCATTGATTTTCTATAATACTTTGTTTTATAAAGGTTCGACACTTTTCATTGTTTGAATGGAAAAGTCCATGCCTGAATCTAAATGGTACTAGTGTCAAGTCTTGATCATCTTCTACCATCCCGGAATTAGAATCAGTTTTTATTGGCCAAGTATGCTACAATACACACAAGGAATTTGTCTCCAGTAGTTGGAGCCACTGCAGTATATGACAACAAACAGCCACTATGGCAAAATATACATTTAGGACATTAAAAAACATAATTATGGAGAGTCATTGAGCAATGGAAATGTACCACTAGTGTGGTGTTGCTGATATAATGGCAATTTTGCAAATGATCTAGAGTCCTCAAGCATTTGCCTGAAAACACACTTTGTTACCTTAACAGTTTAGCCTTAGTGTAGTACAATGAGTGGAAGTTGCCTTAACACTGCTTTAGTCATGGACGATACTTAAGGTATAGTAGGAAATTGTGATTACTTCTTTTTGCCAAGTGAGGTCACTGTTTCACTGCGAATGACCAGAGTCATTCGCAGCGAGTATGTGCACATGAGTATGTGCACATGCTAATGTGAGCAAATACCAAAGCCTGCCTTTACAAAGAGAATATGATGAATATTGATTAATTTAATATATATATGTTTGTTAGTGAAGTTCTATTCTCGTTGCAGGTTTAAAAAGTAGAAACAACTAAATATTGTTTTCCAGTAAGTATAAATCCTTGAACAAGATGTAGCGAAGACACAAAAGGTGAGACACATTTGAGCTTTGGAAAAGAAGAGGGGGAAAGGAGGGAAGAATAGAAGGCTAAAGGAAACCAGGAAGAAAATTTAAAAAGCAAAAAATGTAAACAATATGTTGGGTATGGTCTTAGGTCTTCTCTGTAGGGCATGTTTGAAAGAACATATGAAGACCTGCTTGGAAGATGTTAGCTAAGGGTTACGTTTTCTTTATATATATATATATATATAGTTTTTTTTTCGCCATATCATGGGATTTTGAGTGTATGCTGTATTTTTTTTGTGGTAAAATAATCACTTCCTAGCCTAAATCATTACAACTGTAAAGAAAAAAGAAAAAAAGAAAATTTCATTTTAACACCTATTACAAGGAATAAAATGTACTCTATGGTTAAGAGTTTAAAATGTTTTCAATCCCATAGAAAGTTTTTTGTTTATAAGAGCATTTAAATGAAATGAGAAGAGCCGAGGCAGCACGGTGCACGACTGGTTAGCGCATCTGCCTCACAGCTCTGAGGACCGGGGTTCAAATCCCGGTCTCGCCTGTGTAGAGTTTGCATGTTCTCCCCGTGCCTGCGTGGGGGTACTCCGGTTTCCTCCCACATCCCAAAAACATGCACGGTAGGTTGATTGAAGAGTCTAAATTGCCCGTAGGTGTGAATATGAGTGCGAATGGTTGTTTGTTTCTATGTGCCCTGCGATTGGCCTGCGACCAGTTCAGGGTGTACCCCGCCTCCTGCCCGAAGATAGCTGGGATAGGCTCCAGCACGCCCGTGACCCTAGTGAGGATAAGCGGAACGGAAAATGGATGGATGGATGGATGGAGAAGAGCCGCTTTGAATGGTGGTGAATGAAGTCGCCTGTAAACACAGCCACAGCAGCACCTTGGTAAATTGAAATATCATTCCATGGTTATCATCACATATGTCTACCTTTCTAGCTCTCTCTACATATATCTATCTTTCAATCCATCCATCTAAAAATGCATAGTGGTATAAACGATCACAATAAATACCACTGATCGTCATCTTCTGCAAATGTCTGCACAAACTCCACACTGTATTTTTTATGTGTAATATGTTGACTACACATGAAGTCATTAGGCTGCCCCTCATTAAATTATTCATAGTCATAAGCATCAGAACCATTATCACCGCATGGTTACTATCCATTGCGTATGCATGTATGATTCAAGTAGAACACACTTTTGAGAGCTGAGAAAAAGCTGGCTGTGTTGTCATCATTTCGACACACAAACACACTCTAAACATGTGCCCGGTCACCCCTCCAATGAGCTCATGTGTCCCGCCATCTCGGATGCCATGGAAACACCTTTCCTCTGGACCAGGCGTGCTGTCCGGGGGGAGTTTTATCCACTGCAACGCTTCAGTAAAAGGAGGTGGAATAACACATTTCAATATTAAAATATGCACCATGCACCATAGCGTACTGTTGTTTGTTCACCGTAGCTGATTGAACCCAGTGACAAATAATTGTTGTCCATCACTCTAAAACCATTCATCCATCCATTTTCTTTACCGCTTATCCTCATTAGGGTCACAGGTGAGTTGGATCATATCCCTGATGACTTTGGATGAGAGGTGATCGCCAGCCAATCGCAGGGTACATAAAGACAAGCAACCATTCACACTCACATTCACACCTATGGACGATATCGAGTCTTCATTTAACCTACCATGCATGGTTTTGGAATTTGGTAGAAGGTCGGCATATCCGATCTGAGCTCAGATTCAAGCTAGCAACCTCAAAATCGTGAGTCAGATATGCTAACCACTCCTTCACTGTGTTGCCCATTATTCTGAATTTTTTTTAAACATTAGCTTCTATCAGGAATTGCAAGAATGAACTATTACACTGGGGAACAATTTGAAAAAAAAATTCTGTTGAGTTAGCGTTTTATGCTGATTAAAACTAAAATTGGCATGCTGATTCAAAAATTGCAGTCAGTTTTATTCTAGCACGTCAAGTTTTTTCTCCATAGCTTCCTCATCAGATAAGCAAAATTCCACTGATAAACTGTAATAAGACTTGCCAGCTGATTACGATTGGACTCATCTACAGCTACGTGGCAACTTGTTTGTGCAATCACAATTGAGACAGTGCGGTGCGAGGTGTGTGCCGCTTCCAATACGTCAGTACAATAAATATCGGCAAACGGAAAGCTAGCATAGTAGGAATTAAGAGGATTTGTGCCATATCCTTTATAAAACATAATGGTGTTCAATAAACATTGCAGTCATGCCTGTTTCTTTCATTGTATGTCAATATTTGAAATGTTTTATAAAGAACGCACATATCTGTTAAATACAGTATTTTTCATATTTTTTTTAAGAAAACGGGGGATCTATAGTTCAAAAACTTGACGTGATAGAGAAAAACAGACATCCGTTTTGGATTCCGCACCCAAAAATTTGTTAAAAACATCTGTCAGACCTAAATCAACAAAAATTGTGGTCACCAGTGATGTATTATGTTTAGCAATGGTTTTTTTTTCAACTGCAGAGAATACTAATGTTATTAGACATAAGACTTTTATTACTGTACCATATGTGTACAAATACATTTTATAATAATATTCCATATTATATCCACATTTTTTCCACATACAAGTAATGATACTCATTTTTTTAGACCTTTATATTTATTTCAAATTTTATTTTATTTTAAATTAAAATTTAAACTTGTGGCAGGGCTGCACGGTGGCCGACTGGTTAGAGCGTCAACCTCACAGTTCTGAGGACCCGGGTTCAATCCCCGGCCCCGCCTGTGTGGAGTTTGCATGTTCTCCCCGTGCCTGCGTGGGTTTTCTCCGGGCACTGCGGTTTCCTCCCACATCCCAAAAACATGCATTAATTGGAGACTCTAAATTGCCCGTGGGCATGACTGTGAGTGCGAATGGTTGTTTGTTTCTATGTGCCCTGCAATTGGCTGGCAACCAGTTCAGGGTGTACCCCGCCTCCTGCCCTATGACAGCTGACATAGGCTCCAGCACGCCCGCGACCCTAGCGGCTCAGAAAATGGATGGATGGATGGATGGATGGAACTTGTGGCAGGAATTATCATATTATATTTGATCATATTTTAAATTCAGTTTTTTTTATTACAGTGTTTAATTTGAAATGAGATATCATATCTAACATTATTGTGTCCACATTCCTCTCACATACAGTATAAGCTATCCTACTTAAAATGTAAGTACTCTCTCTTTATATTGAGAAAGGCGTGTTTTTAGGGGAAGAGGTGGTACTGCAACTCTCGGGAAGTTGTTGAAGGGACTGTGTAGTTTCAAACGTTTGGGAAAAGCACCCATTTTTTGCGTGCGCCTACAGGATGTTGAAGGTAGTGTGTGGCATAAAATTGATGGGAAAGGCGGAGAAAGACCATTCTTTTAGGGTATGTGAGGGTTAGAGGGGATGTTGAAGAGAATGCATGGCTTAAAACCTTTGGGAAAGGCTTATAAATGCACCCTGTTTTTAAGATGTGTGTGGGAAAGAGGTTGTGTGCCAACACTATTGATTTGTGAAGGGGGTGCATAGCTTTAAGCACTTGGGAAAGGCACCTTTTTTAGGGCGTGTGTGTTCACGAACTCTTGGGAAGTTGAAGTGGGTTCATGAGTTGTGGGAAAGACGGGGAAAGGCACCATTTTCCTTTGGGTGTGTTTGGGAAGGGGGGTGCACCACCTCAGGATGTTGAACGGTGCTGGGATATGGGCTGAAAATCTTGGGAAAGGCATCCTTTTTATGGAATGCATGGGAGAAAGAGTTAGTGTGCTAACTTTGTCAGGATGTTGAAAAGGGGTGCCTGGTTTAAAACATTACTTAATTGCACACTTTTTTTTTAAGGCAATGTGTGCAACAGAGGTGGTGCATCAACTCTGTTAGAAGGGGCTGCGTGGCCCTAAAATGTTTGGAAAATGCATCCTTTTTTTGCGATATGTGTGGAGAAGAGTTGGTGAGCCAGATTATGTTTTAGGGTGTTGAAGGGTGTGTGTGGCTTAAAACATTGGTAAAAGGCTGGTAAAGGCATCCTTTGTTAGGGCGTGCACTGGCAGGCGGTGGAGTGTCAAGTAACTCTATGGCGATGTTGAAGAAATTGCGTGGCTCAACTAATTTGGCAAGTACACCTTTTGTAGATGATGGAGGAAGAGTTGGTGTGCCGTCTTTGTCAAGCTGCTGAAAGTGATATGCGGCTTAAAACATTTCTGAAGTGTACCATTTCTTTTGGGGTGTGAGTGTCGGGAACATCTTGGGACGTTGAAGGGGGTGCGTGGCCTCGGTTGTACCCTCGGACTGCTTTTTATTATTCACCACATAGTGCGATGTACTGCTTCATGAAACAATGGAAGCAGATCCATTTACTCCCCTTTGAAAGAAAAACAACAAAAGAGAAGTGGGGGGAAATTAGAGCTTGACCACAATCGCATGGGACACAGTCATCCTGTAATAATTCACATTTGCTTTCATCAGACACCTGGGAAATGCATGCATCCCATTTCATTTCATCAGACCAAATCAATCTTGCATCATCGCAAGGATTTGCATGTGTTATATTACCAAAGCGAGTGCCTCCATTAGAGCCTTTAATCATGGTGTCCTTGCTTACAGTTAACAGACGAGTATGGGGATTTGCCACACTAATGTGCTTTGTACTGCCTTGGCTATACAGCTCGAGAGGGTATTTGGTGCACTTGAATTCAGATGGAAGCAGCGGTACTGTATAATACACGTACACTGGCTTATCATCACTTTGTTTCCTTGAGGATGCGGTCTTTGTGTGGAAGGCAGGCAGGCCTCTTCCACCCGCGTCGCTGGCTGCCCGCGATGTGTTTCCATGTATGAGTCAGTGAAGCCCTCAGCACTCAGTGGCTGATTGATTGGGATGCACACCACCAGGCACCCCGCCCTTCCTCTTCCTCTTCTTCCTCCTTCGGCCCAATCTTGTTTTTTAATAGACTGCCCAGTCCTTCTAAATGTGCCTTGCTCGCACCAGAGATATTTACTGATAAATTGATATATGAATAATTAATAGGGGGCAAGCTAAAGGTTTCAAGTAGTCATCGCCACTGGATATGTTTTAGGGTATGTGCAGCTTGGACTCATGTGGAAGTGAGATTTATAGGTTGTGTGCGTGTGTGTGTGTGGGGGGGGGGACACCCTTTCTTTGGATGCCTGGGTTAAAATGCTTGGGAAAGGGTGGAAAAGTCAAAATTTTTTTAGGTTGTGTGTGGGGAACAGTGGTTGCACCGACTTTGTTGTTATGCTGTTGGAGTGGGTGAGTGGCTGAAAAAGTTTGGAAAGGAGGAAAGAAGCAGTGTTCAAACTCTGTCAAGATCTTGATGAGTGTGCGTAGTTTAAAACAATTAGCAAGGCTGTGCTTGGAGGAGAGGGGTTGCACCTACTGTGTTTGGATGTTGAAGGGGTTAGTGTCGCTTACAAACTTTGGGAAAAGCAGGGTATCATTTTTAAACTATCTGCATGTTGAAGGGGTGTGCAGCTTAAGAAGTTTGAAATGCACCCTTTTCATCCGGTGTGCGTGTGGGGAAGAAGGGGAACTCCAACTTGTGCTGGGACATTTCAAATATCTGGAAAAGACCGGGAAACGCTCCCTTAGGGTGTCTGTGGTTAAGAAAGGTTTGATCAACTCCGTCGGGAGGTCGATTAGGGTGCGTGTTTTTTTGTTTTTTTTGATGGTGCTTGTGGGTGAGAGAGGGCAGAGTTGGCTCACACTCTGTCAAGAAGTTGAAATGGCTAATGGAAAAGGTACCCTTCTTCTTACGGCGTGTTTGACAAGAGTGGGATGTCCTTTTTTTAGGGTGTTAGTGGGCAGTTGAAAGGGCTGCATTTGGAAAAGCAAATCTTTTTTATTTGAAATTCATTATCATTGTTATTATTATTGCTCAAGTGGACCTTAAGCCAGCCAGTCAGTTTGTCTGGCAACGTGCACACCACCCCACGCACGAGCATGTAGCACGTGTGTGTGTGCGTGTGTGTGTGTGTGTGTGTGTGTGTGTAGCAGCAGGCAGAGCCACACAGCACCGCTCCCACCACCACACGCCACTCTTCAACGTCGGCTCCTAACATGGCGTTGACTCGCCGAGGGACACGACGCCTCTTCCACCCGCGTCGCTGTTATTGTTGTTGTCGGGAGTACTAGAAAAGCGTGGGAGTGGGGCGGCGGGCGCTTTAAGCGTGGGGTGAGAGACTACAAAAAAAAAAAAAAAAAAAAAAAAACCCGCGCAGACAATAGCGGATTGACTACTCGGGGGTAAAAAGAACATGCACTGCATGTGGCTGTGACGGTACAGACACGGACGAGGAAACCCACGCTACCCCACTGGTGGACCCCCCTTCCCCACCAAAAGGCTGTACATGGCGGTGGAGAGCACCCCTTGGCTCATCTGTGTGCTTTTGCTCTTTTGCGCTCCATCCAAGCAAGGTAAATACTATATACAGCATTCCCATCCATACGCATGCTTTTACTATTACCATATATATATATATATATATATATATATATATATATATTTTTTTTATTGAAAGTGCAAGTGCATGGAGAAGGGGGGCTCATGTGCACCTTGCACCGTGCAGGACGATACTGTACAATACTCTTGAATACTCTTGTGCTGGCCAGTGTAGCGCGTGCATGCATTTTGTGTCCCGTACAGGAGTTGCAGCACATTGCCTGCAAAAAGAGCAGCGAGTGAGCTTCCAAAGCACGCTGCGATCAAGTTTTTGCAATGGACTCACTTGTAGTTGCTCTTATTTAGGGGTACAATCATACAGTATATTGAATTTGACAAGTTCTTTTATTTTTCTTTCTTTTGGGAGGGGATATATCTAGTTCATGTCATTTAAAAGTCAATTTTTATTATTATTGTGCAGTATAGCAGAGGTGGCATAAGTACTCCCACTCTGTACTTAGAAGTCCAAATACATGCGTAAAAAAAAGATTGGTAAAAGTAGAAATCCTGAATCAACTGCTGTACTTAATTACAGTAAAATAGTCCATCACTCTGAAAGTACTTAAACTTTTTATTTCGAGGTACAATGGTGCGTCATATATCGGATAGAACAAGCAAATAAAGTACGTAGTTCACATACAGTACTGCAAAGGTAACAAAAGTACACATGCTCTGTACTTGGGTTGCCAGTTGTGTGAAAAAGAAAGACTTAAAAGTAGAAGTACTCATTCAACTCTTGTACTTGGATAAAAGTAAAAAAAATAAAGAAAATACTGACTCTGAAATGTACTAAAGTAAAAAAGTACAAATGAATGTTTACTGTGAATAATACACCATGCCTTATAAATATCGGTTCAATAGCATGCCATATAATTGGATACTTGTGTACAAGTACTGACTCTAAATTAGACCTATGTACAATGTACTTGTACATAAGTACAATAACTGTACTTGCATATAAAAGTAAAACTGTCAATTACAATACCCGTTTTGCTAACTTGGTACAAGAAAAAACAACTTCTGCACACAAAATAGATTCCCTCTTTTATAGCAATGGTGCCCGTAATTAGAAGAATAAGAAAAAAAAAAATCACATTACATGTCACAAGTTGTTGTTTAAGAACTAGCTAGCGCTGGCTTCACTTTTATGTTATCAAAATGTTGTTCCGCTATGTATGCTAACATTGTGAACTGAGTAACAAAAAATGCTCAATTTAATTAAAACACTTTACTTGTAAGTGTTTTTTTTCAGATTAGAGAGAATTTTTTTTAACGCCAGGAGCTAGTCGATTTTTGGCTGGCACAAGATGCGAAGCATTCACAAATCACCACCAGTCATTCTTGTAGCCAACAACATCAAACTATTCACTTAAATAAGTTTTATTCTCTGAATCGGTCGCCGTCGTCGTTAATGTGCTTCACGTTCCTTCATGTCACTGCTGTCATCCATTTTCCCCGCATTACGAGTCCCCAAGATCTCAATCATCAAGGTCTCAACAGCGGTTGACTTTACTTCTCTCTAATTATGTCCTTTTTTTTTTTTATGTCGAGGAATAAAAAGGAAAGATATTTCAAATATAGGGAGTAAAAGTAAAATCAGAAAAATTAATACAAGTACATTGACAAACTACAGTTAGAGGAGTAATACACACTGACGGAGTGATTTTTTTTTATCTTTAAAAATTAAAATTGTAATTAGCTAAAGATTACAACAAAAACAGTTTCAGTCCTCTTCATTTGCTTTGCCATAACCTACTTATATAAGATGTATTTTGTTTAATTCTGTTCAACATGGGACCTTAAAGTAAAAAAAAAAAAAAAAAACAGTCACCAAAAGTCACTGAAAAGCCAAGCAAAAATGAAACAGTCAGTTCCTGTGGGACGAAAAGAAAAGAAAGAAAAGAAATTGAAGCCACAGTGACAGGAGTAAGACGTGCCAGCCGAATATTTTTTTATTTTTTTTTGTAATTTGGGAAATAAAAAAAGAAAAACATCACTTTCAGTTTTCCTGATATATCATATACATCCCACAATCAAATAAAATCAAATATGATTCATTGTAAAATTGCATATAACCAGAATTTCTCTGAATCTCTTTCTGGATTCTGTCAATTGTTGCTAAGCAGAGGTTATTGGGGCACAATCATGCCCCCCCTTAAGTTAAACAACCAACATAACAATCATGCCATCTTTGGTATTGAAAGGAAAACCCAGAAATAATGTTGACCTGCAACTGGATCGAATAATGAAGTTCACGATTGAATCACTGCTATGTGTTGTATATAAAACACGGTATGAGAGCAAAACAGAAGCAGCGTGATCATGCAGGTGCCAATGTCCTGGAAAATATAAGATTTTCCGTGGAGTCCAATCAATAGTTTGTGCATTAGTCTTCAGCAGGGGTACTCCGACATACAAATCTTTAAAAGCCACAAATATATTTTTTCAGTAAATCAAAAGTCCATTTATTGAGGTCAGTCAGGCCGTATGTGATAATACAGTAATATTCACAACAGAATGTCATTTTTCATTCAAAATAACAACAACAAAAATACAAACTAAAATGAAATGTAATTTCCATTTTGACACGTCAAACACCCTCTTTGACCCATTATAATACCTCACAAACACCATCAGCTGAGTGTCATCAGGGGAAAAGTGGACTCATCCAAAACACCATGCATTTTTTTGTTGCTGTGGAATCCGAGAGCGTGATTTGCTTAATTCTAGCTCTCATTTCCTCATTTGTTATGCCTTCAAAGATTGTTTCAATCACGTCATCTGAGAATGGCTTCTTCCCAAAATCCACACCACTCCAAGTGACCACACTGTTTCTTTGCTCTTTGTTGTGAAAAAAATTCTGCTTGCAGCTTGATTTGACGATTTCAGTGCTTTTCATTTTGTTGTTCGTACCTCTGAATTTTGAGTTAATGTCTCCTAAAAATTCCTACGCTCCTATTGTCTCATGCTTTGCCAGCCTCACATAAACAATGATTAGGTTGGTTTATGACGAACTGCGATGTACAAAGTGCAGTGTGGCTTACGGCCATACTACTACTTTGAGAACACCCGATAGCTTCAGCTCTTGGAAAGGGCCTTAACAGTTCGGGGGCCACAAATAGGCCACTTTTAGGCACCGTAATTAACTTCTATTCCCTTCATGTGGAGCTGCAGTGTTGAATCAGGTAATTGCTCAGGCAATTTATTGTGATGTAAAGCAGTTTGTGTTCCTGCTTTCATAAGCTGCACACACTGGAGGTGTGAGTCGGAAATGGTGTGTGTGTTTGTGTGTGTGTGTGTGTGTGTGTGGGGGGGGGGGGGGTTAGGAGTGGTTTGATGCAAGCATAAATGCCAGATCTTTTATAAGATCCCTCTGAGAGCTGACATTGAGAGACGTGGCGGCGATTGTGACCAGGGAACATTGTCGGTTGCGGAGGAAAAATCTTCCATGAGTGGGTGAACGACCATAACCATGACCTGCTCAGAATATCAGCGCATGACGGCAGTCTTGCAGGGTCTGGAGAAAGGCGAGCAGTGATTGAAAGTTGCGCAATGTTCTAAAGTGGTTGCAGAATAGTACCCTTATTTATAGAGAGGTGAAATGTACACACTTGTGTTAATGTCTATTCAAGATCCAATTGCTTGTGTCTGTTTTGAGGCTTTTTTTGTAAGGACATTTATACACCTGTCCCTAATAAAAGCAGGAAGCAGAATGGAGTAGTAGGGGTGATTCTGAAGCAAGGCTATGCAGACTTGCAGATAGGGAGGGATGGAAAAAGAGAGAACAATTCATTGTCACAGGTACTGTATAAGCCATAATTAACTGCTAATGTAATATTAAATGTTTAAACATTAAACACTACATTTTGTTCACAAATGACAGCATATGGCGGCTAGCGTAAGAAGCAAGCGTGGCAGTAGACCCCTTCATTCAGCGCTCCTCCTTGTCAAACAGCCCCAACATATATCAGTAGGCCGATAATATTCTTTCTAAGACAATATATTTTCCCAAAAACTGCCACACTAAACGATCATTTTTTTTAATGCCCCTGAAATCATGAAAAATAAGGCCCGCCCACATTATTATTATTATTATTATTATAGTTTTTGTTGTTGCTTTTTTTTGGCTTTTAAATAATTATTGTTGTTATTATTAATATTGTTGTCATTATTATAATTTCCTTTGTTGTTACTCTATTAAATTGTTTTTCTTTACTCTGTGATAGACTTAACACCGATCTGATCGGCTTCATCGGTATCGGCCGATAATTAGCCTTTTATGCTGATTGGCTGAACGGCTTTAACGTCATAATTCGCCGATCCGATCAATGACGTCATTGATCAGCTCCGTAAAAGGTATTTACGCCGCGTCGCCATCGAGTACAGTATATTTGAATCCAAAAGCTAGTTTATTTTTAGCCCTGTCATGTGTCTTTTGACGTAGTATTGTAAATAGCTGACAACCAATAAAGTTATTACAAAAATAAAAACATGCCGGCGGTTAGGGACAGATAACACGTAATGCCTGGATCAGACTACAAGACAAATTTTGTCTTTCACAATTGGACTACATTCTTTGAAGGGGAGCAATACTTTCAGGAATCACAATACAAATGGTTCTATTTGGACTTTACACCGATCTGACCGGCCTGATCGGTATCGGCCGATATTTAGCATTGTATGCTGATCGGCTAATCGGCTTTAATGTCATAATTTGCCGATCTGATCAATGACGTCATTGATCGACTCCGCAAAAGACATTTACTCCGTGTCGCCATCTTGCACAGTACATTTGAATCCAAAACCTTGTTTATTTTTAGCCTTGTCGCGTGTCTTTTGACGTAGTACTGTAAATATCTGACGGCCAATAAAGTTATTTAAAAAAAAACATGTTGGCGGTGTGGGACAGACAACACGTCTGAGACAGACAACACGTAATGCCGGATCAGATTACAAGACAAATTTGCTCTTTCATGATGTCAGACTACTGCAATAAAATCTTGTGTTCCGATTCCACCGCATCCCGTCTTTTACGATCACTGGGCTTTATATTGTCAACTCAAACGCGACTGGATACACTCATTACCATGGCGACGACAACAACAATGGATCGAGTTGTGTGTGTTATAAGAAGAAAATGGGGAAAAAACGTGTGGTGGTGGTCACCGGTGCTTGGGAGAGGACTTTCATTCAAGGATTGCTTGAGGTGTGTTCACGTACTTTTAATACGATACAGCTCGCCAGCAGGCAAGAAAACGTTACGGAGCCTAGCAGGCTAGTGCTAGCACTGACGGTTGTACGAAAACATGCCGGCGTTCTGTCGAATCATGCTCTGAAGTTTTGGTGTGTGTGAGTTTTTTTAAACTCGGTGATTGGCTCCAAAAATCCTGATCATTTTAAGCCTACTCTGTGATATGGATCCCCTGGGTCTGAAAAAAAAAATAAAGAGCTGCCAGACTAGCGTGGTTTACATGGAGGTTTACACCTCAAGCGGAATAAACAGGCCGATTCTGAATGGAATTTAATTCGGTTTCACAGGGGTCAAATATTCCTTTTGCCAAACCGATCAGAAGTAAATTTTCACAATATATACCATCATTCAGACTGCGCAAGCTTTGTCTTGACATAAATGCGCAATGACATCATTGTTTACGCACAACGTAAATATGACGGCTTCCGACGGAGCTCGTATATCGTAGATCTTGTTTTTAACTACTTACAAGTTGTTTTTAATCAAGTGTTTTTTTAAAAATGAACATATAAAAACAATACCAACTACCGTGCAGACGAGACGACGCACCATCTTGATAAATACGTGACGTTCACGACGACATGTGCATGTCTCACGGCTGTTCCGACTAAATGTAGTGCACATCATGTATACACCCACTTGGAATAGATCACGTCACATATAAACAGTTGACCA
The DNA here is from genome assembly GCF_024500385.1 of Phyllopteryx taeniolatus. NCBI lineage: Eukaryota > Metazoa > Chordata > Actinopteri > Syngnathiformes > Syngnathidae > Phyllopteryx > Phyllopteryx taeniolatus. The sequence continues at coordinate 30,467,320 of NC_084503.1, forward strand.
AAGATCTTCAACCGGAATAATTTGAGTTGGAATGACAAAAAAGTCTCCATGTAAACCCAGCTACTGTCTGGTTAGTGCGCTGAAGACGAGCCCTTCACCTGTCAATCAAATATAAGTTGACGTTCATTGTGGTCAACTACTGGCTGAATAACATGTGCCACTGAGGTTATGCTTAATAAACAGTTAACATTCCCGTGTTTGTGTTAATCGGGGACTAACACACACAACAACTTGGTATGGTGGTGGTACAATTGTGCAATAAGTTTTAAATGTATGTCAATCATATGGTTGTGGTAATGCTCAAAATGAAGTGGTTTTCCCAGGGGAAGAAGGTTAGGAGCCTTCACTATAAAAACTGGCCATCTGAGTCAAACAAATAATCAAATAAAAGTGAAGCCTTTTTAAAACATTTTTTTAATTTAATTGACGTTTTGTCTGCCACTGCTTGTTGCAGACAAACTTCTTGTTCACAGTAAAATATTTAGCAAATATCATATATCGAGTCACTGTCATTCTTAACTTCATATGAAACTATGGTATTCTATGGTGATGCTGTACATCCTCAAAAAATGGTGCGACCAAATCATGTCAAATCAGTTCTACTCGTGCAAACATTAGTGTAGAGCCCTGTCATGACAGGCCTACCCACTGGTATTCACAGGTTTTTAATTTTCATTAGTGCTTAGCCGCCATCTTGTGGCACCTTTTTCGAGGGGCTGTCAATTAGTAGTAGATTTTTGCTATTCCAGCAAGGGCTTGGTCCGTATCCTGCACAAATATTGGGGGTACACTGTAGCGGGAAACATTTGCTCAAAAGCCAAAGGAAAGTGCAAAACATAAAGTTAATTCCTAATGCGTCCTTAAGTACGGTCTACGGAACTGGTATGACGACAGTTGAAACGCCAGCCGTCTTTCTTAATGAGCAGTCTAGTCGCGCAATGGGGTCGTCCTGTCTTTCTCTCTCCCATTCAAGGACTTTGCCAAAGACCTTCCCGTTCTCGCCTCTGAGCGTATTTGTTTGACCAATGTGACAGGTTGCTTTTATTAGTGCCATGCCTGATAGAAGTGCTACAGTGAAGCATAAGTATGATATTAACTAGTTTACTTAACTGGGAAGTCGTATTGGAAAACTTCTTTTTTTGTCATCATGGGGAATGTCATTAATGTAACCTTCAAGGTTATGTTGTGTTTTTTCGCGGAATGGATTTTATTACTTTGCAACGAGTTTGCTGCCTGAACAGGCTGTCATTGAGAAATCTTAAAAGGTAATTTGTTGCAACTTAGATTGCTTTGGTTGATTTAAGCACTTAAGGGAAAATGGGTGGTGCTACTCCACCGATTAGGTCTCACCTAGTTTGCTGTCTAAAGAATGCCAAAATTATGTCAGATATGGCAAGCTGAGCTACATCCATGCAATGTATCTGAGAAGGTATCAGAATCTGACGGTATGATAAACGTGAGCAAAAATATTGCGGTTTCACGGTATCACAGTATTGCAATTACAGCTCACACGTGTAAATAACTTTTTTTTCCCATTGAACGCACGCCATGGAAACATAAGTACATAAAAAAGAAAATAAACAATTGAATTTTTTTCAATAAAATCAAAATGTGGTACAACAGTGAACCGGGCTCAAGACTGTGACCATTTTGACATTTTTACTCGCACAAACAGAAAAAAGACAATTTTTTTCTGTTTATGCGAGTAAATATGTCATGTGGTTGCAGTTTCGCAAGTGCATGTTTTAATGCTCCCTTAACACAGTCTCACTGTATAAGACATGGTGGTTGGACGTCGCTGTCTTTTCCACTGCTTTTGTCAATCTCCTCCAACTGCATGCTGTCCTTTCTGAAGAAACAGCGGCATCTCGTTATGATGATATTATGAGCGGCGAAAAGGCACGTTCGGCCCCACCGCCATGGCGAGCAAGCCTCTGGTGGTGGAGCGGCCTTGAGATGGAGAAATTTGGTGCTCGCGGAGGGTCCCCTCAGTCGTCGGGCACGGAGGTGCCGCTGGCAAGGGCGCAAATAGCACTGGTACCCACTCAGATTCAAGGTGACACTGATCCGTCCCCTCCACTTTTTTAATCACCCCCTCTTCCAGAAGTCAGATCTCCAATTCGGCAAGGGAGACGAATCTTACAAGCCCGACATGATATTCATGCTATCTTCTTCTCACGTAAAACAGTACCTGTATAGTTACACGTTTAGTTTTACATTTGTAAGGCTGAGAGTGGAACTTGGACACACCGTCACCGCATCGTGTCATGAGTCTCACTTTTCACACTGTAAAACGTGTTTGCTCAACTTAATACTATGTAACAATTTGCACTGATATTTGTAAATGTATCTCTACTTAACTAAATAAGCCTTGTGGCATATATTTAACACGAGCTGAATTGAAATACTTGCAATTGGCTGGCAATCAATTCAGTGTGTACCCCGCCTCCTGCCCAAAGATAGCTGGGATAGGCTCCAGCACTCCCGCGACCCTAGTGAGGATAAGCGGCTCAGAAAATGGATGGATGGATGAATTGAAATACCTTAAAAATATCAGTGGAAATAGTTACATCTTAAACTTTGAGACAACACCCTTTTTTACAGCGTGCGGCCAGTGGCGAGGGTCCCTAAAGTACCTGTTGTATTCTTTAGAAGAAGAATAAGAAACAAATGTTTTTTTCATATATAAAACGTTTTATAATGTACGCACTACATGGAAATCCTAATTAATACTGCTTCTGCTATTTAAAATGTGAATTTCATAAACAGTTTACAAATTATTTTTATTTATGTAAATGTGTTTTTATTGTTGTTGTTGTTTAAACTACAGTTCATACACAAATGTTAAAATATGTTTTCTATTTTGCAATTGGCATGAAGTTTTGGCTGGTGATTAACATTCCAGACAATTTTCATCGTGCATGACTAGTGTTGATCAGGTGGGGATTTTATAAACAATTCATTATTGTTTAGCCATGATTTCAGTAGACCCATCTCAAATCTCCCTTTCATAGCCAAGATTGTTGAGAAATTGTTTTTAATCAACTCAGCAATTTTTTTTAACTTAAGTGGACTTTTTGACAAATTTCAATCAGGTTTCCGAACTCATCACAGTACAGAATCTGCTCTTATCAAAGTGCTAAATGATATAAGGTTGAATACTGACTAGAGAAAGGTGTCAATTCTGGTCTTGTTGGCTCTCAGTACGGCTTTTGATACGGTGGATCATAATGTACTGCTGAACAGGTTGGAAACGTGGGTAGGACTAAATGGAACAGTCCTTAAATGGTTCAGGTGCCACCTGGAGGAAAGGAGTTATTTTGTAACCATTGGAAGTGTTCAATGACTGGCAATGACCTATGGGGTCCCTCAAGGGTCAGTTCGTCGACCCCTCCTGTTCAGCCTATATATGCTACCCTTGGGTTAAATTCTTCAGAACTTTTATTTTGACTATCATAGCTATGCAGATGACACACAGTTATATTTAGCAGTGTTTCCAGATGACTACAGTTCAATTGAAGTGTTGTGTCACTGTCTAAAACAAATAACTGGATGAGCCAAAATTTTCTTCATTTAAACCACAACCAAACTGAGATAATTGTTTTTGGCAATAAAGAAAAGAGGATTGCTGTTAAATACCTGGAGTCACTATCTTTAAAAACCAACTACCAAGTCCGAAACCTTGGTGTTCTGATAGATTCTGACCTGACTTTCAACAGTCATATCAAATCAATTACTAAAACTGCCTTCTACCATCTGAAGAACATATCCAGAGTGAAGGCTTGCATGTGTCAAGCAGACCAGGAGAAGCTCATACATGCTTTTATCTCAAGTATACTTGACTATTGTAATGGTCTTCTGACTGGATTCCCCAAAAAGAGCATTAAACAGCTGCAGCTCATTCAGAATGCTGCAGCTCGGGTTCTGACCCGAACAAAGAGGTCAGAGCGTATTACTCCAATTCTAAAGTCTTTACACTGGCTTCCAGTCAGCTTTAGAATATATTTTAAAGTTCTGGTACTGGTCTATAAATCACTAAATGGTTTAGGTCCTGAATACATGAAAGAAATGCTAATGGAATATATACCCAGTAGGGCTCTGAGATTGACAGACTCAGGTCAAATAGTGGAGCACAGAGTTCAAAGCAAACATGATGAAGCAGCATTTAGCTATTATGCTAAACACAAATGGAATAAGTTGCCAACAGAAGTGACGTCAGCCCCAAGTGTGAATGTTTTTTAAGTCCAGGTTAAAAACTCTTTTTTTTCTCTCAAGCTATCCACTTTTAAATGATATTTCTTGCGCTGTACGCTGTTTTAATTGTACTTTAATTTTGGTTGTTTTCTCTGTTTTAAATGTTTATAAGCAATTTTTGTTCTTTGTTTTTAAATGCTTTTAATCATGAAAAGCACATTGAGTTACCTTGTGTATGAAATGTGCGATATAAATAAATTTGCTTTGCTTTGCTTCAAATACAAATTCTCCAATGTTTTTTGTGTAATATTTTACTTGTATACACACGCACACACACACACACACACACACACACACATAGACACACGCACACAAAGTTCAAAATTATTCTCTAACAAAAGTTAAAACCTTAATGACCTCCAGGTCAAGGATTGACCACTGACATAAGTTTAGGTCAAATCAGCATTACAACATAACAGAGATAATGGGTGCTAAGTTACTGTTATAAAATTACCTTATTGCAATTAAATTACTTTAACAAATACTGTTAATGACATGCTTACTCTAACTTTCTCACTGTCCCGGCTACATGGACGGTGTTGTCCAGAGTTTGCGTCCGTTTAAGTTTTCCTTTGTATTTTTTTTGCCACGCTACGTTGCTTGAACGCGACATCCTACTCCTTGTGTACATACTTCAGGTGCCCGATCAAATTTGTTGTGTTGAAGCATTTAGATGACATTCCCCACGACGTACTTCAGTTCTGCACAGACTGCAAATAACTTAGGTGTTAACACTGCAAAATAGTCCCACAGAGACGACTTGTTTTTTCACTGACAAGATTGAACAAACTTTATTGGCCGTCAGATAGTTATAGTAGTACGCCACAAGACGTGACAAGGCTAAAAATAAACTAGCTTTTGGATTCATACGCGACGGCGACGCAAAGTAAATGTCTTGTGCGGATCTGATCGATGACTTCATTGAATTATGACATGAAAGCCGATCAATCGATCAACATAAAATGCTAATTATAGGCCGATACCGATCAAACCGATTAGATTGGTGTAAAGTCTAGTCTTTAGGCAGGTATCATCCACTTCTCCTGTCCCTTACATCCATCCATCCGTCGGGCCGTCCGTCCGTCCATCCATCTATCCATCCATCCAACTAGCTTTTCCTTCTTATCCAAGGTCGAGTCTCAGGGGCAGCAGCTTAAGCAGGGAAGCCCAGACTTCCCTCTCCCCAGCCACTTCGTCCACCTCTTCCGAGGAGATCCATAGGCGTTCCCAGGCCAGCCGGGAGACAGTCTCTAGTGCGTGTCCTGGGTCGTCGCCGGGGCCCTTTCAAAGTTGATCCGAAAGACAACCTGAGAGTTGAGCTAAAGGAGAACACTAAACATGGCGGCTCCTTCAAAAGACGTATGAATGGAAGTAGTGCTGAAAAAAGCTCAACATGGCAGTAAATTCTCTATCATGTTTATGCACATCATAGAGGTATCCCTCTGTGGATAATTTTATGGATTTGTGTTTGCCGATGTGACTGTTTCATGCACCACATTCACAGATCCGCACACAAAGTGTATGTGCAGCTTTTATGAAGTGCCGCCTCCACGAGCGAAATATGCTTTCATTGTCTTTATGGAAGCTTGCTTTTTCCCTCACACACCCTGGGCTCCGCTTTTTCCAAAAGCTGAAGCCACTTTCCCCGTTCAACTACCAAACTCGCACCCCAGTTTAAGAGCAGGCAGGGTGAAAAGTGGCTCATTTTTAATGAGATGGCACTGCCCCATTTAATGAAACTAATTGTTGGATGGCTTGTGGTATAAAGTCTGCTGTAGTTCTTGATTCATGGTTTATTTTGACCAAAGCGTGACAAATATGTAACTAAGACCCTTATGTGCTGTTTGAAATGGTGAAAAAAATGCACAGTATGTCTCAAACATCTCCTGGCTGAACTGAGGTATAGTGAGGTGTGCTGACGACTCAAGTGATATGCCGAGATCATGCCTTATAATCAGTTGGATCAGTTAATGTGCAATTTCAGGCATGTTTTTCCTTTAAAAAATGTGTATTAACTCTAAATTTTAAGGCATATAAAAATTATGTACCTCTGTGCTGTCATCACTTTGTTGCCGTTATTTATCATTGTTATTCGATAAAAGGGACGCAGCTGGAGTGATACCTTCCATCTCATATGTGTATTAGATTACAAGGTCAAGGAAAATATATACATGTATTACCATGAAATGCAGTGTGGGCACAAATTCGCATGTTTAAATATCAAAGAAGTAAAGCTTCGAATCCAAAACCACATTTCTTCACTGTACATATCAAAGGAGAAGATCATATATTTGTCTCCTGTGTGTTTTTGGGTTGGGTATGAGTCGCATGAACAAGTCGTAGGGTGCGGGATTTGTGTGGGAACTCGGTGGGTGATTTTGGGACAGAGATGAATCGGTGGGGGGAGCCGGCAGGCCGAATTAAAGGGCAAGGGCCACAGCTAGATCCACAAACAAAGGGCTTGTTTTGTCCATTCTAACGATCACAGGGAAATATGTCAACTTCATTTAACACGTTATGAGCATATGAAAGGGAGGAAAACGCCCCAGCGCCTTTGTTTCTTCTGCGCCCCAGTAGTTGTACAATTTGGAGTTTGACCAACCCTTTCATTAAAGGGTGCATTTTTCAGACTTTTTAAAGCAGTTCCCAGGTGTCTTAATAGCATGTCTGTGACATTGTATCGTCAAAATAAAAAGTTTCAATAATTCTAGATACTTTTTAAGTTGTTATCCTGTATCTTGACTTGCTGAAATTAACTTCTTTGAGAGCCCGTCCCTCTCTCATCCAAGTGAGTGACTGAACACTAGGGTTGGGCATCGAGAATCGAGAACCGATTGGAACGGGGACTAACGTTCCGTTTCTCCCGGAACCGTTCAAATTGAAAAATTTTGGTTCCCAGTTTCGATGCCTCGTCCTCCAGTCGCGATGAAGTGGCGAAAAACAACGAAGAAGCGGCGTAAACCAACGAAGAAGAACGCGCATGATGACGTGCTTGTGCCCATTGGTGGCTGCGGTGAACAAAAGTGTGTTTGAACTTTGTCGCCTCAGTGCAACACTTGGAATAAGATTATATTGTCCAAAGGAGGCATTTCACGATGTGTAGCGTCTCACGCGCTCCGAGCCTCAGCCTACACTGCGTGGAGCTTCAGTGATGTCAACTCTCAGTCAACTGGGTGAGTGTAACAATAAAATAAGTATATGCCAACATTGAGACGGCTAACAAGGTAAACGGTTGCTTACACTTTTGCACTGATGGTTTTTAGCGTTTATTTTAGTCTTCAAACCAACACAAGCGCGCCGATGACAAAAAAAAAAATAATCGGTGTGTCGGGAAAGGAATAAGCATTTTATATGATTTGGCTCCATCCATTAAAAAAAAACAAAAAAAAACAATCACCGGCGCCATGTGAAGTTACTTTCCGTCCCAAAATGCTGAGTTCCGGTGCGTACCCTTCAAAATAAAAGGCTACTAGCTTAAAACAGGAAGTCAAGTTAAAAATTGCACATATAAACCATTTGACGTGATGAAACAGTCCCAAATGACTATTTTAACAATGCTATATTTAACTTTTAACTGAAACATTAATTAATGAATATTAGTCAATTAGGCTAGTTCCACACACATTGCCTTTTAGTTTATAGGTTTGATATTGATACTGGTTATAAAGAACCTTGAGTCAAATATTCATTTTAGTCTATGCTGCGGGCTGCTAAGAAAATGGATGTTCATAATTTGGAAACCTTTAATGTTTTTGACCCAGCCCCCTAAAAGAACCGGAATCGAGAATTGTTTGGAACTGGAATCGAAATAAGGAACCGGAATCGGAATCGCTCAAATTCAAACGATGCCCAACCCTACTAAACATCAGAATCAGAATCAGAATCATCTTTATTTGCCAAGTATGTCCAAAACACACAAGGAATTTGTCTCCGGTAGTTGGAGCCGCTCTAGTACAACAGACAACATTGACAAAAAACAATTGTGCAAAAAGATGCAGAGTCCTCTAGCACTTAGAGCAGTTCGAATGACTAATATTGAAATATATTGGTGCAATGACCATTGTGCAAAGGGCGCTGAGACTTCAAGGATTGTATGCGGTGTAAAGTGACGAGTAGTGCGATAATCTGGGACAATGTTGGTTGTGCAAATGTTACAGATACTCCTCAATCAGTGTGCAAATGGAGCAGATGCTACTCTGGCATGAGTGGCCACTATATGCAAATAGTGCAGCATGGCGAGACAACTACAGTGAGTGCACGAGTAATACATAGTTGGCCCCACAGAAATGTGACAACGAACTCAAGTCAAAAAATTGTTGTAATGGAATTATAGGTTAGGTGTTTAAGAAGTTGATCGCAAGAGGGAAGAAGCTGTTGGAATGTCTACTGGTACTAGTTTGCATTGATCGGTAGCGCCTACCTGAGGGAAGGAGCTGGAAGAGCTGGTGACCGGGGTGCGGAGGGTCCGAGAGGATTTTGCACCCCCTTGTCTTAGTTCTGGCAGCGTGCAAGTCCTCAATGGTGGGTAGGGGGGTACCGACAATCCTTTCAGCAGTTTTGATTGTCCGTTGCAGTCGGAGTTTGTCCTTTTTTGTGGCAGCACCAAACTAGACTGTGATGGAAGAACACAGGACTGATTCGATGACCGCTGTGTGGAACTGTCTCAGCAGCTCCGGTGGCAGGCCGTGCTTTCTCAGAAGCCGCAGGAAGTACATCCTCTGCTGGGCCTTTTTGAGTACATCCCGCCACATGTATCGCCGGGCCAATGACGAGTGCAGACTTCATTACCATGACGACTGGGGGTGGAGCTAGGTAACTGAACAGGCAAGCAAGGGCCTGTGTCAAGAAAGTGAATGCCCACAAAGACCACTGCCACCACATTGACGACTTCATTGAGCTACAAGTATGTGCCGCTTATCAGAAAGTAACGCTGTGCGCTAACCTTAATCTGTGCGTCCAACAAAACTCAATGTTGCTCTGCGTACCCTTTGGCTTTGACGTGATAGCAGTGGAGTCACATTCATTGGGGATGTGGGTGTTTCTGCATGATAGTTTTTCAGACGTTGAAATTAGCTTTGGATCTTTGACCACCCGAGCTGATCATCGCTGTAGAAACTTGATGTGGGGGTGGTAATCGTGTATATTAGGCGCACTGTTACGTAACATGATGATCACCAGTTGTCATGTAGAAGACTGGGTAGAAGTTTCTGTTAAGTCATGTTACTTGTATTTTGACAGGTTACCACTTCCACTCCTAGCTTTTTGAGAACAAAGGTATTTCAGTTGGAATTTCTTTTACTGGTTGTGTGCAGCGGCACGATGGCCGACTGGTTAGAGCGTCAGCCTCACAGTTCTAAGGAGCGGGGTTCAATCCCCGCCCCCGCCTGTGTGGAGTTTGCATGTTCTAGCCTGTGCCTGCGTGGGTTTTCTCCAGGCACTCCGATTTCCTCTCACATCCCAAAAACATGAATGGTAGGTTAATTGAAAAATCTAAATTACCCCTAGGTATGAATGGTTGTTTGTTTATGTGTGCCCTGCGATTGGCTGGCAACCAGTTCAGGGTGTACCCCGCCTCCTGCCCGATGACAGCTGGGATAGGCTCCAGCACGCCCGCGACCCTAGTGAGGAGAAGCGTCTCAGAAAATGGATGGATGGATGGTTGTGTGCATTGGAGTTCATCTCTTTGACAAGAAGGTGCACTGAATATGTAGAGTGCTATTAGCTTCTCACGCTAGCCTCTGACTGACTAGTCGCTGTATGCTTTTGTTTACAAGCATATGGTGGTTACTCAGTCAGGTAGTGTTTTATGTGTTTTCTTTTAACACATTACATTAGCGGTTATGTTGCCTGACGTTCTTCTTTTTCTGTACCACCTGTCGCGGGGGTGCTGGAGCCTATCCCAGCTATCTTTGGTCTGAGAGGCGGGGTATACCCTGAACTGTTCGCCAGCCAATTACAGGGCCACCATGCCGCCTGTTGCCTGACAGTTAATGTTAAAGAATTGGCTCACTTTCATTACCCATGCTAAGCCATTTATTGTTTTTAACAGATTAATATTACACAGTTTAACTTCTGCTTGTACAACTATGAGTTAATGAATATAAAACGTTGCTTAAAACATCGCTAATCGTTACTAAAGCTCAAATATGATGTATCTCAAAGATAAACTGTCATGGATTGGGGCGGACCTTCCAGGTACCACTGAATGTGCATTGAGTCCATCCAGAACAGTTGTTAATAGAAACCTGACTAATTTTATCAACGAAGTGAAACCGCAGCACAGAAACAGTTGCTTCTTCCCGTCATGTTCCTCAAGAAATATAGTTTCCCGTTAGTGTTAATAACACTTTAATCCACAGTTTCAGCGTGAAAATTCACATCTCATTAAACAGCTCAAGAGTGGTCATCTTTTTTCAATTTCATCCAAGGGTTGATTAAGGTGCCAGAATTCTTTTCCGTAGCGTTCAGCATAACTTGCGCACACAAATTAACAGTGCTCCTACTGTTGGTCACTGAACGTAGAGACCATGTCCTGATTTAACAGATACTTTACATTCCTCCTGTGTCAGCAATCTGATACTGTCCTCTCACTCAAACAGTTATCATGCATGGTACTGGCAGACTCCCCCATAGATCTTGTCGAAACAAGTTAAACTGGTTTAGTTTGATATGAAGCACATACAGTATGTAGTTACCGGTTTCCATTTTAAAGATTATGAAAATATCTGAGACGGAACTGGCGAACTATGCGGGTCACAGGAAACAGAAGTAATCCATCTAATATAAAAAATTTAATGATTAATTGATTGTTTTTAAATTTCTGCCATAGTCAATCAAGGAAATGTATGGCACATTCAAATGCCCATCTGAAATAACAATAACAAACAAATTAAAGCCAAGCGCAACGACGCACGGGCCCACACACTCCCTGACTATCAGGGCGTGCAATAGTAGGGATACGCCTAGGGTTGGAGGAAGGAAAATTATCTCAACATTTCTGTCAGTAGGGGGAAGCTATGAATCTCAAGTGATGAATTATTAGTTTTGTGTTCTGTGGCAAATCATCAAACTTCACGGCTGCGCTTCGCTTGCACACAAAGACCAAAAATCTAATGCCTCACACTTTAGCGTTACCTGCCTCTCGAGTATGCTTGGTTTAAATTTGGTAGCAACTGACAAACCGTAGGAGACCCCAAGAAATGTCTAAAATGACCCAACCCTGAATGAACCCAAAAAGTTAAACTAGGCAAAATTCTCTTTTCAGGAATAGTTTTTTTTTTTTTTTTATGTACTCATGGTGGACATCCTTACCAAATCTTATGTTGCTTAGGGAAACTGACATCTGTTTACCAAATTTCATGTGGTTCAGTGAAACTGGTTTAGGGGGGTGAATTCCATCCCTCCCCACACCTCTGCCCAAAATTGCGACTCCTTCCGCTTAAATACATTTTCGCCAGGGTGATGAGACCTTTAAAATTTGGTGAGTTTCTGAGTGATACTGGCAGATGGTGTGATACTGGCAGGTGGTGTGTCTTTTGAAGTTCCTCGAGAAATGGCCAAACTGACCCTAAAATGGCAGACTTCCTATGTCTTTTCAGGCAAGGGTTCTTCATGTGACGTGGTGGGATTTTTTTAATGCAAGGAAGGCAAGGCAAAACGTGGAGGCAAAAACAGGATCATGGAAAAAGCGAACGAAACAAAGTCCTAAAACTGATCAAAGTAACAAAGAAACACTTGAATAAACCTAAAACTGGAAACAAGACATGACGACTGACACTACAGGCGACTATGGCGTGGCACAGACAGTGACAATGAACTCACAAGGGCTGAAAGAAACCAGGGAACTACACACAAATTGACGTGACAAAGAGGAACACCTGGACAAGACACGAGTGGTAGGCGAGAACAGGTGGACATAATGACTAAATGAGCACACAAGACATGAAAAACATGGGACCACAGGAAAACATGAAACAAAACACAACCCAAACCAAAACACAGATCATGACACTTCAGACTTTTTTTTTTTTTTGTAGTTTTACTGATTATAGACATGCATGGCAAATTTCATGTTGCTCAGTGAAACTGGCTTAGAAACACACTGTCAAACTTTTGAGTTTCTGGGTATGGGAAAGACCTCAAATGTTTCATTAATTTGAACTGAAAATGTCCCGTAATATCGTCAAAGGCAGACTTTCTAAAGTGCTGAATATAATAAACCCTATATATATTCTAAAGAAAATTTGACAAATCCATTGTGTTAAAGTATGGTAGATGCAAACTACGTCTTATGACTGTAACGGAGGCTCAAACTGCAACATTGACAGTGCAGAGATTGCAATCAGAACTTACTAATTCTTGCTTATTGTGACTTTTTTTTCTTCCCTCCCCCTACAGAGTATCATACATAAAAATGCAATCAAGCAGGAAGAGTTGTTATCAAGCCAGGACAGTCATCCTGCTGTCAACAACATGCTGAGAATCCATTTTAGTGCCTGATGAATTTTCTGTCCCCAGCAGTTTGATGAGTGCGCCATAACGTGCAAGGCCAGGCAGGGTGACATGGCCGACGCGCCGACAGCAGAGGGGATCTATAGGCTCCCTTGTTACGTGTTTGACTCACGACCCCTGCTCCCTATGCACACAGAATAGACAGATACTGCTCGGCAGAAATGTATTATGTGCCTGCTCTGTCGCTGTTAGCCTAAGGCTAAATCACCATTATGCGTTTTATTTTCCCATATTTAGCAAATGTTGCAGCCATATCATGCGGAAGAAGTTTCATATTATTTTCTACCAATTCAGCCCGTGAAGCCAGTTTCTAACTGCAACATGAAATTTGGTAGGCATGTCTGTAATTAGAACCCATGCCCAAAAAAAACAAAGAAAGTGTGCCTTTTAGGTTTGAAAAGTCTGTTTGAGGGTCATTTTGGCCATGTTTGTTTGTTTATTGAGCATAATTTAAGTGCAAAGAGGGAATGAAGCCAGGAGGGCTTGTACAGGATTCCATTCCCTTCAAAGACGACCCCCAGAACCTTTTGAAAATTCTGCCAGCCCTCAAGGGCAGTTTCTCTTGGCAGTATGAAATGTGGTGGGCATGTCTATCATGAGTAATCACACATACTGTCACATAAGTCTCAAGAACCTAAATTAAAAAAAGAAACAGGAAGTCTGCCATCTTGTGGCTGTTTTTGGCCATTTCTTAGGGTCCTTCAAATTAACATTTTGAAAATTCAGTCCTCGGAGTCAGTTTTACTTAGCAATGTAAAATTTGCTAGACAAATCTAGCATGACTATCCATCCATCCATCCATTTTCTGAGCCGCTTCTCCTCACTAGGGTCGCGGGCGTGCTGGAGCCTATCCCAGCTGTCATCGGGCAGGAGGCGGGGTACACCCTGAACTGGTTGCCAGCCAATCGCAGGGCACATACAAACAAACAACCATCCGCACTCACATTCACACCTACGGGCAATTTAGAGTCTCCAATTCATGCATGTTTTTGGGATGTGGGAGGAAACCGGAGTGCCTGGAGAAAACCCACGCAGGCACGGGGAAAACATGCAAACTCCACACAGGCGGGGCCGGGGATTGAACCCGGGTCCTCAGAACTGTGAGGCTGACACTCTAACCAGTCGCCTACCGTGCCGCCCGAGCATGACTAGACTCACAAAAAAGTTTCCATAACCCATGTCTGAAAATACACGTAGTCTATTTTAGTTTAAAGTGGTCATTTTATGGTTAAATTGACTATTTCCAGGATTCCTTCAAAGATAATCTTATTATCCAGTTTTTTTTCTGGTTGCTACTAAATCTGAACCATGTATACTAGCCAGATTAGCAATGCTTAAAGGTCCTATGCCAGCAATTTGTTTTTGTTCATAATCCTTGATGTCTTTTTATGGGGTTTGCAAGATTGTTTTGGAAATGCCCAGGATGCCCTTTTTCAAGCAATGCTATTTGATCTTTTACACCTGATAGTTGAGCTAGCCGGATTTCTCATTAATCTTTGATATGTAAATAAGATTTGCTTTGATTGGAGCGCTGTTATTTTTAAATTATTTAAATGTGGAAAACAGCTTTACTCTGATTCGTCCTTGGCGATATCACGGCATGTTGTGGCGGCCAAGCAATCATAGCAACATCCTGTTTGGATCCTTTGATGTCTTACTATCGTTGCGAAGCACAATCCACCAATCGCTGGATTGTTGGCCGTCTAATAGGAAACGTGAGCTAGAAGAGGACGTGAGTGAAAATAAAAAGGGACGGGGATATTTTGAGATTAAGCTCGTCCTTCGCTCCCATTCACTTTAACATAACTGGTCCACAATGTTCCTCGCTCGTGCACATTTTTGCGACAATGATCGCAAGCTTCACTATTACATCCAGTTACAGTGTTCCCTAGTTTTTCACGGTTAATGGGGACCAGAACCCCCCGCGAAAGGGGAAAAACCACGAAGTAAGATTTGCCCCCCCTCCTTCCCCAGGAATTTTCGTGAATGTGTATGTGGGTACCAGAATGTTTAAAATATGTAAACAGTATTTATACTTTACATATTTGAGACAAAGATTACAACAGTACACATATTTACTTACATCTTTAATTATAAAACCTTATACAGTAATTAACATTATACAGTAATTAACATTCACCAACCTTGCCTACTGAGAGAGGCGAAGAGGCTTGTGTTGGTGGCGGAGGAGAGGCTCTCACTTGACTCGTAGACTCTTCTGCTGAAGGCGCTGACGGTGTAGCTGGGCCACAATGCAATTGCAGCTTCCATTTTCACAATTCTCTTATTATGCGGAGTTACCACATGTTTAGTCAATATTAGTCATTCAAACTGCTCTAAGTGCTAGAGGACTCTGCATCTTTTTGCACAATTGTCAAAAAAAAAAACAAAAAAAGTACCGGCATTACCAGATAGCTAGCAACCCTTTACTGCTCAGTGACTGTTTTTTTTTTTTTTTTTTTTTTTTTTGTCAATGTCTTTCTGTCTCCAAAGTGTTCTGTAAATTGACTGTCTGTTGTCGTACTAGAGCGGCTCCAACTACCGGAGACAAATTCCTTGTGTGTTTTTTGGACATACTTGGCAAATAAAGATGATTCTGATTCTGATGTAACAATTTTCAGTTCAAAATGAATCTTTAAACAAGAATAAAAGATAAATAATGTTTTTTTTAAAATGTACCCAAAAAGCAAGGGCTAACTGAATAAATGTGGTATTATAAATTGCAATCACAAATTGCAACTTAATGGAAGCAATGAATGCATAGATGGCAATAACATGAGGCTGCAAGCACTGACTTTTCATTTGAAAATCCCTCTCGCCAATATAGTGAATTGTCCAGGATGGTACGTCTCCATTGTTCTGCTTGACCACTAGTCAGTCATGCACGGTCACAAATTGCAAAGAGCTCAACAGTTGTGCGTTCCCTCTTTAATTTTTTCATTGGGGTCAGGCCAGAAGAAGTCAAGGCAGCCACTACAACAATTGTTCGTGTCTTACCGTGACGTGAGAGCGCCAGAGTCAAAATAAAAGCGCCATATAAAACTACATTGGACCTCAATTATTAGACTTTACAGCGATCTGATCGGCTTGCTCGGTCCCGGCCGATAATTAGCCTTTTATGCTCATCGGCTGATCGGCTTTAATGTCATAATTCGCCGACATTGATCGGCTCCGCAAAAGACATTTACTCTGCGTCGCCATCGTGCACAGTATTTGAATATATTTGAATCCAAAAGCTCGTTTATTTTTAGCCTTGTCGCGTGTCTTTTGATGTCATTTACGATCACTGGGCTTTGTCAAATCGAACGTGACCGGATACACTTGTTTAATTTACTTTCAAATATAAGTGTCAAGGTTGTGATCAAGCTTCTCCGTATCACTGCACAGCTAATGTGCTGTCCCCCACGCCCCCCATGGTGCTTTCAAAGTACCTCAGTCTACATCTGCTGTGGAATGAAAGATTACAGTACATTAAAATACATCATTGCTGCTCATCTATTATAAAAAAAACAAAAAACAAACACTGTTATTCTTTTCTGGAGTCTACAAGTAGAGAGTTGTCAAGTCCGGCAGCTTGTTCGTACAAAGTTTGGAGAGAAAATTACCATACGGAATTCCTGCGGCTAAAGTGACCCTGCACAATGTGAAGCACGGCGGTGGGAGGGGAGATGGGTAGTGGAGTGAGTCAACCATTTATTCCACACACTGCACCAAGCAGGGTATTGTGGGGGCAAAGTCCATTTTCTTGCTTAAATATCATCGAGGATGGGGACACGAGGCTTTATTTTATGTGAGGATATTTACCCCTAAGGTCTGGCAATGTGGAGCTATTGCATCGAGTTTAGGTCAATCTTGCCTCAACCTTTACGTCACATATCCTGAAAATCAGTTTGAAAACCTTATGTGTTAATATTTCAATTGAATAAAAAGATAGGGACAGAGCCGGGCCGCTATTAGTGAATTTCTGCAAATAATTGACGATGCGACGAGAGGCGTTGTAACGATCTGGGTTATGTTGTACGTTATTGATATGTGTTACTGTAGGAGGGGTTTTAGCGAGCCCTTTCCTCTTCTGTTTTGCTGAGCACTGAGTTTCTGAGTCTTCTTGAACACGTTGCTGCCAGCGTGTGTGGGAGCCGAAAAGAGTTGAGCTGAGAGTTGAGAGTCGTGCTTTTTTGTAACTTCTTTTATGTTGGCGTCGCATACAGACCACAGTAGCTGTGTTCGTTGCTTAACCAATAAATGCGAGATAAATAGACTAATATCTTGTCGCTTATCATTAAGTAAGATGTGACAACACTGCTAGCATATAGCATACTAGCAATACTACTAGCATTCGCTACATGATAGATAAACGCGAGACTGTGTACCTAACGCATCTTGTGATCGGATCGGTGATCGGTTATTGGTTTTTTTAAACTCGCTGATCGGTGATAAATAAATAAATCCCGATCGTATAAAGCCTCGTCGAATGTATTCATTTTGATTTCATTTTATATTTTACTTACTTGAATTTCATTGTTTTGGCTTTTACTTATTTTTTTATGAATTTCATGTACAACTTTTATTTCTGGATTTGTATACTGTATTGGGCGGCACAGTGAGCAACTGGTTAGCACATCTGCCTCACAGTTCTGAGGACCGGGGTTCAAATCCCGGCATCGCCTGTGTGGAGTTTGCATGTTCTCCCCGTGCCTGCGTGGGTTTTCTCCGGGCACTCCGGTTTCCTCCCACATCCCAAAAACATGCATGGTAGGTTAATTGAAGACTCTAAATTGTCTGTAGGTGTGAATGTGAGTGTCGATGGTTGTTTGTTTCTATGTGCTCTGCGATTGGCTGGCGACCCGTTCAGGGTGTACCCCGCCTCTCGCCCGAAGATAGCTGGGATAGGCTCCAGCACGCCCGCGACCCTTGTGAGGATAAGTGGTACAGAAAATGGAAGGATGGACACTGTATATTTATATATGTTGGCCCTAGCTGAATAATGTGTGCATAGTTTTTTTTAATGTATATTCATTCATTCATTAAATTAATGCCATAATTTATATTTAAGTAGGAAATGAAATGCACTTATATAATGCTTTATCGACATCATCACTGTGCCCAAAGCGCTTTACAGAGACTCACCCATTTATACACCAATGGGCAGCTGCTGCCATGCAAGGTGTTGCCAGGCCCAACTGGGAGCAATTTAGGGTTCGGCAGACAGTCAGAGTTGGGATTTGAACTGCCGACCCTTCAGTCACTGCACAGCCCGCTCTACCAACTGAGCCTCAGTCCCCTTTTTTTTCTTGGATCACATAACTAAGTAAAATATTATGCTCATATATCTAAATTCCTAGGACTCAATTTTATATTTTCCAAAAAGGTAGAATTAGATGTGCTCCGTTCCTCCTGAGACTTAAATATGAGCCTGATGGTCAGTGGTGCGCAAGGAAGTCCTACACACATTTGTGCTAAATCAAGTGTTGGTCTGCATGTCCGTGCATGTGTTTACTGAAGCGCGTGTGCCTGCATTCTTTCGTGTAACCGAGGGTGCATCAGCTGTGGTTTGTCGGTGCATCTTGATCCCATCCTCTGAGAGTCCATTCTAAACTAGGATCTATACTGTATTATTTAAAGGTGCCTTCGGCTGACTTTCATTTTAATGCACTTGTGTGGTGAATATGTTTATTCCCCCTATTTTTTTATGTATAATACTCCTCCGTGTGTGCATTTTCAGCCAGCCTCAATTTTCAAGTCACCTAGAATTCAAATGACTTTATTATACAGTTATATATAAGTTTTATTATACAGTTCTCTAATGACATGAATTGCAAGGTGATTCTCCCCCCCACCCATCAGTTCAAACCTTTTTTTTTTCTTCTTCTTCTCTAGCCTGGGTGGATGCCCAGTGAGATGCAATGTGGTTGTCTGTGAACATACATTTATGTTCTAAAACAACAGTTGGCAAAAAGCTAAAGAATAAGCAATAAATAAGCAAGAGTACACAGAGGTCTTGCGTAATGTCATGCTTTATGGGATGGTGATTCGCCACTTGAAGATTTGTGCGACCACAAATTTTGTATTCCACAATCTTGGAGACATTCAACATCGTAGGTTATTGTAACCTTTTGGAATGCCGTTTTGGTGTCCTCAGGGACATTTAACTTTTAGGGATCCATTATATCCCGATCCCTAACCCCTAGTAATAATCCTAACCCTTGGACCAACCCCTAACCCCTAATTTATGTAGTCCAAAAGGTTTGGGTAAGGGTTTATTGAGTTTACATTTCATTAGCCTTATAGCATAATTTCTAAAGTAATTTTTAACTTGATGTAAAAATATAATTAAAAGATACCGATGTGGCGGCACGGTGGCCGACTGGTTAGAGCGTCAGCCTCACAGTTCTGAGGAGCGGGGTTCAATCCCCGGCCCCGCCTGTGTGAAGTTTGCATGTTCTCCCCGTGCCTGCGTGGGTTTTCTCCGGGCACTCAGGTTTCCTCATACATCCCAAAAACATGCATGAATTGGAGACTCTAAATTGCCCGTAGGTGTGCATGTGAGTGCGACTGGTTGTTTGTTTGTATGTGCCCTGGGTTGTTTGTTTGTATGTGCCCTGCGATTGGCTGGCAACTAGTTCAGGGTGTACCCCGCCTCCTGCCCGATGATAGCTGGGATAGGCTCGCACGCCCGCGACCCTAGTGAGGAGAAGCGGCTCAGGAAATGGATGGATGGAAGATACCGATGTGCTTGCTAAAAATTTTGTTTTTCTTTATGTCTACGTACATTCTCAGGTCATGGGAATCCAGAAAGCCCGAATTAAGGAATCAAGGAATTATAGCAATTATGAGGCTAACGGTTTTCTACTTGGTTTTCTTGTTATTGTTTTACGTACAAAATCACCTTGACAGGCCACATTGCTTTATTCATCCATGTGGGTGTGACGGTCAACGTTTATTTTTTGGTGGTCTTACTCCCGTCCTTATTTTAAGTCCTGGCTATCCTCATTTCACTGACGTGGTCGTCATACTTAGTTGAGCTGAGGTCGCCTTTTACGTGTTTCTAATATAGTTTGAGTGAGGTCTTTGTGCACAAATGCCTCCCTGCTGCTGTGTTCTGCCTCACATGGCAGCTTGGATATGCTTCATTTTTCTGATTTCATCTCCTGTGGTCTCACTGATCTGTACCTCGGCTGGGCTCATTCAATAGATAGCGGGGGGGAAAAAAGCTGAACTTGTTTCGGAGATTTTCTCCCCGTGCCTGCGTGGTTTATCTCCGGGTAGTCTGGTTTCCTCCCACATCCCAAAAACATGCATGGTAGGTTAAGGTGTGAATGTGAGTGCGAATGGTTGTTTGTTTATATGTCCCCTGCGATTGGCTGGCGACCAGTTCAGCGTCTACCCCGCCTCTCGCCCAAAGATAGCTGGTATAGGCTGGGGCACGCCTGCGGCCCGAGTGAGGATAAGCGGTACAGAAAATTGATTGATGGATGGATATCTTTGACAAGAAGTTGAGTTGATATTGATATTATCCCGAGTTACCTCAACTCGGCATTTGAGGTTTGCCTTGAAGTACAATTCAAAACATGATGGGATATTAATATATATATATATATATATATATATATATATATATATATATATATATATAAATATATATATACACACACACACACACACATATATATATATATATACATACACACACACACACACACACACACATATACAATATGGACACAAGTACAAAACAGACAATACACGCTTTATTGTCTGGACAACCCTTTTTTTCCAGAGGGAGTCTGTCATCTGGACTCCTACAATCTTGGAGCAGACATTAACAATGCTGCTGAGGCAGTTCTTGTCCTTCAGGACAATCCATAAAACCAGCAAATAAGAAAAATGTCAAAAGAAAGGTTGGTTACAAACGTTAAATGAGTTTAACCTCCTCATCAAGTGGATCCTCTGTTGTGCCCTATTAACAATTACCTCTTTCTTTCTTCTCTGTCTTTTTATCAAACTTGAGGTTTGAGTCGAAAAAGGTTCTCAAGTACTTTTATGGATCCACGACTTCCACATTATTTCCATGGATGAGGCTGGCTTCTGCGTTGGTGTTTTTTTTCTTTCTGCAAAAATCGATGAATAAGTGATTAGTCTTTCATTTTTGTCCAGGTAATTAGGTCCAGGTAATTATCATCACACCACTTCACAAATGCTGGCAAGGCGCAGCCATGACTGAAATGGGGCCCCTGGAGGAGGGACCGGAGGGCAGTATAATCCGAGAACTTTACAATGTGGCTGCTCTCTTTGGAAGACCTGCAGCTGTCTGTGTACATGATAAAAAGCAAAGCAGAAAGGACACAGCCCTGCGGGGAACCTGTAGTTGATGTGGTGGTGTTGGACGTGACCGTTGAAAAAGACCGTTTGAATTCTGTTTGTTGAGAAGTTTAAAAGCATGCTGAACACCACACTGAGCTGGACGGCACAGTGGCGCAGTGTGCGTTCAAAGATTGAGTCGGAGCCAGCAACTTTGCGCATGTTAAGTCTTTTATAAAGCTTCTCGACATCTTCCTCAGATATCGTCAGATCATTCTGTGGTGTGAAAGATTCCCGCAACTCAGAGATATCAGTCATGAAATCAGATCTTTCAAAATGAGAGAAAAATGCATTGATAGCATTTGCTAAGTCAATAACATCCACCCCATTTACCTGAACTATGTGCTTTGCCAGAGTGGTAGACTGACTAATTGATGCCATGGATTTGATACCTCTCCAGGCAGCTCGGAGGTCACCACTGTAATACTAAATATCAATTTTATTATTACACTTAATTTAAAAAATGTAATTTCAAAATCCTAAGGGATCAACTTGGATCCCACTGGGCAGATATCGTCAAGTTTTTGCATGACGGTCATCGATCAGCTGGGCAGCAGCTGATGCATTAGCACACGGTTGAATGTAAGCAAGTGTGTAAAAAAGTTGTTGAATTTCGCAAGGCAGATAGAAAAGAGTGGAGCCAAATAGTCAATAATTCCACATCTGCAGTACATATCACCTCTCTGATCACAATAGTATTACAGTACCTCTGGTTTTTGGCTCATTACACAAAGCAAAAAATTGACCAAGCGACGGCTCGTAAATGCAAAAGATGGTAATCTGGGGCCCTCGTAAATCAAGCCACCACTGTAATTGCATTAAATCTGGTTGTTTTAATCAGGATTATGCTGAAATCTATTTTCCCCAACTTTATTTAAGTTCCTGATTACCTTATTTTTTTTTATGTCTTGTTTATACCCATAAATTCCTGTCACTTCCCATGGATAATTTCCAACGTTGAAAATTACTGAATGTGGTTTGAAAAAAAAAGCAAACAATTCAAGATTTTTAACTACACCAAGGAAGAAATGGTTCGCTCTGTTTTTATGCCAAAATACGCGTATTCTTCCAAAGCATACTGAAATCTAAAAATGTATGGCATCCCTACATGTTTTCCCCCACACGTCAAATGATCTACAACGATATCACATCAAGGAGCTCATGGGAATACAGTAGCCTCTTCCAAGCCATCTCGGCTATATCTTACAAGAATTCACAGAGCAGACAATCGAATTACTCACACAGTGCTAGAACCATCTGCGCTTGCCATTGACTACCCTGACATTCACACACACGCATTTAGCTGCAAGGAAGGACTTTTTCCAGTGGAGTAAGACACATAAATGAGCATCGACAGGGCCTTATATAAAGTAATGACTTGGGAATAAGTTATTTGTACAGGTGGAACTCGGCTGTAGGTGGTCATGCACATGCAAATGTGCGGCCGTGAATAACAGTGGAAATGTTAATCCATCACCGTTACATATTCCCTGGTGGTGCTTACAGCGCGTCACACTGCAGCCTCATTTATCATTCCGGTGTGAGATGCACGGCGGCATTATTAAGTATGTGCATGTCACCTCAGTGAGCTGCAACAACAGGGAGAGAGAGGTGGGTAAATCCTTTTCAGATCTATGCCCATACATTTGCGCTTATCTTTGCGCCTGTTGTTTCCATTTGTCTTGTGCAGCCACTTGTTTAACTTATATCACTTCAGGGGGCTATTTATTAGAAAATGTTAAACGGCAGGTTATCTGCTCAATATGCTCTGAGTTTGCTGTGATCGGGTCTACGTTAGTTTTAGTATGACTATTTGGTGCTTGTCATGGCCATACAGAGGCCCCATGTTGCTGGGAGGCCCCGCGTGCAAGGGGGCCCCGCCGCTCTCCAATTGGCTGATGCCAGGCAGGGATGAATGAGCACTGTACATAGAGCAGTAGGTATGAAGGATGGTAACGGAACTTCCCCCCCATGCCCCTGCACTCTCATTTCTGGTTCCCACGCGCATGCACTCAATGGGGATGCACGAGCCTTCCGCTAGCCTTAAGAGGTTCAATTAATTATTCAGATGATGTGAAGTATGAGCAGTATAATGTTATGCAGGCCTAAAATCCGCTTTGTGTTTCATTACGGACTCAAGGGTAAACCATCACAGCATTGCCATGGTTCCGAGAAGGGTTATTTGTTAGATGCATACAATAGATAGAAAGCTAGCTAGATAGAGCGATACTGTACTTTCTAGATTATAAGACGCACTCCATATTTTCACGATTTTTGGCTGAAAAGAAAACTGTACTCGTATATAACACGTATACAAATTTGGCCCAAACCTCAAACTCTCAGACAACTCAAAAATTGACTTCAAAGTTTCAATCAATAAAAATTCAGTATTTTCACAACAATGGATGCAGAACTTTGAACTACGTTTTTTGAAGGGGAACAATACGTTCAGGAATCACAATACAAATGGTTCTACTTGGACTTTACGCCGATCTGATCGGCCTGATTGGTATCGGCCGATATTTAGCATTTTATGCTGATCGGCTTTAATGTCATAATTCGCCGATCTGATCAATGACGTCATTTTTTTTTAGCCTTGTCGTGTGTATTTTCACGTAGTACTGTAAATATCTGATTGCCAATAAAGTCATTTAAAAAAAAAACAACACGGTGGTGGTGTGGGACAGACAACACGTCTGAAACAGACAACACGTAATGCCCGTATCAGACGAAAAGAAAAATTTGCTCTTTCACGATGTCAGACTACTGCAATAAACAACAACAGCAAGCGTGGATCGCACCGACTGTATTATAAGAGCAAAATCGGGAGAAATGCGTGTTAGTGGTCACCGGTGCTCAGGAGAGGAGGTTCGTTTAAGGCTTGCTTTAGGTATGTTCTCATACTTTTAATACGATACGGCTCGCAAGCAGGCAACAAAACCTTATGTAGCCTAGCAAACGGTTGTGCGTAAACAGGCTGCCGTTCTGTCAAATCATGCTCTAAAGTTTCGGCGTGGGTGAAGTAATTTAATTACAATAAAGTAATTTAATTACATTAAGTTAGCACCCATTATTTATGTCATGTTGTAATGTTGTTTTGACCTGACTGATTAGAATACATGACTTGACTAGAGCAGTGATTTCCAACCTTTATGGAGCCAAGGAACATATTTTACAATTGAAAAATCTCACAGCACACCAACAAACAAAAATGTCACAAAAAGTGGATACATTAATTACTGTATGTACTTCCTGCCATCTAATAGAAGACCATTCATTTGTTCTGTCTGTCGTTATGCCTCACTGGCATAAATAGATGCACAAAGATAAATTATTTATTATAAATATAATTTTTTGAGCAATTAAGTACACAAGTATGTACAGTAAATGAACAGGTCATTTAAATAGACACATTGCGCCATCTTGTGATCGGATTGGTGATCAGTTATCATTTTTTTAAACTCGGTGATTGGTGATCGGCCCCAAAAATCATGATCGTGTAAAGCCTAGTCGTAATTTGCCAATTTGATCAAATTGATCGGCTCCGCAAAAGACATTTATTCCGCGTCTCCATCGTGTACAGTATATTTGAATCCTAAAGTTAGTTTATTTTTAACCTTGTCGCGTGTCTTTTCACATAATACTGTAAATATCTGAGTGCCAATAAAGTTATAAAAAACAAAAACATGTCGCCAGTGTGGGACAGACAACACGTCTGAGACAGACAACACGTAATGCCTGGCTCAGACTACAAGACAAATTTGGTATTTCACGATTGCACTATGTCAAACTACTGCAATAAAATCTTGTATTACGATACCACCGCATCTGAACTGGTCGTTGCAGCATATATAAATAAACTAAAGTAATTTAATTACAGTAAGTTAGCACCCATTATTTCTGTCATGTTGTACTGTTGATTTGACCTGACTGATTAGAATACATGAATAGAATAGAGAATACTTTTGAAGATACTCAGTATACAGTCCACAAGTATATACAGTAAATGGACAAGTCCTTTAAATAGAGACATTGCTCCATCTTGTGACCGGATCGGTGATCGGTTATTGTTTTTTTAAACTCGCTGATCCATGATCGGCCCCAAAAAATCCTGGTCGTGTAAAGGTTAGTTTTATTTGTCATCAGATTATTCATGCTCATTATTTGAACAACAAACTCTTTTCTTTTTTCTCGAACCACGCCATCTTCTCTGTTGCCCAAATCCCAGTCACTGCAATCACCTTTCTTTTGATTGCTGCTGAATACCTTACTCTTTTTGCCGACATTTTAGATGGTGCTTTACTGTTGCACAATTTTTCTCTCTTAGAGGACACCTGCTGATGATATTACTTGAAGCAATTATTTCATATCATGGCTGCGGCCGGAGCATGCCCAGTCCCAGTGTACCGACCAATGAGAGAGGAGATATCAAGATGCCAATGTCTTTGACCAATCACAGTGCAGCTATTTTGTACTCCCCCATAGATATGGAGACTAGATCTGCCAGCATACTGTAGCAGCCCAGCTAAACGATGTGCCTACATGGCGGCCATGTTGGGAAGGTACACAACCGTATGCAGCACAGTACACAAGCCTTTGGTTTTATTGCCGTCCATACACATGGAATGTGCTGATGACTTTGACCCTCCTAGCTTAACGTTACCATTGGCACGCAGCTCAAAAGGGACATGTCATATCTATTCATATCTGTGCTGGGCCGTCCTCCATGCTCACAGGATGGCAGCGTGATGTGTTGCAATCGCAATGTTGGCGAGACGTTCAATTTATATATCTGATTGTACTTGTGTATAATATGCACCTGAAAATTTTAGCTTATTTAAAAGCAAAAAGGTGCATGTTGTACTTTAGAAATGATGGTAATTTATTCATCCCGTAAGGGAAATTTGTTGGTGGGGATGACATGGTGGCCTTACTCAAACTCAGGAAAGCCAATGAAATTCAGTGGGGATCCAACTAAGAGTGTCATTACTGGATCCTGCACTACTTTTCCATGGCTGTAATTGTTGCAAGATGGGAATTTTTCTTAATTTCTTAGTAATTAATTATACTTATTATATATATATATATATATATATATCGTTATACCAATCCTGTTAGTTTAGGCCAGCTGTGGGGTCAACCTTACATTGGGTTTTGATATAATTCATTTATTCAGCACTGTAAATTTTTCTTACTTTGGGCAGAAAAAAACCCCACCTGCTCTATAATTGGTGGTCCTTAGGTACATTTCCCAAAAACATTGAAAATGTAATGTTCATAATTATCTCTTGTGAAGTCAGTAAGTAGATGGTAATTATTTCAGTTTTGTGAAGCTTTGCAGTTGGAGTCGAGGGAACTGCATCAGCAGGGTAGTCAGAAATATGCTAAAATAAAAAAAGCGTTTGGTAAGGTTTCTTCTATTCCTCATTCAGATTCTATTCCTGACTCAGATTGGTCATCTCTGAGAACGTAAGACGCAATTTGCGGCGACTCCCAGAAGTTGCCGACACGGGGAAGATGAGTCGCTGTGAGAAGCACATTGAAGTTTCGTCATGGGAGGAAACGCAGCTGGAACGTTTGCGCTCCTGATAGGGCAGCTGTTCATTGTTGAGTGAATCATAGCCTCACACCAGCTTCGGGGAAACATTGAGTCCTCTGTTTGGAGTGTTGCAAATCCAATGAGATCTGATCCAAGAGCAAAAAAAGTATTTTTATAGAGAGAAGGTTTTGACTGTGCAAAAGGTATACTGTGTAACCACCGATCCATCCATCCATTTTCTATATCATTTCTCTCATCAGGGTTAGCTGGAGCCTAACCCAGCTAACTTTTTTGGCAGGAGGTGATGTAAATCCTGGACCAGCTGCCAGTCAGTCACAAGGTGCAACATTACAAATTTGTACAAAACCTTGTAGAGGTGCGGCAAAGGGAGAACCCATACATTTTGGTCCACACCCAGGTAGTTACTTTCCCTATTTGCCATTACAGTCTGGTTGCATTGGAGGTCAAGTGGGGGGTGACCCACCAGATTCGTCCATCCATTTTCTAGACTTGGGGTTCCAAACCTTTAAGCCAAGGGCAATATTTTACATGAGAAAAAAAAAATCTCAGGAACACCACCAAACAAAAATATCACATAAAGTATAACATACTGCCTGTCACTACACATCGCCGGCATAGATAGATCAACAAAGGTACATTAATTATAGTAAACGAATAATACCTTTTGGACCAATTAAGTGACATTGGATAATTTCTCTCACAGCACACTCATCTGATAATGGTTGGCAATCCCCTGATCTACATCCCTATGTCCCAATCTTTATTGAGCCAAGTCATCCATTTCTCACAGCATACCACAAAACAAAAATGTCACAAGAAGGTATGAATACTGAAATACTGATGATCTTGTCGTAATTGATTCACAAATTTAGTGTGAAATCTGGGCCTTTATAATTTAACACAAAGGCTAAAGTAAGATTATCATAAAACCCCAAATTTTGGGCAGGTTAAAGTCAAACTACTGGATGAACCACAAAAGGTGTGTAGGTTATAATATGACTACCGTAAAACTCACAAAGGTTGAGTCAGTAAAAACAAGACTACATTAAGAAAAAAAAAAATTGGGCTGGTGAAAATATAGTAAAAACCGCAAAATTTGCACAGGTAAGACAAGCATGAAACCCCTAAAGATTAAAGAAATTTAAATATGACTACTGTTAAAACCCTAAAAGCTTTGGGTTAAAACCCCCCAAATGTGCGCAGGTAAAAATAAAATGACTATAAAAAGTCCATCTATTGAGGGCTTCTGTTCTAGACTTTATGCACACACTGGCCTTATGGGGTTAGGTGTTGGAATGTAGGGATGGGTATTTGACTACTTTTCCTTGATCGACTAGGAAAAACAACGACAATGACTGTATAATCATACAATTATTGGCAGTTTCTGTCCTTCAACTTACGGCAAAACACATCCTGGTCACCGGCTCTTCCGGGTCCTTCCCTCAGGTAGGCGCTACCCATCAATGCAAACTAGAACTAGCAGACCTTCCAACAGCTTCTTCCCTCTTGCAATCAACTTCTTAAACAGCTAATTTCTAATTCCATTGCAACATGCTGCCAATTTGTTTTGTTTGAGTTTGTTGTCACATTTCTGTCGGGCCAATTTTATACTACTCGTGCACTCACTGTAGTAGTCTCGCCACGCTGCACTATTTGCATATCTGTTGTTGACAAATACTGGCCACTCATGCCAGAGTAGCATCTGCCCCATTTGCACACTGACTGAGGAGTATCTGCAACATTTGCACAATCAACATTGTCCCAGATTACCGCACTAGTCGTCACTTTAAACTGCATACACTCCTTGAAGTCTCGGCGCCCTTTGCACACTGGTCATTGCACCGGACTATTGCGAGATTAGTCATTCGAACTGCTCTAAGTGCATCTTTTTGCATAATTTTCCAAAAACAAAAAAAATAAAATAAAAAAATAATTGTACCGGCATTACCAGATAACTAACAACCCTTTATTGCTCAGTGACTGTTTTTTCAATGTCTTTATGTCTCAAATGTGTTTTCTGTCAATTGACTGTCTGTTGTCGTACTAGAGCGGCTCCAACTATCGGAGACAAATTCCTTGTGTGTTTTTTGGACGTACTTGGCAACTAAAGATGATTCTGATTCTGATTCTGATCAGGTCAGCCTTAAATCATCTAAAAGTGAAATAATGCATACAATGACTACCCTACAAATGTAAGTATAATATTATTTTACACTTTGTTATTAAAGATTGACTTCAAGGGTTATTTCGAATAAAAAGTACAAAGCAGTGCTAGTTAGCAATAAGCTAATTACATGAACTCACCAAAGAATCCACAGCCACAATCTTACCATCATGTTGCTAACCTATCCATTAGAATTGAGTTGATTGCTGAGGATGATTTTTTTATTTTCCCCAGATCTTTTTTTTTTTTTTTTTCGCAGCTTCCACAGTTCAAAGTGCATCCTCGTTGATGTTCATTGCTTGCACTAACAACATAGCGGCTAACAGAGAGGAGCTAGTATACAACAGCACTGTCAGTTTTACCAAGTTAGTGACATTTCTGAACCCTCATGCGACTTAAAAGGTGACGAGTAAGTTTAAATCCTGCAAAGAAACAACATGAGCAAAATTCACCCATCCATTTTCTCTACCGCTTATCCTCACTAGGGTCGAAGGGCGTAGCAACATAGCGGCTAACAGAGAGGAGCTAGTATACAACAGCACTGTCAGTTTTACCAAGTTAGTGACATTTCTGAACCCTCATGCGACTTAAAAGGTGACGAGTAAGTTTAAATCCTGCAAAGAAACAACATGAGCAAAATTCACCCATCCATTTTCTCTACCGCTTATCCTCACTAGGGTCGAAGGGCGTGCTGGAAACTATCCCAGCCGGGGGTAATGAGGAAAATCATTTTTGTATTGTTTTCCGTATGACAAGAAAGAAAGTGGAAGGTGATCATGGGGAACACACGGTACCCATTTATAAGTTAAAAAAAGCAGTGATTTATCAACATGGTGGAAACGTTTAATCCGAGGCACAGTTGATATAAAATCTCTGCCCACATCTGTTCAAAAGCGCAAGTTATTGTAATGTAAAATAAATAAATAAGTAAATCTTTTTTTTCACCATTATTATGACATAACCTGAAAAACTCAATTGTACACACAAATATGTACACACTTTTCTATAAATGTGGCTGTGGCCGTATTCAAAATTGACGAATGTCATTCAAACTCATGTTAAATGGGAGTCAGTACACACCTGCCAAAATTTAAAGTGCCTAACTGAAGGTTTTGTGTGAGCACTGACTGGACTGGTACCAGGCAAATCATGCAGTTTGACAGCTCATCTTATGATGTTCAATTGTTGAAAATTTAAAATGTTATTTTACTAAGGTACATTTTTACATAGGTTTATTTCTATATTTTTTATAATAACCTTGTCATTTGTTTTTTTTTTTTACAAGCAAAGGAGAAAGTCTTTTCGGATTTTCGTGGAAAGTAACTGGAGATTTTATTTTGCGGCCATATAACTCAGCCCTACTATCTACACCATTTAGTCACAGTAGTTAGCTCTTAAAATAAACCCCAATGCATGTGCTTTTGATACTTAATATAAAAATTATTCAAAGAGCAACATTCTAAGCAACTCAGTACTAAATAAATTAGGTTGCTAGTTAGAAAACTGGCAGACCAGATGTTCTGATACAAAAGAAAAACTGTTTAAAGTGCTTTAAAGCGCTGCACACGTTAAGTATGGTTCCACTTTAGAGGCTAGCGGAAACCTGAGCTTTGGTCACGTTGGGGTCACTGGGGGGTCCACAGGCAGTGTGTTGACAGTGACCCTGACCCGGTGAAATATTCACTTGCCAGCGTCACTCTCAATGAACTGTCCCTCCTCCTCATCCCCCTCCTCCTAGTTTCTCTCTGGCCTCTGTTTCTTAAAACCTTTTGAAGAACTCAAGTGATTCATTTACAGAAATAGATGATCTCGGCACTGTTTGTTTACAGATTATTTGTGTCATTTTATAAGCATTTTGAGTTGTCCCTGAAATCATTCACTTAGTTGCAATAGCCACTCTGTATTGGAGGAATGCTGAATTTGTTCCTTCATATTTACAGAACAGTGGTGCAAAATATTTTTGTAAATAAAGTTTCATGATAATACTCATAATAGGTGGGTGGCACAGGTCTTTGACTATTCTATATTTATTCAGATTCAGAAAACGTATTCCTGTGGGGCAATTAAGCAAACAGTGAGAAGCACAGTGTGTGTGTGTGTGTGTGTGTGCACAATGTGCATAAAATACATAAGTAAAATTAGTCCAGTACAGTGGAACCTCGATTTAACAGATGAATAGGGGGGAGAGGTCATCCGTAAAAGCTGTTTGTCCATTAATATGAAGCAATTCTTTTCGTGGCCTAAAACACACATTTCAGTTCATTATTGTCAATAAATGTAAGTTTCCCTAAACTTATTTTTAAACATAGCTGATGGTCTCATATAGCCGTGATAGTGTGCTGATTGTTGGTGCTTGGGAGGGCTGATAATGGCATACTGGTGGGAGAAAGTTGTCGAGTCGGTCGCTTTCTTGATCCAGGAGGTTAGTGCGCTTCCTTTCTCACCTCCGTTACAGTTGGATGCCGTAGTGAAGGGCTAATGCATATGTGAAAGACCATTATGAGACAAAGCATAAAGGTTCATGTTCAAAACGTGAAAACAAAAATATAATAAAATAATAATAATAATGAGATGGTCCTTGTTCAGTCATCATATTTTGGGGTAAAAAATGCCACTATTTCACAAATTCTACCAGGGTATGTATGTAATGTTTTAGCACAGCGGTACATATCAGCAGTCACGTGACAATATTAATACCGAAAGGTTTTTGAATTGTACTGAATTGATTAAATTTGACAGAGGTATTTTTTTTAACCTGGTTGATCTCACTGAGATTAAAAACCTCTTTTACAAGACAGACCTGGCCAAGACAGGCAGCAGCAAAAAACACAAAGAAGTTACAGATATGCAAGGAAAGACACAGTAGAAATTGAGCCAACATTTTGGATTTACCATCTATGAGTAATACCTACGAATCCATTGTTCAAACAGCTGAGCTAATACATCGACATTCTATAGAAACTGCTTCCATTTCTTTCATCATAGATTTTAAAAAACATTTAGGGACACCAGTTCCCTGATCTTGAAGTCATTCTGCAACAAATTTCAGGCTGTAGGTGCAGAGTACCCAAAAGCCCTTCTCCCAATTTCTGTTTGAGCTATTTATTACAAGCAGATGTATATCCAACGACTAGGCTACTTAAATATATATCACAATACATAGACACTATATAATCTTCTAGACCTTTGTGACAACAATGGGGACATTTTATTTAGGGTAATAGCTCACAGCAACATATTTGAAAAAAACAAAACTATGAGCTAGTTAATTTTTGGAACAGAGAAATCTTTTAATCATGTACTATGAACTGAACTGGTTCATTTTAAAAATTGTGAAATTAACTTTGAACTAGTTTGTAGATAAAATTAAATTTCCCAATACTGAATGACAAATCAAGACCTTTTGAAGTTACTTAAATGATATATATTTCAATAGCCAGCTCCATCCTCTGATCACAAATCAATAGAGTATGCATTTTCCTCACTAAAATGAAAGTCAAAAAGTGAAGAGGGTGCAGTGAAGGCCCCATTTTTTGGGCAGTTTCTACTTTTGTTTTGTCACGTTCTACACATCCAACACATATAGGCTGATCCCTGACTTTTGCCAAGTTTTCAGTGAGGTGGGTAATGGTTGTTTTAATGACTTAAGGAAACCTAATAATTAATTACTGCATTTGTAATGGGGAAGCGAAGCCATGGAGTGCCAGATTGCATGCTCCTCTGAAATCCTGTTTAAGGGTGTGGCTTGGGTTGGATTTGGATGCATGGACTGTATATGTTATCTCCAGGACGTGCTTGTGTGAAAGAGCATCATGCAGCCTTTCTGTGGATTACCCAGCCTCTTCGTCAGGACGTGACGGCGGGGGGTCAGGCCTCATTTAGTCAAGGGAAAAATTCCATCTCCCATTAACGTAATTAATCCAACACCAGCGCAGGGAAGAGAAAGCTTAAGGACATCAGTATGTGTGCGTGTGTGCGGAGTATGTGTTTGCAAAGTAAATTAGTTTTTTTGTAGAATGTGCAATAGGAGGGATGTATAGATATTGCGATAATATCATGATACAGTGACAATATTTCATGGTATCTGTGTAACTGAAGAACTGACTTACTGTCTATTTTGCACATTAAATAAGCAAAAAAAATAAGAGAACGGGAGATTTAATACAAAATGAGTATTTCCTTAATAACAGTCTGATGAAACGCTGATATGATCAAATGTTTTTTCAGGAGTGAAGAAGAAACACAATAACCCTTTATTCGATTGATTAAGCACTTTGCAAATCCATCCATTTTCAACACTGCTTATCCTGGTTAGGGGCGCGGGGCGCTGGAGCCTATCCCAGCTGACTTCGGGCGAAAGGCAGACTACACCCTGAACTGGTCGCTAGTCAGTCGCAGGGCACATCACTTTGCAAATGTAAATTGTGTTACATTTAATGTATTAATAGATGGTGTGACGGTGGCCGACTGGTTAGCACATCTGCCTCACAGTTCTGAGGACTGGGGTTCAAATCCCAGCCCCCCTTGTGTGGAGTTTGCATATTCTCCCCGTGCCTGGGTACTTCAGTTTCCTCCCACATCCCAAAACATGCATGGAAGGTTAATTGAGAACTCTAAATTGCCCGTAGGTGTGAATGTGAGTGCGAATGGTTGTTTGTTTATATGTGCCCTGTGATTGGCTGGCGACCAGTTCAGGGTGTACACCGCCTCTTGCTCAGTGTCTGCTGGGATTGGCTCCAGCATCCTCAAGACCCTAGCAAGGCGATATAAGCGGTACAGAAAATGGCTATAAAACGATTTAGGAGGTTTCTTAACGTAGATATTGTGGACTGTCCTATGTTGTGAGTCTCTGGTTTCTGTTTTCTTCAACTTTAAAATATAGATCCCGAAGTAAAAAAAAAAAATTTTCAGCACACAATATTCTGAAAGTTTTGTCTTTTAATTTTAAGTTGAAATCATCACAATTTAGAATTTAATGGCTAATTAAGTCATTCGATTTTTCCCTGAATGCATCAGACTCAAGCCAATTTGACGGCACGCATGGTTGCGGCGGCGCATATAAGGTGCGTTTAGAAATTCGATCTGACACCCTAACTCTCCTCCGAGAGTGCAAATGTTCAGCACATTCCAACAGCTCTCTGAGTTTCCCAACGGTCCGGAGTGTATTTCTGTATGCACCCTAAAACGCCTTTTGACTCCCCTCAGCCTGTGTTGAATTCTGGGTAACATAGTAACGAGCCCCGTTTGTGGTACTGTCTGGGGCAGCATTGTAGGGTAGGAAATATAGGTTTTGACATATTTCCTAGAAAATTAATAGTGCAGAAACAAACCAACATTATATATGCTTGTAAATCCTAATTTGGTATTGTGATCTGCGTCAGACCTAATTCAGCAACCCGAGGATAGGCGATGCTAGCATGCAGCGCAGCTAGTCCCATTAAAAAGTAGTAGGCATATAAGTGATAGATATAAACAAACTGGTATAATTCCTACCTCGTTTACCTAATTTGGATGTAAATACCTTCAAATTAAAGCAGAAAGTCTGCGGTTATATCACCTGTTGTTGGGTTCCGTTCAAATCCACTGGGGTGGTGTTTACAGCCAAAAAGATGAGAATATTCCATGAATGAAGAGATGAACAAGTTTATGGAGTGAACTACATGCCTGAGCTGAGCTCATTCTATGTATATATTGATGTGCATCGTATAAGCTTTATTAAATAACTTGAGCTTTTATTTAGGAGAGTAATGATAAGATCAATGTTTTCCAAACTTTGTTGAGCCAAGGTACTTATTTTACATTAGAAAACCTCATGACAAACCACCAAACAAAAACAAGATAAAAAGTTGAAATACTGAAATAATAATCTTGTCTCAATTTAGTCACAAATGTACTTACTCAGTGTGAAATCTGGGCTCCTTGAGTTGAATAATGGCAACAGGTTTATTGTACCTTTTGCCAACCAAAGGAAGAGCATTTAATTCTTCTGCCTGCCACTATATGCTGCTGGCATAGCTAGAACAACAAATATATATTTTTGATCAATAAAAAAAAAAATACTTTAAATAATAATACAACCCCAATTCCAATTAATTTGGGACGTTATGTTAAACATAAATAAAAACAGAATACAATGATTTGCAAATCATGTTCAACCTATATTTAATTAAATGCACTACAAAGGCAAGATATTTAATGTTCAAACTAATATGTTATTGTTTTTAGCAAATAATCATTAACTTAGAATTTTATGGCTGCAACATGTTCCAAAAAAGCCGGGACAGGTGGAAAAAAAGACTGAGAAAGTTGAAGAATGCTCATCAAACACCTGTTTGGAACATCCAACAGGTGAACAGGCTAATTGGGAACAGGTGGGTGCCATGATTGGGTATAAAAGGAGCTTCCCTGAATTGCTCAGTCATTCACAAGCAAAGATGGGGCGAGGTTCCTCTCTTTGTGAACAAGTGCGTGAGAAAATAGTCGAACAGTTTAAAGACAATGTTCCTCAATGTAGAATTGCAAGGAATTTAGGGATTTCATCATCTACGGTCCATAATATCATCAAAAGGTTCAGAGAATCTGGAGAAATCACTGCATGTAAGCGGCAAGGCCGAAAACCAACATTGAATGCCCGTGCCCTTCGATCCCTCAGGCGGCACTTTATCAAAAACCGACATCAAT
Organism: Phyllopteryx taeniolatus; assembly: GCF_024500385.1. Lineage (NCBI taxonomy): Eukaryota > Metazoa > Chordata > Actinopteri > Syngnathiformes > Syngnathidae > Phyllopteryx > Phyllopteryx taeniolatus. Next base: position 30,502,848 of record NC_084503.1, read on the forward strand.
GTGGAAAGGATATCACCACATGGGCTCAGGAACACTTCAGAAAACCAATGTCAGTAAATACATTTCGGCGCTACATCCGTAAGTGCAACTTGAAACTCTGCTATGCAAAGCAAAAGCCATTTATCAACAACACCCAGAAACGCCGCCGGCTTCTCTGGGCCCGAGCTCATCTAAGATGGACTGATGCAAAGTGGAAATGTGTTCTGTGTTTTGACGAGTCCACATTTCAAATTGTTTTGGGAAATTTTGGACGTCGTGTCCTCCGAGCCAAAGAGGAAAAGAACCATCCGGACTGTTATGGACGCAAAGTTCAAAAGCCAGCATCTGTGATTGTATGGGGCTGTGTTAGTGCCAATGGCATGGGTAACTTACACATCTGTGAAGGTACCATTAATGCTGAAAGGTGCATACAGGTTTTGGAGAAACATATGCTGCCATCCAATCAACATCTTTTTCATGGACGCCCCTGCTTAATTCAGCAAGAAAACGCCAAACCACATTCTGCACGTGTTAGAACAGTGTGGCTTCGTAGTAAAAGAGTGCTGGTACGAGACTGGCCTGCCTGCATTCCATACCTGTCTCTCATTGAAAATGTGTGGCGCATTATGAAGCGTAAAATACAACAACGGAGACCCCAGACTGTTGAACAGCTGAATCTGTACATCAAGCAAGAATGGGAAAGAATTCCACCTACAAAGCTTCAACAATTCGTGTCCTCAGTTTCCAAATGTTTATTGAATGTTGTTAAAAGAAAAGGTGATGTAACACAGTGGTAAGCATGACCCTGTCCCAGCTTTTTTGGAACGTGTTGCAGAAATTTCGAGTCTCCAATTCATGCATGTTTTTTTGGGCGGGGGGGGATGTGGGAGGAAACCGGAGTGCCCGGAGAAAACCCATGCAGGCACGGGGAGAACATGCAAACTCCAGGGATTGAAGCCCGGTCCTCAGAACTGTGAGGCTGACGCTCTAACCAGTCGGCCACCGTGCCGCCTAATTATTATTATAATATATATATTATAATTATAATTTTTTGAGCAATTAAGTAGACATTAAATAGACACATTGCACCATCTTGTGATCGGTTTAAAAACACCTTTTTCACAGCCCCGAGGTAGCGGTAAACATCTATACAATGGTACAAATTTTTTTTCATTTTACTTATGCCTGTGTATGATACGCACGATTTTTGATGATTTTTTTTAAAGGGAAAAAAAAACATATTAAACACGAGAATTTACGGTATATCAAATTTGTAGCCCTTCACATTAATCAGTTCCCAAGAAGTAGCATTTAGTTTCAAAAAGGCTGGTGAGTACATCGCTCCCTCTCATATGATTTTGCTTAATTGTTGTTCATTATGTTTTGTTTCATCATTTAACAATACCAAATAGACAACAATAGTCAGATAATTAATAGTTATTAGCAAAAAATATATTTTGCAATAAACTTTATTGAAAAATAATTGTTTATCCGATTATTTGATAAATCAATGGAATAATTGATAGAACAATCGATTCTAAAAATATTTGATAGTTAAAGTCCTAGATTTAATGTCTTCATCAAGTTTACGTTAATGTTAATGTTAATGTTAATGTTAATGTTAATGTTACACTGTTATCTGCTGTGAAAACTGCTTGTCACTACAATGACAATCAATTGACACTGGATTATGCAGAAAAAAAAATAATTTTATTCAAAGATAAATGAGGAATAAGAGAGAGAAGTGTCACACTTTCTCATAAAGATTAATTTTCCCCCTCAGAATAGGCCATAAAATAAAACATACCATCCATCTAGAGTAGAGAGAGCAGCCAATTCATTTATATGGATCAATAAATTAGTAATGTTTAGGAAATTTGATGCAAGCTCTTCCACAAAGTTGAGATAATTGAACAGATGTTGGTGCATAATAGATGAAGATGCGATAATGGTTGAAAATGCATGGTCTGGGTGCAGCAGTGGGTAAACCCAACGACCTGGCTTTGTTACAAGGACAAGATAGCAGGTTTTAGCACCACTGTGTGTGTGTGTGTGTGTGTGTGTTGAAGTGGACTTTTAAAGCAATTCCAGGCCAGTCCATTTCACCTACCTGTCTTAGCCATACTCCTTTCGAAAACCAATCACGTAACAGCCTGTCACAGATATTGAGTCTTCAGCTCCTTTTTTTTTATCTCCCACTTCAGTCATTAGGACCTTTTATCCCAAGACCCCATACCCCCCACCCCTTTCTTTCTCTCTTCCGCTGCCATTATGTTTTCCACAGAACTAAATTCAGAAGCACTCTCCTCAAGCAGGGGAATTTAAGCAACTGAACTATGAAGGTCAGATGCTATTCAAAGCAAAACAGGAAATTATGAGAATGACTTGTGTTCACATATGCAGGATAGATAGATAGATAGATAGATAGATAGATAGATAGATAGATAGATAGATAGATAGATAGATAGATAGATAGATAGATAGATAGATAGATAGATAGATAGATAGATAGATAGATAGATAGATAGATAGATAGATAGATAGATAGATAGATAGATAGATAGATAGATACAAAAGCACATATAGACATTTCATTGTCAGCCATGAACACCTACACCATGGTACTGCACAACAATATACAGACTGTTGTAATTCCCACACCATTCACCTGATTTGGATGTAAATACCCTCAAATTAAAGATGGAAGTCTAAAGTCAAAGCACATCTGTTTAGATTAGTTTCAAATCCATAGTGTTTCTTTGTTTTTTTTAACTGCTAAAAAGATAAGAATTGTCGATGTCCCAATATTGTCGGACTTGATTGGATTGTCACTATCAAGTATCGGTACTCGGTATCGGCGATGACTCAAAAGTAAGTAATTGTACTCCGTCTGAAAAAAAGCGGTATTGGTACATTCCTACACTCAACATTGCGAAGTAGTCACTTCTACTGAAACACTATGCTGCTGTTTGGTTAGCAACCCTGAACAGGATAAGGGGAAAGATAATGTATGGATAGACGATGGAAATAGGAAAGTGTTTATTTGCCTTCAGTAGATAACCCACTCTGTAACTAATTGGGTAAGGCATCTGTATAGGGACGGTCACTATTTGAGGAAGCAAGGTATTACTTATGAGGAGGTAACTGACACTAAATTGGAAGAAATTGAGATCCTGGAACGGTATAGTGTTCTCCTAGGTTCCACCTAAAATCCGTACATTCGTCAATAGATTAAGGTAAGCAAATTCCTGTATACATCCAGTGAATAGTATGCACAAGATCTTATCCAAGTGCTGCTTGTGAGGCACTCTGTGACTCATCTCCCAACACCTCAGGCTCCATGACTTGCCCTCTCTAAATATAATAGTCTGGTGCTGACATCCAAATCCTTTCTGAGAGCCTCTGCCTATTTCATTCACAAAGCCCCTCCCTCTCTCCCTTCTCGTCTTCCTCGGTCCACTCCTCTCTGTCCATGAAACACCCCACCTCAGAAATGCACCGTCCTCCGATCCGTGTGTGTGCTGACAGCACTATTGACTTGGTCGAAGCCCTGCTATGAAATGACAAATGGCCCGAAAAGCAATAATCAAATCAGTGATGGGGAAAATGGTGATGTTTGAGTTACAATAAAGACTAATCAAATGGTTGCTACAGAGTAGCACCATTGTGTAGTTATAACAAGCATTGCATTACACTTCAAAAGGTTTTCCAATAACCGTGATCGGCTTTAGGCTTGCACATGGAACAAATTGTTGTTGTGCCTTTTCCTGGAATTAGTCCCTGATTAGTGAAAATTGGCTGACAGTTAGGGGTTGAAACGCCACCCCAGGAGCTACTCGACTATATTTGCAGTCTTCACGTATGAGTTCCTCTTTTCTCAGTTCACTATTGTTATTATTGTGCCTTTTTCTAGAAATTACTTTCTTCAAGCTTCTCATTAGCTAGAATTGCCTTACAATTGGGGGTCATAGCGCCACCCCAGGATGTCTTTCCAAATATATGATTCCACATATTCTCAATTCACCATAATGTTGATTGAGTGTTTTCTAGATATGACTTTCTTCCAGTACCTGATTGGCTAAAATGACAGTCCAGAAAGACTATAGGTTTTTATTGATTCAGCCTTTGTTTTTACTGTGCTTTTTTTGTTGTTGAAAATACTGTCTTCCGGCCTCTGATTCGGGTTAATAGCACCACCTCAGGAATAAATCACCTTCACTCTTAGTCCAAATATATGATTCCCTTTATTCTCATTTCACATATCATGTTTTTGAGTTTCCTGGAAATGACTTTTTACCGGCTTCTGATTGGCTAAGATGGCCTTAAAGGTAGGCATCATGTCATGCCATGCAACTTCACGGTGAGTTCAAATGTATGATCACCCCTTATGTTTGATTTCTTTCTTTTTTTTGGGGATTATTATTTTTTCACTTACTATTATTTTTATTGTCTTTTCCGGAAAGGACTTTCTTCAAGCTGCACATTGGCTCAAATGTCATTACAATTAGATCTTATAGGACCACCTTAAGAGTTCTTGCTCTTTGTTTGTAGGCCATGATTCCTGTTTTTTTCATGACACAATGGTGGTTGTTGTGCCTTTTTCTCGAAATGACTTCCTTCAGACTAAATTGGTCTTGCAGTTTGGGGGTCACATTGCCACCTCAGGACTTAATCCCCTATATTTGGAGGCCTCATGGACTGTATGATTACCACTTTTCTCAGCTCAACATTGTTATTGTGCCTTTTCTGGAAATTACCTTCTTCTGGCTTCACGTTGGCTAAAACAGCCTTACACCGAGGAGTTACAGCACCATCTTAAGAGTTAATTCCCAGTCCACATGTGAGAATCTATTTTTTCTCAATTCACAGATAATTCTGTTTCGGTGGAGGTGAGCTGCGGGGCCGGACCCAGCCATGTAGTGTTGGAGCCGGGGTCACCCCTCACGCTGGACTGCAAGCTGGGGGCCAGCGACACACCGCTCAACATCTCCTGGCTGCATAACGGCCAGCCCCTTCCTCAGGAGGCGAGCGAGGCACGGCGGTATGTCGCCGACCAGTCCCTCCTCCTGCTGCTCGGCTCCAAGGATGGAGCTCCCTCCCAGGCTGTGGAGGGAGGCTATAGCTGTGTGAGTGCCAGCGCCCATGGAGCCCTAACCAGCCGGACTATCAATGTGCTGCTGGCAAGTAAGTGGCCGTCCACCGTGTATGTGTGTATGCCCGAAAACTGTCATTCTGGTAGCTTTTTTCTTGCTAATGCTGGTTGGTGAGAATGCAGTGGCAGTTCTACATTAGGGGCAGTGCCCCACCAGATGCAGAGAACTGTCCCATTTTTATTTGTATCCAATATAGGTTTTCGATTTGTTGTATTGAACAGTTGCCTGGAGGAGTTGTGTCATGTCAATCTGGATTAACTTCCGATTGATAAGGTCATATGGTGTCTTTAAATGGTTAAATTGTTTGGACTGAGTCTTTTGTTAATGAGCTGGGGAATCTCTCCCTATACATGTTCTAAACTCCTGTTTCCGTGCTATTGTTATATTTTAGGAGAAATAGTATGCATCTTTTTCAATTAAAACACTTCCTCTGTCTTAATAACATGTCTGTGACATACCCCAAGGATCAAGAATTATAAGCACACCCTATTTTTAGAGAGGAAATTATATCAGCTTGATTTGAGGGGATGGTCCTGTCTCATGCAAATGAGCCACTGCACACACCACGTCCCCTTTACTGCGGTGAGTGTCATTTTTCCATAATATGCATGAATAATGCTGCTGGTTGCATTCAAGTAGTGGACTCCATATGGCCTCAATCACTTCCAGACACAATCAATAATAATTCCCATACAGCCAGGAGAATTCCTAATGATCAATTAATCAGTTATTACGGTCCTCTATATTCACAATCCCATCAATGCAGGAAAGTGGGGAAAATGTGTTAACTCTCCTCACTTGTCATCAAACATGGATTTCCTGTATATATATATTTAGGCAACAAAATGTGTGACACTATACCTGTAACTTCACTCTTAAGGCCACCTGAACTTTCCTTTGTGTATTCTTTTGGTTTTGAAACACTTTCAATGTACTTGCTGACCTTTGTCACTTTTTTCATGTACCGTATTTTTCGGACAATGTTGATTACAATGACAAAGAGTCGCAGTTTTTTTCATAGTTTAGCCGGGGTTGCGACTTATACTCCGGAGCGACTTATATGTGAAATTATTAACACATTATTATATAATTTCACGTTATTTTCACACTGACAACTGCAAGAGGGCGCTCTAGGCCTGACGAAAGCGACGTAGAAGAGGAAGCAGCGCATCGTCTACCTCCGAGCTGGCGGAGTTGTTTAGAAGTGACATAGAGGATGAAGATTTCATTGCATGTTGCGGCTACTAAAGTATAATTTTTTTTTAGACTTTACACCCATCTGATCGGCTTGATCGCCATCGTGTACAGTATATTTGAATCCAAAAGCTAGTTTATTTTAGCCTTGTCTTGTGTCTTTTGACGTACTGCTATAAATATGTGACAGCCAATAAAGTTATTTAAAAAAAAAACATGTCGGCGGTATGGGACAGACAACACGTCTGAGACAGACAACACATAATGTGTGGATCAGACTACAAGACAAATTTGGTCTTTAATGATTCCAATATGTCAGACTACTACAATAAAATCTTCGCATCTTTACGATCACGGGGCTTTTGTCTTGTCAACGCAAACCCGACCGGATACACCATGGCGACGACATCGCAATTTGTGCATTATAAGTACAAAATGGGGAAAAACGTGTGGTGGTGGTCACCGGTGCTCAGGAGATTACGTTCATTCAACGATTGGTTGCGGTATTTTCACGTACTTTTAATACGATACGGCTCACAAGCAGACAAGAAAACGTTATGGAGCCTAGCAAGCTAGTGCTAGCACTAACGGTTGTACGTAAACATGCCGGCGTTATGTCGAATCATGCTCTAAAGTTTCGGTGTGTGTGAAGTAATTTCATTACAATAAAGTAATTCAATTCCAATAAGTTAGCAACCATTATTTCTGTCATGTTGTAATGTTCGTTTGACCTGACTGATTAGAATACATGACCTGACTAGAGCAGTGATTTCCAACCTTTATTGAGCGAAGGCACATATTTTACAATTGGAAAATCTCATGGCACACCAACAAACAAAAATGTCACAGAAAGTATCTACACAGTAATTACTGTATGTACTTCCTGCCAGCTAATAAAGGAGCATTCATTTGTTCTGTCTGTCACTATGCATCACTGGCATAAATAGAGGAACAAAGATACATTATTTCTTGTAAATGAATAATTTTTTGAGCAGTTAAGTAAAATTTGATAATTTCCCATGGCACACCTGAAGATCGCTCTTGGCACACTAATGTGCCACGGCAGACTGGTTGGGAAGCACTGGACAAGAGAAGACTTTTGAAGATACTCAGTATATAGTACACAAGTATATACAGGAAATGAACAAGTCATTGAAATAGAGACATTGCTCCATCTTGTAATCGGATCGGTGATCGGTTATCGTTTTTTTTAAACTCGGTGCACGGCCCCAAAAATCCTGATCGTATAAAGCCTACTTTTTTTCAAACAACATCATGAATTTACATGATTTGTTGGATACTAAGATACAAAAATGGTCACCTAAAGAATGTTTTTTTTGAGTGTAGCTCCGCCCATTGCCCCCATTGTAGGGAGGGTGGGATGAGCGGTAGCTCATTTGCATGAGACAGGACAGCCCCTTTGTTTCAATTTCAGCGACACTCCCAAAATAGGTGAAATGTGTAATATAATTCAGGATCATGTGGTATTTTGACAAAAATGTGTGATTGACTGGGAGCAGTTTTAAATTGTGACAATGCACCTTTAAAACATTGGCTGGTTTTATGATTGTGGCAGCTTGTGCCTTTTTGATTCATTTTACATGATTTCTTATGGGAAAAATTGTCACAGTGCTACAGAACAGATTGTGTTCAACTGTGGAGGTTCCACTGCACTTTAATTGCATAACAGATTCACCTACACTGAACCCTTTACAACAACAAAGGCTTCAATCGCAACAAGCACATTCTTTCAAACGCAACAGTCAGGAAGGTTATGAAAGAGTGTCCGCAGGTGTCCGTCCCTCTGGGAGGATCTTTCTTTCTCTTCAGGGGACAAGAGGACAGACAGTAGCTTTTTAATGGTCCTTCCAACGAGGGCCTCTTTGTCTGCGGCTCTTAGGAGGTTGTCTTTATTGAGTCATTAGGTTAGTGTAAAATGAGACCGTGTACTTTGCGGATGCCCGTGCTTTTGTCAAGTGTCACATGCCTATTTATAAGGAGGTCTTGTTTGAGGACAATAAGGCGGGGTGGGGGCAGAGAATCAGGGGCGGGGGTGGGTGGAGAGGGGTTCTCAGTTGTGTGAATGGAGGGGAGGTGGATGGTGCTGACAAGTAGTCTTGGTGAAGGGAAAGGTTTCCAAGACCATTACAAGTGACCTTCAGTCTGTTTATCTGCGTACGGTGTTTGAATTAAATCAGTGACGGAGATTCTATGGAGTGAGATTTGATCAACGCAGCGAGAGGTCGACGCTGAAGTGCTTTAACATTGACATTGAGCCAATGTTCTCCTCTTTGCCAGCAAAAAGAAAAACAACACATCTCACATCGCATCTGTGGAAGCGCATTAGCCTTGCCACGTTTTCCCAGTGGTGCCATGCACAGGAATATGAACGAGAGTGGATAATGGAAATAGCAAAATTGTGAGACAACATATGGTGTGCATATTTCCTGCCATAATGACGCCCCCCCCCCAAAAAAAACTGCTCTTGACATTCATTGGACGATTTTACCTCTCTTCTTATGGCCTGCCAAAGTGAATGTTAATGTTTTAATTCCCAGTTCAAGTTTGCCTTCATTACTGAAGATTTGATGCATCATTCTCCAACTGAAATTAACGTACATTAGTTGTTGTTTTTTTTACAGGGAGGCATGTTTAACTCACGTAACATATTTTCAAGTGACACTTCCCACACACGAACTACGGCGGTAGAGAAGATGGCTAAACTCATTATTCAAGCCATTTACCCTGTTTTTTTAACTGTTAGTTGTGCCATCAGAGAAAGCTCTGTCTTTTCCCACTTGTTGAAATGTCCTATCACAGGACACAGATAAACAATCGCCCACACATACATTCACCCCTATGGACAATTAAATGGTCAATCTTCAGTTCACCTAACATGCATCCATGTTTTTGAAATGTGGGAGGAAGCCGGAGTAACCACCCGTTTGGAGAACATGCAAAGGCCAGAACAGAGATTCAAACACCAAACCTCAGAGCTTTAAGCCAGACATGCTAACAATTCAATTGCTTCAAAAGGAAACAAACCTGGCCCTAATTTACATTTAAATTGAGTTGATTGAAAAATAGACTTGGTGGAAATTCAGACATTGTAAACATTAGCTTTGAGAGACTGGCTAATTATTTTACTTTTTTGTTGCTTGGATTAACGGCAGAGACGACATGCTCTTTTGTAGTGAAATAGATAGCACACTGAAGTCTACTAGCAGGCCATGTATTGCTAAATTACTCAAAGACAACCCAACCAAACAGTTTATCCATTTGTGAGAAAATGACTTGCATAAACCCAATGATGGAGGTTTGGTTCCAAGTCTGTCCCTTTAGAAGTAGCTACTCAATTACCAGGCAGTGTTTGAATCTCATATGTACAACTGTTTACAATATCCAATCGCCTTAACCTCCTCACCCACAGGTTCCGCTGGATTCATTTACCGGTAGATACTTTGAAAAAAAAAAAAATCCTTGCACAGGGGGAGGTGGGGGACTGCATTGATAGCTATGGGGTCAAAGAGTGGGGCATGCACAGACACAAGAAGACAGGGTCCACTGGTGACTGTCAACCATTGAAACCATTAAAGAACACTGTTCTGATTGTAAATGATGTGAAATGTATACAGTATATTAGTGTGAGCACTGTTCGATCTGGGGTGGATGTGACACTGGCTACGTTTCCAAACACACGTATTGCATCCTGGGATAAGAATTCAATGATGCCTATGTGCCAACTCGCTGATCAGCTGTTGTTCAACTTTACACACTCACTCACGCACGCACACACACACACACACACACACGAGGTGGCCACTTTGGTGCTGATATAGTGATGTGTTTACAGGATGATGTAATAGGTGGAAGTTTGGGTTTAATCATAAGCTTGTCCTGCAAAGCTTGTCAAACAAAAATCAATGTCAGTTTTCTGAAAAGGTATTTATTTTATTTTTTTTAATTGCTGTCCAGTTGTGATGAATGACAGTGGCTCGGTAGGCAAAGTGTTGGACGTTAAATCAAAAAGTTGTGTAATGAATACAGTGTATGTTTAATGAATATTGTGGTATCTCTTAAGAATGAATACAATTTGGCAATTTTTCAAAAAGGAAATAAAGGAATTTGAAAAAGTATATATTCCATGGCCAAGCGATTGCCATCCTAGTTACATATCTAAAAACAAACAAATGTAAAAATTAGACTTTATGCGAATCTGATCGGTGTGATCGGTATCGGCCGATAATTAGCATTTTACGCTGATCGGCTTTCGTGTCATAATTTGCCGATCCGATCAATGACGTCAACGATCGGCCCCGCACAAGACTTTAACTCAGTGTCGCCGTCGCGTATGAATGCAAAAGCTAGTTTATTTTTAGCCTTGTCACGTGTCTTGTGGTGCAGTACTGTAACTATCTGACGGCCAATAAAGTTTTTTCAATCTTGTCAGTTAAAAAACACGTCATCGGTGTGGGACTATTTTGCGGTGTCTCAGACAAACAACACGTAAGTTATTTGCAGTCTGCACAACTGAAGTACGTTGTGGGGAACGTCATCTAAATGCTTCAACACAACAAATTTGATCGGGCACCTGAAGAATGTACAAAAGGAGGAGCATGCCGCGTTCAAGCAACGCAGCGTAAAAAAATTTAAAATAATAAAAAAATTAATTGAAAAAAGTAAAAGCCAAACGGACACAAACTCTGGACAACACCCGTCCATATTGCCGGGACAGTGAGAAAGTTAGAGTAAGCATGTCATGAACAGTATTTGTAAAAGTGATTTAATTACAGTAAGTTAGCACCCATTATTTCTGTCATGTTTGTACGGAAGCGTATTGCTGCCATACCAAAAAAAAAGAAAAAAAAGTTAACTGTCACGTTATAACATGATAAGTTTCATTTTATAACGTGATATGGATCATGTTATGATATGATAAATTACACGTTATAACGTGAAAGGTTTCACGTTATAATGTGAAAGGTTTCACGTTATAATGTGAGGAGAAATCAGTCCGACCCCGAGGTAGCATCATTTCTAATGGATCAGCTGGAGGGGCACGGAAGGCTCCACGGATACAAACTACAACATCTCCACTGCATCTAAGCTTGGTATGTTGTGACCCAGAGTGACGTGACACATCTGCTTAAGTTTTTCGACCCCCCGTGGTGTTGGAGGCGGAGAAAACGCTTGACCCGATGTACGTACCTTAACCCTGTGCCTAATTTTATGTGGCATGTTGACTTGTACGACAAACTAAAGCCTTTTGGTCTTTGCATCAATGGAGCGATTGATGGCTTTTCAAGACTCATGATTTGGCTCCATGTCTATTCAACAAACAGCAACCCCAAGATCATCGCTGGTTAGTTCATATCCGAAGTTGAGAAGAGGATGGGGACACCTGCCAGAATTCATGCAGATTTGGGGACAGAAAACATCACAGTGACAGAGATGCAGCGATTCCTACACTGGAGTACGGATATGGATCGCCATTTCGGTAACTGCTTCATTTCTGGGTCCAGTAATCACAATCAGAGGATTCACAGCTGGTGGGCCTTTTTGAGACGGCATCATGCTCAATTCTGGATGAACCATCTCCAGGAATTCAAAGACAATGACAGTTTTTTGGGAAACTTCTTGGAAAAACAGCTTGTATGGGTTTACTTGCCTGAACGTCATAGAGGTAGGCATCATGTAAATAAGAGTAATAATTAGATATCTATCTATCGCTCTATCGCTCTTTCGCTCTCTCTATCGCTCTATCGCTCTTTTGTTTTCTCTCTCTCTCTCTCTCTATCTATCTATCTATAGTTGCTGTCTGTTTGTAGTCTCTCTCTCTCTCTCTCTCTACCCCTGCTTGTTTTATATACCATTTCCCTTTGTATGAATGTAAATATTCACGTTCACCTTCCCTTTTCTTCCTTCCTTCAGCTTCTGTTTTTACCTCCCTATTCTTTTCGTGTTTCCTCCTACATCTCCTGAGCACTCCTTTACTCTGTCCCATATCTAATTCTTTTGAGCGGTTTTGTTTCTTTTGCCTCGTTAGACCGTTTATTGTTTCTTTTAATTTCGATGCTCTATTTTTAAATGTTTTCTTCGTAGTCTGTCAATCTCTCCTTCCTGTCTTCCTCTCCATCTTTACACTGCTCCCTCCTTCACTACCTTTTTCTCTATACATTTTTCTCCACATCAAGTCACTACATGCTAGGCCTTCAAAGACAGCTGTTTGTACTTTGGATAATTCCTGATTTCTTTGACTGTGTGACATAAAGGCCTTTTACCACAACCCATTCAGCCCTTTTATCAAAAAGACAGTACAGTAGACAGTATGTTTGCATGTGTCATATTGACTCAAAATAGAAAGCATTTATTATTTGTTGTTCTCACTGGTATTATATTTTTCTTCTGCAGGAAGAGCTGCAGCAAGTTGCTCATTTGTGGAATACCCACATTACCCGCACCAGCAGAAATGCAGTCGTTCCAAGTGGACGTCCAATTCAGTTGTACACCATCCCTCATCTCTTTGGAGGACAAGATAAACTAAAACAGGTCTCTCATGAGGCAGCGCAGGCCTGTAAACAAGAATGCCAACAGAGAGGACCATATCCTTGTGATGAGACTGTCTTCACCTTGTGCTGCCTTACAATAACAGAACATTCCTTACACTCTCCCACCACAGCAGACGAGGCCATAGAACTGTATCTCTTCCTGAGAGCAGACATACTTAAAAACCTAGAAATGTATATTTTTGAGGTTAATCACTACAATTGTATTTTTTTCTGTGAATTTTTACTTCCTGTCCTTAGTTCTGAGAAAAAATAGCGTCTGTGACTTTCCAAAATATTTTGCTTCATCTACCAGGCCCCTGAAATCAACAATTAATCTAGCATGGCAATTACACAGACTGGGGCCCTGTTGTTTGGTTCCTGTTTGTCTGGGAAGAGAGACTATGTCGAGAATGAGCTTGAAACTACAGTATAATCTGATACAGTGTATCAAATGGTGACATTTAATTGTACACTGTCAACTTTATTGTTGTGGTATGATGATGCCATGGTGATCCCAAATGAATTCTGGCTCAGGCATTTTAAATTATTGGATGTCTAACAAATCATGCATCCATCCATTTTCCGTACCGCTTAAAATCATGAGGGTCGCGGGCTTGCTGGAGCCTATCCCAGCTGACTCTGGGCAAAAGGTGGGGTACACCCTGAACTGGTCGCCAGCCAATCGCAGGGCACAGATAGACAAATCAGGCATTTTTCAACTGAAGTCTCCAATGTGGGTCGATTTGAAAGTTGCTGTTTTTTTTAAATCAGGAATTTTATAGTCTCTTGCAGAAAACTTTTTGTGAACTGCTAAACTGAAAAAGCCAAATTATTTAACAAATTACTAAAGATTGGAAAATTAAACATTTTTGAAATAAGATTACTGTACTTGTTTTTCAACCTTTCTCATTTCTAAAGAACCAATGAGATAGGTCTTCATGCCTCCCCCATCATGATTACAAATAAAATAAATCAATAATTAATATTCAATTCCCCATTTGCAGCTGTGTATTTATTTCCAATTACATTTGGATTTTGGTCACAACATGCAGAACAGCAATCACAAATTGCGTCTCCACAAAACAGTGTAACACCAGACTGTTGTTGAGGTTTAACTTCAACATGACACAATTATCACCTCGTACTTATTGCTCTCTGGTAATCAACAGGTAACAACAAAGGGACAGGTATGTTCTGTATGAACGCGGCAGATAAACAGCTTTGTGTATTTGTAAACATTTTGTAAAGTCAGTAATTCTCACTGTGGCTTGGTTCCTGAAAGAGTAATTTATTACTGATCTAAACTATGCTGAACTGAAAGGAGCTTTTCCATTTCAATCCGTAATTCTGGGTAAGAAGTGTATGTCCAGGGCAGTTCCAGAACTAGCCCACAGGTATGAGCTACTGGACGTCTTGCTAGTCCATCTGCTGGTATGAACAGGATCTCAGCCTTGTCAACAGAGATAACATCTGACCCTGTGACAAACCTTAACAATTTTCTAAGTTGTGCATCATCAGTCCTCTGATGTACTGTTGCAGAAAACGCAAGCTTTGATTCTCTGCTTGAGTAGTAGGAGATGCTGTCAGCAGCTTCAAAAGCTTGTTTGTTGTTGGCTTTTTATCCTGATACATTTGTAAGAGATCTTGTGGGGTCACAAATGGTTCTTTTAGGGGGGTGCTAACAATTCATGACAAATCTTCTGCTGCATATCTTGGTTTTTGGATCAACTGCTTGTGTGACACTTTTAGAAGGATGCCTTTCAAATTCTCTTTTGTTGGAAGAGTTGTTACATCCAAGCGGTCCAGAAGATCTAGTAGTTCATCTTTGTCCTCATCTGAAAGATCATCTTTTAAGGCAATGGTTATCAGATCTCTATCTAATTGACTTATGTACAGGAGGAGACCTTCAAAGAGCATATCATCTGACACTTTATTCTCACAAAAATATGTGGCACTGTGAAAACAGGGACAGGGCAACAAGGAAAGTGTCCATGGTCTTCATATCCTTTCAGGAGAATTCGGCCAATGGATTTCCACTCTTCTTCCTCCCCTCTAGGAGACAGTGATGGAACTCTTAACATCCTCCCCCTCAGCTGTGTGGTCCAAAATGCAGCATAGACATCCCTTGAAACACCATCTGCATCAGCTCCTTTTTCATTGATGTAAGTGTATTTTAAGTGGTGTTTGAGCAGTGCTACATCCTTAAACTAGCTAATCATCTCCTCCACAAGATGGACTCTGTGAAGTTTTATGGTGATGACACATTCAAGATCATATGGAGCTGTAGAATCACTTGTTTGATCACCTGTATATGCTGTGTCTGGAGTGTTGAATGTTGCTGTGCTTAATGAGGTAAGAGTGAATGATGGGATGGCCAGCTCATCTACTTCAAACTGCAAGATGGGTTGATGGCTGACTTGCCATGGGTTCTCCAAGGAAAGGGTCAATCATCCCCTCAGATGTGTCAAAAATTACATCTGCAACTAACTCCTTCAAATCAGCTGACTGAATGACGATGTGTGTCTCTCTGCTGTACATCAATATTTGCATCAGAGCTTTCCGCAACAGAGTCTATCAGTGTATTAGTGCAAAGGTAGAATCTTAACACTCCCATTCTTAGTACTTTGTAGAGGTCTCCAATTGTGATATCTTCATCAAGCACAGCTTCCTCTTGATAGTCTAATATGCCACAACTGAATGCTTCACATCTTCCAAATCTACTTTTTCCATTTGGAAAGAAAATGTCTTTAACGTACTGTAATATGTCAGCTTTTTTGGACTCTTTGGACATATCAAGCATCCTCGTTCCCCCTCCTTTGTGTTTCCTTATTTGTTTACCTTCCTGAATCCACCCCAATTCAACTTTTCTGGTCAGCTTTTCAGCCCTTTTGTTGTTTTTTTGTGGAGGTTCTTTTCTGCTTTGCAGTTGAAGTCTCCTCATGATCACTTTCATTATCCTCATCAGAATCAGAATCAGAATCAGAATCATCTTTATTTGCCAAGTGTGTCCAAAACACACAAGGAATTTGTCTCCGGTAGTTGGAGCCGCTCTAGTACAACAGACAGTCAATTTACAGAACACTTTGGAGACATAAAGACATTGACAAAAAACAACAACAAACAGCAATTGTGCAAAAAGATGCAGAGTCCTCAGTTCGAATGGCTAATATCGCAATAGTCCGGTGCAATGACCATTGTGCAAAGGGCACTGAGACTTCAAGGAGTGTATGCGGTTTAAAGTGACGAGTAGTGCGATAATCTGGGACAATGGTTGTGCAAATGTTACAGATACTCCTCAATCAGTGTGCAAATGGAGCAGATGCTACTCTGGCATGAGTGGCCACTATATGCAAATAGTGCAGCACGGCGAGACAACTACAGTGAGTGCACGAGTAATACATAATTGGCCCCACAGAAATGTGACAACGAACTCAAGTCAAAAAATTCCCAGCTTGTTGTAATGGAATTGTAAATTAGCTGTTTAAGAAGTTGATTGCAAGAGGGAAGAAGCTGTTGGAATGTCTACTAGTTCTAGTTTGCATTGATCGGTAGCGCCTACCTGAGGGAAGGAGCTGGAAGAGCTGGTGACCGGGGTGGGGAGGGTCCGAGAGGATTTTGCACGCCCTTGTCTTAGTTCTGGCAGCGTGCAAGTCCTCAAGGGTGGGTAGGGGGGTACCGACAATCCTTTCAGCAGTTTTGATTGTCCGTTGCAGTCGGAGTTTGTCCTTTTTTGTAGCAGCACCAAACCAGACTGTGATGGAAGAACACAGGACTGATTCGATGACCGCTGTGTAGAACTGTCTCAGCAGCTCCGGTGGCAGGCCGTGCTTTCTCAGAAGCCGCAGGAAGTACATCCTCTGCTGGGCCTTTTTGAGGACGGAGTTGATTCCCAACACCCATCTTTTTCTTTAGTTTTTCAAGCAGTGAATTTTTTGGGGATTCTCTTTTTCCTTTATTTGCACCTTTGTTTTCCAAACAGAAGCGTCTTGCTGCTATGCGAGTTCCATATGTTGGGATGGAGCCATCCAGACTGTTGTCATCTATGAAGGCAATGACTTTGGCATCAATCTATCAAAACAGAAACAAATGTATGCACAATTCATTGACATATGCACACTTAAATTATATAGACTGATACCATTGTGTAATGCAAATGTGCAATCTAAAAATGTTACAAGTCATATAAAATACTGAGGACACCTGAAGTGGGGATCAGCAGTTGCCCGACGATATGATTCTATCACGATACTTGAGTCACAATCCGATTATTGTGATTTTGTGATATGCTTGTATCGTTATACTATTGTGATATTTTGCAATATATCATTTCTATTTTAATTTATCATGCAATTATTTTTTCTTTCATTAACAGAGGGGTACCAACAACTTTATCAGTCTGTATATATACTGTACATGTACAGATAGATAGATCGATAGATCGATAGATCGATAGATCGATCGATCGATCGATAGATAGATAGATAGATAGATAGATAGATAGATAGATAGATAGATAGATAGATAGATAGATAGATAGAAAGAAAGAAAGAAAGAAAGAAAGAAAGTAGAGGCCACCTCTAGCTGTGTCTTCCTGTGTCCTTAACGCCACCTCGGAAGGATGTGCGTGACCATAGGTCACAAGTGGATGTCCTCTGCGAGGCCAACTTTTTCACGTTATAACGTAGAACTTATTATGTTTTAACGTGATATGTTTCACGTTATAATGTGATAAATTGCATGTTATAACGTGATTAATTTCACGTTATTACATGAAATTTTACACATAACGTGAAACAAATTACGTTGTAACATGAAACTTTTCACCTTATAACATGAAATTATTCACGTTATAATGTGTAGTTCATCACATTATAACGTGAACCCTATTACGTTATAACATGATAGTGAACCTTTTTTTTTTTTTTTTTCTCGGTGTGGCAGTAATACGCTTCCGTAATGTTGATTTGACCTAAACTGCCCCCTAGAGGTCATTGATGTTTTAACTTTTGTCTAAAATGCTAGAGAATAATTTTGAGCCAGGATGGGCTCCAGCACGCCCACGACCCTAGTGAGGATAAGCGGTACAGAAAATGGATGGATGGAAACAGCACTCAGTATACAGTACACACGTATATACAAATAAAGTAAAATAAATACAAACTGAACTTACTGCTTTGAATATGAGTCCGCTTAACTGACAGAAAAGCCACAAAAAGCCTATTTAAAAGCAAAACATTCCCTGAACTGAAGTCTGGAAAGGAATGCCGAAGACCTGTTCTGTTCCATGACAATTTGTGTGACGTCAAAAGAATTTCGTAGGAATTGGTACTAAAGGTTAAGCACTACATTACGCATAATGTAACACTTCCACTGTTATTTCTGAAAAATTATATTAAAAGGGTGATAAACCCCAAAATATGTTCTATTAATTACATACAGTAATATATTTCTGGACAGTGTCCAATTTTTTATTAAAGGGTTGCATCTGTTTTCGTGTTATTTTTTAAAATAATGAAATAAATATATATTTAAGAACTAACGGACACGCAGAGGTGCCTTGCAATACGAGTGACCTTTTAAAATATGAACCATTGATTGGCCGACTTTTTTGTTTTGACTTGTGAGCGCAAGCTTGCGATACAAGTGCTATATGGCAGCAGGTGATGCAACTTCACAACAAACGGCAGTTTGGAATATATAATTAGTAAATATTCTACAAAAAAGAGGCTTCAAGCTGTTTATTGCCATTCTCAGCTGAAAGCGACAGTTAAACAAAATATAAAATAAAGAGAATTACACATTGTGTATTTAAAATGACCACATCGTCTCCGCTATCTGAATGCTAACATACAATGGGAAACCCCAAAGGCGCACGGGCTAACAGTTAGCATCTACTATTGTTTCCCTTTAAGCAACGCATATCCGAGCACAAACGGTGCTGCAACACATGTAAGACAACATAACAATACTCACATGCATATATTTTTTTGTCTTCTGCAGAGAACGACCAATATGACTGTCATACTGAGAAGCCAAGAGAGGATCCCCCAATACAGTATACCTCAAATTTAGTATGACCTCATACCCTCATAACTTGATAGTTGTCTTTCTTTCCAGTATCACTTTTTGAAATGTAGCATTTTGTACAACAAGTTTGCATCTGAGCCAAAGCCAAAGAAAAAAACAACACATTATCCTTTGTGGACACTGAACAGAGGTCTCATGAGGATTGCTTACCCAGAATTGCTGCACAATTTGCTGAGGATTCAATTCCCCTCACGATAATTAAGTAGGAATTAGTACTGTAAGAGTGTACCCCGCCTCCTGCCCGATGATAGCTGGGATAGGCTCCAGCATGCCCGCGACCCTAGTGAGGAGAAGCGGCTCACAAAATGGATGGATGGATGGATAGTACTGTAAGTGGATCATTACCCTTAAGAAGAAGAAGAAGAAGAATCACCTTTATTGTCATGAACATGCATGCATGCACACGAAATTTGTTCTCTGCATTTAACCCATCACAGTGAACACATACACATGTGTAACTTGACACTTGTGTTATTTCTGAAAAATGATAATAAAAGGGTTCTAAACTATGTTCAATGGTCAAAGGTTTTTTTTATTTGTCATTTCTTTTTATTGTTTTTAAATTTTTTAAAAACGTTTTTAAACTGTTCTGTTAAGCTGCATGGCCATGCAAAATGGTGGATCTGTATGCCTTTTGTGCTGAAACAGTTTTGCTGTGCAGCGGGGGAGTTTTAAATAGTCCCTCTGCTTATTTTTCAGTTTTTTAATGATTCTAATGTTTATTGAAAATGCAGCCGAACAGAAAAGGGTTTTAGGGTACAGATGGAGGGACAGAATGGAGAAGGGGAATAGGGGTGTGAACCACAGCAGAACAATAGTTAGTCTAGATAAGTATTTGACTACAAGTAATGTTACAAAAGTGAAATCGTGTTCTTATTTGTGGATGAGAAACATACACACGCACACACCTGGTGGGGACATGCAACAACTAACCGATAGAAAAAGATGAGAGGACAGAAAAGGGAAGGACAGGACAGGGTGTAGGAAATGAGCAAGGCACTGCTACTGAAGAGTGGTGCGGTTGGATGCTTTTGTGTCTAAACACCTGTGAGAACCTGTGAGTTGATATCTTAATATAACCTGTGTTATTGTTAGTTGTCCCTGCACAAGCAATTCAAGCCTATAGTGTGTAACGAGTCACACACCTTCCAAATAGCTCGACTTTCATCTCGTCAGTCCATATAATATTCTCCCCAAAGTCTTTTTTTTTTTTTTTTTTGCAAAAATAAGATGAGGCTTTATGTTCTTTTTAGTCAGCATTGGTTTTCACCTCGAAACTCTGCCATAGATGGCATTTTTTCTAAGAGGCTGGGCATTCCTTCCTTTTTGTGTCATGAACACTGAACCTTAACTGAGGCAAGGGAGGCCTACAGTTCTTTAGAAGTTGTCCTGAGTTCCTTTTTGGCCTCCTGGATGAGTCATTGCTGTTCTCATGGGGTGTTTGTAGGCCGGCCACTCCTGGGCAGGTTCACCACTGTTCCATGTTTTCTCCATGTTAGGATAATGGCTCTCACTATGGTACGCGCCGTACCACTTTATCCTCAAAGGAGTCGTGGGCAGTGGTGGAGCTAGACTTTTATCCTTAGGGTGGCCAGGGGGTGGCCAAGGCTATTTCAGGGGGTCCACAGACAATGACAATGAATTTGTTTCTCGACCAATGAATTGCAGTCAGTCTCTGAATGTTGCAATGGATATACTAAGCACACATTAGATGAGGTTTGTGCGCATAAATTAAAGATTATTAACAATGTTTACAACACAATGTACACACAAACACAACTTCAACAACTGCAACAATTTTTCAATCACAGAGTAACCCGCTCACGCAGTCATCCACACACACACACACACACACACACACAATTACCCACTCACAGCTACTCATGCACACACACACACACACACAAGCTATTCACTCACACTCTCTCTGTCCAATTTTCCATTGCCTGACTTGCTTCTCTTTAAAAAGAAGTTATATATCTTGTCCCCGTCTTTACATTTCTCAATGGACCCTATGAAAAAAAGGCCAGTTTTGTAAGGCCAGTTAGCATCACTTACAATTGCACGATGATATCAAATCCCCACTTCAAGCCTAATAAATGTCAGGGGAAATAGACAACTATAGATGTAAGCTTCATATTCAAACATTCAGCCCAACTGGTTTTGCCTCAGGAGCCAACATTTAACTCAGTCATTAAGTTGCAACTGACATTTTTGACATTCTTTAGCAAAAAGAATACAAAATACTTAAATAAAAAGGCAGAATTCACTTGAATTACAGGTAGGCTATACCTATTTTAAACAAGCAAAATTGGTGAAACTGGTGAAATTTCAGAAATTAAAATGAAATATATTGGTAGAATTAACTCGTATGACAGTATTTATGCTTTTTCAACAAGTTACACGTGTGAAGCTCATTAACAGCACTTTTGTGATGCCCTCAACTCCTGATGTTTTCTTTGAAAGCACTCCACTAGTTTGTCTTAAAAGTGTTTTTAGCTCGCCTCTTGTGCAGTACATTATGCATGAAATGAGATGCTGCATAGAAGAAAAATAAAAATGCAACAGCAACACTTTTGACACTGTAGCGGTGTCAGTTTTAAAGCTTTTAAACAAACATTTAGAGACATACAAAACGAAAAACAAGAGGGATAATCCCCCACCCTCCTTCACGTTATATTTCATTTTAGCCAACAGAGCATGAAACAGCTCGCTGGCCGATTGTCTGCTAGTTTCATTCCTCTAAAATCATTGGAGAACCACATCAATAGAAGCAGCAACCTGAATTAAATGTACACATTAATGTGGAAGCTTCCAACAGCCACTCCACATTAACTGGTCATGTGGAGACGCCATGAGCTGTAACTTGTCCATGTGCCCGTGTTTATGTGTGCCAGCGGGTCCAGTGCTACCCCAGCCTCCCCTCTGGCTCCTCCCCTGGTCGCGGGCATACTGTGCAGATGTGCTAACCAGTTGTTCACCGTGCCGTCGCTGGAATCTTCAAGCTTTAAATGGCTTTTGTAACCCTTTCCAGACTGATGGATGTCAATTTATTTCTCGACTGTTCTGGAATTTCTCTGGATGGTGTCATTTTGTTGCGGCTTTATTAGATCTTTTGTCCGACTTGATTTTGTCGGGACAGATTCTTGATTGAACAGATCTGGATGGGTGTGATCAGTGAAAATTAACCAAAAAGTTGTGATTAGCCACAATTCATTCATGATTTAACAAGGAGGGTAATTACTTTTTCACACAGGGCCAGGTAACTTTGCATCGTTTTTTTTCCCCCCTTAATAAATGAAATCATCATTCTATATAAGAGCATTTTAAGTTCACTTGGGTTATATTTGTCTGATATTTTACACTTGTTTTATGATCAAACACTGACGTGGGAAAGTATGCAAAAATATTAATTAATTCCATCCATCCATTTTCTGAGGCGCTTATCCTCACAAGGGCCGCGGGAGTGCTGGAGCCTATCCCAGCTATCTTCGGGCAGGAGGTGGGGTACACCCTGAACTGGTTGCCATCCAATCGCAGGGCACACATATACAAGCAACCATCCGCACTCACATTCACACCTACGGGCAATTTTAGAGTCTTCAATTAACCTATCATGCATGTTTTTGGGATGTGGTAGGAAACCGGGGTGCCCACGCAGGCACGGGGGAGAACATGCAAACTCCACACAGGCGGGGCCGGGATTTGAACCCCGGTCCTCAGAACTGTGAGGCAGACGCTCTAACCAGTCGTCCACCGTGCCGCCTATATTAATTAATGAATTAATTAATTTGAGAAGGAGGCCAATACTTTTTCAGGGCACTGTATTTGCTAGAAATGCCTGAAAATGTATCATTTCAATGATCATAGAGCATCTTTTAGTTAGGATTGGTTTCATTAGAATATCTCTCTCCTCCCTTTTTATGAGGGCTGCAGGCCAAATAATTTTGTTACCCGCTCAGAAAAGCCTGCTAAGAAGGGTCAAAGGTAAGAGGCCCTTCACAGCACCCCACGCAACGGGCATCATGCTCGCTGCTTCCCCCTGGTGTGCAATATTACCTCCAGCAGGAAGTGTTCCCCCCCTGCGTGTGAAAGTGCAAAGTTGTGAACACTGGAGCCCTGCCAACAAATTCTGGCTAAAGAGACGAAGAAATCCCGCCACGCTGGATTAAATCCCAGTGCTTTGTCCTAGTCACGACATTTAACTCCACTTAGTTTGAATGCAATGCAGAGTAAACCTTTCCTCTGGCACAAGGACAAGTGGCCAGTTTATTTTTGGTAGAATCCAAAGCTGAGAACATAGTGCCTTATTAAAAGGAATTATGTTTCAGTCCAAAAGTCACTGATCCCTGTGTGCGCAATTAACATTGAGGTGAATTACTGCTAATGGCTAATTTTATTAGTTAGGCAAAAGAGAGTGGACAAACTGTGTTGTTTGTGTAACTTGATTTGATTTGACAGTATGATAGCCATGCAGCAAATACAATATAATGTCTTGTTGGCAAACATGATAACCACCACAGTGGTCTAATGGTTAGCACGTGTACAGTTCCATTGTAACAGTTCTGAGGTTAGGGATTTGAATCTAGGCTCTGGCCTTCCTGTGTTGTGTTTGCATGTTCCCCCGTGCTTCTGCGGGTTTTCTCTGAGTATTCCGCCTTCCGTCCACATACCAAAAATGCATGTTTGTTTACTTGAAGACTAAATTTTCCGTGCGTGTGAATGTGAGTGTTAGTGGTTGTTTGTGTATATGTGCCCTGCGATTGGTTGGCATCAGTTCAGGGTGTGCCCCCATCCAGGCCAAAGTCAGCTGGGATAGACTCCAGCCCACCCGTGACCGTAATGAGGACAAGAAAATGGATGGATGGACATTTTAATTCTCTCCATGCCCCGTGAGCAGTTACAACCATCTCCCAAACGATATTTTTTTATCGTGTTGTCGCCCAAAATTACGCTTTAAAAATTACTACTCTATCCTTGTCATTTTTCTGTAACTGTATAATAATATTTATCTGAACGCTCGTGGCAGGAATACTATAAATATATTTCTGGGAATGTTGCCAGGTTCTCAGTCTTAGTAATACAAAGTCTTTGAACAGACAATAGGCATCCGTTCTGAACACACACTTTCAATTTGTTTGTGAATTATACAAAGCGGGTACGGCTGTATGCTAGAAGTGCCTTTCTCACCTTGACCAGACGGCGTTTTTTTGTAAAGTATGCCATAAAGTATATGGGCTCTGTGGGGAAGGGATTTGAAACAATTGTACTGTCACCTGGCGAGCGACCTACATACAACAAGAATCCAAAAATCATTGCGTGAGAGGCATATAACCGCTGTGCTCTCCTTCCGCAGGTCTGTCCTCCTTCCATCAGGAGCCTTCACCTCAGATGGTGCCTGCTGGGGGGGCGGCTCGCTTCGAGTGCCAGATCGATGGTGTGCCCACACCTATAATTACTTGGGAAAAGGACAAAGTCGCCATCCCCAACGACCCAAGGTGACTCTGCTTCAATTCATTTTATACCTTGTAGACTATACACCGATCTGATCGGCTTGATCGGTATCGGCCGATAATTAGCATTTTATGCTGATCGGCTTTAATGTCATACTTCGCTGATCCGATCAATTACGTCATTGATCAGTTCCGCAAAAGACATTTATTCCGCTTCGCCTTCGTACACAGTATATTTGAATCCAAAAGTTGTTGTTTTTTTTTAGCCTTGTCACGTAAGACGTGTCTTATGATGTCATTTATGATCACTGGGCTTTGTCAAATCAAACGTGACCAGATACACTCGTTACCATGGCCACAGGCCACAACGACAACAATGGATCGCGCGTGTATTGTGTTGGTCAAAAAAGAACAAAATAGAGGAAAACGTGTGATGGTGGTAGTCACCGGTGCTTGCGAGAAGACGTTAGTTCAAGGATTGCGTGAGGTATGTTCTCATACTTTTAATACGATACGGCTCATAAGCAGCCAACCAAACGTTATGTTATGTTAGGTTGTACGTAAACATGCTGGCGTTCTGTCGAATCATGCTTTAAAGTGTGTGTGAAGTAATTGAATTACAATAAAGTTAATTACAGTAAGTTAGCACCCATTATTTCTGTCATGTTGTAATGTTGGTTTGGTAATGTTACATGACCTGACGAGAGAATATTTTTGAAGATACTCAGTATACAGTACACAAGTATATAGAGTAAATGAACAAGTCATTTAAATACACACTGCTCCATCTTGTGATCTGATCGGTTATTGTTTTTTTTTAAACTCGCTGATCGATGATCAGCCCCAAAAATCCTGATTGTGTAAAGCCTAATACCTTGTATGGGTAGCCTTTTCTTCTGATGTTCTTTTTTGTTAAGGTTTCCAGCATTGCTGCAATGATTGTGGAAGACCTTAGAAGAGGGTTGGGCAACCTACAACCCAGGGGCCACGTACAAATAGTCATTTGAGCCCCCACCAATACAATTCTGTGTTCAAATTCATAGTTAAAATTTGATTGCAATTGAATAAAATCAAGCACAGTACACCTGCAAATGACCCTAAAATGGCCTCTTCAAACCAAAATCAAAACAAAGAAAACATGTTTTTTCTTTCCTTGTTACTTTTTCCCAACTCTATAGCGATTGAACGAAATCTCGACGACAGTTCTGCATTTGAAGGACACCTGGAAATGAGCAAAATGGCCTCTTTAAATCAAAACGGCAAGCTTTTCTGTTTGTGGGATTTGCTGCTGATTTGTGCCACAGAGGTTTCAGTAATTTTCAAAAACCGAGCTGCATATGAATGTCATCCCATGGACTGATCGCAGTCAGACAATTTCCAGTGATGCATTTTGGTCATCTGGCTAACACTCCATTGACGTCTCTTTTTAAATATGTTTTGTTCCTGTTAATTAATGACAAAGTCGTAATACATCACATTTCCTATTAAATGTCTTCAAGATGGGTCTGGAGGAATTTATTACCAGAATGCACGGTATAATAAAATCAAAGCTATGCTTGTCCTATGACCTTGGTTATAAAGCTAATTCAGCTAAGTGGTTTTTACTGTTCAGTGATTACAATCTGCTGAATGTGAGACGCTGAATATGATGGACTTCTTTTATTTATTAATTTATTTTCTTTACATATATTTTATTTTAATATATGGATGAAGAAACTTTTTCTATACTGTAGTTTCTTAAATAGTGATCCTCATTCATGTGGACGCTGTGTCTCTATTAGCTTCCGGGAGACGCGGCCCTTTTTCCAATCACAAAGAAATTAAACGGATAGTCTACTCTGGGTGTAATGGTCCATGTATCCGTAGTCAGATTTTTCGGATTGTTACAGAAGCGTAGAGAGTCCGCACAAGGAACGTGTTAGGTCATGGACAGGAAGTTTAACTACCTCACGCTTGTTCTCTGTTAACAAACAGTGCTTCTCAGCCTCTGGCTAGTGGATGGATGCTTTTGGCAGAATGCTAAACTTTTTAACTAGATCGAAAGTATCATGTTTTTAAAGATTTAGTTTTATTATATGGATTCTTTATTTTGGCGGCACGGTGGACGACTGGTTAGCGCGTCTGCCTCACAGTTGTGAGGACTGGGGTTCAATCCCCGGCCCCGCCTGTGTGGAGTTTGCATGTTCTCCACGTGCCTGCATGGGTTTTCTCCGGGCACTCCGGTTTCCTCCCACTTCCCAAAAACATGCGTGGTAGGTTGATTGAAGACTCTAAATTGCCCCTAGGTCTGAATGTGAGTGCGACTGGTTGTTTGTTTGTATGTGCCCTGCGATTGGCTGGCAACCAGTTCAGGGTGTACCACGCCTTCTTCCCGATGACAGCTGGGATAGGCTCCAGCACTCCCGCCACCCTTGTGAGGACAAGCGGCTCGGAAAATGAATGGATGGATTCTTTATTTTTATTTGTATTATTTTGTATCTTTCATTAATTGTAAAATTTACAAGGAGTAAGCAATTTGAAGTTTTATCAATGCATCCATTTTCTATCCCTCAAATCCTATCGTTTTATTTCTTTTTAATTATTTTGAAGTCAGTTCCTGTTTTCACAAAAGAGCAGTTTTGTCCCCTTACTGTAGCCAACGTGAACCAAACCATGATATTTGTTTTGTAAAGTTTTATAAAATTCAGTCTCTTCCTCACTCCATGGTAGCCATACTGTATATCGCCTCAAGATTGCAAGTCTGGATTTTTTTTACAACAGTCTCTCAAATGAATGACTGAGTGAAGTCTCACCTGATGTTAAACAAGTTTCCTGCACAGTATTAAAGGCGATCTTACATTATGCAGGGATGGCGTATTGATGTTTTGTGTTCCTGTATTGTGTATGGTCAGGGGAGTTCCACGACTCATTCGTTGGTGCCCAGTCTGCCGTGGCCATTTGGTGGTCATTTACAGCTTTTCAGTGGCCGTCTCGGCACTAATGGCTGTCGTAGCCCCACATGACCTCCAAACAGCTCGATGCTTACGAGGGCTCATGAGTGAGATGAGATTCTGCTACCTTGCTAATGGCCTGTCGCTAAGAACTGGCTTATCGTCTTCCTCACTGCTGTGTTGATGTCTTCCCTCACTGCTGCGATGATACCCCACCCCTTTTTTTTTAAACTCCTGATTGGCTTGTTTTTTTTCACCTCCCAGTTTTCCTGTCTTCTTGTCTCTAGTGTATCCATGCCCTGGTCCTGGTGTTTTACCCTACTTTTAATAGGTAGAGGGAACCCCGCCTATTGGCGATTCACCATTACCCTCCCTAAGATTTTTTGCAGTGGAACCTAACCATAAATATACAGCAAACTATGATTCCAAAACACTTAAACATATTTTACATTACCCTTAAAGACTCAATGTTTACAGATTGTTTGATGTGGAAGAAATGCAACGGAAGGAGTGTGTGTATGTATAGACACATGGCAAGGCTCTCCTAAACTTCCACGAACATCCCAGGCTAAACTTAACTCCTTCCCGACATACAAAGATATTAGTCACTCACTTCAGATGTATAAGTTCAACATACTTCCTTGAAACAAATTACTACATTCCTTTTAGGTAGTGTTTTGGTGCCATCTTGTGGCATCTTGAAGTGTTACAGAACATAAAAAACAATAAATAAAAATAAAAACAAAGTTTTTCAGCAATTTGCTGAGAATACTTTTTACAGAAAAGACAAATTTGTAAATAGCGAACTTTGAATAGGTATGTGTTCACTGTATCTATGTATCACTGAGTCTAAAGTAATAAGTATTTTCATGGGTTGCAAACTAGCAACATACTTCAGTGTCTTCCTACTACCACAGTTTTTATTTAATTTAATATTTTTTTTAGGTATTTTAGACTGAGGTCACTTTTATTTCACACATTAAAAATATATATAAAAAAGCAGGGGTTTATCATTGAAAGAAAATAGCTATAATCCGCCCATTCTTTCTGGGGCCAACACGGACACACTAATGCATGCTTTTATCTCCAGTTGGATTGACTATTGTAATGCCCTGCTTTGTGGTCTTCCGAAAAAGACAATTTCTGGCTTACAATTACTACAAAATTGGGCAGCACGTGTACTGATGAAGACCAGAAGGCAGGAACACATTAAGGCCTCTTCATACTCCCGCGCTCGCACGGGCAACAGCGCCCATATTGCATCACGTGACTGACGCATAGGGCCGCGCGGCCCCTATGTGGCACTTGATGCGCACACGGCACAAATTGTCGCTGCGCGCAAAATGCCTCGGAGATCATCTCTCGTAATTGGTCCCTTTTAGTCACATGCTATGATGACGTACTCAGCGTTCCCCCTTGGGTCCACAATACCACCTGCGCCGCCGCCTTCTTGATCAATTTTGCAGTATAATTAAACATATCATCTGGTCATCTAGGTCCATTTGTTCTCGCAGACACTGTTGCACGGTTGCCATTGTTGTTACTTTGTTACTTTTTCCGGAAAGGAAAGTAAAAATGGCCATAAAAAGCAGAGGAAACTCCACCCTGTGGTGTCCTAACCAACACCCCTGACTTGGAAGAGAACTGCAGCACATTTTCAAAATAACGCGCGTGTGTTGTGCTGGAGTATAAAGGCAAACTATGCGCGGGATAGCCGCAGTGACGTTAGTGAGGTCGCTGCCAGCGCCAGTATAAAGAAGCCTTTACACCAATTTTAAAATCACTGCATTGGCTTCCTGTGTTTCAGGATTGATGTTACGTTTTTTTTTTGCTGGTTTTTAAGTGTCTAATGGTCTTGAGGCTTCTTATCTCTCAGAGTTGCGTTTATGCAATCAACACTTGTGGGCCCTGATGTCCTCTGGCTCTGGCCTTTTCGTTATTCCAAAAGTCAGGACCCACACGCACCATGAGGCATTGTTCCAAATAAATGGCCCCAATCTGTGGAACAGCCTGCTGGAGCACCTCGGAGCTGGAGAAAATATTCATGTTTTTAAGAATAGGCTCAAGACCCACCGTTATGAGCTGCCCTGCAGTTCCATTTTTGGAGCCTGGGTGACGCTTTGCACCCTCTCGCCCTCTCCCTCCCCTCTCTCTTTCCAGCACCTTCCTCGGCCGCGCACCTGTCAGCAATCAGTCCTCATTACGACCTGCATTTAAGCCTGCCAGATCCCGGAAACTCTTGCCAGAGTATGGCAGCTTCTACTGTGGTACCACGGCTCACCTGTCTCAAGTAAGCAACCTAATTCCTTGCCATCGCTCTGACCCCTGTGCTTCTCCTTGTCCTCAGTATTCCCTCCGTCCTCCAGATTCTGCCACCACCTGCCAACACACCTCAAGGACCCTTCCCATTGCCCTTTCAATAAACTGTTCATCACAACCTTTCTGCCTCCGCCTGCTCTTGGGTCTAGTCTCTATCCAATCGTGACAGAATACTCTGGCCACCATGGACCCAGCAACCCAGAAGGCGCTAAAACATGCACTCACCCTCCAAGGCGCCTATGTCGGGTAACAGGACAAAGCACACCACCTCCTGCCACTTCTTCACTCCCTACAGTACCAGATGAGCCCATGCAAATTTGAAATACCCGACTCGATCCCCAGGAACGTCACCGTTGCGTCATCTAGCGGCTGTGCACTTATTGCAGTCAATCAGCTCACTTCATTTCCACATGCCCACTACGACCAAAAGACCAGGCTCATCACGACCCAAGAGCGCCGTCGTGAGCCAAACCACAATTTCCTCTAGTTCTCCTGCCCGTATGACCGTTCCCGCTTGCATTCTAGGCTTCGCTCATGACACACCCATAGTAGCCCTCATTGATTCCGGTGCCGACGATAATTTTATTCATGAAGGAATAGCTCATCAGCTCCAAATCACTCTCCAACCACTTCCGTCTCCTAAAAGAGTCAGCCCTGGATGGCCGAGTCACTTCCCCTGTCACCGACCAAACTGTGCCGTTTACTTTACTTATTTCCAGAAATTACCGCGACAACATCTCTCTTTTCGTCAAGCCCTTCCCCTGACACCCCATTAGTCCTTGGAATCCCCTGGCTTAAACAACACAACCCCACCATTGACTGGATACATTTATCCATCACTGGATGGAGCCTTTTTTGCCATTCACACTGCCTGCTCTCTGCTATGCCGGCCTCTGGAAAACCACCACCTTCTGCCACACCAGTTGACCTCTCACGGATCCCCGAAGAATATTATGATCTCTCCCCAGTGTTTAGCAAGGACTTGGCCATTTCTCTAACCCCCCCCCCCCCCCCCCCCCCCCCCACCACCCTTACGACTGTGCTATAAACCTCTTGCCGGGAGCTCCTCTTCCCACCAGCCGCCTCTTGAATCACTCCCGCCCGGAGAAGAAAGGGATGGAGGATTACATCCGTGACTCCCTGGCTGCTGGACTCATTCACCCTTCCTCGTCTCCAGTAGGGGCCGGGTTTTGTCTGTTTGTTGAGAAGACACCACTCTCCGCCTATGTATAGACTACCGAGGACTCAATGACATCACCATAAAAAACACCACTACCCCACATCAACCCGTCATTCACAAAATTGGACCTCCGTAACGTCTACCAAACTCATCCGTATCCGAGAAGGGGATGAATGGAAGCCCGCTTTCAATACCCCCTTCGGACACTTTTAAGATCTGGTCATGCCGTTCGAATTAACAAACGGCCCCGCAGTTTTCCAAGCATTCATCAATGACATCCTCCGTGACATGTTAAACCTGTTCGTGTTTGTGTACCTTGACGACATCCTCATTTGCTCTCGCTCCCCTGAAGAACACCGCAGTCATGTATGCCAAGTCCTCCAGTGCCTCCTCGAGAACCAAGATTCAAGCTATCACTGAATGGCCCGTTCCTACTACTCGGAAGGAACTGCAACGCTTCCTCGGCTTTGCCAACTTCTACCGTCGATTCATCTGTAATTAAAGCAAGGTCGCTGTCCGCCTCACCAGCCTCACATCCACCAGCTCCCCTTTCAGTGGACCCCGGCAGCATCCCAAGCATTCAGTCAACTCAAGACCCTGTTCACCAGTACTCCCATTCTTCGCCACCCCGACCCCTCCCTCCAGTTCGTGATAGGCTGCATCTCTTGCCTATCCCAAGCCGCCCTTGGTCCCACATCGCTGTGGACTTCGTTACCGGCCAACACCCCTCTGAAGGTAACTCAGTCATTCTCACTATTATTGATCGCTTTTCCAAATACGTTCATTATGTGCCCTACCCAAACTTCCATCTGCCTTTGAAACTGCTAACCTCCATGTCTTTAGACTCCACGGTATCCCCATCGACATTCTCTACGACCGAGGTCCTCAGTCCTCATCCCTGGTCTGGAAGGAATTCTGTAGAGCGGTGGGCGCAGCAGCCAGCTTGTCTTCGGGTTATCACCCACAAACCAACAGCCAGACGGAGCGGACAAATCAGTCCTTGGAATCGGCCCTCCGTTGTGTTGCCGTACGCAACCCCTCCTCTTGGAGCTTGTTCCTCCCATGGATCGAATACGCCCACAATTCCATTACCAGCTCCGCTACCGGTGTGTCCCCGTTCATGGCTTGCTACGGTTTCCAACCTCCATTATTCAAAGAACAGAAGCAGGCGGTAGCGGTTCCCGCGGTTAAAGATCACCTCAAAAGGGTCCAGGCCGAGTGGAAGGACGTGCTTTGTCCCGGTCTGCAGAACGTAACAAACGGCTCGCGGACCGTCATCGCTCCCCTACACCTGAATACAAGGTGGGTCAGTCCGTTTGGCTTTCTTCCCATGACCTCCCACTCCAGACAGAATCCCGCAAGCTCACTCCGCGCTTCATTGGTCCCTTCCCTATTACTAAAATTATATATCGCACTTCCGTTTAACTGAAACTTCCGCAGTCTCTTAAGATTCACAGTCTCCTAAGATTCACCCTACATTCCACTAGGAGTATCACTACTCAAGCCTGTCTCCACCTGCGCTCTTAGCCCTCCGATCCCGGAAACTCTTGCCAGAGTATGGCAGCTTCTACAGGGGTACCACGTCTCACCTGTATCAAGTAAGCAACCTAATTCCTTGCCATCGCTCTGACCCCCGTGTTTCTCCTTGTCCTCAGTGTTCCCTGCGTCCTCCGGATTCTGCCACCACCTGCCAACTTGACCATTCCCATTGCCCTTTCAGGAAACTGTTGATCACAACCTTTCTGCCTCTGCCTGCTATTGGGTCCAGCCTCTATCCAATCGTGATACCCATCTTTTAATTTAGCCTTTAATATTTATCCATCCATCCATCCATTTTCAACACCGCTTATCCTGGTTAGGGTCGCGGGACGCTGGAGCCTATCCCAGCTGACTTTGGGCGAAAG
Organism: Phyllopteryx taeniolatus; assembly: GCF_024500385.1. Lineage (NCBI taxonomy): Eukaryota > Metazoa > Chordata > Actinopteri > Syngnathiformes > Syngnathidae > Phyllopteryx > Phyllopteryx taeniolatus. Next base: position 30,535,595 of record NC_084503.1, read on the forward strand.
GCGGACTACACCCTGAACTGGTTGCCAGTCAGTCGCAGGGCATATATAGACACGGACAACCATTCACACTCACTTTAATATTTATTTACCTTTCAATTTAAATTTAAAAAGTTTCATTTCTTATTAACTTTTAATTTTTTTATTTCTTATTGAATTATTATTTATCTGCGATTGGCTGGTCACCAGTTCAGAGTGTACCCCACCTCATTTTTTATTGTCAGGTAACAACAGTAGAACTGCAGATACGTGCATTTGTACTCAGAAGTTTCCATACCTGGGCAGATTTTGTGACTTTTTTTTTTTATATGACTGATGATTGAACAAGGTTATTATGTATTGTGTAACAATTGTGCTTTTCTGAAATGCATTATAATTTAATTTGAATTCCATTAAAAATAATATTGTGTTTTGCTGATCCTTCACATTTTCTTTTAACAATGGTATACATCTTACAAATTCTGCCCGGATAATCAAACGTATGAGCACAACTATGTAATGTTTTCTCACTTACTAACTAAACAAAAGTACCGGTAGGGCGGCATTCAAAATACTGTTTGAGCAAGTACAAACCATCCATCCATCCATCCATCCATCCATCCATCCATTATCTGAGCCGCTTATCCTCACAAGGGCAATTCACATGGGCAATTTAGAGTCTTCAATTAACCTACCATGCATGTTTTTGGGATGTGGGAGGAAACCAGAGTGCCGGGAGAAAACTCTCACAGGCACGGGGAGAACATGCAAACTCCACACAGGTGAGGCCGGGGATTGAACCCCAGTCCTCAGAACTGTGAGGCAGACGCTCTAACCAGTCGACCACCTTGCCGCCCAAGTACAAACCAAAAACCAAAAAAGCTGGCACAGGGGCAACAAAAGGCTCGGAAAGTTGAGGAATGCTCAAAAAAGCACTGGTTTGGAACACTGCACAAGTGAACAGATTGTTTGGAAACAGGTCAGTGTGTCATGTCCGGGTTTAAAATGAGCATCCCCGAAAGGCTCAGTTGTTGACAAGCAAGGATAGGGTGAGGTGTACCACTTTGTGAACAACTGCATGAGCAAATAGTCCAACAATTTAAGAATGTTTCTCAATGTGAAATTGCTAGGAATTTAGGGTTTCATCATCTACGGTCCATAATATCATTAAAAGATTCAGAGAGTCTGGAGAGATCACATAGGCGGCAAGGCCAAAAACCACCATTGAATGCCCGTGACCTTCAATCCCTCAGGCGGTACTGCATTATAAACCGGCATCACATAGCAGCTCAACTTGTATGTGTTGCTGCTCTGTGTGTGTTAAAGTACCAGTTGTTAGGTTGTAAATGGCCTAATGTCTATGCTAATTTTCGTTTGCCTCTATGGCATTTCACATTGTGTGTTAGCATTTACCTAGCGGAATTTCATTAGCTGAAATTATATGGTTTGGTTAAAGATTTATTTTGGTGTTTAAATATACAACGTTTAACTGTCTTTTTGTTTCATGAGTAAGTAAGCATGTGTTGCCTCTTATTTGGAGAACTGTACCATTATGAGTCTTCTTTTTGTTTCAAAGCGACGTTATATGATAGTCTCCAATTTTTCTTTTATTTCTTGACTAACAGTAAAAACAAGAGCTCATTAATACTTTAAAAATCATGTTTTAGTCAGTTAAAGTGTATTTTAATGAGTTTAAATGTTTTTAATGGATGGGTCTGGAACATATGCCTGCAGTAAACAGGGATTCACTCATCACTGTAGTCTTTTTTTTGGTAGTTTTAAATTTCACTTGATGCCCCTGACCTTTATTTGTAGCACGATGGTATTCATGGAATATTTGTGCTAGATACTGTCCAGAATTCTGTGAAATTCAGGAGCTTGTCTTTCACCTGAATGTTTTTATAGAGCAGATTTTGTGCCATAACCCTCACGACATGACTGCACACAATGGTCTACAGCTTTATTAAAGAGAGACAACACCCTGAGAGGCCACAGCCGGAATCCCGCAGACGCGACTCGGCTATGTCGACTCCCAGTGTGTTGTTTGTATCAGCCTTCTGACTCTCGTCTCCCTCTTTCCTCTTTCCCCCGTGTGAAACAGGTTCATTTCCCTGCCTAATGGCGTGCTCCAGATTCTGGAGGTTACCACAGAGGATGAGGGCGCCTACCGCTGTGTTGCATCCAACTCTGCCAAGACGGACATCAGTCACGAGTCCCGGCTCACTGTTACCACAGGTTGTTTTGTGTTAGAGTTATTGTTGTTTATGTTTGAGTTATTGTTGAAGTTTCCCCGAGAATCCCTGAGAACATTTTGATCAATGGGGTATCCAGGCCCTCACTGTAGCTCACTGTATGAAAAAGGTGTTAAAAAAGTGATCTCCCCTTCATCGCAGGGATTATTTTCTAGACCCACCTAAGAAAATCTGCAATATAGAGAGACTGTATTTTATTTAATGGTGTAAGACTTAAAATACATATCCCACATGCTTTAAATACATCTAAACTTGTTAAAACAACATTTTCAAATATCGTAATCGTATTTGAAGGCACTCAAAAGTTTCAAGTATAAAAGGTGTAGAAAATACTATACACAGAATTTGGAGATAGCATCCTTTAATTTTGATATAATGCAGCCCTATGGGGGGCACAAGCCAGTGCAAACTGGAGGCCGGTCCCAAGCCCAGATAAATGCAGAGGGTTGCGCCAGGAAGGGCATCCGGCTTAAAACTTTGCCAAACAAATATGAGCATTCATCCAAAGAATTCCATACCGGATCGATCAAGTCCCGGGTTAACAACGTCCGCCGCCGGCGCCGTCAACCTGCAGGGCACCGTTGGAAATACAGCTATTGTGGGTCGAAGTCGAAGAAGAGGTGGAAAGCGGGTTCTTCGGCAGAAAGAGAAGAGGAAAACACAGAGCCTAGAACTGAATGTGGGGACTTTGAATGTTGGGACTATGACAGGAAAATCTTGGGAGTTGGTTGACATAATGATTAGGAGAAAGGTTGATATATTGTGTGTCCAGGAGACCAGGTGGAAAGGCAGTAAGGCTAGAAGTTTAGGGGCAGGGTTTAAATTATTTTACCATGGTGTAGATGGGAAGAGAAATGGAGTCAGGGTTATTTTAAAAGAAGAGTTGGGTAAGAATGTCTTGGAGGTGAAAAGAGTATCAGATCGAGTGATGAGGCTGAAACTTGAAATTGAGGGTGTTATGTATAATGTGATTAGTGGCTATGTCCCACAGGTAGGATGTGACCTAGAGGTGAAAAAGAAATTCTGGAAGGAGCTAGACGAAGTAGTTCTGAGCATCCCAGACAGAGAGAGAGTCGTGATTGGTGCAGATTGTAATGGACATGTTGGTGAAGGAAATAGGGGTGATGAAGAAGTGATGGGTAAGTACGGCATCCAGGAAAGGAACTTGGAGGGACAGATGGTGGTAGACTTTGCAAAAAGGATGCAAATGGCTGTACTGAACACTTTTTTCCAGAAGAGGCACGAACATAGGGTGACCTACAAGAGCGGAGGTAGAAGCACGCAGGTGGATTACATTTTGTGCAGACGATGTAATCTGAAGGCGGTTACTGACTGTAAGGTAGTGGTAGGGGAGAGTGTGGCTAGACAGCATAGGATGGTGGTGTGTAAGATGACTCTGTTGGTGGGGAGGAAGATTAGGAAGACAAAGGCAGAGCAGAGAACCATGTGGTGGAAGCTGAGACAGGACGAGTGTTGTGCAGCTTTTCGGGAAGCGGTGAGACAGGCTCTCGGTGGACAGGAGGAGCTTCCAGAAGACTGGACCACTGCAGCCAAGGTGATCAGAGAGGCAGGCAGGAGAGGACTTGGTGTATCTTCTGACAGGAAATGAGAGAAGTAGACTTGGTGGTGGAACCTCACAGTACAGGAAATCATACAAGGAAACATTTTTAGCGTAGAAGAAGTAAGACACTTTAGAGGACCGAGAAGAGACGAAATGAATACATTGAGATGCGACACAGGGCAAAGGTAGTCATGCGGAAGTCTGGAGTGGCAGAGAAGTATGTTAGAATAATACAGTACATGTACGAGGGCAGCAGAACAATGGTGAGGTGTGCTGTAAGTGTGACAGATGAATTCAAGGTGGAGGTGGGAATGCATCAGGGATCAGCCCTGAGCCCCTTCCTGTTTGCAGTGGTGATGGATAGGCTGACAGATTAGGTTAGACTGGAATCCCAGTGGACCATGATGTTTGCAGATGACATTGTGATCTGCAGTGAAAGCAGGGAGCAGCTGGAGGAACAGTTAGAAAGATGGAGGCATGCACTGGAAAGCAGAGGAATGAAGATTAGCCGAAGTAAGACAGAATATATCTGCATGAATGAGAGGGGTGGTGGGGGAAGAGTGAGGCTACAGGGAGAAGAGATAGCAAGGGTGGAGGACTTTAGATACTTGGGGTAAACCGTCCAGAGCAATGGTGAATGTGGTCAGGAAGTGAAGAAACGGGTCCAAGCAGGTTGGAACGTGTGGAGGAAGCTGTCAGGTGTGTTATGTGACAGAAGAGTCTCTGCTAGGATGAAGGGGAAAGTTTATAAAACAGCGGTGAGGCCAGCCATGATGTCCGGATTAGAGACAGTGGCACTGAAGAGACAACAGGAAGCAGAGCAGGAGGTGGCGGAAATGAAGATGTTGAGGTTCGCTCTAGGAGTGACCAGGTTGGATAAAATTAGAAATGAGCTCATCAGAGGGACAGCCAAGGTTCGATGTTTTGGTGACAAAAGACTAAATTCCAACCCCACGCCCCAACGGTGAAAATCGGGAAAGGAGGCAGCGCCCCACAGCACCCGGCTCCATCCAAAGAAAAACAAAATACACTAAAATAATATAAAATAAATAAATACATAAAAAAAAAAAAAAAAAAGAAAATACATAAAAAAAAAGAAGGAAAAAAATCACCGCCACCTGTCCGAAGCTACCCCCTGTGCCAAAATGCCATACCCCGGCGACCCCCCCACCCCCACACAAAAAAACAAAACAAAAACAAAAGGCCACAAGCCCAAAACAGGAAGCCAAGCCAAAACCCACACATACAAACCACCCGACGCGATGAAACAGCCCCAAATAACAACCTCAACAACGCTACATCCAACCCCCAGCCGAAACACCAACCAATGAGTACCAAGTCAACCGGGCCACCCCCACACACACCGCTCCCCAGCCCACAGGTCCAACACCGATAATGGCCATAAAGAACCCAGTCAAATGCCCACCTCAGTCCAAGCCGCGGGCCGCCAAGAAAATGGACGCCCATAACCCGGACACCCCCCATCCAAACCACGCAATCCACCCCGACCCAGCCCCCTGAAAGTAACGGAACCGAGAATCACACGGAACCGGAATGGGGGGACCCCCACGGGGAACCCCCACTCCTCCGTGGCCCGACAAGTGGGGGTGGGCGCAGGCCCCAGGAGTCCAGCCAAGAGAAAAGTGACAACCCACCTCCCACCCTATTATTATGGTTACCAGGTCCCAGACTGGCAACCATTATCCCTGTAGCGTGAATGTGTGGGGTGGGGTGTAGTTCATTAAAATTGGAGAAACTGGTGGGGGTGAGGTGATACAGTCACAGGGCAATATTGACCTCCCCTGTCAACCCCACCCAGGTCGACCAGCTCCCCAAGGATATGTGAATGTATGTAGTGCATTAAAAACATCTGCGGGAGAGAAGCATGGCGGGACAGAGAGCAGGAAAGTTAATTTTCTACGTGAACTTGTTCAAAGTTCAGTTCCCCGTTCCAAAATAAACTAGTTCATAGTTCTTTTTTTCCAATAGTATAGTATGTTGCTGACCCTCAAAATGCTGGCATTTAATTTGCCCATTCAGTCCACACTCGGAGCCAGCTAAAGCTTTCACCCTACAATCTCAAAAACATAAGAAAAAAATGCCTGAATGGTCTTTTTTAAAATGAGGAATTAAAACAAAAAAATTACTTTTGTCCTTCATTTGCAAACAAAAACACATGACACTGTGTGTCAGGAACGACGGTGAAAGGACATTGGTAACTGCAGTCATTGCAGCTCTGGCTGGCTATATTAACAAAATATTTTGTCTGTCTAGTCTTATATTGCAATTCATATTGTGATACAGTACAGTACAGTGTTTTAACCAAAGCATTCTGATACAAATCATAATTTTCCTAACAAAGAACACATTCTCTCCCATTTACAGAGTGTCATTGAACGCACCTCGCTCATGAATCATAGCTGCACTGATTCGTTTGCCAAATACAACCCTAATCCTCTGACATATGAAGGCTCATATATAGTGTGATCAGACGGGGTTGTCCTTCAAGTCCCTAACAGAACCTGGCACTTTTGAATGAAAATCAATTTTTGTTCAAAAACTGTTCTTTGACGCCATATTGAGCGTGTTCTCAATAACGTTCATAAGGGAAAAATGAACTAAGTTCGGTTCACGTTCGCCAAAATATGAACTAGTTCATGAAATTTCGTTCATTGAACTTTTTCAGGTTCAACATTGGCTCTACATGGCAGTAAATCCTAAGGTATGGAGTTGACACTGTCCTTCTTGATTTGCATTCTTAGTACAACAGCTGGATAACTCCATCCTTAACCAAAACATATCCAGGATTTTTATCTTCTCTTGAATGGTCTGGGTCAGACCATAATCCAGACCAGAATCAGACCAGCCGAAGAGAATTAAAATCTTTCAAGACTGCTTAAATGTTCATTAGAGTCCGTGAAAACCCTCAAAGTTATGATTTAGTTGACTGAAAAACAATAACGACAAAGAAATGAAGCAGTTTTAAATATGGCCTTCACACCAATGTGCTTGTATCCTAAAAATATGCACTTGTTTCCGTCTTATCCAGATTCTGCAGAAGCCCTGAACAGAGATATGATCGTGGTACCGCCACAGAATGCGACGGTAGTGCTCGGTCGTCCAGCAGTGATGGAGTGCATGGCCCAGGGCCAGCCCAAGCCGCTGGTGTCCTGGAGCAGACAAGGTAACACACCCCCCCCCCCAATCCCCTTACAAAATTCTCTGACTTCATTCCCCTTGATTACTCACTCATTGTCCGTCTTCCCAGAAATATCTGCGTTTGCATACCTGCAGCTGTAAATTTCACGAACAATAGACGTCACCTCTACTGTTCCATTGTTCTGTTGTGCGGTGCTTTCCATGAGGTGATTTGTCATATCAAGCTTATGCGCACCGCCATAGCACACACGCACACGTGCGCACAAACATTTTACCATTGCAGTTTTACTCTATGCACTTTTTTGAGAAGTACAGTATGCTAACCCAAAATAAACCTAATCTGAAAAAAGTTATTATAAAATCTATTTTGAAAACTCTAATCTCAGTATTACATCACAGGAATGTATATTCTTAGTGCTCTTATACTAGTGTGGGCTGTACTCTAGATGACCAACACAGCACACCACACACATAACGATATCCGTCCTAGTACCAAGAATGACCTGTGACAGACATCCAGATTGCCTCAAAATAAAAAGAAGAAAAAATGGGTAGAAGTAGAAATAGAAAATGCTATCGTTACGTTTCATGTCACCACACACAACGATTTGCAATCGTAAATATTAAACGTTCAATATTTACGATTGTTGGCTTGACCATTTTCCTAGCAGATTGGGGAAGGAAAAATCATTCTGGATAATCTTAAATAGACCTCTGACAATCAGGCCTTGATTGCAAGGGAGGCGAAATGTTCAAATTTGGCCCAATTGTCGGAATTTGTTTACCCTGCTTAAGTTAATATTTAATGCATCCCCCCATATATCTTTAAAGCGACACAATCTCGTCAGATTGAGTATAAAAGTTACGCCAAAAGTAGTTTTATTGGTAAAAGTGGTCAATTTTGATTGACACAGGCAAAAAAAGTGTACCTAATATTGTGGCCAATTCCCGGATGGAGGTTGACAGTCGACAGCCATTTTACTTGGATTTCTATTTTTTTTTCCTGTGGAAAATAATGGGAATTTGTTCCATGGTCAAACTCTGGGCATCGTAAACCTTGTACAGAACTGAACATGGAATTTAAACATTTACTGTCATACAAGTGTAAGTGTTGCAAAAATGGCCTAAGAAAAAGTAAAACACAGGTGAGGTCTTGTGAGGACACATTGCATGATAATGAAGAAAAAAGTGTCGCAAAGATTTCTCAACAAGCGAAACTCCCAGAGGTCTTTTGAGGTACATTAAGGAGTGTTGTTATTCAATCGTAAATGTTTTGTGATACAGAGTGGAACACAGAATTGAATTTTATTGTGATAAAACTTAAATCCCCTCTTTCTCAGTGCCGCGTCTTTGACCAAGTGCACAATTGTACCACCATTTTTTTTGTGTCATCAAAAGCATCTTCACAGATGACTTATTTGTTCTGCTTTGATCAGACGGAAAGTCCATTTCCACAGACGTCGTTGTCCTTGCCACTAACCTGGTGATCAGGGACACAAGGCGCCACCACGCGGGCGTCTACGTCTGCAGGGCCAACAAGCCTCGCACCAGAGAATTTGTCACCGCTGCTGCTGAGCTGCATGTGCCTGGTAAGTGACACTTCACGTCTCCAGTTTTTAGATAGCCTCAAGTGAGCAAGTAATTGAACAGAACACAGTGGTGTGCAAAGCGCCGGTGCTGCCTGGGGATAAGAGATGTATTTGATTCCCCTAGAAAACAATCGTCAACGAGGTGGGGGCATCAAAGTTTTATTAAGTTATAAAAGTAGCTAAAGTAGCACAAGAATGCAAGAAACGGTTCCAGTACGAAAGTCCTACATTATTCTCGAGAGGGGCTATTGAGGGAAACGTAACTAAGATAGCACTACAATGCAAGAGACGAGTCCAATATTCAAAATCCTCTAATCATCTCGGGTGTACCATCAGGGGTTGAAGTAGCTAAAGAAGCACTAGAATGCAAGGCACATGTTCAATATTAAAAGTCCTGTGTTCCTCTATGGTCGGACTATAGGGGGGAAATTAGCTCAAGTAGCACTAGAATGCATAAGAAAGGCCCAATACCAAAAGTCCAGTATTCCTTGATAGAGGTACTTTTGCATATAACTACAGTAAAAGTAGCAATAGAATGCAAGGGGAAAGTCCAATCCTAACAGTCTTGTATTTATCGAGGGTGGGACTATAAGGGAAAAGTAGCTAATGTAGCACTAGACTGCAAGAGACAGGTCTAAAACTAAAAGCCTTGTATTCCACTTGGGAGGGTCTATAGGGGTTCAATGTTGCTAAAGTGGCACTAGAATGCAAGAGACATGTCCAATCCGAAAATACCCAAAATTCCCCAAGGCTAGCCCATCACTAGCATTAAAATAATGAAATTCAGAGTTCTAGTTTAATCTGCTGGTACACCTAATTACATTTCAGCTCATGTCACATTAAATTCCATCAAGAGTCTCAAGGGAACACCTTGCAAATTCAGGTTATAATGAAGAGAGAGCAAAGGCCAGTGGCATTTTTGCATGAAAAAATAGAAGCTGCACCAACACCAAATATTACTTGGCATTAATTATCAAACTGAAATAACGTTCAGGCGATGTAGCAGATGTAACAGCATTTTTCTGGTTTCATCACACGTTTTTCACTTGCCCACTTAACCTCTGTTTATGACAGTTACTAGTGCTTCGATACCCTAAGGGCAGCAAATAAATGAACAGAACATTTTGTTATTATGCCTGCATTTCTCCCGGGAGGGACTACAGACAGAACATAGCCCAGGACTCCCATTTGTTTAACAAATTCCAGCAGCACAAAAGCTACAAAATCTAAAAGCCCCTCGAAGAGACAAGAGATACAGTACGTCAATACTAAATATCTTAAATTCCTTAAGGCTCGCCTACACTTGGCATTAAATTAATTAAATAAGGTGTCGAGATTAATAAGGATTCAGAAATGAATTATAAATATTCAAACGTAATTTTTTTCCCAATATAGCAATTTAGATCAATACATGGTTGGGATTCACTGCCTCAGGCGATTAGTTTGTGTGTGATTAGTTGGGCAGCAGCTTGAGGGGAAAAAAAAAAAAAAAGAAATTCATATTACAGACAAAAAATGAGGCAGTTACTAATGGCCGATTTAATGGCAAATAGTAAGTTTATTAATGCTTCTTAATTACCGTATGTAGTCAAATCACTACTCTGTATTAAACACATTGTAAATGTAGTTAAACAGAAACAAAATTCCAAACAGAAAGATCTGAGATATAGCAGACTAGGTGAACTGTGATATAGCAGGGCATTACTGTGTTTAAATATCTGTTCCTAATATATAGTCAGCACAGGCAAAAACCTTTTTGAAAGTTTGCATTCTTCTCCAGCGCCTCCAGTCATTCTTCAGCCCCCAGAGACAGTGTCCCTCTCCCGGGGAAACACGGCTAGATTCGTGTGTAACACCTCCGGTGAGCCCGCCCCGGCGTTGCGCTGGCTGAAAAATGGCCGGCCAATACGTTCCTTCCGACGCGCCAAGACCCAAAACCCTGGCGTCCTGCTCATCAACCAGCTGGCCCTTGAGGACGCAGGCTATTACCAGTGCATTGCTGACAACGGCCTGGGCACCGCCTGCGCCACCGCCAAACTCACTGTAATTGTGAGGGAGGGCCTCCCCAGTGCACCTCGACGCCTCTCGGTCGCCCCTTATTCCAGCACCACTGCCCTGCTCACGTGGGAGAAACCAGAGTACAACTCAGCCCAAATCATCGGCTACTCAGTGCACTGCCAGCGGGCTGCAGGTGAGTGTGTTTACATACATACAGTATGTACTTTATGTATAGTATGTATGTGGCCCGGGGTGTGTATTTACTCAAATGTGGAGAATATCAGGCGTTTAGTAGAGGTGAAGTATTTATCAGAATCAGATCTTTGTTAAAGGTCCCATTTTTTTGGGCTATTTAGACCTCTATACAATGACTCTCTAACATGGACTTAGTATAAAAGTGTCAATTTCATTAAAAAAAAACAACAACAAAAAAACACTGGTTTTGTCAGAAAAAGCCCTTCTGACAGCTACTTCTGTTTGACCCAGTTTTGTAGCTACTTTGTCTATATTTGGCAAAGACTGCCCCCTTTCCGCTGATTGGTTGCCTCCGTGTGAAAGCCCACGTTTGTTTTGTTGACAGCGCTAGCTCAGAAGCAGAGAGGTAGGCAGAGAGCTTCGCTAGTGACGTAGATAAGCTCGAGAAATTCTAATGTCCTGATTTCAGGCCTCTCGGCAGAAGAAAAAACGTCTGGAACTCAGGAATGCGTGGCCGATTTTAATTCATATTTCATGTTTACTGACTGATATCTGCGGGGTCTTTTCCAGAATAAGTCAGAACCCTATGGAGATCAGGCATTTTTGATCCCTGTAATAACAAGGGACAGAAAGTTGGTCAAAGAAATCCATCCATCCATTTTCTGTACCGCTTTATCCTCACAAGGTCGCGGGGGTGCCGGAGCCTATCCCAGCTATCTTCGGGCGGGAGGCAGGGTACACCCTGAACTGGTCGCCAGCCAATCGCAGGGCACATAGAAACAAACAACCATTCACACTCACATTCACACCTACAGGCAATTTTGAGTCTTCAATTAACCGACCACGCACGTTTTTGGAATGTGGGAGGAAACTGGAGTGTCTGGAGAAAACCTACGCAGGCACGGAGAGAACATGCAAACTCCACACAGGCAGGGCCGGGATTTGAACCCCGGTCCTCAGAACTGTGAGGCAGATGTACTAACCAGTCTGTGCCGCCTGGTCAAAGAAATATGGCACAAAAAAAGTAGAACTACAAACTTAGTGAGGATAAAATGTGAATCTATCAAACCATTGTCTCCAGTTATCTCTGCGAGATTAGCTCTTTTCAATATCAGGTCACTGGGTAATAAATCAATGTTGATTAATGACATTACAACCTCTGATCTGGACTTTTTGTTACTAAATGAAACATGGTTAACAGAAAGTAGCTGTAATACTATTTTAAATGAGGCGACACCAACAAATTTTCATTTTATGAACAAGTGTCAAATAGGGAAAAAGGCGGTGGTATTGCTGTTGTTTTTAAGCCATTATTTCAGTGTAAAGAAATTATACTGGGTGATTTTAGCTCATTTGAATATCTGTTTTTTAGTTAAAGGTGACCCAAAAGTTATTGTTTTAATAATTTATAGGCCTCCAAGATACAGTAGAAAATTTATGGAGGACTTTTCAGAACTGCTGTCAGTTATTTGTACTGACTACAACTATTTTGTCATAACGGGAGACTTTAACATTTATGTTGACAATAACATGGAAAAAAGATCTAAAGAACTCTTTGATATATGAGACACATTTGACCTTTCTCAAGATGTTAAGAGTCCAACCCACACTCAGGGTCACATCTTAGACCTGGTCATCTCTAAGGATATTGAAATTCTATCAATTGACATTAAGGATATGGCTATTTCTTTGAATTACAGAATCTTCCAAAAGTTCAGACAACCTCTATGTCTATTAAGAAAAGGTACATAAATGAGAGTACCGCCACTAAGTTTATGGAGACCATTGCTGTGCCACAAACTGTGAATGCTGAGACAGTTGCTGAACTTTTGGATAATTCCACCTGTAAAATCTCAAATGTCATGAATTCTGTCGCTCCTATTAAAACTAAGACAATCTTGATGCGACCTAGAACACTGTGGAGGAGCACAATGATGGTAAAGACCTCTAAAATCAAAGTGTAGGAAAGCAGAACGTCAGTGGAGAAAAACTAAACTCCAAATTGACTAAGACCTCTTCAGACAAAGTCTTTGTAATTTTAACCAAGAGTTAGTCAGGGCTAGACAGCAACACTCTGAAATCATCAGTAAGAACTTCAACAATACTCGCACTCTGTTTGCTGTGGTTGACAAGCTCACAACCCCCGAATCAGATAGCTCCAGAACTCCTAACAGCAGATAAATGCAATGAATTTGCTTGTTATTTTAGTGCTAAAATACAATCCTTCAGGTTAAATATCACAAATCAGCAAAATGATAAAATGATACTAAATCTGAAGCCACCCAGGAAAAACTCTATTAGCATGTCAGAATTTGATACAGTTAATCAAAAAACTGCAGAGAATACGGTTCAGCAGCTGAAACCATCAACAAGCTGTCTTGACTTAATGCCATTTGACTTTTTCAAAGATATTGCAAAGTCTGTGCTAGCTGATTTGCAGCAAATAATCAATTGCTCATTTCAGTCAGGCGAGTTTCCTAAAGCTCTTAAAGTAGCTGCCATTAAGCCTCTGCTAAAAAATAGAGTGCTGGATGCTTCCATGTTAGCAAGCTATAGACCCATCTCAAATCTCCCTTTCATAGCCTAGATTGTTGAGTAAGATCATTTTTACCAAGTCAGCAATTTCTTGAACTTAAATGGACTTTTTGACAAATTTCAATCGTTCCGAACTCATCACAGTACAGAATCTGCTCTTATCAAAGTGCTAAATGATATAAGGTTGAATACTGACTCGGGAAAATTGTCAATTCTGGTCTTGTTGGATCTCAGTGCTGCTTTTGATACGTTAGATCAGTGTTCCCAAACCTTCTTTGCACCGCTGACCGGTTATGAGTCGGAATCTTTCCCACGGACCGGCTGTGGTGGCGTGTGTGTGTGTATGTATATATGTGTGTGTGTGTGTGTGTGTGTGTGTGTGTGTGTGTGTGTGTGTGTGTGTGTATATATATATATATACACACACACACACACACACACACACACATACATACACACGCAGGAGTGTGGGTCGGAGTGTGGGTCGGAGCTCCTCAATGAGAGTAGACTTTTAACTCCGTAAAAGTAGTTCTGCCTGTGTCCAGCTGCAACCTACGACTGTATCTGTATCAGAGCGGACTTGGTGCGTGAGAGTTAACTGTTGCGATAAACCCGTATTTTAAGTGGGACTCCTGAAATAGTTTTGTTTCGTTCATGAACGTTTCGTTCAAAAGAACAAATCTTTTCAGTAAATGTAATGAACTGAATTAGTTTATGAAATGATTTCGTTCTTTGAACTCTCCCGCCATTAGCCAGCCCGCTCGGACCGTAAACAGAAACATTCAAGCCGGCTGGGACCGGAAACGGAAGCGTTCTGTGTCGTCTCGATGTGTCAATTGAGACGCGCAGTTGGTGCGGCGGAGAAGATCCGGTCAATTTTCAAGATAAAACACATTGACACACGAATTGCAATACAACAGTAATTATATAAATTGGTCATTCTTCATCTGCAGCCCGGTAACAAATGCCTCAGGGCCCGGTACTGGTCCGCGGACCGGTGGTTGGGGACGACTGCTGTAGATCATAATATACTGATGAACAGGTTGGAAACGTGGGTAGGACTAAATGGAACAGTTCTTAAATGGTTCAGGTCCTACCTGGAGGAAAGAAGTTATTTTTTAACCATTGTAGTACAATCTCATCGAATGGCAATGACCTATGGAGTCCCTCAAGGGTCAGTTCTTGGACCCCTCCTGTTCAGCCTGTATATGCTACCCTTGGGTAAAATTCTTCAGAACTTTAATTTTGACTATCAGAGCTATGCCGATGACACACAGTTATATCTAGCAGTGTTTCCAGATGACTACAGTTCAATTGAGGTGTTGTGTCACTGCCTAAAACGGATAAATAACTGGATGAGCCAACATTTTCTTAAATTAAACCACAAGAAAACTGAGATAATTGTTTTTTGCAATAAAGAAAAGAGTATTGCTGTTAGTAAATACCTGGAGTCACTCTCTTTACAAACCAAAGACCAAGTCCGAAACCTTGGTGTTCTGATAGATTCCGACCTGACTTTCAACAGTCATATCAAATCAATTACTGAAACTGCCTTCTACCATCTGAAGAACATATCCAGAGTGAAGGCTTGCATGTGTCAAGCAGACCAGAAGAAGCTCAACCATAATTTTATCTCAAGTAGACTTGACTATGGTAATGGTCTTCTGACTGAACTCCCCAAAAACAGCATTAAACAGCTGCAGCTCATTCAGAATGCTGCAGCTCGGGTTCTGACCAGAACAAAGAGGTCAGAGCATATTACTCCAATTCTAAAGTCTTTACACTGGCTTCCAGTTAGCTTGAGAATATATTTAAAATTTCTTCTACTGGTCTATAAATCACTAAATGGTTTAGGTCCTGAATACATGAAAGAAATGCTAATGGGATATAAACCCATTAGGGCTCTGAGATCGACAGATTCAAGCAAACATGGTGAAGCAGCATTTAGCTATTATGCTGCACACAAATTGAGTAAGTTGCCAACAGAAGTGACGTCAGCCCCAATTGTGCATGTTTTTAAGTCCAGGTTAAAAACTCTTCAGGTGGCCGACTGGTTAGAGCGCCTGCCTCACAGTTCTGAGGACCGAGTTTCAAATCGCGGCCCCGCCTGTCTGGAGTTTGCATGTTCTCCCCATGCCTGCATGGGTTTTCTCCGGGCACTCCGGTTTCAGCCCACATCCCAAAAACATGCATGGTCGATTGATTGAAGACTCTATATTGCCCTTAGGTGTGAATGTGAGTGCGAATGGTTGTTTGTTTATATGTGCCCTGGGATTGGCTGGCGACCAGCTCAGGGTGTACCCCGTCTCTTGCCCAAAGATAGCTGGGATAGGCTCCAGCACTCCTGCGACCCCTGTGAGGATAGCTGGTTCAGAAAATGGATGGATGGATGGATTTTCCCATGCATTTCTTGCATGCTTGTATGCTGTTCAAATTGTATTTGTCTTATTTTTTTTGTCTTTGTTTTAAATGTTTATGAGCTGTTTTTTCTTTGTTTTTAAATGCTTTTAATCATGTACAGCACATTGAGTTACCTTGTGCATGAAAAGCGCTATGCTTTGCGCTTTTCGTTGCTTTATACATTAGTGTTATATAGCTTGTCATTGAGAGGTGACTGTGGCTCAATTGGTAGATCGGGTTTCCAGTGACCAAAGGGTCAACAGTTCGAATACTGGCTCTGCTGTCAAATTGTCTTTGGGCAAGACACTCAACCCAAATTGCTTCCATTGGTTCTGGCAGCTCCTTACATGGCAGCAACTGCCCATTGGTGCATGAGTTTGTGACTCTGTAAAGCGCTTTGGCCAGTGTGATAGTAAAAGTGCTATATATTAGTATCGTGTAAGTGCAATACATTTACCATTTATTGTTATACACAGTACTGTTGTCTTTATAGTGTTATTAATTTTATTGTATATTGAATTTACTGTAATTTTTTAAAATTACTTTTTATTTTTATTCCTTACAAATAAATTATACTGAAAATAAAATGCAGACAAATACACTATGCTGCATATTATGATAAGTACAGAGTATTATTGTGTTATGGTGTATAGCTCACTTAATTAAATGAATAATAAATTAACTTAAAATGTTGCTCTCCAAAATCTTTATTTAATTTATTCTTCCAACTCCAGCAGAATTTCAGCTTTACAGATGCCACGTGTGCTCTGCAGATGGTGTGTGACGCGGTAAAGATATCTACTGCGACGCACGGTGGTGTCAGACCTAGTAAAGGTGATGACAGCCAACTAGTGGCAACAAATATTACTCACTTGAATTATTTCTCAGGCTCAGACAACATGGAATACCAATTTGCGATGAATAACGACACCACGGAGTATCACGTCAAGGATCTTCTCCCCCACACCGCGTACACCTTCTTTGTGGTGGCTTACTCTCCCTTGGGAGCCAGTCGCCCGTCTCTGCCTGTTACTGTTGACATGCTTGAGGATGGTAAGTATCATAGCTGGGGGGGGGGCTGAATCTCAATTGTGTGCATTGACTTCGTTATTCTTTAACCTGGAAAGACTTTATGTCCTCATCTGTCTTCCAGTTCCTAGCGCACCTCCTCAGCTGTCAATAGCCAGCACGTCACCGACGGACATCAGGTTGATGTGGCATCCGTTGTCCTCGCAGCACAGTCGAGGGGCCGTTACCAGCTACCGTATCGAGTACAGCTCTCTAGATGATGGTGAGGTGTTATGAATGATGAACATCATGTTTTGTATTCTTCTTTCATCACTCTCACCAGACACAAGTCTAAATACTTCTCCCTCGTGTATACAGTATTTCTCCTCAAAGAAAGCAATAGTTTTTGAATCTGAATTATATTTGATTGAAGTAGTGTAAAACAGTGATTCCCAACCACTGTGCCGTGGCACACTGGTGTGTTGTGCGAGATCAGTAGGTGTGCCGCATTAAATTATTAATTACTTTTTCTTTTGGTGACTCTGAGAGAAAAAACAAAATTAAGTCGGCAGGTTCCAGAACAGCTCCAGTTCGAGTTCGAGTGCCTTACCTGTGCAAATTAGAAATCTTGACTTAAGACTTGTTTCTGTACTCTTACATTTGGTTAAACCACACCGAGTATGCAACTAGTCACTTGCTCCGCCTCACCCCCCTGACCTATGGCTTTTGGCCTGTTTTAATGCCACTTCCCTTCCATTATTGTTTTGTGGTGTGTCGTGAGATTTTTTACCGTAAAACATACGCCTTTGTTTGGGAAACACTGGTCAAAAATATCAAATTGATATTTTTTTCCTTGTTAATCTTCTTAAAGGACACATATTGTACAATTTCTGCCACCGTTGAAAACAGCTCCCAGGTCTGACATGCTTTTGTCAAAATACCTCAAGGATCAAGAGTCTTAGAACACTTTACACACCCTATTTCTTGTCATCTGAAATCTGCCTGTTTTTTAATGGGCAGGTCATAGCTCATACAAGTTTGCGCCATTTTTAAAATGTTTTAACTTAAAATTGTCCAAATCCTCAGAATTTCTGCCTCTCAATAATAAGTATTCATAGATTTCTGTAGTTCTCCATTAAAGGAGGCTATTATCTTTGTGTTTATTCAAGATAAGACATTTAAAAACATCTGCTTTTACTTTGGAAAAATAATGATCACCATTTTTGCGTGTTTTCTGACATTAAGGACCAAACCAGTAACTGAATCCGATTCATCGATTCATCTCTAAAAAAATAATCGACAAATCAATTATTGAAATAATCGTTATTTGCAACCCTAATCGGGACCAAAAATGACTCAAACGCAGATGAGCCCAGTCAATCCTTGTAAATTAGTCCACCGTGTTCATTTTCCCACAGCGGACACTGTTTACTCAGTGGAGGTGGCCGGTAATGAGACCCAGTTTACGCTCAGGGAGCTGCAGCCCAACCAGGCATACAGATTGAGAATAGCAGCTGGAACAGGTGTCGGCTTCGGTGTCCCGTCCGAGTGGGCTCAGCACCAGACGCTGGCCCACTACAACCATACCAGCCACCGCATGGGTAAGCCTTATGACTTCAGACTTGTTGTGTGGGAATTCCCACATTTTGGGGTGAAGATTTATGTGTTTTTTTTTATAGAAGAAAGTCATATTTAATAGTGTTAGGTTTCACAATGCAGCCTGGTGCTTAATGTCCGACTTGTGAGAAGAGGGTTTTTTTTTAACACGCAGCGCACACTTATCTCAGCAAAGACGCTATCCGAGCACTCAGAGACATTAGTCGGTGGTGCGAACAATGCACGCAGAACAATGTGTCTGCCAAGCTTGACGGGAATTGCAAAGTATTGAACGTGAGCTTGGCAGCCATTCAAAAAAGATAAAAGGACAGACACGTTTTAATATGAGGAAAAAATGCTGCTATGTCAAGCTCTTTATTAATCTCTAGCGAGTGAGCATAATGAATGCGGGCATTTAATAACGTCAGTAAGAGGTGTCTGCCCACCACACTGACATACATAACACGTCAAGTCATGTTGACTGTGTAGGTACTTCATAGCCATTAATTAAAAGACAAAAGTTTTTATGTTTGTTTTCTGTTTAACCCTTAATGGATGTGAGGGAGATTTTCTGACAATTTTTCAGATAATATTAATTATATTGATTGTTTTTAGAATTACAGTCTCTGTTCCCTAGTGGAGCACACAAAGCTAATTTGTTCCACACCTTTGCTTCGGGCGACAAAAAAAAAAAAAAAGTCCCATCAAAATTTGTATCCAAACATAAACTGATGTAATCAATTTGGACTGCTATTTGTCCACCATTTAAAGCATGCAGAAAAATTGTGCAACTTATACTGTTTTCTGCAAGGGTGACTTGCTATTGAAATGATAACTTCAGTATAAATGCCTGAAGTATTTGCTCTCAAAAGTCCACACAGTGCGGTATAAACTACTGTAATTCAAGCTTAAATTACTAACCTCAATTCCAATGAAGTTAGGACATTGTGTAAAACATAAATAAAAATACAATAGGGTGATTTGCAAATCTTTCCTGTACTTATATACTTCAATTGAATACACCACAAAGACAAGATATTCAATGTTCAGACTGATGCACATGACAGTTTTTTTTTTCTTTTTCAAATATTCTCTCATTTTGAATTTGATGTCTGCAACACCTTCCAAAAAAGCTAGGACAGGAGCATCAAAAGACTGGGAATGTTGAGGAATGCTCAAAAGCACCTGTTTGGAACGTTCCACAGGTGAACAGGTTAGTTAGAAACAGGTGAGTGTCATGATTGGGTTTAAAAGGAGCATCCCCGAAAGGCTCAGTTGGTTACAAGCAAGGATGGGGCGAGGTTCGCCACTTTGTGAACAACTGCGTGAGCAAATAGTCCAACAGTTTTAAGAACGTTTTTCAACGTACAATTGTAAGGAATTTAGGGATTTCTGCACATAAGCAGCAAAGCCGAAAACCAACATTGAATGCCCGTGACCTCAGGCGGCATTGCATTAAAAAACGGTATCACTGTGTAAAGGATATTTCCGCGAGGGCTCAGGAACGCTTCAGAAAACTGTTGTCAGTTAACGTAGTTCGTCGCTACATCTACAAATGCAAGTTAAGACTCTACTATGCAAAGTGAAAGCCATATATCAACAACATAGAAATGCCGCCGGCTTCTCTGGGCCCGACCTCATCTGAGATGGACTGATGCAAAGTGGAGAAGTGTGCTGTGCCCTGACGAGTCCATATTTCAAATTGTTGTTGGAAATCATGAACGTCGGGTCCTTCGGGCCAAAGTGTTAGTGCCTGTGGCATGGGTAACTTGCACATCTGTGAAGGCACCATTAATGCTGAAAGGTACATACAGGCTTTGGTGCAACATATGTTGCTATCCAAGCAACATCTTTTTCAGGGACTCCTCTGCTTATTTCAGGAAGACAATGCCAAGCCACATTCTGCACACGTTACAACAGTGTGGCTTTGTAATAAAAGTTTGCAAGTACTATACGGGCCTGCCAGCAGTCCAGACTTGTCACGCATTGAAAATGTGTGGCGCATCATGAAGAGCAAAATACCGCAACGGCGACACGTCAAGCTAGAATCGGAAAGAATTCCACCTACAAAGCTTCAACAATTAGTGTCCTCACTTCACAAATGCATGTTGAGTGTTAAAAGGTGATGTAACACAGAGGTAAACATGTGCCTGTCCCAGCTTTTTGGGAATGTGTTGTGGGCATCAGTTTCAAAATGAGGGAATATTTGCAACAACAAAAAAAAGTTTATCAGTTTTAACATTTAATATCTTGTGTTTGTAGTGTATTCAACTGAATATAGGTTGAACATTATTTGAAAATCATTGTATTCTGTTTTTATTTACATTTTAAACAACATCCCATCATATCTGTCTCACACTTCTGAGGACCCGGGTTCAAATCCGGCCTCCCCTGTGTGGAGTTTGCATGTTCTCCCCGTGCCTGTGTGGGTTTTCTTTGGGTACTTTGGTTTCCTCCCACATTCCAAAAACATGTGTGGTAGGTTAATTGAAGACTCTAAATTGCCCGTAGGTGTGAATGTAAGTGCGAATGTTTTTTTTTAATGTGCCCTGCGATTGCCTGGCGAACAGTTCAGGGTGTATCCCGCCTCTCGCCCAAAGATAGCTGGGATAGGCTACAGCACGCGACCCTAGTGAGGAGAAGCGGCTCGGAAAATAGATAGATGGATAGACGACGTCCCAACGTCAATGGAATTGGGGTTTGGAGAATTGAATAATGTCCAAAAAAAATCCAAGTTTGCTATGTTGCTTTAGCTCTGCCAAGTGTGAAAACATGAATGATATTATTCTGATCGTCGTTTAAGATAAGGTGAGATAACCTTCATTAGTCCCACAGTGGGGAAATTTGCATCATTTCAGCAGCAATAATGGATACAGGAAATTAAAAAATGGCATGCAAGGAGGACAACAGTATACGTACCCATTGAATATGCTAAAGCACATTGACGTAAACAAAAACAAATTTAGAATTTGCATATACAACACAGTGCAGAAGGCAGAGAGTTCACGCAGTGCTTCTTATAAAGAGGCCATAAATATCGGCATTGAAAAGACATTCACATAATAAGTTTGTTTTGCTAAGTGGCAAGATTACACACAAAGAATACAAAAAAGCGAAACTATTTTTAATGTTTTTTTTTTTTTTAATCTTAACATCACTTAATGTAATAAAGATTGTTTTTCCCATTCAAAGCAGACGGCAAAATTTCCTCCCTTTTCTTCAAGGGTGCTTTGGTACTGAAATGCTGACTTCAACTCACAATGCAGTGCCATTATTGATGTTGGATATTGGTGTCTATTTAAAAATAAAGAGTCTGTGTGTGTGTGTGTGTGCGTGTGCGCGTGTGTGCGCGTGTGTACATGGATGCATGCGGGTGTTTGGGTGTGGATGCGTGTGTGGATGTGTATTGCATCCAACTTCTTAAGACGTTTTTCAAAGTCTTTTGTTTTAGAAGTCCACATGCTGTTTTATTAACTTCTTTTTTTCAACCTAACATTTTAAGCTTAATATGGTCTGAAACTCAAACAAGACTTTGTGTGTGTGTGTGTGTGTGTGTGTGTGTGTGTGCGTGTGCGCGTGTGTGCGCGTGTGTGCGCGTGTGTACATGGATGCATGCGGGTGTTTGGGTGTGGATGCGTGTGTGGATGTGTATTGCATCCAACTTCTTAAGACCTTTTTCAAAGTCCACACCAGTTAAATAATGAAGGGTTAAAGTCCCCCTAAATCTAATTAATATTTTATAATGAACTAGTTCTTCCGCCTGAAATATATAAAATATTAATGACAATTTGGTTGTTTGAACCCATTTTTATTACACATACTGGCCTTTAAATGGTTTCAAAAAATCTAATTCAAATTTTAAATGTACATTTCAGACTGAAGTAGTTTTAAATGACTGCCTCGGTTAAAGTTATTAATATATACTTTTATTGATAATAATATTAATAAATAATTAATATATTTGTACTGCAGTCTATGGGAAGGTGATGTTTTTGTAGGACAGATGAAGGTATACAGGTCAGTCTCAATAAATTAGAATATTATGGAAAATGTAGTTTCAGCAGTTCAATTAAAAAAGTGCAGCTAATTTACAGTAAATTCACTCATTATAGAATAAAATATTTCATGATTTAGTTTTTGATCCTTGTAGCTAACGGCTAACAAAAAAAAAAAAAAAAATCACCATCGCAAGAACTATTGCATAAAAAAACAACCATAAATGTTTTTTTAAATATAAAAATTAAGTAGGAATTGACCTGAAAAGTATTTCCATTTTGCTTAATGAACCTAGATAACATGAGCTGCCATGGCAACCCCTATATT
Source organism: Phyllopteryx taeniolatus (assembly GCF_024500385.1). NCBI lineage: Eukaryota > Metazoa > Chordata > Actinopteri > Syngnathiformes > Syngnathidae > Phyllopteryx > Phyllopteryx taeniolatus. Next base: position 30,558,187 of record NC_084503.1, read on the forward strand.
GCCCACTTTAGCGTTCAGCCTATCAGTGGACCTGCCTGGACACTAAAACACATTCCCCCACATTTCCCCATGTACCCAGTGATGTTTGCTCCCACTGAGCTGAAGGTCCGAGCTCGAGTAAGCACGTTCAACGTCACGTGGCAGCCCTCGCCCAATCACACGGCCGTCTCAGGCTACAAGCTATCTTGCCGAGAGGTGGACGCCGACGGGGAGAAGACGACGCAGACTCACGTAGTCAGGCTCCGCAAGAAGGCCAGATACCATCTCCTTACAGGGCTTGGTGAGTTGCTCTCATTTTGTTTCAGAGCCTGGGAGGTGACTTTCTTCACATAAAGACAAAACTCAGCAGCGTACATTCCGTTTTTCATCTTTTATTACTGTTGCTGTATTGTACTAAGAAGCCAGAAAAGAGTATGTGTTTACCACGTTCCTAATTTGCAAGAACTTCCGTTGCCTGTTGTCTCTAATTGGCTAGTAACCAGTCCAAGGTGTACGCCACCTCTCTTCCAAAGTCAGCTGGGTTAGGCTCCAGCTCACCCCTGACCCTAGCGAGTAGGGGTGTAACGTTTCACGATTTTGAAGTCCAGACCCAGGACAGCAAAAGCCAAAGGAAAAAAAAAAGCACTGTACACTTGTGGAGCTAATCCTTTGGATGCTCACCGAGCTGGATTCCTTGTCGACTCAGCCATATTGAAAAGCAAAATTAAAAGCAAAACACTTGCTGTGCTCATCATGTAGATAACTGGACTTGTTTACGTCATGCATCACGATGGCTTTTCTTTGTCTCTAGAGGTACAGTTTTCCCAAAAATTACCAGGAATTTCCACTTGTAAAGACATCTCAAACCTCGTTCCTTTTGATATGTTTGTGGTAGTTCCAGACCAGAAGTATGAAGTGAGAGTCTGGGCGTTCAACAAGCAGACAGATGGATCAGCTGCAGTATGGAAAGGAAGGACAGAAAAGGCTGATAAAGGTAAGAATCCCATAGAACTGCAAAATATGTGTTTTCTCTGGCTCAAATTGAGGCACCATGCTAATCATTCACACACATATGTGTGCTGCACCCTCCACTGGCGAAAACACTCTTTCCCTGAAGTATTTACATGCATTTTAATAAAAATACAGAATATCAATATTAAATTAAGTACTGGTATAACAAATGTGCATTTGTGTATGGTTAAACAGCAATGTTAATCAACTTTAACTTGGCTAAGTGTGGCCCTGTTAAATGCTAGTTGAAAATTGTCTTGACCGTTCTCATTGACACATTACACAGTCAGAGGCGAAACAGTGAACCCTCCTGCTTTTCATTTGGTAAAATGTCCTCGTGCACTCCTTGTAGTCCAGGGCAGTGGTCTCCCTCAAAAGTAAAAACCCAATGAATCGACAAACGGTTGGCCATCCGCAATGGCAAAGGTCCGTCAGCACCCACCCAGCCCCCTGTTATTATGTTATTGTCTTCTCTTGTAGAAGCCCTTAATGTAATAACGGCCCATAACGTAATAATGCCACATAATGTAATATATTTGTCCTTTTCAAAATGTAATAGTGCCATTACATAATTTAATATTTTAGTATGGGCTCATTTATTACATTTACAAATAATTTATTTGAACCAGGCCAGTAACATAATAAGTTATTAAGTTATTGGTCAAAAGTTACTGTATTATGTTATAGGTTCAGGACTTTTATTAGGTTATTGGCCATTTATTACGTGATGGGCTTTTATTATGTTATGAGCTTCTATAGACGTATTTGTTACAAGAGAAACAATATTAACCTGTTTGAAATTCCTCAAAATCACATTTGGAGTAGGAATGAAAATCCTTCATTTACAGCTCGTCTCTTTTTCCAATTGTTTCTGATACATTACCACAGGGTAAATCCATTTAAAAATGACACCAAATTTATTGCAGCGCTGGTGAAATAATAAACATTTTTAACGGATTTCATCCACACACAAAAAAATGTGTTAAATAACTCAGGCCTGTTTCGCATTCAAGCGTCTTTGGTACCCATGCGGCCGCCCCCTTTACCACCGAGCAGCATTCAGGCACTGGCCAACGGCACCACGTCCATCCGGCTCCGCTGGGAGAAACCTCGCTTCAGCACGGTGCGCATTATCAACTACACGGTGCGCTGCAGCCCGGCCGGAATCACCAATGCCTCGCTGGTCACGTACCACACCAGGTGAGCCCGACCATCTGTCCTCAGTCACATCATCAACTGTTCGTTACAGCTGCTGGCACTCAAGATCGAGACAGGGTTGCATTGTGTTTGAAGGGTCTTGGAGGGGTTTCATCATTTTTATGAAAGGGATGTGATGATGTGTGAGTGCTGCCAGGTAAAAAGCGTTCAGTGTTTGAGGTTGGATCAGATTGATGCACTAAATAAAAACTGTCAGGCCTCTGGGTTTTTCATCTTAGTTGACTTCATGGAAATGGTGGGGTGGGGGGTAAAAAGCAAAACACACTTCTGGAGTTAATCCTATAGTTACATTATAATCACTCCTGTAATATTTGTTGCATGGATTTGGTAAGTTTTATTTCTTCTAAATTGGTTAATTAAAATTCATCCATCCATCCATCCATTTTCTGAGCCGCTTCTCCTCACTAGGGTCTCGGGCGTGCTGGAGCCTATCCCAGCTGTCATCGGGCAGGAGGCGGGGTACACCCTGAACTGGTTGCCAGCCAATCGCAGGGCACATTCAAACAAACATTCGCACTCACATTCACACCTACGGGCAATTTAGAGTTGTCAATTATGGGAGGGTATCCTTTGCAGGGTTTCCAGGCTCTCCCTTAGAGATAGCATGAGCAAGCTCGGTCATCCGGCAGGTGCTCAGAATCGAGGTGCTGCTCCTCTGCATCAAGAGGAGCCAGATGAGGTGGGTCTGGCATCTATTTAGGATGTCTCCTGGGCGCCTCCCTCGTGAAGTGTTCCGAGCAGGTCACATCGGTAGGAGGCCCTGGGGACAACCCAGTACATGCTTTGTCCCCTGGCTGGCCTGGGAACGCCTCGAGATCCCCCCAGAAGAGCTGGACGAAGTGGCTGGGGAGAGGGAAGTCTGGGCTTCCCTGCTTAAGCTGCTGCCCCCATGACCCGAACCTGTATAAGCGGAAGAAAATGAATAGACGGATGGATAGTCTCCACATTGTATTTGGCAACCAGTACAACTACCATAAAGTGTATTCATTGTTCCTTTTGCACATTTCGTAACAACTTTACACATGCGCATACGCTTATCGGTCAATTCATTAGGTACAACTGAAATCAAATGTGATTTTATATGAGACTTGCCTAAAAAATGTTGCCTGTTTATATTTTGGTTACCTTGTTCAGCTTGAAAAGAAAACGAAAGCACTTTATTAGAAATGGCAGTCAGTGTAATACAGTCCAGTTGTATAGCACTACAGTGTGGGTACACGGTCTATATACAGTACATGCTGCACCATAACCTTTTTGAAACTCGTTTACAAAAACGAGAGTGACTTTTGATGTTTTGTACTTGACGTGTGGTGTGCAGTGCTGCTCAGGAGATCCTGATCGGTGCGCTGAAGCCCTTCACTCGCTATGAGCTGGCGGTGCAGTCCAACGGCATGGATGCGGTGGGACCCTTCAGCAGCTCCGTGGAGGAGTGCACCCTCTCCGACAGTGAGTCTTTGTTGTTTAAAAAAAATAAATAAAAAAATGTATGGATTAATTTAAAATTGCACACAAGCGCGCACATACACACAAATGCAGCAAAAAAACAATGGACTGAAAGTTTAATAGTATGTTTAAATGTACATTAATATTAAATGCCATTGAGTGTACATTACAGTCTATATATTTGAAGGATTTAGTGTATTGTAAATGGTGGCAGATGTGTGCTGACTCCCATTTAACAGGAGTTTGAATGTGATAATTCTGAGCACAGCCCTCGTTACACAGTTATAACCACATTATCTCAGTTTATTTTTATTTACCCTCTCAAAATGTTTTCTGATTTTTTCAGTTGAGTTTTATCGGTTTTAGGTCACATTAATGGTGGGAAACGTTTTTGAAATTATTTGTCCTGGTCATATAATATATTGCATAAAAGGCACAGTGATCGACTGGTGAGCACATCTGCCTCACAGTTCTGGGGACCGGGGTTCCAATCCCGGCCCCACCTGTGTGGAGTTTGCATGTTCTCCCCGTGCCTGGGTGGGTTTTCTCTGGGCACTCCGGTTTCCTCCCACTTCCCAAAAACATGCGTGGTAGGTTGATTGAAGACTCTAAATTGCCCGTAGGTGTGAATGTGAGTGCGAATGGTTGTTTGTTTCTATGTACCCTGCGATTGGCTGCCGACCAGTTCAGGGTGTACCCTGCCTCCCGCCCGAAGATAGCTGGGATAGACTCCAGCACGCCCGCGACCCTTGTGAGGATAAGCGGTAAAGGAAATGGATGGATGTATGGATGGATAATATAATAACTAAATATCGTATATATATATAACATTTATGGCAATAAAACAAAAGTTTAACTTTAAATAAAAAAAAAAATAGAAAACAAAATTATTAAAATACAAGATTTCAAATTATGACAAAACATTAAAATGATTAGTTCACAACAAATTAATTTATATATTTAATTCCAGCGTTCAGTCTTCTACTTTTTCTCAATTATTTGTTGTAAATACTATATGTACATCAATATTTTTTTTCTATTTTGATTCCTACTGCAACCCCAATTCCAATGAAGTAGGGACGTTGTGTTAAACATAAATAAAAACAGAATACAATGATTTGCAAATCATTTCAACCTATATTTAATTGAATCCACTACGAAGACAAGATATTTAATGTTAAAACTGATAAATTGTATTGTTTTTAGCAAATAATCATGAACTTAGAATTTTATTGCTGCAACACATTCCAAAAAAGCTGGGATAGGTGGCAAAAAAGACAAATCATCATCAAACACCTGTTTGAAACATCCCACAGGTGAACAGACTAATTGGGAACAGCTGGGTGCCATGATTGGGTCTAAAAGGACTTTTCCTGAATTGCTGAGTCATTCACAAGCAAAGATGGGGCGAGGTTCACCTCCTTGTGAACAAGTGTGTGATAAAATAACGAACAGTTCAAGGACAATGTTCCTCAACGTACAATTGCAAGGAATTTAGGGATTTCATCATCTACGGTCAATAATATCATCAAAAGGTTCAGAGAATCTGGAGAAATCACTGCATGTAAGCGGCAAGGCCGAAAACCAACATTGAATGCCCGTGACCTTCGATCCTTCAGGCGATACTGCATCAAAAACCGACATCAATGTGTAAAGGATATCACCACATGGGCTCAGGAACACTTCAGAAAACCAATGTCAGTAAATACAGTTTGGCGCTACATCCGTAAATGAAACTTGAAACTCTACTATGCAAAGCAAAAGCCATTTATCAACAACACCCAGAAACGCCGCTGGCTTCTCTGGGCCTGAGCTCATCTCAGATGGACTGATGCAAAGTGGAAAAGTGTTCTGTGGTCCGACGAGTCCACAGTTCCAGTTGTTTTTTGTTTTTGGAACAGCATCTGTTATGGTATGGGGCTGTGTTAGTGCCAATGGGATGGGCGACTTACACATCTGTGAAGGCACCATTAACGCTGAAAGGTACATACAGGTTTTGGAGAAACATATGCTGCCATCCAAGCAACGTATTTTTCATGGACGCCCCTGCTTATTTCAGCAAGACAATGCCAAACCACATTCTGCACGTGTTACAACAGCGTGGCTTCGTAGTAAAATAGTGCGAGTACTAGACTGGCCTGCCTGCAGTCCAGACCTGTCTCCCATTGAAAATTTGTGGCACATTCCATCCATCCATTTTCCAAGCCGCTTCTCCTCACAAGGGTCGCGGGCGTGCTGGAGCCCATCCCAGCTATCTTCGGGCAGGAGGCAGGGTACACCCTGAACTGGTTGCCAGCCAATCGCAGGGCACATACAAACAAACAACCATTCACACTCACAGTCACACCTACGGGCAATTTAGAGTCTCCAATTAATGCATGTTTTTGGGATGTGGGAGGAAACCGGAGTGCCCGGAGAAAACCCACGCAGGCACGGGGAGAACATGCAAACTTCTGGATTGAACCCGGGTCCTCAGAACTGTGAGGCTGACGCTCTCACCAGTCGGGTGTGGCACATTATGATGCGTAAAATACGACAACGGAGACCCCGGACTGTTCAACAGCTGAAGCTGTACATCAAGCAAGAATGGGAAAGAATTCCACCTACAAAGCTTCAACAATTAGCGTCCTCAGTTCCCAAACGTTTATTGAATGTTGTGAAAAGAAAAGGTGATGTAACACAGTGGTAAACATAACCCTGTCCCAGCTTGTTTGGAATGTGTTGCAGCCATAAAATTCTAAGTTCATGATAATTTGCTAAAAACAATAAAGTTTATCATTTTGAACATTAAATATCTTGTCTTTGTAGTGTATTCAATTAAATGTAGGTCGAACATGATTTGCAAATCATTGTATTCTTTTTTTATTTATGTTTAACACAACATCCCAACTTCATTGGAATTGGGGTTGTAATTGAATATTCCTGTGTTCTGTTATATACTATGGATATATACTTTCTGCTGTTAAAACCCAAAATTTCCCATTGTGTGAAGTTTTATTGTACTCTATTGTTTGGACTGAGGTAAGGTATTGTCTAGAGGACTGTTTTAAATATTCTGCGTACCATTGTAATTGAATTACTAAAGGCAGATTTGTTTGTTTGTTTGTTTTTGTATTGGACGGCATCAGATGATGCAGTTGCACCTAATAGTGAACCAGTAATCAGTCTGCCAGTCAATTGTAGACGATGAAATGAGAGTGTGTTTTCAAATGAAATGACCACAACCAGTCCCCCTTTTCCTGAGGCCCAGCCTCTCTTTCCTTGCCTCCCATTGGCCCGCCTCTGGTCTCCGCGCTGTACCCAGGTGGCTGCAGCATGAGGATGCAGATGGTTATCATATAACATGTCTAATCCCCCGCCAAGTCAAAACACACACACACACACGCCCAGCTGAGAATGTTATTTGTGGCTTTTAATTACCAACTACTGCCCCCCAACACCCTTCCTCCTTTTTTGTTTCAATCAGGGCCCTCCTCGCCGCCACAGGAGCTGCGACTGAGCTCGATTGGCTCGTCCTCAGTGCTGGCGAGCTGGCGGCCTCCGCTGGAACCGAACGGTGTCATCGTGGCCTACAGGATCTTGTACAGCAGCAACCTGAGCCAGCCCGAGCACATGTGGAGGAACCTCTCCCAGGATGGTGAGAAAGAAACTGCTCTGGTTCCATGACAAGGAATGAGCAACCAGTAATAATTCTTTGATTGACATTCTTTCATCAGTCGGAGGAAATACTCAACTAAATGTGTTATTTTAATAGTAAAACCGTAATTATAAGAAGAAATTTGATTAAATCACCTTAGTACAGTGGTTCTTAACCTTGTTGGAGGGACGGAAGCCCGCACGTTTCATACGAAGTGCACGGAACCCTTCCTAATTTGAAAAATAAAACATGGTTTATTTCAAATTCAAAACAGGTATATATTTTATTGTCTGTGTGGATTCTCAGTCATGCACAAAATGAACCACGCATCAGTTGCGCACAAAATCGTTGTGTTAAAATAACAAAGCCAACAAAACATGAATTTCACACAAAAAACAAACAAAAATTAAATTCAATGAAAATTTACTGTAAGTGAATGTCAATTTTTCTGTTGCCATTCCCCTTGGTAAGTGCCACTCCCATATCAGAGGAACGGACTTCGTTGTTAAAATTCACAACAAAGTTGGTTCCTTTTCTTTATTTCTACAATCCTCGAAAAGGGTTCATTGGTAAGAGTACATTTTTTGGGCTCTTTTTTATTATTAGATGCGCTTTATGACGGCACAGCAATGCTACTCAAGTCAACTGTATCGTTGAAATGTTGTTTAAAAAAGAACAAAGCATTTCAATTCGAGGCGCAACCCCGCAATGGTAAACGGCAATTTTGACGCTCCCTTGCGTTTTGAACGGCATGAACAACGCATTCAAAATGCAGTGTAAAAAGGCTTTTACGAATAAAGCATGCACGCATGTTTGGTGTGTGTCGAGTCAAACCCCAGCGACTGCCTCACCCCAAACCCCTGGGGTTCAATCGAACCCAGGTTAAAAACCACTGCTTTTGTATTTGCTCATATAGTGTTTTGTATAAACAGCTGTAGCGAGGACCATGTATCTATAATAGGATTCTATTAAAGAGCAGGCCCGGAATCTATTTTTTAAGCACAATGTTACATAATATATACAGAAATACTAGGGGTGTAATGCAGCCCTATGGGGGGCACAAGCCAGTGCAAACTGTAGGCCGGTCCCAAGCCCGGATAAATGCAGAGGGTTGCGTCAGGAAGGGCATCCGGCTTTGCCAACTTTGCCAAACAAATATGAGCGTTCATCTAAAGAATTCCATACCGGATCGGTCGTGGCCAGGGTTAACAACGTCCGCCCCCGGCACCATTAACCTACAGGGCGCCGGTGGAAATTCAGCTACTGTGGGTCGAAGACGAAGGAGAGGTGGAAAGCGGGTTTTTCGGCAGAAAGAGAAGAGGAAAGCACAGAGCCTAGAATTGAATGTGGGGACTTTAAATATTGGGACTGTGACAGAAAAATCTCAAGAGTTGGTTGACATGATGATTAGGAGAAAGGTTGATCTATTGTGTATCCAGGAGACCAGGTGGAAAGGCAGTAAGGCTAGATGCTTAGGGGCAGGGTTTAAATTATTTTACCATAGTGTAGATGGGAAGAGAAATGGAGTAGGGGTTATTTTAAAGGAAGAGTTAGCTAAGAATGTCTTGGAGGTGAAAAGAGTATCAGATCGAGTGGTGAGGCTAAAACTTGAAATTGAGGGTGTTATGTATAATGTGATTAGCGGCTATGCCCCACAGGTTGGATGTGACCGAGAGGTGAAAGAGAAATTCTGGAAGGAGCTTGACGAAGTAGTTCTGAGCATCCCAGACAGAGAGAGAGTCGTGATTGGTGCAGATTTTAATGGACATGTTGGTGAAGGAAACAGGGGTGATGAAGAAGTGATGGGTAAGTATGGCATTCAGGAAAGGAACTTGGAGGGACAGATGGTGGTGGACTTTGCAAAAAGGATGGAAATGGCTGTAGTGAACACTTTTTTCTGGAAGAGGCACAAACATAGGGTGACCTACAAGAGCGGAGGTAGAAGCACGCAGGTGGATTACATCTTGTGCAGACGAAGTAATCTGAACGAGGTTACCGACTGTAAGGTAGTGGTAGGGGAGAGTGTGGCTAGACAGCATAGGATGGTGGTGTGTAAGATGGTGGGGAGGAAGATTAAGAAGACAAAGGCAGAGCAGAGAACAATGTGCTGGAAGCTGAGAAAGGAAGAGTGTTGTGCGGCTTTTCGAGAAGAGCTGAGACAGGCTCTCAGTGGACAGGAGGAGCTTCCAGAAGACTTGACCACTACAGCCAAGGTGATCAGAGAAACAGGCAGGAGAGTACTTGGTGTATCTTCTGGCAGGGAAGGAGAGAAGGAGACTTGGTGGTGGAACCTCACAGTACAGGAAATCATACAAGGAAAGAGGTTAGCTAAGAGGAAGTGGGACACTGAGAGGACCGAGGAGAGGAGAAAACAATAAATTGAGATGTGACATCGGGTAAAGGGAGAGGTGGCAAAGGCCAAACAAGAGGCATATGATGACATGTATGCCAGGTTGGACACTAAAGAAGGAGAAAAGGATCTCTACAGATTGGCCAGACAGAGGGATAGAGATGGGAAGGATGTGCAGCAGGTTAGGGTGAATAAGGATAGAGATGGGAAGGTGTTGACTGGTGTCAGTAGTGTGCTGGACAGATGGAAAGAATTCTTGGAGGAGTTGAAGAATGAGGAAAATGAGAGAGAAGGAGAGGCAAATGTGGTGGACCAGGAAGTGTCAATGATTAGTAAGGAGGAAGTTAGAAAGGTATTAAAGAGGATAAAAAATGGAAAGGCAGTTGGTCCTGATGACATTCCTGTGGAGTTTTTGACCAGCTTGTTCAATAGAATTCTGGCGCGTGAGAAGATGCCTGAGGAATGGAGGGAACGTGTGCTGGTGCCCATTTTTAAGAACAAGGGTGATGTGCAGAGCTGTGGGAACTATAGAGGAATAAAGTTGATGAGCCACTCAATGAAGTTATGGGAAAGAGTAATGGAGGCTAGACTCAGGACAGAAGTGAGTATTTGCGAGCAACAGTGTGGTTTCATGACTAGAAAGAGTACCACAGATGCATTGTTAGAGAAAGCCTATGACAGAGTACCCAGAAAGGAACTGTGGTACTGCATGTGGAAGTCTGGAGTGGCAGAGAAGTATGTTAGAATAATGTGGTGAGGCCAGCCATGATGTACGGATTACAGACAGTGGCACTGAAGAGACAACAGAAAGCAGAGCTGGAGGTGGCGGAAATGAAGATGTTGAGGTTCGCTCTCGGAGTGACCAGGTTGGATAAAATTAGAAATGAGCTCATCAGAGGGACAGCCAAGGTTCAATGTTTTGGAGGCAAAGTTAGAGAGAGCAGATTCCGATGGTTCAGACACATCCAGAGGAGAGATAGTCAGTATATTGGTAGAAAGACGATGAGGATGGAGCTGCCAGCAAGAGAATGAAAGGAAGACCAAAGAGAAGGTTGATGGATGTCGTGAGGGAAGACATGAGGGCAGTTGGTGTTCGAGAGGAGGATGCAGGAGATAGGCTCTCATGGAAAAGAATGACATGCTGTGGCGACCCCTAACGGGACGAGCTGAAAGGAAAAGAAGAAGAAGAAGAAGACTAGGGGTGTGAAGTTAAAAAATATATATACTTTAAAATGTTTTCATAAGAAAAAAGAATGACTTATTTTATTTTTGATTTATTTGCTTTTCAGTGTTCTGTCTGTTTATATAGCGGCAGTTTGTGTACTCAACTGCAGAGGTTTTTATTAAGGGGGGCTTCTTTATCATAATAATACAAACTTATTTTACATATGAATAGTCAGGTTTGGAATTGTATTACTATTATTTATAGTAGTATTTCTCTATTGTATTTTTAAATTATTTTTAATATATTCTCAACTGTCGAGGGACCATGCTATTATGGCTGTCATTTTTATTGTAATATTAAATATTGTTGAGTACGCGTACTACTGCTGTGGGTGACTGGTTAGCACATCCACCTCACACTTCAGAGGTTCTGGGTTCAAATCCCAGCTCCTCCGGTGTTTTCCATGTTCTCCTTGTCCTTGTGTGGCTTTTCTCTGGATACTCCGGTTTCCTCCTTATTCCAAAAAACATGCATGGTCGGTTAATTGAAAGCTTTAAATTGTCCCTAGGTGTGAATGGTTGTTTGTCTATATGTGCCCTGTGATTGTTCGGGATGCAAGGGAGTCCACCTCTCACCCAAAGTCGTCGGGAATAGACACACCGCACGACCCTAGTGAGGAAATGCGCTACAAAGAATGAATGGATGTAAAAGTGATACTAATTATTAATAATAATAATAATAATAAATACAAAACATACATATATTCACATTTTTTAAAGTAATATACTGTATGTTTCAGGGCATAGTATTTGTTCATATAGTGGCAGTGGGTGTTTGTTTACACAACTGTAGAGAGAGCACAAGCATGTATTAGGGGCCTTTATTTTGGGGAAGCATTTAAACATCCAACCCCATTTCCTATCGGACCTCATTTGGGTCGTGGGTGATGTGGAGCCAATAACAGCTGACTTTGACCAACAGGTGTGGTATACCCTGGACTGGTCACCAGCCAATCACAGGGCACATATTGACAAACAAGCATTCATACTCTGAGAATTTAGTCTTCGATTAACCTAACAGGAAGACGGAAACATGCAAACTCTCCACTGGAAGGTCTTCGTTAAAATTCCAACCCTGAAAACTACTCAACTATTTTTATCAAGCAGGTACTAGCATAATACACTTATTATAAACTACTTCACACTTAGAAATAATGTGTCTTATTTCTCTACCATACAGGCAGCATCAACAGTGTTGAGGTAAAGGGGTTATCCAGTGGCACCCATTATTTTTTCAAGTTGGCTGCATCTACAGAGGTGGGAGCTGGGCCTTATTCGCTTGTAAAGGACATTCATACCCCTCCTGACCAATATGGTAAGTGCCATTCATCTCACATATAATTTTTTTTAAAGGAGACATATTGTGGCGGCACAGTGGACGACTGGTTCGAGCGTCAGCCTCACAGTTCTGAGGACCGGGATTCAATCCCCGGCCCCGCCTGTGTGGCGTTTGCATGTTCTCCCTGTGCCTGCATGGGTTTTCTCCGGGCACTCCGGTTTCCTCCCACATCCCAAAAACATGCATTAATTGGAGACTCTAAATCACCCCACCTCCTGCCCGATGATAGTTGGGATAGGCTCCAGCACGCCTGCGACCCTAGTGAGGAGAAGCGGCTTAGAAAATGGATGGATGGAGACATATTGTATTTTTTTCCCCACATTTTAAGATAGGTTTTCTCCGGGCACTCCGGTTTCCTCCCACATCCCAAAAACATGCATTAATTGGAGACTCTAAATTGCCCGTAGGCATGACTGTGAGTGCGAATGGTTGTTAGTTTCTATGTGCCCTGCGATTGGCTGGCAACCAGTTCAGGGTGTACCCCGCCTCCTGCCCGATGACAGCTGGGATAGGCTCCAGCACGCCCGCGACTCTAGTGAGGAGAAGCGGCTCAGAAAATGGATGGATGGATGGATAAAGAGCAATTATAAATACGCAAAAAATAAGCCATGCCACTTAATAATTAGCGACCAATTGCTTTTCTTTTTTAGATAATCAACTGTTTTTTTTCTTAAATTCACATTGAGCAGCAAACTGTATTTTATTGTCTCTAAACCTTTTCAGTGAGGCTATTTCAAACAAATAAAAATCAATAAAACACATTAATAAATTTCACTTTGAACTTACCATTTCTTGTCAGTATAAAAACAAGGCATTAATTAAAAAAGGCATAAACAGGCTTTATGCTGTGTAACTTAACTTGAGCAGCTTGCATTTTAGCATGTGATATAATAATACAGTATAGGTTCATGGATGTGCGTTTATGAACTTACAGACCAGCTGCCTAAACTCAAATGAAGACACCTTGAGAGGAAGCACAAATATATACAGTACAAATTACACAATGACATAACATGAACCAATTCTTTAAAGGTGCCCTATTTTACCAAACCAACTTTTTTTTGCATTTGGGATGTAATTTTGTCTCTGTGGTGCCTCATACACAAGTAAAATATGAATTAAAATCGACCATGTGTTCCTGAGATCCAGACGGTTTTTCTGCCGAGAGGCTTGAAATCAGGTCATTAGAATTTCTCAAGCTTATCTACATCACTAGCGAAGAACTCCATCTTCCCCTACCGAGTCAGCACGGTCAACATAACAAACACGTGTGCTCTTACAAGTGGGTCGTCTACACAGAGGCCAGCAATTAGAGGAAAGGGGGCGGTCTTTGCCAAATATGGACAAAGCGGATACAAAAACAGGGTCAAACAGAAGTAGCTGTCAGAGGGGCCTTTTCTGGACACTCATATGACAAAACCAAGGTGTTTATGGAAATGAAGTTGACACAAGTCCATGTTAGAGAGTCACTATGGATGTCTAAATAACCAAAATATGGAACCTGTAATAGTAATGCGTAGCTTTGAACGACATGAAACAGTCTTAATTGTTGGCCGACAACGGCTGCAGGGTTCACGTAATGCCATCGAACACGTATATGGCCAAAGTTATAGCAAACGTGACATGCCAAATGAGTACTTGAACTTGTACACAATTGTGCCACTTCTAAAGCACGTTTTTCAACAGGCTACCAACAGACAAAATGTAACCACATTATGAACCAAAGTTGCGCTTAAGGAATGTAATTAAGTACGTAACGGACAATAAAGAAATGAGCCGCAGGTGAAAATCAAATCTGCTGAAAAGAGTCACAGAAAGAGGCAGTACACACAGCGGCATGACAAGTGAGCATAATACAAACGTATAAGTCACTAAATAGTCTACTCGCTGTCGTTCTAGGACGCACATGATAACTGCTGTACAAATCCAAATATGGCGGCGTAACAAGTCAAAAGCAGTCACTGCTCCGTGGTCAATACTGTATGAGCAATTTGGTGTTCACCTTTCTACTCAGTCTGAAACGCACTTTCGGCATGTATCTCCTCTGACATCATCGCCATCTTTTTCTTTATTGTGTTTGACGTGGTTTGCAAACAATAATAGTGCATTTTTGCCATTTTCCCGCGCCTTCAATCAATGAGCATCTCGCTTCCGTCTCCTGTCACCTTTTGCCCGCATTGATGACGTATAAGCATTAAGGATTGTCGTCGTGCGTTTGCTCTGTTGACCTTCACAATTCACTCTCTCCTGCCATTACCAGGCAGCTACTGTATATACAAATAGTATTAGACTGAGAGGGCTGGCAGTGAATAAGCGGATCCCCGAGGCAGAAAAAAATCCTTGAGCATTTTCTTTTATCCTCCAAGTCCTCGAAATACTCAAGTATTCGTTGCAGCACTACTCCAGACTAACCCCTAACCTAACACTTTGTATACAAGCCCTAAAAAAGTACATTTTCCATAATAGTCCTGTTTAATATTAAGTCACAGTATTATGGTTATGTTGTTGTCATGGGTTGCTGTGCTTGCCACTATGCACAAAGAATGGAAGTGGCATAGTTGGTGTGTGTATGTGTGGGAGAAGGCTCTTGCCATCTGTTTCCTCTCTTCTATGCTGCCAAAAGGATAAAGTGGCATAAAGGAATATCAATGAAGGGAGTTGAATTTTTGCAATTAAACTGTATGTAGCCTTGTCTTATATACAGTAAGGGAGTGGCATTTGTTTTATTTCATTCTCTTTGCGGCCCAGACCAAAACTGAATGTGTCAATTTTGTGAACAAAATATTTTTTGTGTCTAAGTGTAGTTTATGGGGGGGGGGGGGGGGGGGGCGAATTGCTGTACATAATAGCCTTGTGTGTGGTTGTTTATTGTGGATTGTTGTAGTAGGAGAAAATTGGTAAAAATACCTCATACCTTAGTGGGGAGACATGGAAAAGGATTATAAAAGAGTCATTACAAATGACTTAATGATTTGAGTAACTTAATGATTCTTAATGATTTTAGTCACTGTCAAATATTTAGCTTCAACAGTATTAACTTGCAAAATGATGTAAGTAAATGGCATGGATAGAATGAATATATTTTTTGTTATTAGAACCTTGGCATAAAACAAAAATACAATGAAGTCTGGTGCAAATACTGCATAAATACACAGGACAAATAATACAAATACACATAATAAAATATGTGTTAGTATTGTCTTTAGTGCTATATTAAAGTCAGACAGATGGATGATTGGATGATTACCTTTGTCTTAAAACAAAAATAATAAATAATGTAATAGAAAATTATTGTAAATATATTGGGGGAAAATGTTATTCTGTATTGTACTGTATTCAAAATATAAAAAAAATATAAATAGTGTTCTACCACTAGTGATACATGGGCTCCCCCTCGTGGTACACTACCGTCTCACTGAATTAAATGTTCACACTGTGCATCATGTTACAGTGACTTTTTTTTAGTCCAGTACAGTTCAGTTGTCGTTAACTTTTAAGTAAAACACAATTGCATTTAATCTTTTACAACTGTTTGTTTACAAACATTAATTTAGGTAAAATTTTTATTGAACTTAATTTTTTGTAATCATTACTTAGATACTTTTTTTTTTTATTCCCTATATTTAAGCACAGTGTTAATGTTCAAACTCTGGCAAAATGTTACAGTGGCTTACAATAATATTACACATACGTTTTAGGAGTAAAGCCTTCGCAACTGTTTTAATGTTAGTCATGATGGTGGTACTTGAAGAGCTAAGAGGTTTTTCAGGTGGTACTTGATGTAAAAAGTTTGAGAACCATCCATCCATCCATCCATTTTCTGAGCCGCTTCTCCTCACTAGGCTCGCGGGCGTGCTGGAGCCTATCCCAGCTATCATCGGGCAGGAGGCCGGGTACACCCTGAACTGATTGCCAGCCAATCGCAGGGCACATAGAAACAAACAACCATTCGCACTCACATTCAAAGCTACGGGCAATTTAGAGTTGTCAATCAACCTACCATGCATGTTTTTGGGATGTGGGAGGAAACCGGAGTGCCCGGAGAAAACCCACGCAGGCACGGGGAGAACATGCAAACTCCGCACAGGCTGGGCCGGGGATTGAACCCCGGTCCTCAGAACTGTGAGGCAGACGCTCTAACCAGTCGTCCAAAACGGAATTAGCCCACCATGAATTGTCTTCTGTTACCAAAGGTAGTTCTGAGAATGTAATACAGTATGTATATAACTTTACATATTATATACTGTATGTATACATCTCTAATACTAATGTTTCTAATGTTGTTTTTAACAGAGCTTGACATCCATGCAGTAACGGGCATCATTGTTGGAGTGTGTCTGGGGCTCATTTGCATCCTCCTCTGCATGTGTTTCAGCTTCCGCTACACTAAGACGAGGTAATGTTTCCGAACTAAGACTAAGCAATAGATCTTACACCAAGACAGGGTAAAGTAGGGGTTGAAAAACTTTTATTATCATAATGTTTTAGTAGTCAAGGCTAAGGTGATGATAGTTAAGTCATCGATCAATGAAACCATTCATCTTTTTTCAGTCCTGATTGCTCCTCCAAACACAAGCTCGCTCGCTCACTCACTTACCCTGCCATTCTCAGTTGCCCTGACTTGTTCATCCAATCGCATTCAGATACCTTCACCGCCTTGCAGACGGAACTTGTAAAGCTCAAACACCAATTTACATAACATAACGGCAGGGTTGCTAGTGCTCACTACAGTGTATAATTGTAGTACATAATAATTAAGAAAAGATTTGAATAAAAACAAAATGCAAACCTGAGGTACCTGTCAACCTGTCAAACCTGAGGTACCACTGCTGGGAGGCATATATGTTGTTAATGACAAAAGACGTGATTTGCGATAACTAACTTAGTTATCATAAATTGTCATTGGACAGTCGTAAAGTTGTCTCGTCGACTCGCCGGTTCAAACCCTATTAGGAAATTCATTTTCATTAAGACCAGGTCGTGAATCTCACTCTAAAACCAGGTACTGCGTCTTACACCAAGAACAGATAATGCATTTTATATCAAAACTCGGCATTGCATATTACACTAAGTCCAGGTAGCGCATCTTTCGATAAAACCAGGAAATGTATTTTACAATAGGAAGATGGTAATGCACTTTACACCAACACCGTCTTACAGCAAAAACAGGAAGTGCATCTTACACCAAGACCAGATAGTGCATCGGACACTAAAACCAGATAATTCATCATACACTAGGACTAGTTAGTGCATCAGACACAAAGACCATTCATCCAGCTAAATGTTAACACTACTGCTTCGTATCTTCTATAGAGTCTTTATGAAGTTCTATGGAGTCCCTCTTACAGTTGCCTCTTTTATCTGTGCCTCACATAGTGGTGGCCTGGACTCCACAGCCACCCAGTACAGGAGGGGGGGGTACCCCAGTCCCCCCCATGTGCCGGAGTGCAGCGATTGTCACGAGCTGGAGACACTGATGCCCTCCACCGGTCAAGAGTCTGGCCAGTTGTGCGCAGAAGCCCCCGAGGAGCAAAGCCTGACGGTGAGCACGGACACTGGGGAGGGTGCGGACGCCCCGCGCCTGAACACAAGGTCAAAACCAGCTCTTTTCCAATGCTAGTATTTCACGTATTTACTGTATTTTGGTGCATTTGGCGTGTTGTCTGTCGCCCTTTGCAGGCCGCTTGGAACGGCTCCATCAGTCATAATTGGGCTAACAAAATCACCCAATACAGAGACACCATCACCGAAGACTCGCCGGGATTCATCGTTGGAGAACTCAACATGACAAACTATACGGTAGATGAACACATCACTCAATTCAATCAGCTGTCAACCTCCCACATGAAGAGGTTGGGTCCTGTGTATTTGATTGGACAGACAGATGTTTACATTGTTTGTGTTTGTGAATGACCTGACAGATGTTAATATCGTATGTTTTTGAGCTGAACATGAACACTATGGTGGCCTTAAAGCATAGGTGTCCAAACTATGGCCCGGGCGCCATTTTAGGCCTGCTGTGCATTTTTTCACGGCCCTTGGCATATATTTCAAAAAAATGTTTAAAAATTAACACGCCCCGTGGTCAAGTGTGCTTCTGACAGGGCCACGTCCCTGACAAATGATATTATAGAAAAAAACGGTGTTGAGATTTTATTCAAAGATGCAAAGAAACTATTTACAAGTAAAGTAATAACATTTCTATTCATAAAGCCTCAATGAAAAAAGATAGGATGTGGGAGGAAACTGGAGTACCCAGAGAAAACCCACGCAGGCAGGCGGAGAACATGCAAACTCCACACAGGCGAAGCCGGATTTGAACCCGGTTCCTCAGGACTGCGAGGCAGAAGTGTTAACTAGTCGTCCACCATGTCGCCCGTAATCATATTAATAGTAATAATAATGCATTATACTTATAAAGTGCTTTTCTAGGAACTCAAAAATGCTTTACTATTTCATGCATTATTCATTCAGTCCTCAGTCACACCTGGTGGTGGTAAGCTACTTGTTTAGCCACAGCTGCCCTGGGGCAGTCTAACGGAAGCGTGGCTGCCATTCTGCGCCTACAGCCCCTGCGACCACCACCAAACATCCAACCACATTTATCTGTAGGCAATGGGGGTTAAGTTGATCAGTGGCATCTAGTGTTATGGCCCCAATTTGAGCGGTCGCAATGATTTGAAGTGATCCGAGATGTCCTGTTCTTGCAGGATACTCCGAACGCATCCCACTCCAGGAACCAGGTGGAAGCCAAGGTCATCGTCCACTCAGAGCTGTCCGACCCGGTCAACGGGAAGGCCAAGGAAGACTGCGGGGGGGCCAAGGACTCCAAGGCTACCCGGGGACCCTCGTTAGGACAGACCGAGCAGAACCTTTCTGGTAAACAATCGTTGGGCCCTAGCCCGCAGAGTCTTACCTCGACAAATCCGGAGGCCGACTGCAACAGGGACCCCGGGGATGGAGCGGCGGAGGCGGCTCGCGTCGGACCAAAGCAGGACTCGGGGATGACCAACGGCTTCCACTCTCCGAAGACGCCTAAGTCTGGGGAAAACGGGAATGTTCGCCGATGCCCCTCAGCACAAGCAAAGACCAAGTCTGCCGGGGCTCCTTTTGTCACTTCGGGCCTGGTCCACCCTACCTCAGTAGCACACAGTTACTTGTCCCCATAGTCTCTGCATGGCAGCCTCGCGCAGAGAGAGACATTCTTACCAGGGATGATTGTGTACACGCACCGCATTGTCGGATTTCTTTTGTGCTTTGAATCCACGCTTTCATACATATGTAAATACATGATCGAGTCTATTTTTAGAGGTCGAGTGCTTGTTTTGAGGGTATGCATTTCAACCATACATTCCGCTGGGCTGCGAAAAGAAAAGGATTCAGCTCAGACCTCTCAATGCCAGACCTAAGACGGGTACCAAAATGGTAGGCACCAGTCCAGTGGGTCTGAGGATCCAGGCACAATTCGAAGAATGTCCAGCACCTGTTTCTCTCTTTAGCCTCATGCTGCCTCAGGGTCACATACAGTAGACACAACAGGAATATGTGTCAATGTATCTCAGCTGTTCACACACGGAACCACACATATTTGGAGTGTGCCATTTTGTATTGCCGTACTATGATTGCATAACAAATGAGCCACTGAGAACGAGAGTGGGCTTACTCCATTTTTGTCATTTTGAAGCAGCACTTTAAAGTTTGATGGCTGCAATAAAATCTGGGGTATTTATACAGCAATGGTTACTTCATCTGGATATTTGTTGTTCCAGAAATGTTGTTTGTTTCCCCTCAGATTTCTGTTTGTTCCAAATATCTGTCAAATCTATCAATATTTCATCAAAGATGTTAAATATTCACTCACACTAACATGCAGATGCACTGGCACCCAAGCTAAAGCAGTACTACTTTCTGAATTTTCTATAAATCTATGAACCTCACTTTCTGGGATATTTTTGCAGAAGGTGAAGCTTGGAAGTGGGAACTGGCCAGTATTCATCTGAAATATATGCCTTTTTTCTATTCTTAAAAATTATTAAAACGGAATTAGCCCACTCTAGTTTTCAGTGGCTTGAATGTAAACAAGTAAAAATCAGTTGTGCATTACAGGATCTGATCCCAATACTCATAAACAGTTTAACCAAGGTTTATTTATTTTTTTTTTTTTCTAACACTAAGTATGAGGGGAAAAAAGTCAGTAAAGTCGCAATGCTACAACAATAAATTCTATCACAAAAAGAGTTGTCATCTTGCAAAAATAGAATTTAAACAAGTCAGATACAAAAATAAAAAAATATTTTATTCTCAAACAAATTACATGTAAAATAAAAAAAAAACATTTGTGAGATTAAAGTGGTTATTAAATATTTTTTCTTGAACAAAATAATTATTGTGAAAATAGTTTCAACAAATGACAAATGTACTATATCTCAAACCTAAACACAACAATCTTGCAACATTGCAATAGTCTGAGAAAAGAAATGATAGTTTGCGAAAATAATCGGAATTTTAACTCCACACGAACCTAATTCTCAGGACTTTATTTTCTGAAAATTGAGATTTTAGTCTCTTTGTTAGAAGAATAAATTTGTCATTTTACAAGTTTTTTTTTTCCTTCTTGTAAAAGAAGGAAAAAAAAAATATTGGTTGAGAAATTAGGAAGTTATGACTTAATTTCAATGTCCATGCATTTCCTTTAAAGGGAACATCGACCTTCCCAACATGGTCAACATGGTTTTTTTTTCCTTCTTGTAAAAGGTTTTAATCTTATGGTAAAAAATTTTATTTTAACGCGAAATGGACAAATTTCCACATAAACCAAAATCCAACTTTTTTCTTGTAAAATTATGACTTCTTTCAAGATTTTCCAGTTTAAAAAAGTTACGAGAATAAAAGTGCATTGTTTTGACTCGAGAGTAAATTTGTAATAATAATTAAATTTGTAATAATTTTTATTACAAATTAAATTTGTAATAAAAAATTTACTACATTTTTTTCCGAGAAAAAATTTGT
Organism: Phyllopteryx taeniolatus; assembly: GCF_024500385.1. Classification (NCBI taxonomy): domain Eukaryota; kingdom Metazoa; phylum Chordata; class Actinopteri; order Syngnathiformes; family Syngnathidae; genus Phyllopteryx; species Phyllopteryx taeniolatus. Next base: position 30,579,397 of record NC_084503.1, read on the forward strand.
AAACATGCGAAATAGTTGTAATTGGAAAATTCAAAATGTTCATATAAAAAAGAAGACGTCATCTTTCGAGAGTTGCTGCAATTTTGTGAGAAATTTAAAATTCTAAGTCCACAACGAACCTAAATGCAATGACTTCATTAAAAAATATATCAAAATTCTAAATGTCCTCATAAAACTTAAGTCTCGGAAAATTTAGACTTTATTCTGGCACGAAATACCTTTTTTTTTTTAAATAAATAAAAATAAAAAACAAAAGTGATGAGAATAGATTTGTCATATTACTAGAGAAAGTAAAAAAAAATTAAGTAAACAATCGTGAGAATAGTATAATTTCCATGCAAACCATCATTATCATCATCATGTGATAACAACTTTAATCTCTGAAAATACATTGAAATGTTCTACTAGAATCTTATAAGATTTTGACTTTCTTTTCAGATGACTACGACTTGTTGTATTGTCATTTCAACTTTTTATCTCCTAGTTTTTTGTTCATTTCATTGTGGCCCGAATACTTTTTTCACTATTGAATGTCTCATTTTGAAAAGAACGGAAAAGCGTCCCCAAAGGAAACTGGTGTTATTATGGGATGTTAATGGCACTTATGTGTACGAATGCGGGTCACAATCCAGGTATGCACTAATCTCCACATTCTTCGACATGAAACCAAGGATTTGTTGTGTATTTGGTTCAATACTCAAAAGGAAAATTGAACACACTAAATTTCCGCTGAGCAAACAAGTATTTGAGTTGAAGAAGTATTGGTGTTATGCATTGTTAAAAAAAAAAAAAGTGAACTGGTGCATTCCGACTCCTTATCAACCACACTACCTCATTTATTTTTCAGGTTTCCAGTGTGCTTTTATTGCTTCAATATAGCTAGCACCTTTAAGGTCATTATTTTTCTCATTTTAACAATATCTAGTTGTGAGAAAAGGCCTTGGTTTGCAAAACAAATATGCTGAACCACCCCTGGCTCCCCATACTGTAGCTCATCATAGAATAGACATGTAAGTGCTTCATTGGGCCTCAGCTACGAATCGACACGCTCAAGACAATGTCAAAACTTACATTTTACAAATTCTCTGTAACTTTAGGAATAATTGTTACCTATTCCATTATGTTGCTACATCATGCTGCATTTCATAAAAGTGGGAAATTGGAAACGTTTTGCCTCCAACTGGGAAAAGTAGATTGTTCCTGAGCAAACGGATGTACAACCAACTTCATCGTGATGTTTGAAGTTTGAGTCAATATAAAACAACGATTTTATGATGTATTATACTGTCTGCAAATTTTTTTTCCCATCAGATAGGTCCTAGTTTTCAGTATTATCGACAATAATGTATCTCTCATTTTAAACAATATGCTTATTGTAGTTTCTTCTTTCATTTTGGTTTACTTTCAATGAGACCAAAAGACTACTTTGGAAAACTTGGAATTTGCTTCATTTTCATGAAAAACATTGGATTTTATTAGAGCTCTGCAGACCTATTTGAAAATGTAAAATTGGAATTTGTTACATGTTCATCAGTATTTATTGATTATACTGGATATCGGCATTCATCACAACCTGTTCTGTATGGAAAGGTGTGTGAAAATACTGCATGTCAAGATAGCCTGTAAAAAAGTGAACTGGCTGCCAAAAAATAACTAGTTTGTCTTCATCATATCTACTAGTTTTCAAAATCATCAACTAATGTACTGTACCTCTATTGTGAAACATCATGATTATCCGTTTTTTTTTTTTGTATTTTATTTTATTTTAATTATATTTTTATTTTACTTTCAACTAGATGGCATGCCCTTGAAAATTTTAATACTACTTTGCTTTGCCCAATACAGTGTAAAATTGTTTTACAGCATAATATCACTACATTTTGGGCTAATAAGAAGATTGGGGGTGGGGGGGTAATTCTCATGAGAATTTCATACCAATTTGTCCCAAATTTCTGATTGAAATTCAGTTTCAGAAAGCTTTATATCAGCATTACTAAGCATAAGTAAATTTTGGATGAAAAACTGAAAAACTCTTCCTAAACGTTATAGGAATATCATGCCCTGCTGCCGAAAAAGTATTTAGTCATCTAATGCTAACATGCAACATCCTTACCATGTATTTTTGTTTGTTTGTTTTGTCTGTTTGTTTACTTTCAACACTTTGAGGTCAGACATTGGAACGTCTAAAGTGGAAAATGAAGCATAATTTCCCAATATGTAAGACTATCATCTAGTAGAAAAAGAATTTTTTTTGTTAGTTGGTTTGGAAAGTTTGGGATAGTGCGGGCCATGAATGTTTTTGCATGCACTTTCTTTGCTATGTTAAGTATTTTTAATTGACTTTGCAAGGCCTCAACATGCCCGAAAAATTAACAATATTTGCCAAGCACATGTATCCTGGTCTCGAACACGACTCCCCAAAACCCAAACCGTTGCGCCCCATTTTAAATTGGGGGGAAAAAATAGCCCTTGATACCAGTTCGTTTCAGAGAAAAACGAAAACGTGTAGACATGTCTATGCCCAAAACTGAACAAGAATTTGGCCATTTTGGTTTCAAGCAGCTATTTTGGACCAATTTCAGGGCTCGTACTTTGACAAACACTTACTAGGGAATTTGCCTGAAAGATTCCCAGTCAGAAGCAGGTATCCTAGATGGATGAGCAAAGCTTGATTGTCAAGCTTCTTTTTTTGGCCTCAGGCATCGAATTTAGGATTTTGAGGATTTTTCACGAAAAATAGAGCGTCAGCTGTAATTTAATTTTGTTTTTTGCTTAACTGGTCACATAAACAATAGTATGTACAATTGATTTGCGTTCTTATGTTTTCTTGTTTAATTGTGTCTACTTCTCAATGCGCAGTTGATACCTCAAAACCTGGTAGTGTACAGCATATAGCATAAGTTTTTCCCAATGCAATACAATTGACTTTTTTTTTTATGACGTGGTTAGCAGTGTGGGGGGGGGGGGGATTAATGTGTTCAGACATTAGCTGGAGGCTTTGTTTTTTTTTTAAAGGGGTCACTTAGCAAGCCTTGTCATGTCACTGCACTTCAACTCTCTGTCAGTTCCAGCTGGTACTGCTTTAAAGTATTATTTCATGATTGAGTTTATACTTGTATTCCTGCACAAAACACATACATTTGTGCCAAGTGTAAATAGATACAAGACTGAATGTTCAAAGAATACCTCCAACATAAAATCATGTGAAGTATTAAACATCCAAAAAGTTGAGTGGGTGTTTTTTTTAAAGTATATTTCATTTAATTGAAAAATGCATCCTCTTACCTCGATCAAGGCAGTGTAAAAATGTTTTTGTTTCTTGACATAACTGAACCTGTTCTCGAGAATTTTGTAGGATTTTGTACAAAAATGCAGCATAATTGGTAGGAAAGTGGCTAAAGTTCGGGCTAAGTGAAGATGCCTTTTTTTAATGTGTGTGTGTGTGTGTGTGTGTGTGTGTATATTGAAGAGCTAAATCTAAAGTTTAACAAAAAATGTACATTTGAAATGTGCTCAGTAGTGGTCCAGATTCACATAACAGTGCTGACGGTTTTGTGTCATTTCCTACAATACTCCTGTGAGATAATTTTTGTATAGGTTTGTCACTCACAAATAAAATATGACAATGTCTGAATGATTCCCTTGAACCAAATGCTGTACATTTTTATCTTGATGTAATTAAAAAAAATCATAATTTCCCCAACTAAAATTAATGCCTCCCTCAAATTAACACCTAAAAGAAAAGAAAAAAAGAAGCGGGTAGTAAAGTAATGACCTCCGATCAGAGATGAAGAAAGGGTGATGTTGAAAAGGGTCAATGGATGTTTTCTAACTGAACTAGAATATTCCTGAATTAAACAGGGACGTCTTTCCCCAGAAGGACATACCTCTATTATTTATTTTTCTTATGTCTTTAGTAAAAATTGTTCTACGGCGATAACACACGCTTTGGCATTGACGAAAAAAAGTAAACCTCGTGAAAATTGGTTGAGAAATTAGCAAATTATGACTTAATTTCAATGTCCATGCAGTTCCTTTGAAGGGAACAGCGACCTTCCCAACATGGTCGCCACAAAGGCGTGTCAGTTAGCCAGCCTGCTACAGCGTGCTGAGGTATAGTCTTCATATCAGAACCGCTACACACATTTTCAGCGGTGTTAACGCTAATGACCAGGTAATGCTTGATTTTCAACCCTGACACAATCTATGAAATGACATTTGACCACACGGCAATGCTTCAATGCCTCCTCTTGAATTGCTATATGTTCTATGTCGGCACTGACTCGGCAGGGGCTTGTAATGGTGCGTAATGTGAAGCTATTAGCTAATAAGCTAATTAGGCACTTGGAGCTATCGCTAGCAAATTGAATCGTAAACAGGTTTTGCTCAGTGCATCTGATACGATATGAAATGTATCCAAGATAGGCCGTGTTCATGCATGCTGTTTTTTAGAGGGGGTTGTGGGGCAGAAAATGTTGACATGCCCTGAAATAACTCAAAATCTTACCAAGAATATTTTATTTCTAGTCAATACTAATTAAAATAAGACGCATTTCAATGTATAGTTTACATTGAAAATCAATGTTGCTATAGTAACTGTGTGAATACAAAACGGGATGAAAATACAACATGGTCATTGTTTGACTGAAAATGACCCAGGATATAGTTACATATCTCACATTTGTCATTACAGTTCGCTTCCATTTAATCATTCCTTCTTCCAAACAGTCCTTTCATCACTTTAGTGGTTAAGAACTATATTATTTACCTCACACTGCCATCTATTGGCTCAGACATGCAACAGCATAGTAACAAAAGGTCAAACTAAAAATCATGGTATATACATTTCCAAGAGTGTTGTCAATTACTCAAATCAAAAGGTAACCTTATAAACAACTTATTTCTTCTTTAATAGAGCTAGTGACGAGCCAAAAATTGTTTTAATATTATTTTCCTCTGAGATGAAAAACGATTGTATTCATACTGTAACAAAAGGTCTGTGCTTTTCTGACACTAAACCAGACTTTTATAATGTACTGAATAAATAAATAAATAGCTACAATAATAATAATAATAACAATTATTATTATTATTACGATATTAAAATAGCCGGTATTTTGGGTCATCCACAAAATGGCCCTTTTCAAGGTCGAAAAGGTTCGATCAAATTTCATCAGGGTACGTTCCAAAATTAGGTCATGGGCTCAGCCCACCCAAAGTGTTCGACCGAGACTCACCCCTGACAGTAGTGTATGGCAATTTGAAGGAGGTCAGTAAGATATGGCGGGGCAAGATTATGAATGGCTTCGAAGGTGCAGATCAGTATTTCAGAATCAGAATCAGAATCATCTTTATTTGCCAAGTATGTCCAAAACACACAAGGAATTTGTCTCCGGTAGTTGGAGCCGCTCTAGTACAACAGACAGTCAATTTACAGAACACTTTGGAGACATAAAGACATTGACAAAAAACAATTGTGCAAAAAGATGCAGAGTCCTCTAGCACTTAGAGCAGTTCGAATGACTAATATTGCAATAGTCCGGTGCAATGAACATTGTGCAAAGGGCGCTGAGACTTCAAGGATTGTATGCGGTTTAAAGTGACGAGTAGTGCGATAATCTGGGACAATGTTGGTTGTGCAAATGTTACAGATACTCCTCAATCAGTGTGCAAATGGAGCAGATGCTACTCTGGCATGAGTGGCCAGTATATGCAAATAGTGCAGCATGGCCAGACAACTACAGTGAGTGCACGAGTAATACATAATTGGCCCCACAGAAATGTGACAACGAACTCAAGTGAAAAAATGCCAGGTTGTTGTAATGGAATTATAGGTTAGGTGTTTAAGAAGTTGATCGCAAGAGGGAAGAAGCTGTTGGAATGTCTACTAGTTCTAGTTTGCATTGATCGGTAGCGCCTACCTGAGGGAAGGAGCTGGAAGAGCTGGTGACCGGGGTGCGGAGGGTCCGAGAGGATTTTGCACGCCCTTGTCTTAGTTCTGGCAGCGTGCAAGTCCTCAATGGTGGGAAGGGGGGTACCGACAATCCTTTCAGCAGTTTTGATTGTCCGTTGCAGTCGGAGTTTGTCCTTTTTTGTAGCAGCACCAAACCAGACTGTGATGGAAGAACACAGGACTGATTCGATGACTGCTGTGTAGAACTGTCTCAGCAGCTCCGGTGGCAGGCCGTGCTTTCTCAGAAGCCGCAGGAAGTACATCCTCTGCTGGGCCTTTTTGAGGACGGAGTTGATGTTGGTCGCCCACTTCAGGTCCTGGGAGATTGTAATTCCCAGGAACTTGAAGGTCTCGACGGTTGACACAAGGCAGCTGGACAACGTGAGGGGCAGCTGTGGCGAAAGATGCCTCCTGAAGTCCACGATCATCTCTACAGTCTTGAGCGTGTTCAGCTCCAGGTTGTGTCGGCCGCACCACAGCTCCAGCCGCTCCGCTTCCTGTCGATATGCAGACTCGTCACCGTCCTTGATGAGGCCGATGACAGTGGTGTCATCTGCAAACTTCAGGAGTTTGACAGTCGGGTTCGCTGAGGTGCAGTCGTTCGTGTAGAGAGAGAAGAGCAGCGGAGAGAGGACACAACCTTGGGGCGCCCCAGTGCTGATGCTGCGTGTGGATGAGGTGGCCTCCCCCAGCCTGACCTGCTGTGTCCTGCCCGTCAGAAGCTGTAAATCCACTGGCAGATGGCAGGTGAGACGCTGAGCTGGAGAAGCTTGGATGAAAGGAGTTCAGGGATGATTGTGTTGAACGCTGAGCTGAAGTCCACGAACAGGATCCTCGCGTAGGTCCCTGCACTGTCAAGGTGTTCTAGGATGAAGTGTTGACTGCATCATCCGCAGACCTGTTCGCTTGGTAGGCAAACTGCAGGGGGTCCAGCAGGGGACCTGTGACACTCTTGAGGTGGTCCAGCACGAGACGTTCAACGGACTTCATGACCACAGATGTCAAAGCGACAGGCCTGTAGTCATTCAGACCCGAGATTGCAGGTTTCTTGGGGACTGGAATGATGGTGGAGCGTTTGAAACAGGATGGAACTTTGCACATTTCCAGAGATCTATTGAAGATCTGAGTGAAGACTGTAGCGAGCTGGTCCGCGCAGATTTTGAGGCAGGATGGGGACACATGGTCCGGGCCTGCCGCTTTGTTAATCTTCTGTTGTTTGAAGATGCGTCTCACATCCTGTTCATGGATGGTTAACGCAGAGGTCAGAGGTGTGATTGTGATCGCGGGTGCGGCCGGGTTGGTGTGTGGTGTGAAACTGTCCTTTTCAAATCTGCAGTAGAAGGTATTCAAGTCGTTGGCTAGTGTGCTATTGTTGTCAGCTTGGGGGGGATCGTCGCTTGTAATTAGTCAGCGATTGGAATGGATGCCAGACTGATTTAGAGTCGTTTTCGCTAAACTGTTTTTCAAACTTTGCTGCATGGTTCCTCTTTGCAATGTTAATTTCTTTAGTCAGCTGGTTTCTAGCTCGATTATACAGGGCCCTGTCCCCGCTCTGATATGCGTCCTCCTTAGCTTGGCGAAGCTGCTTAAGTTTAGCAGTGAACCACGGCTTATTGTTGTTGAATGTGCGAAATGATTTTGTTGGTACACAGACCTCTTCACAGTGTCCGTATATTCATCCAGGCTGCCAGCTGAATTTTCAAAGAGACTCCAGTCTGTGCAGTCTAAACAGCTTTGAAGTTCCATCTTGGCTTCATTGGTCCACTTTTTGACTGTTTTCACTGTAGGCTTCGCACATTTAAGTTCTTGCCTGTACGTCGGTATTAAGTGAATTAAGCAGTGATCAGACGAGCCCAGGGCTGCACGAGGTATAGCACGGTATGCGTTTTTTACCGTAGTGTAGCAGTGGTCTAAAGTATTATTTTCCCTGGTAGGACAGTCGATGTGCTGCTTGTATTTAGGGAGTTCGTGGTTGAGTTTAGCTTTGTTAAAGTCCCTGAGAATAATGAGGGGTGAGTCCGGGTGTTTTTGTTCAATTTCGTTGACTTGTTCGGCGAGCGTTAGCAATGCGACGTTCGTGTTAGCTTGAGGCGTTATATAGACTCCAGCCAGTATGAATGATGCAAACTCACGTGGCGAGTAGAATGGTTTACAGTTTAATAATAGCGACTCCAAATGCGGGCTGCAGTGTGTGCTGAGCACCGTGACGTCCGTACACAATTTTTCGTTGATATAGAGGCATAGCCCACCGCCCTTTGTTTTCCCCGATGATTCCATGTCGCGGTCCGCTCGATGAATGTGGAAGCCGGGAAGCATGACGGCGCCATCGGGTACAGCGTCGCAAAGCCAGGTCTCCGTGACGCACATGGCCGCGGAACGTCCGAAGTCTTTACTGGTCTTTAACAGAAGATGAAGCTTGTCCATTTTGTTGGGTAGGGGGAGCGTACATTCGCGAGGTGGATCGACGGGAACGCCAATCTGTGTCCTCTCTTGCGGAGTTTCACCTGAATGCCGGCTCGCTTCCCTCTGTGGCGCCGCTTCCGTCTCCATGCGCCGAAAACCGCGGACGCCGCTCCAGTGAGTAACTCGGGGAAAAAACTGAGCGGATATTCGAAAGTTGGTGACAGAAAGTCCGGAGTAGCCTCCTTGATGGTTAGCAGGTCTCCCCTTGTGTAAGTGAGTCGTGTAAGGTCTCCAAAGACGGACGAAAAACACAAAAACAAAGACAATACTAGAGAGCGCGTTACCGAGGCGACCACACATTTTAAATTGGATGCAATATTGGACAAGGAACCGGTGAAGTTGGTGCAGGGCTGGAGTGATGTGGTGAGTGAAGGGGGTCCTTATGATAATACCGGTGGCAGAGTTCTGGAGAACCTGTAGTTTTATAGTGACTTGTGGGGGAGACCAAACAGGAGAGAGTTGCAATAAACTAGGTGGGAAGTGGCGAGGCTATGAACAAGGACAGCAGGATGACACCCAGACTCCAACTGAGGGGAGGGGGAAAGAGAAGAATTATCAAGTGTAATGGTGATTATTAACATCCATCCATCCATCCATCCATTTTCCAGCGGGCGTGCTGGACCCTATCACAGCTATCATTGGACAGGATGCTATCAGTACACCCTGAACTGGTTGCCAGCCAATCGCAGGGCACATACAAACAAACAACCATTCGCACTCACATTCACACCTTCACCGCAATTTAGAGTTGTCAATTAACCTACCACGCATGTTTTTGGGATTTGGGAGGAAACCGGAGTGCCCAGAGAAAACCCACGCAGGCACGGGGAGAACATGCAAACTCCACGCAGGCGGGGCCAGGGATTGAACCCCGGTCCTCAGAACTGTGAGGCAACCTGTCGTCCACCGTGCCGCCTTGATTATTAACAATCTGTTAATTTTGGTTAGCATGGACTTGGTACCTATCAGTAGGATTTCAGTTTTGTCACTGTTGAGTTGTAGAAAGTTGGATGAGAACCAGTGTTTGAGAGCAGAGAAGCAGTCAATAAGGGAGGAAGGAGGAAGAGTGGCAGTGGGTTTGGTGGAGAGGTAGAGCTGGGTGTCATCCATGTAACAGTGAAAGTGTCAGTTGAATTTCAGGAAAATATTGCCAAGAGGTAGGATGTAGGTGATAAAGAGGAAGGGGCTCAAGACAGAGCCCTGGGGGGACACCAGAATAAGTGGGGCAGGGATGGGATTTGAATGATTTCATTTGAACAAACTGGGTGCGGTACAGGTAAAAACTGAAACACTTGTGGCCTGAGTGTGTAAATCCAATGTGGTGGCATCTGTTCAGGAGGATGGTGTGGGAAATGGTATCAAAAGCTGCAGTCAGATCAAGGAGGATGAGGATGATGAATAAGCCAGACTCAGCTGCCAGGAGGAGGTCGTTAGTGATTTTGTTGAGTTTGTTGAATTACTTCTTCCTCTAAAATAACACATTGTTATAAAATTAACTTTTCTCATAATGACTAAAACTAAACTAAATTTTTTTTTCTTGTACTAGTATGACTTTATTCTTGTAAAATTTTGTATTATGACTTTATTCTTGAAAAATTGAAATATATATATATATATATATTAAATCTAGTAATACTAGTGTTGTAATATTACTAAAAAATATAATGTAATATCGTAGCTTTAGTCTCCCAAATTAGTATTTTACAACCGTAATCTTGTAAAAACTACTTTTTTCATATCATTACAAGTTTTAACCTGACATCATGACTTTTCCGCTCACAATATTGAAAGATTATTTTCTGGTTTCAATGATCTTTCTCAATTCCCCCCACCAAACAAACACGGTGCTGATAAACAACCAAACTGCCTCAAAGGATAATAGGTTTTTATGGAAGTTATTTTTAAGTTTTTTTTTCCCAATGTAATGGCACCAAACAATCCTTTGGTCACATTATTAATTCATTTATTAATCTAGAATTCACACATACGCATTATTGGCATTATTACGTCCTCTTGTGTGGCTAATAATGCAGTTTTGACTGGCACTGTCAGAGACGTATTAATTTAACCATATCTGTTTATTATTGTTTTAGTTCAGTGGTAATGAAGGCGGCAGAATTTTAATACAGCTCTTGTATTCGACCATATAGAGGTTATGGAGGTGTACCTAGTATTGTGGCTGCTGAGTGTAATTGTCTTTTATACATGAACCACAAAGGGGCAGTGTGGTCATTCACCAAAGATTCTTGATAACAACAGAGATTCAATATAGGAGAAAATGGGCCACTCCCAGTTGATTTTGGGTTGTTGGAATTCATGTGCTGCTTGAGTTCTGCAAACATTCTTTTAAATATGTAAGGAGGTGAAAAAATATCAATAATTGTGAGAAGGCTCACAGTGGATATGGTTTTAATGAGAGAAAGGTGGTGGAAATAAGAAAGCTAAGTGATGCTGTATGAGCCCACGTCATGTGCCAGAACCCCTGGAGAATTCTGATATAAGTGTGTGACACACGTCACTCATGACCGCTAATCAGAAGACATGTTCCGTCCCTCGATTGATTGGGTGGGATCCTCAGCCTCTGCGGTGCGGCCACAGCAATTACAGGACACATCTGTCAGTCTTTGTGCATGCAAAACTGTGTCAATTCACTTGCATGTATCCGCAGGCACACACCCCGAGGACTCTTTCGCTGGGTGTGGGGTCACGCACTTACTGCGACAAATAACTCATGAATATGCAAATCGCTTGTGTATCCCCTCACTCATACTCTCGTCCTGTAGACTTTTATAATTTACATAGTTAAACCCACCACACTTCAGTTGTACAGCCGGGTTCACGACCCTTGTCCTGCATCCTTCTTCTCCTGTCCTTGTCCTGTTCTATCTTGTCCTGTCCTTCCCTCACAGGGTGTAGCACTACAGCCCCATGCAACACTCATATTTAATGTTTCATTGTTGTAGATAATGTAATGATTTACTTCTCTCATCCTGTTTACAATTAGTGCTTTGTCTTTTGTCTTTGTTTCTCTCTCCCCTCTAGAACTTTGTTCTGTTCGACTGATCAAGTCTGATTCTCAATAAACCTCAATTATAATACTAAGAAACCACAGCGGAAGCTTAAAAACTCCACTGTGACACAGTAAAACTGTTCCGGCATAAAAGGGATAAAAATTTTCCATTCTGCTTGACCTAACAGCCAAACAGGACAAAAAAAAGAAGAAGACATGTCTTCTCTACAAAGGTGACAGGTGATAGGAGGACACAATCCATTTCGGGACATTGGGCTACCTTCATTTTGTTTGTCATTTTTATACCCATAGGAAAAATGGAAATTCAATTTAACTGTCAAACTATTGTTAGTATACATTTATATTGACTGTACTGTCAATGTATTTAGTAGCTTTTTAACATTCTTAGGTGTAAAAACTTTAAAGCCTTAAAAGTAGTGATGCACCAAATTTATGGCCACCAAAGATTTTGGCCCCAAAATGGCTCTAAAGAGCACTTTTGGTTTTTGGCCAAAACACTTTTCTCACCGAAAAAAAACGGCCGAAAAAGGATGTTGTTATGACGCAAGCCAAAACTTCGTCCAGCGCGCAGTTGTGAACACTATATTGTAAAAAAACAAAAACAAAACTGTGCATCCACATTGAACAATCGCCAAACTTCCCTGCTTTCCGCTGTCCGTATTGGGGAATGCTTGTTGCGCTCTATTTTGCGCCACCTACAAGATACAGCTCACGCGGCTAAATACGATGCTCAGCCATGGAGGCGGACGTTCATTTTGCATCCGGTGACAACACAACATAAAGTCACCAATTATCGCCTCCATGGCAGTGAAAAAGCTACACTTCTGAAAAGTATCATTATCATGAAGGGAGGACGAGGAATAATTAACAGGAGAAACAAGTTGACACCATGCTAATTGCTAAGCTATCATCACATGACCTGTTAGTTATTATCACAATTTCTATCATGAGGAATAAAGGATCTGCCACACAAGGAGTATTAGCCACACCTCAAGACAAACTACACCCCAACACAAGAATGAAATGAGATTTTTTTTCCACAAAGAAATGTCAAGAAAAATTAAAAACTTTTGGTAACTAAATGCTGCTAAAAAAACAAAACAAATCTAAGAAAAAAAGATTTTTGTGAAAAAAAGAAAACGTAAAGGTATACCTGTGTTAAGATGAGGACTCATTCATTATATTTTCGTAACAATTTGCCCACCACTTTTCCTTATTTTCGTAAGATTCCGACATTTATTAGTCTGACTTTTTTTCCTCATAATTGTTTTTGTCTTTTCAGTGTGGTCCTAATTCTCCTTCATAATTTACCTAGCCCAATCAAATACTCTTTCTTTGAAAGTACTATTACGCCCATAGCTTCTGGTGAGCATTAGCAGCTCACATTAACAATTGAACCCCACTGCCAAATTGTACAACCATTGCGGCTGTAGAGCTACCACTCTATCTGAAAGATAGTGTGGACAGCACTGAAAATATTCTACCACACTTGTCTGAATATGGAGTGTATGGTTTATTGTTGTGTGTTTGCCCTCCAGCTGCTGAGAGCTCTTCAGGGTGGATCATCGTAATATTTCATCTAAGAGACGGTTTGGAGCAAAGAGTGGTGAGACAGGTATGAGTGAGGTACTACAGTATATGTGAGGGGAACTAAGGCTGGAATCACACCATTGTTTTTCTTCTATGCAATTATAGTTTGAGACCAGCTATGTCCAATCCGAAACTGTTTGTAAATCATTTAGGAAGGCAGATTGTTCAGATATGTGTGGACTTTTGAGGTGTTTTGTTTGTCATTATTGTTTAGTCAAATGTCCATTTTAGAGATTTTTCATACACTAGTAGTAGCGGTTTGAAAATTGTCTCAATAGCGGAACCTAGATTTATTTCTGGTGAGAATTCAGCCCCCAAAACAATTTTCACTTACCGACATTTGTACTGGTAAACCAACAAAAAAATCTTAAGATATGTCCTAAAACACACAGGAAGTCTGACATTTTTGTTTGAAACTGCCATTTTCAGGGTCATTTTGGCCATTTTCAAGGGTTGATCCAAAAGGAAATACTCCGAGAGGTTTTGTCCCTTTGCCACCTAATATGGATGATGCTAAATTGAGAAAAAAAAAAATATTATGACATTGCGTAAGGGTGGAGCATGGCAGTGACATTTGATTACTCGCCATACAACACAAAACTCTCATATCTCAGGTCCACAAAGTCAGAGACAGACCAAACTGGTCCACTTCTGGTAGAAATAGACAGGCAGAATACAGTAGATGCAATAAGTCTGTTCCGATTTCCTTCAAAATTGTACAATTTACAGGTAAAACAAGACTTTCCCCAAGACACACAATCTTCCAGTGATAATGCCGCATATTGTTGGTTTCCACACAGCGAGGCGGCACCACACAAAAGATGCTTTCCGGACAGTCATTCTTTTGACACAGCGGGCGGAAGGAATGAGTGTCAGGTGTTACTCTTAACACCCCTATTGCTACATTGCGGAATACCATGCATCCATCCATCCATCCATCCACAGTGGTCCCGACCCTATTACGGCTCTGATAAGACATTGCAAACCCATTGTATAACAGAAACACAGGAAAAAAGGCAGATTTGACAAGTACTGTGAAACATTATACTTTAGAGCAGGGGTGCTCAATGCGTCAATCGCGATCGACCAGTTGACCGCGAAGGTAGTATTGGTAGATCGCATGACATCGCCTGACATAAAAAAAAAGACATCAGCCTGTCATTCATCCCGTTGCTTGATTGATATATATATATATATATATATATATATATATATATATTCTGACACTTAGGTCACGCACATGCGCAAACAACGCTGTTAAAAGGTAACTCCAGATCCGCAAACAACTGCGCCAAGTGTGTCAAAACTAACAAGCTCGTCAGTGAGTTACCTCCAATTTTTATCTCTTGGTCTTTCCTCTTAAACTTAATGCAGCCTTATGGGGGGCACAAGCCATTGCAAACTGTAGGCCGGTACCAAGCCGGGATAAATACAGAGGGTTGCGTCAGGAAGGGCATCCGGCTTAAAACTTTGCCAAACAAATATGAGCGTACATCCAAAGAACTCCATACCGGATCGGTCGTGGCCCGGGTTAACGTCCGCCACCGGCGCCGTCAACCTTCAGGCCACCGTTGGAAATACAGCTACTGTGGGTCAAAGTCGAAGAAGAAGAAGAAGAGGTGGAAAGTGGCTTCTTCGGCAGAAAGAGAAGAGGAAAGCACATAGCCTAGAACTGAATGTGGGGACTTTGAATGTTGGGACTATGACAGGAAAATCTCGGGAGTTGGTTGACATGATGATTAGGAGAAAGGTTCATCTATTGGGTGTCCAGGAGACCAGGTGGAAAGGCAGTAAGGCTAGAAGTTTAGGGGCAGGGTTTAAATTATTTTACCATGGTGTAGATGCGAAGAGAAATGGAGTCGGGGTTATTTTAAAAGAAGAGTTGCCTAAGAATGTCTTGGAGGTGAAAAGAGTATCAGATCGAGTGATGAGTCTGAAACTTGAAATTGAGGGTGTTATGTATAATGTGATTAGTGGCTATGCCCCATAGGTAGGATGTGACCTAGAGGTGAAAGAGAAATTCTGGAAGGAGCTAGACGAAGTAGTACTGAAGGTCCCAGACAGAAAGAGAGTCGTAATTGGTGCAGATTGTAATGGGCATGTTGGTGAAGGAAATAGGGGTGATGAAGAAGTGATAGCTAAGTACGGCATCCAGGAAAGGAACTTGGAGGGACAGATGGTGGTAGACTTTGCAATAAGGATGCAAATGGCTGTAGTGAACAGTTTTTTCCAGAAGAGGCACGAACATAGGGTGACCTACAAGAGCGGAGGTAGAAGCACGCAGGTGGATTACTTAATTAATTTGAAGGAGGTTACCGACTGTAAGGTAGTGGTAGGGAAAGTGTGGCTAGACAGCATAGGATGGTGGTGTGTAAGATGACTCTGGTGGTGGGGAGGAAGATTAGGAAGACAGGCATAGCAGAGAACCATGTGGTGGAAGCTGAGACAGGATGAGTGTTGTGCAGCTTTTCCGGAAGAGGTGAGACAGGCTTTCGGTGGACAGGAGGAGCTTCCAGAAGACTGGACCACTGCAGCCAAGGTGATCGAGGAGGCAGGCAGGAGAGTACTTGGTGTATCTTCTGGCAGGAAAGGAGAGAAGGACACTGGTTTAATGGTTTAATTCGTAGAAAGAGTACCACAATGCATTATTTGCCTTGAGGATCTTGATGGAAAAGTACAGAGAATGTCAGAAGGAGCTACATTGTGTCTTTGTAGATCTAGAGAAAGCCTATGACAGAGTACCCAGAGAGAAACTGTGGGACTGCATGCGGAAGTCTGGAGTGGCAGAGAAGTATGTTAGAATAATACAGGACATGTACGAGGGCAGCAGAACAGTGGTGAGGTGTGCTGTAGGTGTGACAGACGAATTTAAGGTGGAGGTGGGACTGCATCAGGGATCAGCCCTGAGCCCCTTCCTGTTTGCAGTGGTGATGGATAGGCTGACAGATGAGATTAGACTGGAATCCCCGTAGACCATGATGTTTGCAGATGACATTGTGATCTGCAGTGAAAGCAGGGAGCAGGTGGAGGAACAGTTAGAAAGATGGAGGCATGCACTGGAAAGCAGAGGAATGAAGATTAGCCGAAGTAAGACAGAATATATCTGCATGAATGAGAGGGGTGGTGGGGGAAGAGTGAGGCTACAGGGAGAAGAGATAGCAAGGGTGGAGGACTTTAGATACTTGGGGTCAACCGTCCAGAGCAATGGTGAGTGTGGTCAGGAAGTGAAGAAACGGGTCCAAGCAGGTTGGAACAGGTGGAGGAAGGTGTCAGGTGTTTTATGTGACAGAAGAGTCTCTGCTTGGATGAAGGGCAAAGTTTATAAAACAGTGGTGAGGCCAGCCATGATGTACGGATAAGAGACAGTGGCACTGAAGAGACAACAGGAAGCAGAGCTGGAGGTGGCGGAAATAAAGATGTTGAGGTTCGCTCTCGGAGTGACCAGGTTGGATAAAATAAGAAATGAGCTCATCAGAGGGACAGCCAAGGTTTGATGTTTTGGAGACAAAGTTAGAGAGAGCAGACTTTGATGGTTTGGACACGTCCAGAAGAGAAATAATGAGTATATTGGTACAAGGATGATGAGGATGGAGCTGCCATGCAAGAGAGGTAGAGGAAGACCAAAGAGAAGGTTGATGTATGTAGTGAGGGAAGACATGAGGGCAGTTGGTGTTCGAGAGGAGGATGCAGGAGATAGGCTTACATGGAAAAGGATGACGCGCTGTGGCGACCCCTAAAGGGACAAGCCGAAAGGAAAAGAAGTTTTCTCTTAAACTTAAGAAAGGGTATAAAAATGAGTACGGGAGCTGGACCAAGTAAGAAGACAAACCACTTTCATACGGAATGGGACGAGGAGTATTTTTTCACAATGACATTTTGACAAATGCGTATGCCTCATCTGCCAGTCTGCATTACCAAAGAACCGAAATGTGGAGCGGCATTTTAGGACTGTGCATGGAAAATACGACACTGACTACGCAGCCCTGGCTGATTCACTTCAGTGGAAGTCATCGGAGTAAACTCAGGTAATGACAAAAAAATGTACATTGTTAATTATGTTGTGTTGTGCAAGATTGGCTCATGCGGTGATGCAAGGTACATCAACATACATTGGTGCTGAGCTGTTTTATTAATTATTTAATTTTAGCTCACTGGTAGCGCTCTGCGCACTCAAACCGGAGACATGGTTGCGGCCCCTACCCCCCCCAAAAAAGGTAGATCGCGGGAGGTTGGCTGCTTGAAAAGTAGATCTAGTAGCAAAAAAGTTTGGGCACCCCTGCTTTAGAGGATAGCGCGGCGTACCACAAGGGTCTGGTGTCTACGCACTTCTATTTAACAAGAGCTCACATCTGTTATGTTATAGTAATGCAACTCTCTGAAAAAAAAATATGTGACACAAAAACACTTGGGGGATTGTTCGCAAACATTCAACTGATGTGGACCAGAGAAAGTGAACGACAAGAGTGAAAGCAAGCAAAACTGACTAGAGAGTGCTAGTGTGGAAACGCCCTTAATAATACCACATCCTGAAATATCGAAGTCTTTAGTTATTATTCATATTTCTAATTTTGGCTCTTTTACTTGTGTTTTAACTTTAAATTGATTAGTTTCCCCTGCAGCCCACCGTGACTACCTCAGTGTATGCAACATTGCAGATAAGACTGCAGTGCCTCAGGACAGGGATCTATAATAGCTTCCAATGTTTGTATAGTGCAATATTTAATTTATTTTCAATTACACCCATTTGTTTTGCATTACTTTAACAGGAGAGGGCATTGTTAACTTGCACAAGTTTGTGCTTTTAAGTTTGTTGTGATCTTGCGTCAATTCTGCGAAATGACTTTAAACACCTCTTCCAGATAACATGCATTTTCCCCTTCGTCAGCGCAACTTGGGGCTGTAACATGCCAATCAAATATCCCCTAAACCAAACAGAGAGAGCCTTGAGGAGATGGCAAAGGAAGGATAAGAGAGGAGGTAAATGAATGAAGTCTGGGAGAGGGGGATTTGAAAAGTTGTCTTCAATTAGACTTATCTCCAGCCTTAAATTAAATATACAATATGGCTGCTAAAATGGAAGGTTGTGGGGGCACAGCTTGCAAAAAAAATGGCGCTAATTGTTCTGGTCAAGTGTAGCTTTTGCATTCCCCTTGATACTGCCAGAAAGATTGCTGTTATCACAATAATAATGTCTTATCACGACTCATTTTTGTCCCATTTCTGGATTCTTGCACTTTTGGAACATCATGTGCTATTTTACCAACCCAATTTTGACTTGCTTTTTGCTTATAGGCGAAGGATTTCAACACTTAGTTCATCAAAGGAGACATATGCATTTTTTTTTTTTCAAATTTAGAACAGTTGCCAGGTATAAATGCCCGTGACACGTTTTCTTCAAAATACCCCAATGATCAAGTATTATCGACATATTTTACAGCATACTCTTGCCATGGTGAAATTGGCTCGTTTTAGTGCCTGTTCTGTTTTATCTAGTGCGCAAGCTTTCATCTTGCCCCACATACTGCGGAGCCAAATAGTGAGTCTGACTATCGTTAGATTGGATTGCACTTCATCACCGAGCAATCAACTAAGTGCTGCATTTCAGAAGCTAACACTGTTATAATGCCAATCTGTGGATTCAATTTCAGAATACCCCCCCCCCCCCCCCCCCAACACACAAACACACACATACAGACTTAATGCAAGACCATAGATTCAACTGCATTATCATTCATTGAGGCAGCATTTCATCACCAGAATCAGAAACAGAATCATCTTTATTTGCCAAGTATGTCAAAAACACAGGGAATTTGTCTCCGGTAGTTGGAGCCGCTCTAGTACGACAACAGACAGTCAATTGACAGGGAATACTTTTGAGACATAAAGACATACAAAACACAGTCACTGAGCAGTAAAAGGTGACCATTAATGTGGTAATGCCGGTACAGTTTTATATTTTTTAAATTTAATTAGATTTTTTTTTTTATTTTGACAATGTACAAAAAGATGCAGAGTCCTCTAGCAATTAGAGCAGTTTGAAATGACTAATAGAACAATAGTCCGGTGTAATGACCATTGTGCAAAGGGCACAGAGACTTCTGGAAATGTGTGCAGTTTAAAGTGACAAGTAGTGTGATAATCTGGGACAATGTCGATTGTGCAAATCTTGCAGATGCTACTCAGGCACATGAGTGGCCAGTATTGGTCAACAACAGATGTGCAAATAGTGCAGCGTGGCGAGACTACGAAAGTGAGTGCACGAGTAATGTATAATTGACCCGACAGAGATGTGGCAACAAACTCAAGACATAATTGGGAGCATGTTGCAATGGAATTGTAAGTTAACTGTTTAAGAAGTTAATGGAGGGAGAAGCTGTTGGAATGTCTGCTTGTTTTAGTTTGCATTGATCGGTAGCGCCTACCTGAGGGAAGGAGCTGGAAGACGTGGTGACCAGGATGTTGAGGGTCCAAGAGGATTTTGCATGCTCTTGTCTTAGTTCTGGCAGCGTGCAAGTCCTCAAGAGTGGGTAGGGGGGTACCGACAATCTTTTCATCAGTTTTGATTGTCCGTTGCAGTCGGAGTTTGTCCTTTTTTGTAGCAGCACCAAACCAGACTGTGATGGAAGAACACAGGACTGATTTGATGATCAGTGTTCGGCTCCTGTGGCAGGCTGTGCTTCCTCAGAAGCCACAGGAAGTACTTCCTCTGCTGGACCTTTTTGAGGATGGAGTTTATGGTGATCCCCCACTTCAGGTCCTCAGAGACTCTACAGGAACTTGAGGTTGAGGTGCAGTCGTTCGTGTAGAGAGAGAAGACCAGCGGAGAGGGGACACAACATTGGGGCGCCCTGGTGCTGGTGGTGCGTGTACATGAGGTGGTGTCCTCCAGCCTCACCTGCTGTGTCCTGCCTGTCAGGAAGCTGTAAATCCACTGGCAGATGGCAGGCGAGATGCTCAGCTGGAGAAGCTTGGAGGAGAGGAGTTCAGGGATGATGGTGTTGAACGCAGAGCCTGAAGTCCACGAACAGGATCCTCGCGTAGGTCTCCGCTCCGTCGAGGTGTTCTAGGAGTGCAGTCCCATGTTGACTGCATCATCCGCAGACCTGTTTGCTCGGTAGGTAAACTGCAGGGGGTCCAGCAGGGGACCTGTGAGGCTCTTGAGGTGGTCCAGCACGAGGCATTCAAAGGACTTCATTACCACAGATGTCAGGGCGACAGGCCTGTAGTCATTCAGACCTGAGATTGCAGGTTTCTTGGGGACTGGGATGATGGTAGAGCATTTGAAACAGGATGTTACTTCACACAGATCCAGAGATCTATTGAAGATCTGTGTGAAGACCGGAGCGAGCTGGTCCGCGCAGACTTTGCGGCAGGATGGGGAGACGAGGTCTGGGCCTGCCGCTTTGTTGATCTTTTGTTGTTTGAAGATGCGTCTCACATCCTGTTCCTTGATGGTCAATGCAGAAGTCAGAGGTGTGATGGTGGTCGGTGGTGTAGGTGGGGGTGTGAAACTGTCCTTTTCAAATCTGCAGGAGAAGGTGTTCAAGTCATCGGCTAGTCTTTTATTGTTCTCAGCTGGGGGGTAGGTCGCTTGCAATTGGTTAGCGATTGTAATGCATGCCAGACTGATTTAGAGTCGTTAGCGGTAAACTGTTTTCCTAACTTTAGTGCATAGTTTCTCTTTGCAATGTTAAATTCTTTAGTCAGCTTGTTTCTAGCGTGATTATACTGGCTATATGCGTCCTCTTTAGCCTGGCGAAGTTGCTTAAGTTTAGCAGTGAACCACGATTTGTTGTTATTGAACGTGCAAAATGACTTTGTTGGTCCACACACCTCTTCACAGAAACTGATATAGGATGTGACAAGTGTCTGTATATTCATCTCGGCTGCCAGCTGAATTTTCAAAGACACTCTAGTGTGTGCAGTCTAGACAGATTGGAAGTTCTATCTTTGCTTCCAAGCCACCACATTAGCAGTGTGGCATATGAAATACCAAATAAAAATCGCCCCACACCCATGGTTGACAACTTAACTGAAAATTATCATAGCATTGTTATTAAAAGGCAAGCTAATGCTGTGAGAGTCAGTGTTAGCTAACGCTAATCCGGTGTACCACTGCAGCTCTGCTTAATTTTTGCCTTCGATGCGTGCTTCGGTTGCAGTGTCAAAGTGGTTCTTTTGCGCTAGAACTTGGACCAGCTTAGCAGACAGGTCTTCGGCTGAGAAACCCGATGTGGGGGTGGTTAATATGTGAATTAGCTTCACTATTGTGTAACAAGGCGGCACGGTGGACTACTGGTTAGAGCGTCTGCCTCACAGTTCTGAGGAGCGGGGTTCAATCCCCGCCCCGCCAGTGTGGAATTTGCATGTTCTCCCCGGGCACTCCGGTTTCCTCCCACATCCCAAAAAACATGCATGGTAGGTTGATTGACAAATCTAAATTACCCGTAGGTGTGAATGTGAGTGTGAATGGTTGTTTGTTTCTATGTGCCCTGCGATTGGCTGGCAACCAGTTCAGGGTGTACCCCGCCTCCTGCCCGATGATAGCTCGGATAGGCTCCAGCACGCCCGCGACCCTAGTGAGGAGAAGCGGCTCAGAAAACGGATGGATGGATTGTGTAACAAAGGGCAAAACAGCTCACTCAAAGATGCATATTTAGATATCAAAAGATGTTGTAGTAGTTCTTTAATTTTACACTTGCAGGGGAGGCAAGCACTCAAGAAATCAAACTGTTGGTATACAAGCAATTAAAAAGTTGTCCAATTTAAAACAAAAGCAATGGTGTTTTTGCATATTATGCCACACTGAGAATCTTTTTTTTAAAATATGTCACAATCATCATAAAACAAGGATACAGGTTCTCTCTTCATGACCCTGTCAAGAAGATGCATCAGTGTGTCATTGCAACACAGCGAAGTACGACACGTTATCCTGTTAGTTTGTATCGACAATTGGCAAAACAGTGAGTCACCCAGCAAGATGTGGCGCTTTAGACAAAGGAGCAAGTGTTTGGGAGAGCAGCCTTTCTGGCTGTTTGCGATGCAGAAGAACTTAGTTCCACATCAGTGAGTAGTACAGGCGGACTCTCAGAGGGCCGGCTGACCCAATTTCCAGCTCTCCAAGTAAGCGTCGCACTCAGCCCGTTATCTCGACTGTCGGCCTTACACAGCGGCATCAACAACGCATGGCAGCCATTAATGTCACTTCCTGAGGAACATCATTACAAGTCATTTGTCTTTGGATTCTAGCCGAGGCTGTCGCTTTACTTTAGTCTTACCATGATAGGCCCGCGAAATAAGCTTTTTGGTCGAGCATACTTGGCTAAAAGACATTATTTTTTTTTGCCTAAAATGACTGCCACATCCCACAAAGCAATGCAAAAGCTGCACTGCATTTTGGGAGGTCGTGGCCATTTAGGGCTAGCAGTAACCAGCGTGAACGTCAACATTACTATACACTGAAAAGGCTAAGACACTGCGCAGTGATTTGCTATTATTTCAAATATTATTTGTTCATCATTAATTGTTGTTTTCCCCTCATGCAAAATATATTTTTAACCACATAATCAAATTAAGGTAAATATAACGTTCTCCGGCTGGAACGGATTAATTTCATTTACATTCATTTCAATGGGAAACATTACCTAGGTTTACAAATGTTTTGGTTTTAGAACAAAGTCACGGAACAAGTTAAATTCGTAGCTTCAGGTTCCGCTGTATGCCAGAAACCTTTTGTTAAGACTCCTGGAAACTGCTTTTAAAAATGCATGTTTCCTTTTTAGCACCACCAGCAAGCTAAATTCAGCTTTTCACAGCCATCACTTTAGTCATAGGTTTTAATGTTTTTACGTTTGAAAGAGGACTGAATGACTTTTGAGTTTGTAACGACATGTACAAAGACGTTTCCACAAAGCTCACATCAACAAAGAATTTACTTGACATTTTAAATTGAAATCTGCAAAACACATGGTTTAATGGTAACTTTACACAATTTTAACATGAAAAATTTGTCAATCATCTGCTCAAAACATGGTGTCCGTAATCTGAAGTTTTTGGCACTTGGTTTATTAAAACGGAGTAAGATTGATTGGCTGTTTTATCTCCATTTAGTGATTGTTCGCTCATCTTCAGAACAAACTCAGTCGAGAAGTGGGGGAGTAGTTTAATTTGTTAGTTCTAGTACAGAATGGAGACAAACATGGTGCTGTAAAACATGGATTTTATTGTTTAGCTACACAACACTGAGAATCACATGATGTTCAGAACCCCAAATTAGGTGGACTTTTTATCAGGTTGCCATCAGACAGTGATGACAATACTTGTTTATAGATTTTTGATTATGTCATCGGTATTTGTTTGTTTGACATGTTGGAGGTCTGAATCAGGAGCACAGGCTAACCTTGAAACGGAAAGACTAATAGGCCAACTCGTGTATGTTCATAATTTTTTTTCTGTGTAAGTGTTGGATTTATCTTACCCAACATTATAAAAAATAGACACAAAAGGAATGAAGACGCTAGTCTAGAACACTGTTTCTTTTCAGTAGGACGGTGATTCAAATTTACTTTCTGTGGTAATTCTCACTTCAACTCTTTCGAGTGGAGAATTCTTGCCTTTGCATCCACAAAAGTCCACCGTTTACTTTCCCACTGATTTGGTATGGAATGAAAAACCTAGTGGTTTCCCATTTCCCATTTACACTCTCATTCAAACAGTTTTCATTCACACTGGCTCGTCAGAGGACTCCGCCGTCCCATACGGAATTTAACTACGTCTGTCAACAGCTCATTAGAGGACTCCGCCATCCTATACGGAATTTAACTACGACGCCACGAAACTTTCCTAGTTTCTTTATTCTACCCGCCATTGACTAGTATTCACAGGGTTTATTAAACACGGAATTTAAGTACGTACAGGACTCCGCCGTCCTCGCGGAATTTCTGGACTCCGGCGTCCTTTTTCCTAAAAAAAAAATTTAAATTTAACTCACCAGTCGTCTTCAATCCTGTGGATTGTCGTCAACCTTCAGATCCCAGTTGAGGAGAACGAAGACCAGTCCCGTAAAGGGTCTTACTTGCCGTGGCCACGGTCTCTTAACTGGAAGTCGGCTCCACAACTGGAATCCTCGGGTGTGTTGACATCCGGCTCGAAGGACCAATTTAATGTTGGATTTATCTTACCCAACATTATAAAAAATAGACACAAAAGGAATGAAGACGCTGGTTTCTTTTTCTCATGAGGAGGGCGTATGGGAGATTGTTCAGATCACAGCCTCTCAACACGCTCTAACCAATCTCTCCCGTCGCTCCTGCATTTATTTGAAAATAGGAGGGTTTTTCCCAGACATAATGTTCTAAACAATAAGACACAACACAAAACATTGGACCAACACCTGTCACGTCCCCGACCACATCCGATCACGTCCTTGGTCCAGGCGCCCTTCCATCGGATGATGCTGAGTCATCTTTTCGAAGGCGAGACATCTAAAATCGTCCATAATACTAATGCAAGCTAAGCAAATAAATGATAACTTCTAGAATATATTTAACAGTAAGCCTTATCAGGTAATATAAGCTCTGCTATGAAATTTTTCAGTCTCCTTAGATTTGCTAAAATGAGGCCTAAAACATTTGGAGAAACTTTGGATGCTGTGGCAACGACACAACACAAAGGCAAAGTGGCCGCCATAAACAACAAAGATCCCCATACAATTCAAACGTCTCTCACTTCCCGTGTGCGAAGACAAGTGGAAAGATAGCCGACACTGTTTCACTTCCCCTCAATAGCTGACAGCTTGGCTTTCTTTAGCTAAAACAGCATTAACTTTCCCTAACATTTTTCTCAAGGCTAGGTAGCGGTTAGATTGGTGGGAGTCAGCAGAATCCTATATTTCTGATGTGTATGTACATTTAATATGAGACAACGGGAACAAAAGACGATATCCAATGTGAGATATTTTATAAATCTGTGCTACTTAAGAGTACTGAACTAATGAAAATGGAGATCTGTACTATATGCACAGCATGAAACTTGCATTTTGTAACGTTGCCAAGCAGTAAAGCATATCTTTAACCAAGTATTCAGAACAAACACAAATGGATAGACTGGTTATGTGTCTGGAGTGAGAGCAGCTCTGTTGTTTTGTGAAAGCTACAATTTCCGTCTTTTCCTTGACAAATGTTCAATCACCTTGCCCTGATTGAAAATTGGTACCAATAAACGGTGAAATGAGACTTTGTCCCTCCAGCCTGTGTTGTTGCAGCCACACACTGCACAGTAATTCACCATTTTTTAATTTGTTATATCTCCTTTATCTATTCAAACACTCTTGAGCACTGAAACAAAACAGTGCATCTACCGCCAATGTGGTGGTCGCAGGCGTTTCCAGATGTGCGTGATGTCACGGTAAAACTATCTATTTTCGTATGTTTGAGTCAAACGTATAATAATAGGTAATATTAATTAACATTTCCCCTCGCTTGTGCAGCTGAATAGGGTGACCAAAATATTAGAACTACCTCAAGATTTTTATAAAGCTCTTGTATTGTCTTGTCCATGTTTCCCTAATGAAGTGTCCAGCATATGGGTGTTGATTAGTGTAACAGGTGACAGCAATGTGCTATTTAATCAATTTACAGTGTAAGCATGTGTCTCTTAGGGCCTCCTGGAACCCACCACTGCCTTTTACGAACATGTGGTACAGCAAAGGACTCCGGGGCGCTAGTAGATTAAATATAAGTACATTTTGAGCACTTTTGGGATCATAAATGGGATTATCAACACTCAAAGGTCCCCTTCGATCGACTGCAAATTACCTTGAGCCCTGACACCAGCTCTGGTTAACCCAACCCTGGTCCCGTCACAAAGCTGCAGCAGAAGATGTGGTTGAAAAAAGAGAAGTCAGTAATGATGTGATAAAGTATCACTTCAGCTGACCTGTTAGTCGTATTTTATAACGTGGTATTTTCAAGAATCTTAAATCTAATCTTGGATTTCTTTTGACTACTCTTTTTCTTTTTACTCACATTATTTTACTTACATAAGTTTTTCAACACACAGAGGTAACAGGTATGTGAACCTTTTACATAGTGGATAGTGCCCCTAGTGTTTGGACTGAGACACCCAATACGTAACTTGTTACAAGCCACATCTAAGTGAAATTTGTGGCTGTTAGAAAAACATGTAGTTGGATTTTAAAATGTTATTAAGGACAAGTTATTACTCTAAAAGTGACTGTAGCATGCCATATTTACAAAATGTTTGTTTTGTCTTGAGCTGGGATAAGAGTTAAAAAAATAAAATAAAAAATAACACAGAGGACATAGGTCGGGTGAGTTGCTCCAGCATGGCGTTGTTCTTCTCGGCCAGGAACTGTTGGATGCTCAGCACATTGTGAACAGCGCGTTGCCATGGTGAAGCAGCCATGAGTTGTCCCGCCACAACTCTTGCCCCTTTCTAAGGCACTGCGTTTTCTAAGCAAACGCAGCAGGATCTCTTTGTAGACATGCTGGCTGATCGTCTGGCCACATTGAGGGGAAACTCATAGATTGGTTTTGAAATATATCTTTTGTTTATTTTCATGTTTTTGTAAAATAAAAAAAATATATAAAAATATATATAGAAATATATATTTTTTCTGGAACTTTTTTTTATACACCTCATATATATATAGGTGCAAATCTGGTATATTTTTTTGTTGAATTCAGTTTTGCTAGTACTGCGAATCAGGGCATTTACCCCCTAAGTTTATTGGTGAATAACACATGAAATCTATGGATGTTAAGGACAAGTTTCGGCGATACACAGTAGGTGTGTGTCTTAAAGTTCTACAATTGCCAATTTAAATTGGGACAGTTTTTGTTTAGCTGTAGTTTTTTTTTTTGTAACTTGGCTGTGCTTCAATTTTATTCAAGAATGATGCCATCTCGGCGGCACGGTGGCCGACTGGTTAGAGCGTCAGCCTCACAGTTCTGAGGTGCGGGGTTCAATCCCCGTCTCCGCCTGTGTGGAGTTTGCATGTTCTCCCCGTGCCTGCGTGGGTTTTCTCCGGGCACTCCGGTTTCCTCCCACATCCCAAAAACATGCATTAATTGGAGACTCTAAATTGCCCGTAGGCATGACTGTGAGTGCGAATGGTTGTTAGTTTCTATGTGCCCTGCGATTGGCTGGCAACCAGTTCAGGGTGTACCCTGCCTGGATAGGCTCCAGCACGCCCGCGACCCTAGTGAGGAGAAGCGGCTCAGAAAATGGATGGATGGATGGATGATGCCATCTCTGTTCTGATTTTGTTATTTTTATTTATTTATTTTATTTTGTGGTCCTGTTCGGCTGTTAGGTCAAGCAGAATGGAAAATCTGTATCCCTTTTACTGTGTCACAGTGGAGTTTTTAAGATTCTGTTGTAGTTTCTTAGTATTATAATTGAGGTTTATTGAGAATCAGACTTGATCAGTCGAACAGAACAAAGTTTCTTGAAGGGAGAGAGAAACAAAGACAAAAGACAAAGCACTAATTGTAAACAGGATGAGAGAAGTAAATCATTACATTATCTACAACAATGAAACATTAAATATGAGTGTTGCATGGGGGTGTAGTGCTACATCCTGTGAGGGAAGGACAGGACAAGATAGAACAGGACAAGGATAGGAGTAGAAGCATGCAGGACAAGGGTTGTGAACCCGGCTGTACAACTGAAGTGTGGCGGGATTAATTATGTAAATTATAAAAGTCTACAGGACGAGAGTATAAGTGAGGGGATACACAAGTAATTTGCATATTCGTGAGTTATTTGTCGCAGTAAGTGCGTGACCCCATACCCAGTGAAAGAGTCCTAGGAGTGTGTGCCTGCGGATACATGCAAGCGGCCTCAGGAGCACCGTCATGCAAGTAAGTCTGTTCTGATTGATAGACCGGGTTTATTGCTCAGTCCCAAATGCATTTACTTTATAAAAGCACAATTCGTATTGAACAATGATTTGTGCTGTGTAATGGTGTATTCTTGTCGACAGCCTTTTAATTAATGTCTGGGTTACTAGTAGACTTTACGCCGATCTGATCGGTGTTATTGCCATCGGCCGATAAATAGCATTTTATGATTGGCTTTCATGTCATAAGTCACCGATCCAATCAATTACATCATCGATCGGCTCCGCAGAAGACATTTAACTCCGCGTCTTCGTCGCGTATGAATCCAAAAGCCAATTTATTTTTAGCCTTGTCACGTGTCTTGTAGCGCAGTACTGTAACTATCTGACGGCCAATAAAGTTTTTTCAATCTTGTCGGTGAAAAACCACGTCGTCGGTGTGGGACTATTTTGCGGCGTCTCAGACAAACAACACGTTATTTGCAGTAACTGCGCAACTGAAGTACGTCGTGCGGAACGTCATCTAAATGCTTCAACACAACAAATTTCATCGAGCATCTGAAGACTGTACACGAGGAGCATGCCGCGTTCAAACAACGCAGCGTGTGCGGGGGGGGATGTCAAACGGACTCGAACTCTGGACAACACCTGTCCATATAGCTGGGACAATGAGAAAGTTAGCGTAAGCATGTCATTAACAGAATTTATTAAAGTAATTTAATTGCAATAAAGTAATTTAATTACAGTAAGTTAGCACACATTATTTCTGTCATGTAATATTGATTTGACCTCAATTTATGTCAGTGGCTCATCCTTGAATGCCTCCTAGAGGTCATTGGTGTTTTAACTTTTGTCTAAAATGCTAGAGAATAATTTGAGCTGGGACGGGCTCCAGCACGCCCGCAAACCTTGTGAGGATGAGCTGTACAGAAAATGGATGGATGGATGGATGGATACAGTATACAGTATACAATACACAAGTATATACAATACATGAACAAGTCATGTAAATAGACACATTGCTCCATCTGTGATCAGATCGGTGATCGGTTATCGTTTTTTTTTTTAAACTTGCTGATTGGCACCAACAATCCTGATCGTGTAAAGCCTAGTTACTAGCCCATTTTGAAAGAGACGAAGGTTAAGTCCTCTATGCAAGCTTCTCGTCAGATGATTAATCCTTACTGCCCTTGGAAGTGCAGTGGTTCACATAGCTGACTTTGGTGGGGTCGGCATGGGACCGGTTTCCGATCAAGGGGTATATTTAAAATGTCCTCAGTGCATCTTGAAATTCAACATATTTAATGATAATGCATAGGGGGTTCCCAATCAATTGTATCAGATATGATAAAAGACAAGAATTTCCTACAGAAAGAATTGTAAATTGTGAACTTTATGCCACTTTGCGCTTTGTGTTTTGGCACAAAGGTATAGTTACACGTTTTTCTAGATGTGTTAGTTACAATCAGTGGCAATCTCAGTGTGGCATAATGTGCCAAAACACCATTGCTTTTTTTTTTTTAAATTGGACATACTGTGGAAAATTTAACTTTTTAATTGCTTGTATACCAACAGTTTGATTTCTTGAGTGCCTGCCTCCCCTTCAAGTGTGAAATTAAAGAACTACTACAACATCTTTTGATATCTAAAAATGCATCTTTGAGTGAGCTGTTTTGCCCTTTGTTACACAATCCATCCATCCATCCGTTTTCTGAGCCGCTTCTCCTCACCGGGGTCGTGGGCGTGCTGGAGCCTATCCCAGCTATCATCGGGCAGGAGGAGGGGTGCACCCTGAACTGGTTGCCAGCCAATCGCAGGGCACATACAAACAAACAACCATTCACACTCACAGACACACCTACGGGCACTTTAGAGTCTCCAATTAATGCATGTTTTTGGGATGTGGGAGGAAACCGGAGTGCCTGGAGAAAACCCACGCAGGCACGGGGAGAACATGCAAACTCCACACAGGCGGGGCCGGGGATTGAATTGATTAGTTACAATCTTGACTGATTTAAATTATTTATGGTTTGTTTGGATTATCAGATACTAATGCCGACAACGCTAATCTGCACATCAACAACAAGGCTACTATGCTTAAGTTTTGGCTTTGATAAAATAGGGGTTCTGTTCTGTCCTTCCGTCACTCAGGAGAAAAGAAAATTAAAAAAAAATTAATCCTTAAAATCACCCCATTACTTGACACCATTAATTAGTGGATTTGGACACAACAGCTCAGAGAAAAGCAGTGTTAAAGTAATCGGGATTGTAGTGCTCAGAAAAGAAAAGACATGGAAGTGTAGTCTGGTTTTACTGAAGTGTAAATAATACTTCCTTAGTTTTTGAAGAACAGTTTTCAGGCTCTGAGTGAAAATAAACGCAGGGCTCATTGCAGACAAGAGAGCTGTAAAGTTTACCCAACAGGAAAGGTGACTGTGAATCGTTAATGATGGCTTAGCTGATGACTCTTTGTTTGCTAAAGCGCTGGCACATTAGAATGCCATTAGAGAAATCGGTTACATTCACCAGGGGTTGTCACTGCCTGCTGTTCATGGATTGCTTTTTGTAACGATGGCAGAATAACTTGAAGAGAATGTTTACCCAGAAGTACGAAATCTTTAATTTTTTCCAGATTTTCTTACAGCAAGACACTGACATCCAGGCTCACATGACCTACCTTTGTAGACATACACTTTTGGCACACAATGCAAACCTTCAAAACACAGCCAATCAGGACAAAATTGTAACAGAGGTCAGTACAAAGCATTGCTTTTTTGACTATTTAGGGCCACTATACATTGTCGCGTCGTCCATCTGCCTGCACATTCACAAATAATGGGGAACCTTCATCGCAACTGTAGATGGTAAATTGATTCATTTAGAACCTTGCAATGCTGCTTCTGTAACCTATTTCTAGCAAATATAGATGTCCTCTTGAAGTCCTCTTAAGATTTATCCGCCATTCGGTTAATATGATTAGATTAGCCTAGCTCGAAGCTAAAAACGGAAGACTATTTTACATTTATCAAAAACTGTATTCAGCCAAGTCTGTTAATAATCAATTAGCTATTGTAATCCTTCTTTTGATTTCATTTCTAATTGTTTTGTTTTTGTCTTTAGAGCTACTGAAACAAGTAGTGTCACTGCAAAGAATCAGCTATATCGGATATGTGGATGTGTCACTTGAAATATTCATTTAAAAAATAAACAAACAAGCAAAAAAATAGATATAGGTGTTAAATCAGAATTGGACACCTGGACCTGCAGTGTAAATCTAGCCATAATACACGCAGAAGATTGTTGAGTTGCTGTTCCCTCTGAAACCTCGCCGATGTACAAAATAGGTTTAAGTAAAGACCCCTGGCAGAGAAAATGAGTAGAGATGACGCTACCTGCAACGATCAGACTGCTTGAAGCCGACTCAATCCCATTTTGATTTTCCCCACGTTCCTTTGAGACCACATCGTCCTTTTGGGCTGGAGCTCGTCTGCTTCTTGGAGGGAACCACATAGATGAGTTTGCTGCTGCAGTGTTAAGGGGAAAAAAAAGGCGCAAGTTGTGATGTGAGATTAGAAACTTGCCTGAGAGAGTATGAAAGTGATGAATCGAATTCTGCTGCGAACACATGCTTACTTTAGAGGGATTGGCTCCACAAAGTTAGGAGCTTGCATGTCCACGTGGGTTTGTGGAGCACCTCCAAAAACATCAATAGAGCTGACATAATTATCTCAGCACACACACACACACACACACAGAGGGTTGACATCATAAATCGGCTGAGGGCAAGTGTCTGCATATTCATGTTTGACCATTTATTCGGTTGCTTTCATTGGAAACTGTCAGGGTTTGTTTTACAGGACACAGATTTCAAATGAACAAGAAAAAATCTTTGGTACGTTTATTACCACAACAGGAATTTTATAGCTCTACATCAATGCACTCATCCAAAGCAAGACTTGTGTCTATCCTAAGCAATACTTAGAGCCATTAATGCATCCATCCATCTGAAGAAATACTTGGATCCATTCTTCCAAAGCAATAGTTAGATCCATTCAAACCAATAATTGCATCAACCAAATTAAAACAAATATTGACATACATTATGTCAAAATGTATCAATACAGATGAAAGGTATTGACAATGTGGTTTTGGAAAAAAATGAGGTTAGCATTGTGCATAGTAGCATAGTGGGTGAAGTTGTCATAATACATTAACTGCACAGAAAATGTATGAAACATTTTCTTTTTAATTGCTTGTATACCTCCTGGAAGCCGTCACCTTATCATGGTGGAGGGGTTTGTGTGTTCCAAAGATCCTAGGAGCTAAGTTGTCTGGGGCTTCACGCCCCTGGTAGCGTCACCCATGACAAACAGGTCCTAGGTGAGGGACCAGACAAAGCACGGCTAAAAGACCCCTATGATGAAAACTATTAATGGATCTAGGTTTCCCTGGCCCGGAGGTGGGTCACCGGGGCACCTCTGGAGCCAGCTCTGGAGGTGGGGTTTGAAGGCGAGTGCCTGGTGGCCGGCTGATGTTCTGTTATTGGACTTCTGTCCTCATCATGGATCGTCCATAACAAACACCATGTTCAAGCATAAGGGTGTCCACACATGCACTTGGCACCAGGACACCCTAGGTCGCAGTTCGATGATCGACTTTGTGGTTGTGTCATCAGACTTGCGGCCGCATGTCTTAGACACTCGGGTGAAGAGAAGGGCGCAGCTGTCAACTGATCACCACCTGGTGGTGAGTTGGCTCCGATGGTGAGGGAAGATGCCGGTCTGACGTGGCAGGCCCAAACGTATTGTGAGGGTCTGCTGGGAACATCTGGCAGAATTCCCTGTCAGAAGGAGTTTCAACTCCACTTCTGACAGAACTTTGCTCATGTTCCGGGGAGGTGGAGGACATCGAGTCAAAGTGGACCATGTTCTGCGCCTCCATTACTGAGGCGGCCGACTGGAGCTATGACCGTAAGGTGGTCGGTGCCTGTCGTGGCGACAATCCGTTGGTGGACACCAACGGTGAGGGATGGCGTCAAGCTGAAGGAGTCGGGCCTTTTTGGCCTGTGGGGCTCCTAGGCAGCTGATGGGTACCGGCTGGGCGAGCGGAATGCAGCTTTGGTGGTCCCTGAAGCAAAAACCTGGGTATGGGAAGAGTTCGGTGAGGCCATGGAGAAAGACTTCTGGTCCACTATCCGGCGTCTCAGGAGGGGGAAGCAGTGCACCATCAACACTGTATAGTGGGGATGGGGCGCTGCTGACCTTGACTCGGGACGTTGTGAGCCGGTGGGGAGAATACTTCGAAGAACTCCTCAATGCCACCGACTTCCTATGGGGAAGCAGAGTCTGGGTTGTCTGAGGCGGGCTCTCCTATCTCTGGGGTTGAGGTCACCGAGGTGGTTTAAAAAGCTCCTTGGTGGCAAGGCCCCGGGGGTGGATGAGATTTGCCCAGAGTTCCTAAAGGGTCTGGATGTTGTGGGGCTGTCCTGGTTGACACGCCTCTGCAACATCGCGTGGACAACGAGGTCAGTGCCTCTGGATTGGCAGACTGGGGTGGTGGTCCCCCTACAGGGGCATCACACTCCTCAGCCTCCCTGGTAAGGTCTATTCAGGGGTCCTGGAGATGGAAGTCGAATCTCAGATTCAGGAGGAGCAGTCCTGGCTGTGGAACAGTGGACCAGCTCTACACCCTTGGCAGGGTCCTCGAGAGTGCATGGGAGTTCTCCCAACCAGTCTACATGTGTTTTGTGGACTTGTGGAAGGTCTTCGACCCTGTCCCTCGGGGGGTTCTGTGGGGGGTGCTTCGGGAGTATGGGGTACCGAACCCCCTGATACGGGCTGTTCTGTCCCTGTATGACTGGAGTCAGAGTTTGGTCTGCATACCCGGCAGTAAGTCGGACTCGTTTCCGGTGAGGGTTGGACTCCGCCAAGGCTGCCCTTTGGCAACTTTAATGGACAGAATTTCAAGGCGCAGCCGAGGCGTAGAGGGGGTCCGGTTTGGTGGCCTCAGTATTGCATCTCTGCTTTTTGCAGATGATGTGATTCTGTTGGCTTCATCAAGCCGTGATCTCCAATTCTCACTGGAGCAGTTTGCAGCTGAATGTGAAGCGGCTGGGATGAGAATCAGCACCTCCAAATCCGAGACCATGGTCCTCAGTTGGAAAAGGGTGGCGTGCCCTCTATAGGTCGGGGATGAGATCCTGCCCCAAGTGGAAGAGTTTAAGTAACTCGGGATCTTGTTCACGAGTGAAGCGGCCGAAATGAATTTCCTCCGCAGGGTGTCCGGGCTCTCCCTTAGAGATAGGGTGAGAAGCTCGGTCATCCGGGAGGCTCTCAGAGTAGAGCTGCTGCTCCTCCACATTGAGAGGAGCCAGATGAGGTGGCTGGGGCATCTGATTCGGATGCCTCCCAGACGCTCCTGCCTGAGGATGTCTTGGTTAACGGTATCAAAGGCTATACCAGTGAAGGTGATGTAGATGTCTCTGTGTTTTTGTTGAGATTTCTCTTGTATTTTGCGGGCGGTAAAAATCATATCCAGCATGCTGCGTCCTTCGCTAGAGAGGTAAGGCGACCCTACATGTTCTTCACAAGCACCTTGACAGTGAACGAGAGGAGGGAGATCCCACGACTGTTTCCACAGGATGCCTTGTCACCCTTCTTTTAATGGATGAGGACAGAGTTACTGTCCACTCCTGAGGCAGGTAAATTGCTGCCCTATTCCTCTACCCCTGGTTGTCAAGGTAACAGAAACCATACAAACATTGGCGCTCCCTGCATTAGAGCGGGACCAGGAAGAGCAGTGGCTCATTTGAATGGGACAAATGTCAATAATTTTAGAAGGTCCACTGCTCCATATACAAAAAAAAACAACTTTTGATTTGTGTCCATTTAGTGTACTAGACATGATCCT
Source organism: Phyllopteryx taeniolatus (assembly GCF_024500385.1). NCBI lineage: Eukaryota > Metazoa > Chordata > Actinopteri > Syngnathiformes > Syngnathidae > Phyllopteryx > Phyllopteryx taeniolatus. The sequence continues at coordinate 30,614,206 of NC_084503.1, forward strand.
CCATGCTGTCAGGCGTATGCATTAGCAGTGTAATCCAGATCACATATACTCAGTATAACTCACTCTCAAGGCTGTTTTTTACAGGAGCACTCTGCACGTCATACATCACTACAGACAGGACATGGTTGTCCTAGTGTGGCCATTACCTTGAATGACATATTCAATGACATATAAAGGTTCTCTCGTAACAACCGTCCATTATTTTGACCTATCTCGCTTTATGCTGCTTGGTTGAGTCATCAGGAGCAAATAAAACAGAGTTCAGATTTACACAAATGCTTAGATATTTATCACCTGCAAAACTATACTGTTCAATATTTTGTGAGTAAACTATTTTGCCAAACTTTAGCTATTCCATGCTGTTATAACACCAACATTCTTTTCAGGGTGAAAATAAACAACAACACAATTATTCCTTATGGTTGTGTTAAATGTCACAATATTTGCAGTCTGACAACCTGCCGGAATCTCAAATGCCATGCACTCTTGTACATGTAAATATACACTTTACCCTGTAAATAAATATTCACGGGCACAAAAAAATAGCATCACAATACATTTAGATTAGATTATTTATTACTATAGAAATGAGGAACTCACCTCCAGTGCGGAGTATGAAGAATGAAAGGTGGCGCTACTGCAGTGACTATGATTAATAGCAAAACTGTCACTGTACCACGGGCTCTATATGAGATGATGCTACGCTGGTGTATTAACCGGACAGCCTTGTACATGCAAATATCTGTACGCGTCATCTCCATTAGCGCACACATTGCGCGGATACCTTTCACGATGCTTTCTTAAACATTACGGCTGTATCGTACATCTCTTCCAGAGATCTACTGAAACACGCCATTTGTCATATTAAACATCTGAAAGATTGCATGTAAACTGAGTTTTAAAGAAGTCACGTTTTCCTCATGCTTACATCCCGCATGAATATTTAAAAAGCTCAGGTTTCGACTTCAAATTGAGATGAGTGCTTGTGTTTCTCTTTTTTCAAGATTTAAGTGTGGCCATCTTAAATTATATGAAAATAATTTATACTTATTGAGATGCTCTTGTTTTGCAGGGGAATCAATGGGAGGCAGTTAATTAAAATGTTTGCAGAGTTGCTGCTATTCAATCACTTGTATGGACGCAGGCATTGAGGTGTGAAGACCATAAAGTGGAGCAAAAATAAATAAAGCATTTGTGAACCCATTGGAGCAAAATTGGAGACTGTTTTGAGATAGAATTTTAATTGTGGTAACACTGGCAGTTACTGACAAAATAAAAATATGCCGGGTGGGTTCAAGCAGGAGGCAGTGTTGCTTCTCTATGTGAGTATACAACCAACTGTGCACTCTATGACACACACATTTTAGGACACAAGTATTCCATATGAAGCTTCGCTTCACCCTTCACCACTTCTGATGCACTGAGCTTCTGATGTTGAACAATTGATTGTTTTGATTTCTAAACATTTTTCCAATAGGAAAGAATAGAAAGTGAAATAATCCATTCCATCCCAGGGTCAATCTGTCGCCATCCAATAATCTTTATTTACTGTACAGGAAATGTTTTCAAGGTGATACATGGGCTCCTCGGTTAACAATGAAAACGACATATGAGGTTTTTTAGGTTATAAGATGTGCAGGAACTAGTTTGCACAGCGGCGTAAGAATGAACACATTGTCATGCAGTACAAGAAGGCACGCTCAGTTACCGCCATGCTTCCAGTCTTACCTTTCGTTGTTTTAAATTTACTACTACTTTACGACTGATTGTGCTGTAGTTCTGACTTTAATACTGAGTTAGCGAAGGTTAGTGATTGACTACGGCCCGTTCTGACGTGTACAATTCGGGTTAGGGGTAGGGTTAGCCACCATGGGACTGTAATTACGTTGTAGACTGTACCCCCTATGTGCCATTTTCCCACAAATTAAGAGTTCCCAGGTGTCTTAATAATAAAAAGTACCGTATTTTCCGGACTACAAATCGCTCCGGAGTACAAGTTACACCAGACAAAAAATGCATAATAAAGACGGAAAAAAACATAAATCGCACTGGATTTTTGGGGGGACATTTATTTGATAAAATCCAACACCAAAAACAGACATTTCATCTTGAAAGCCAATTTAAAATAAAAATAGAATAGAGAACAACAGGCTGAATATGTGTACGGTATGCTAACGTAACACATTCAGCTAACGTTACATGACGCATAAACAACGAACTCAGAACGTGCCTGGTATGTTAACGTAACATATTAAGTTATTTAGATAACTATAGCATAAAGAACATGCTAACAAGTTTACCAAACCATCTGTGTCACTCCAAATCACTAAATCCAATGAAATCTTCATCCTTGGTGTCACTTCTAAACAAATCCGCCAACTCCAGAGGTAGACGATGCGCCGCTTCCTCTTCTACGTCTCTTTCGTCAGACTCATCATCAGTTTCAGGTACCGATACACAGGCCTAGAGCGGCCTCTTGCAGTTGTCAGTGTGAAAATTATATTATAAAATTATATAATAATGTGTAAATAATTTCACATATAAGTCACTCCGGAGTATAAGTCGCACCTCCGGCCAAACTATGAAAAAAAAATGCGATTTATGATCAGAAAAATACGGTATGTAAAACATATACCTCAATAATTGAGAATTACGGCAGATGATTCACCCTCTCCAAGTAGTTTTGTTCAGAGCTGTAGGTTTTGGGGGAATCCATCCATCCATCCATTTTCCAAACTGCTGGGTCACGGGTGTGCTGCGGCCTATCTGAGCTATCTCTGGGCGAGAGGCGGGGTAAACCCTGAACTGGTCGCCAGCCAATCACACGGCACACACAATGGTTACGGAAGATATTCAGACCCCTGTAAATGGTTGACTTTGTAGAACTTTCTCCCATCTCCCGACTGCATTTCTGGAGCTCAGCCAGAGTGATGTTTGGGGTATTCTTTACCTCTTTACCTTTCTCAGTTTGGCCAGACGGCCTGCTCTAGGAAGGGTTCTGGTCATCCCAAAAGTCTTCCATTTAAGGATTATGGAGGACACTGTGCTCTTAGGAATCTTAAATACAGCAGAAATATTTTTGTAACCTTGGCCAGATCTGTGCCTTGCCACAATTCTGTCTCTGAGCTCTTCAGACAGTTCCTTTGACCTCATGCTTCTCATTTGCTCTGACATGTACTGTGAGCCGTAAGGTCTTATATAGACAGGTGTGTGGCTTTCCTAATCAAGTCCAATCAGTATAATCAAACACAGCTGGATTCCAATGAAGGTGTAGAACCATCTCAACCATGATCAGAAAAAATGGACAGCACCCGAGTTAAATATATGAGTGTCACAGTAGAAGGTCTGAATACTTATGGCTGTGTGATAGTTTTTCTTTTTCCACACACAGCTTGGGCTCTGGTACCATTCCTGTTGTTTGTACCTATACACCAAACAGCAGTACCCACCCTTCTTGGAGTCTTTGGAGGGGGTGCTGGAGAGCGCTTCTGCTGGGGACTCCATCGTTCTGCTGGGGGACTTCAATGCTCACGTGGGCAATGACAGTGAGACCTGGAAGGGCGTGATTGGGAGGAATGGCCCCCCCAATCAGAACCCGAGCGGTGTTCTGTTATTGGACTTCTGTGCTCATCATGGATCGTCCATAACGAACACCATGTTCAAGCATAAGGGTGTCCACACGTGCACTTGGCACCAGGACACCCTAGGTCGCAGTTCGATGATTGACTTTGTGGTCATGTCATCAGACTTGCGGCCGCATGTCTTGGACACTCGGGTGAAGAGAGGGGCTGAGCTGGCAACTGATGACCAACTGGTGGTGAGTTGGCTCCGATGGTGGGGGAAGATGCCAGTCCGACGTGGCAGGCCCAAACGTATTTTGAGGGTCTGCTGGGAACGTCTGGCAGAATGGAGTTTGAACTCCCACCTCCGACAGAACTTTGCTCATGTTCCGGAGGAGGCGGGGGACATCGAGTCCGAGTGGATCATGTTCTGCGCCTCCATTGCTGAGGCGGCCAACCGGAGATGTGGCCGTAAGGTGGTCGGTGCCTGTCGTGGCGGCAATCCCTGAACCCGTTGGTGGACACCAACGGTGAGGGTTGCCGTCAAGCTGAAGAAGGAGTCCTATCGGGCCTTTTGGCCTGTGGGACTCCTGAGGCAGCTGATGGGTACCGGCTGGCCGAGCGGAATGCAGCTTTGGTGGTCGCTGAAGCAAAAACTCTGGTATGGGCGTAGTTCGGTGAGGCCATGGAGAAAGACTTCTGGATGGCTTCGAGGAAATTCTGGTCCACCATCCGGCGTCTCAGGAGAGGAAAGCAGTGCACCACCAACACTTTGTATAGTGGGGATGGGGCGCTGCTGACCTCGACTCGAGACGTTGTGAGTAGGTGGGGGGAATACTTCGAAGACCTCCTCAATTCCACCGACACACCTTCCCATGAGGAACCAGAGTCTGGGTTCTCTAAGGAACGCCTCGGGATCTGGATGAGCTGGATGAAGTGGCTGGGGAGAGGGAAGTCTGGGTGTCCCTGCTAAAGCTACTGCCCCCGCGACCCTACCTCGGATAAGCGGTAGAAAATGGATGGATGGATGGATGAATACTTTCCGGACCCACTGTAGAAACAAACAACCATTCACACTCATATTCACACCTGCTGACAATTTAGAGTCTTCAGTTAACCTACCATGCATGTTTTGGGGATGTGGGAGGAAACCAGAGTACCCGGAGAAAACACATGCAGGCACGGGGAGAACATGCAAAGTTCACACAGGTGAGACCGGATATGAACCCGGGTCCTCAGAACTGTGAGGCAGATGTGCAAACCAGTCTTTCACCGTGCCGCCCTATTGGGGGAATGTCTTGTGAAAATAAACTTTGCTTTCCTGGAAGAAAAATTGACAGCTGTACAGCCATATATTTGAACCATGATCGGAACCAGAACAAAATGAAGCCGAACAAGTTGGAATCCCAGATGCAGGATGTTATGGAATGTTAGTTATGGATTTCATGGTACTTACTTCTTTTCGTGTGGTGCTGTGTAGTTGAGTTTTTCTGTCCGTGGTGGCTAATGTCTCTGCTATTGACTGTTCACATGAAACATACAGTGTTTTATTAGTACCTCAAGCTAGTAACGCCCTTAAATAAGCTTAGCTCTACTTACTACTGTAACATCACAATATGGTCAAAATCTGAATGTTCGCGTCAAGTTACCTATTCTGATTTAGGCTGCTAACAAAAAACAAAATCAACATGGTTGTGCAACGACACCCAAGAGTGTGTAGATAGTTTTCCTGTGAGATCAACTCGTCCCATGTTGGAGGTTGACAATTTTTTTTTTTCGTTTCAGTGATTATTGAGTGTTTGAATAGAGAATCCTCCCAATCTCAACTGCTGGCAAAGGGAACAAACTAATACTGATCACGTGATTGAAAACTATCGATACAAGCAATTAAGGTCTGCGCCTCAGTGGTTGGGAACCGCTGTTCTAGAAGATGTTGGCATGTGTCTGCTCTAGGTGTTTGATCGTGTTCTTCCATGCCAAATTCACCCATGAATGCCTCGATGGACCTTGTCTTGTTCACCAGGAAACCAAAAGGCCCTTCCCCAGACTGTTTCCTGAAATATGGAAGGGTACAGTTGAATGGAGATCTATGCAATCCTAACTTCTGATTGATTAATTAATCAATTGTGAATGTGTGAGGCGGCGGGGCAATCTATTGGCCTGCTGCCCCTCTGGCCAAGAGGCCGCGGAGTGTAGACTGCCAAGTGGAGAGTGATGACACACATGAGGATGTAATTACGTGAGGAGCAGATGGTCTATGCAGGAGGACACTCCTCCCTCCCAGTCGGGGCGCTCGCCGCCCTCAAAGTGAGCGGAACTTCAGCTGCACAGTCAGATTACTTTCAACAGAGGCCTGACATGTAAGGCTTTGCAGAGGTGCTCCATCTTTGTTACAGCTGTCCCACTGCAATACATCAAATCATGGGCAGGAAATAAAGACTCATTGTCTTGTTTTAGCTCATTTTCTCATGCTGTTAAAAATATCAAAAAACAACCATTGGGAACCCGAAGAGCTTCAACAGCATTTCAACAAATCCGACCATGACGCATGGAACATTTGCTTTTTTTAAAAACACTGTACCTTACCAAAGTATTTGGGAATAATTTTTTAATGCATTTTCGACTTTCCTCCAAACTCAAATTTAAATGCTGACTTTTTAAAACCCCTTGTACTGTTGTGTTTGCACATCTTCCTGAAATGGCTTTTTCTAGTTGTCTAAAATATCTCCTACACCTTTTAGTCACTTTTATGTCGATTTCCTCATCGCTTCTATCCATCATTCAATGGATGATTCTTCATTTTCCTCAATTCACCCATTGTTCCAGAAATTACTTTCTTTGAACGTCTGATCTGCTAAAAGGTCTCCTTTTTGTGATTTGTTGTGCCTATTCAAGCAATTACTTCAAACCTCTGACTGGCAAAAGTGTAAAGTGTCACCTTTATCATCTTTCAGTTTCGTTAGCTGTCTTTGTGTCATTCAGTAACTCATTCACAAATAGCCGAAACCCATGATTCCCTTTTGTCTCAAATGTTGTGCCTTTTCCAGAAAGGACTTTATTCATGCCTCTGTTTTGTCGCCTGTCTACTTTCCACAGGTCGCACTATTATAACCTGTATACTGTAGCTCTACTTCGTCATTACTGTTTTTTATCTCTCTACCATTAATTCAAAATTTGTCACAATCTGTCCCCTTTTTCCTCAATAAACCACTGGTGTTGTTCCTGTTGTTGTTGGCTCAAATGTCACCTCTTTGTAACCTCTATCTCCACCATATTTCCTCATTGCTTCTATACATGGTTCAATACCCATCACGGTCCGTTCACACGTGGGATTTCCCCTTTTCCTTAGCTGTTATGCCATTTCCAGGAGTGACTTTCTTCAAGCTTGTTCTGATTAGCTAAAAAGTAAAATGTCTCCTTTTGTAGCCTTTTCATATTCATCAGTGCTGGTTCTATCCATTCCCCATATTTCTGCTTTTAACCATCGCTGTTGTTGCTGTTGAAAGCCTCTTACCGGGTAGAATGCCTTAAGGTTAGGTGGAATGTACTTTGCAGCTTAAAAAATGCAATTTTTAAGATTTTTTTTTATTACCGCAAGTTTGGCTAAAAAGTTTATTTTATTTTATGAGTACTAGGCTTTACACGATCAGGATTTTTGGGACCGATCATCGATCAGCGAGTTTAAAAAAAACGATAACCGATCACCAATCCGATCACAAGATGAAGTCTAATGAAATGACCTGTTCATTTACTGTATATGCTTGTGTACTTAATTGCTCAAAAAACTATATTCACAATAAATTTATCTTTGTTCATCTATTCATGCCAGTGAGGCATAGTGACAGACAGAACAAATGAATGGTTTTCTATTAGATGGCAGGAAGTACATACAGTAATTAATGTATCCACCTTTTCTGACATTTTTGTTTGTTGGTGTGCCGTGAGATTTTTCAATTGTAAAATATGTTCCTTGACTTCATATAGGTTGGAAATCACTGCACATACAATACAGGTCATGTCTTCTAATCAGTCAGGTCAAACTAACATTACAACATGACAGAAATAATGAGCGCTAACTTACTGTAATAAAGTACTTTATTGTAATTAAATTACTTCACCCATCGAAACTTTAGAGCATGATTCGACAGAACGGCAGCATGTTTGCGCACAACCGTTAGTGCTAGCACTAGCTTGCTAGGCTACATAACGTTTTGTTGCCTGCTTGCGAGCCGTATCGTATTAAAAGTACGGGAACATACCTCAAGCAAGCCTTAAACGAACGTCCTCTCCTGAGCACCGGTGACCATCAGCACGTTTTCCCCCCATTTTGTTCTTGTAATACAGTAGGCGCTATCCACTCTTGTTGTCGTCGCCACGGTAACGAGTGTATCCAGTCGCATTTGAGTTGACAAGATAAAGCCCAATGATCGTTAAAAAACGGGATGCGGTGTATCGGAATACAAGATTTTATTGCAGTAGTCTGACATAGTTCATTTGTGAAAGAGCAAATTTGTCTTGTAGTCTGATCCACGCATTACGTGTTGTTTGTCTCAGACGTGTTGTCTGTCCCACCTGCCGACGTTTTTAAAAAAAAATAACTTTATTGGCCGTCAGATATTTACAGTACTACGTTAAAAGACACGCGACAAGGCTAAAAATAAACTAGTTTTTGGATTCAAATATATTGTGCACGATGGTGATATGGAGTAAATGTCTTTTGCGAAGCCATTGATCGGATCGGCGAATTATGACATTAAAGCCGATCAGCATAAAATGCTAAATATCAGCAGATATCAATCAGGCTGATCAGATCGGTGTAAAGTTTAATGAGTACGAATGTATTTGTGGACTCACTAACTTCTTAAATCCAATATAGACTACTTTCTGAGACCTTGTGTGCACTCCCACAAGGAATTGATGCTTATTGCGCAGCCATAACCTTTTCATATCATCTGGGTCGCAAGTAAGGAATATTGCTGTTGTTTATAAGGCTAAGAAAATATGTTATAGTTCATAGGCAGAAAGTGTCAGAGAAAGAATGTAATTGTTAAATACAACTTCATGCGGTGTAATTAGGGATGCCACATTAGGATTAAGTGGAGTCACAGCACAGGAAAAGAAATAAGGCGCAGATATTTATCTTATGACAGAAATGTATATATCATTAATTTTCTAAATTCAAAATGGAGTGATCAGTGTACTGTAATCTACTCACTGCGGGGATTGTAGATTTAATCTCAATCAAACTGGCACACATGAGTGTGTGTGCAGTCATCTGAGAAGAGTGGACTGCAGAGGTGGCGGGAGGGTTAAATAAATAACGCTTCCTCGGCCTTGTCGTCAAGTGTGTTTGCTATAAAACTGTCATGTGGCGGAATCAATTACATCATTGTTTGCAGCAATGACACGACACGATAACGCATACCTACCCCAGTGGCTTCAACACCTCCATCATCAAGGCTCCAAACACTAGGAGGTCAGTGACACTGGTCTAATTGCCTTATGATCTTGTTTTGTGTCACTGAGACGACAAAACAAGCACGCTCTCGACGTATGCGTCTCACTGAGCACAACGACCATTCAAAGTGGTCTCAGTATGATGCAATTCTTAACCATTGCAAACTCCAACTTAATAAAAACTGCTTTGTTTGTTACCCTTTGCCAAGTGAAAAATGGGTGGGAGAACTCTTTGAACAGTCAGTACATACAGTACGACCCCCCCCCCCCACCTCCCTTGTTGATTGTTGTGCCTTTTCCAAAATTAACTTTTTTTGAGGGCTCTGATTAGCTAATACATGCCTGTTTTATCTTCCATTTTAATTAGAATTCATTTCATTATTAATATTATTTTCACATGCATTGGGGCCAGGTGGGGCAGTGACTCACCAGATCGAGCAAATGGAGCTGTGATAGAAAATGCTCAATTTTTTACTCAGTTGACCATCTATAACTGTCATGGCTGTGTGTTATGGTTGTTGTCTTCCCCCTGTCTCGTACACACCTGCTCCTGAGAGCATCTTCCCCACCTGTGCCTCGCTTACCCTGATTACCCCATGCATTTAACCTCGTGTCTCATTCTTTCTGGCCGCCAGGTCTTTGTACCTTGTTGTCACGTTCCAGCATTCCTTGTTTCCACGTCACCGACTCATCGTAAGCCTAGAGCCTGTTCTAATTGTTGACCTTGCCTTTTTGCCTCATGTTTTTGGGATACTGCCTTTACGGATTGCCTGCCTCTGTACTGACCTCTGCCCGTTTATTAAACCTCTTTTTGAAACTGTCCATTTGAATTTGAGTCTTGCATTTTGGGTCCTGTCCTTTGTTCCGTTCATGACAGAACGAACTGGCCATAACATGGACCCAGCAGACTCAGACCCGGTGCGCAAAGCCCTTCAAGTGCAGGGTCAACGCATCTTGAAGCAGGATGAGCAGCTTGCTGCCCTCCACCTTCATCTAAAGGGACTGTCAGCGCATCATGACACATGAGACAGGTGGCCTCACAGTTTTAAGTTCTAATGAATATGGTTCAGACGAAGGAAGCAGCTGGCACAGCACCCGATGCCGCCACTGTAACAACGTTTCCATGTGACTCAGTCACCATGCCGTCACGTGCCACCTCCGCTGCTGTCTGCCCACAGCTCTCTCGGCCGGAGACGTTCTCTGGAGATTCTGGGAATATTAAGCCGTTCATCACTCAGTGCGAACTCCACTTTGAGCTATAGGCAGCTGCCTTCAACACCGAGCGGGCAAAGATCGCTTTTGTCATTTCCCACCTGACTGGTCGTGTGGAGGTGTAGGCTACTGCTGAATGGAGCCGGAATTCATTCTTGGGCATCTTTTGTAAAGACTATGGAGCAGGTTTTTCAGTATTCCACACCAGATCGTGAGGTAGCTCGCTCCCTTGTCACCTTACAACAAGGTAAGCGCAGGGTGTCAGATTACGTAATTGAAGGTCAAAGGTCATCAACCCTCTCACCATGGAGCTTAGGCTCCCAAGGTCGATGCGGGTCCACCCTGCATTTCACGTCGGCCTGCTCAAGCCTGCCCGGGAGTCCCCTCTGGTCCCGCCTTCCAGGCCCTCTCCTCCCCCCCATTTCGTGGACGGGGGCCCCGTCTTCACGGTGAGGCGGCTGTTGTCGTCTTGTCGGAGGGGAAGGGGGTCGCTGCATTGCTTGAACGCGGCATGCTCCTCCTTGTGTACATTCTTCAGGTCCCCGATCAAATTTGTTTGTTGAAGCATTTAGATGACATTCCCCACAATGTACTTCAGTTGTGCAGAGACTCTAAATACCGGAGCCGATCGATGACATAATTGATCGGATCGGGGAATTATGACATGAATGCCGATCAGACGATCATCATGAAATGCTAATTATCGGCCGATACCGATCACACCAATCAGATCGGCGTAAAGTCAATTTGTTAGTAATGCTAATATGCAGCTACTCGCCACCTAGCATTTAACAAGTTGACTTGGAGATGTCTTTGAAGGCATCACCACCTTGAATGTAGACTGTAGTTGTTGCCCCTTCCTTGTAATGCTCATTGTTGCCACCTACAGGACTGTAGTTGAGCAGTATCACTGGGTACATCATTTAGTAAGATTGTCATGTTGAGGATTGTTTAGCCATGGCAGAGGTCTGTGTGTTATTCTACTTTTTATTTTTTTTGTGTGTACCAAATGCCCAATGACAGAATAATCAAAAACATTCTATATAAAACGTATAATGCTGCAAGGCAACACATGTAAGTAACACACTACTACACGTCCCCCGACATGCCCGAGCAAACATGATTTATGAACAAGTTCAAGGGGGAAGGAGGAAACTGGGCGGCAGGATAGAGGATAAAGGTGTTTACTGTGAATACCTCCTCAGATAAATACATAAAATTACAACAATAGTACTTACACATAGGAAACCTCCGCCATTTCATAAACATTTGTCATCTGTGGAAACAATGACTTCCAATTTAGGATTTTAATAACGCAAAATGGTCATGTGGAATCCCAATCTGGAATGAAACTAGATTAGATCAAATTGAATTTTCTCCGGGTCGGGATGAGATCCTGCCCCAAGTAGAGGAGTTCAAGTATCTTGGGGTCTTGTTCACGAGTGAGGGAAGAATGGCACGGGAGATCGAGAGGCGGATTGGTGCAGCGTCTGCAGTGATGCAGACTTTGTATCGGTCCGTTGTGGTAAAGAAGGAGCTAAACCGAAAGGCGAAGCTCTCGATTTACCGGTTGATCTACGTTCCTACCCTCCTCTATGGTCGAAAGAACAAGATCCCGGATACAAACAGCTGAAATGAGTTTCCTCCCCAAGGTGTCTGGGCTCTCCCTTAGAGATAGGGTGAGAAGCTCGGTCATCCGGGAGGATCTCAGAGTAGAGCCGCTGCTCCTCCACATCGAGAAGAGCCAGATGAAGTGGCTGGGGCATCTGATTCGGATGCCTCCCGGACGCCTCCATTCGTGACGTGTTCCGGACACGTCCTACCGGGACGACCCAGGACACGCTGGAGAGACTACATCTCTCTACATCTCTCAGAAGATGGATTATTTTATTGCATTATCACCCATAAACACCACATGCAAGATATCCATCCATCCATTTGCTTTACCGCCTATCCTCACTAGGGTCACGGGCTGCTGGAGCCCATCCCAGATGAGTAACTTTGATAGATTGTGCCAGTGTACCTTAGGCCTGCTGCCATTCAAAATTTTAATTGCTGATAAACGGTGTCACAATGTCGTAGTGCCTTCTTTTAAGTGTATTTTTAGGTATATTACAGCTGCTCTGCCAGGTTCAATTAAAAGTGAGAGATCTTATCACAAAGTATCATTTTAATACAGTTCTTGACTGTTTGAAATGGTCCAGTTTCAAGCTTGTCAAAAAATAAAATCCGTCTGTGAACGACTAATCCATCCCTGGAGGTAAGCCCCATCAATCTTCCCCTTGAAAAATAAACAGCATTCCTCTTTGAAGGGCACACCAAAGTCCAGGTTGGATGCTATATATGTGGTGGGGTGTTACTTGCACATAACAGCTTGCTGCATCCCATTATCTTGCCACAGATGGACACGCACGATCCCTGTTGCTCCGCGCCTAAGCTCTGGATAATTTATCCTTTTTTTTTTTTTTTCGTGTGTGTCCAAACTTTATTATTCTTACAGTATGTCAGTGCTTCTTGTAGAATCCTATAAAGTGAGTATGTTTACTATTGGTTAACCTTTTTTGAGTTTTCCAAAAAAGTAATTTTTTGGCGATAACAAGACAACACGGCCAAAATAACAAATCACTTTTGGCCAAATAACATTGATTAATTCTACAGTAAAGCCAGGCACAATGTGCCACCTTAAACTGTTGTGATGTAATCAGTTTTATGTGTCATGAATGACGTGTAGACTGACCAATGTCTGTGTATCAAGACTAGGTGATGGAACCAAACAATCAGTGTTGCTTCCTGTAATGACTGCCCTGTAGACAGGCAAATGTCAACATCGCAAGACTGGGTGACACAGCTTACTAATCAGTGGTTACCTATAACAATAGACATGCAGACTGACCAATTTCTGCAGATCAGGACTTGGTCATGGAACCAAACAATCAGTGGTACTGCCTTTAATCACTAATATGTAGGGACCGATCTTCGTGACCGTTGTAGAACAGAGCGTCCTGGCGAATCCAAGACTGGGCAAGCTGCGCCTCTGTGGGTGTGTTTACAGCTGACTTCATTTACCGCTAATAAAAGTGGCTGCTCTCATTCCCTTTAAATGTGGCACAATGACAGTCTCGACTACGACATCTCTGTGCGGTAAAAGGAAGACTCAAAAGAGGATGATCCGTGCCTGAGTGACACATTGTCACTGCTCTTGGCCGGTGTGGCAACAGAGAATGTGAGCAAGTACCCTTATTAAATACAGAACGAGCTGGTGATAATTGCTGACGACTTAAATATGTCCGCGGACCTTAGAATCTCTTTGCCTGGGCCCTAATCAAATTCACCAGAATCACGTTAGACCTGCTGTCTCGCCAGCATTAGACGTGTTCTGAGCAGGCATAAATTTAGACTGATTTTCTGCCACCAAATTGTCCCTCCACCAGGCACATCACCAAGGACAAACCCTCGCTGCGCCAGAACATTGTTTGCCAAACTGGAAAACATGCGCAGTCAGCCTTGTGCTTGCACGAAAATCTGAATCTACCATCATTTGTGCCCCGCCGCAGATGCATTGTCTACGATAATATCTACCTATGAAGACAAGGTGATGGAAACAACCAGTCGGTGGTGTTACCTGTAATAACGGGGATGGAGACTGACACTGACTGAGAATATTGTATATACATATGGAAAAACCGACCCATCCGTGGTGCTACCTGTCGTGACTGACGTGTAATCTGACCAATCTTTGCATGAAGATGCAGGGACACAATTTACTGTGCCACTGCCTATATTGAGTGACTGTAGAATGTAGAATGACCAATGTGTACATATCAAGATTTGTACATACAAATGCACATATCAAGAAAATAATGTAAGATGGCGTGGTTGCCTCAGTTACGCGCTCGCTAGTATTGTTTTTGTTTTTGTGTTTTTCGTTCGTCTTTGGAGACATTACACGACTCACTTACACAAAGGGAGACTTGCTAACCATCAAGGAGGCTACTCCGGAGTTTCTTTCATCAACTTTGGCAAATCCGCTCAGTTTTTTCCCCGAGTTACTCACCGGAGCAGCGACCGCGGTCTTTGGCGCATGAGACGGAGGCGACGCCACAGAGGGAAGCGAGCCGGCATCCAGGTGAAACTCCGCAAGAGAGGATACAGATTGGCGTTTCCGTCCATCCACCTTGCGAATGTACGCTCCCTACCCAACAAAATGGACGAGCTTCATCTTCTGATAAAGACCAATAAAGACTTCGGACGTTCCGCCGCCATGTGCTTTACCGAGACTTGGCTTTGTGAGGCTGTACCCGATGGCGCCGTCATGCTTTCGGGCTTTCATCTTCACTGAGCAGACCGCATCACGGAGTTAACAAGGAAAACAAAAGGCAACGGGATATGCTTCTATATCAACGTAAAATGGTGTACGGACGTCACGAAGCTCAGCACACATTGCAGCCCACATTTGGAGTCGCTGTTTTTTTAACTGTAAGCCACTCTACTCACCGTGTGAATTTGCATCATTCATTCTGGCTGGCGTGTACATTCCGCCTCAAGCTAACACAAACGCCGCACTGCTCATGCTTGCCTAACAAGTAAACGAAATTGAAAAAAAACCACCCGGACTCACCCCTCCTTATTCTCGGGGACTTTAACAAAGCTAAACTCAACCAAGAACTCCCTAAATACAAGCAGCACATTGACTGTCCTACCAGTGAAAATAACATTTTGGACCACTGCTATACTATGCTAAAAAATGCATACCGTGCCAAACCTCGTGCAGCACTGGGCTTGTCTGATCACTGCTTAATTCACTTAATACCGACATACAGCACTGAACTTAAATGCACGAAGCCTACAGTGAAAAGAGTGAAAAAGTGGACCAATGAAGCAAAGATGGAACTTCAAAGCTGGTTAGACTGCACAGACTGGAGTGTCTTTGAAAATTCAGCTGGCAGCCTGGATGAATATACGGACACTGTCACATCCTATATCAGTTTCTGTGAAGAGGTTTGTGTACCAACAAAGTCATTTTGCACATTCAACAACAACAAGCCGTGGTTCACTGCCAAACTTAAGCAGCTTCGCCAAGCTAAGGAGGACGCATATCAAAGCGGGGACAGGGCCCTGTATAATCGAGCTAGAAACCAGCTGACTAAAGAAATTAACATTGCAAAGAGGAACTAATCATCAAAATCAGTCTGGCATGCATTCCAATCGCTGACAAATTACAAGCGACAATCCCCCCAAGCTGAGAGCAACAGCACACTAGCCAACGACTTGAACACTTGAACTGCAGATTTGAAAAGGACACTTTCACACCCCACACCCACCCAGCCGGACCACCGACCACTATCACGCAGACACAAAATCTGCGCGGAGCAGCTCACTCCAGTCTTCACACAGATCTTCATTAGATCTCTGGAACTGTGCGAAGTACCATCCTGTTTCAAACGCTTCACCATCATTACAGTCCCCAAGAAACCTACAATCTCGGGTCTAAATGACTACAGGCCTGTCGAATTACAGTCTCTCAGGACCTGAAGTGGGCGATCAATATGAACTCCGTCCTCAAAAAGGCCCAGCAGAGGATGTACTTCCTGCGGCTTCTGAGAAAGCACGGCCTGCCACAGGAGCTGCTGAGGCAGTTTTACACAGCAGTCACCGAATCAGTCCTGTGTTCTTCCAACACAGTCTGGTTTGGTGCTGCTATAAAAAAGGACAAACTCCGACTGCAGCGGACAATCAAAACTGCTGAAAGGATTGTCGGTACCCCCCTACCCACCCTTGAGGACTTGCACACTGCCAGAACTAAGACAAGAGCGTGCAAAATCCTCTCGGACCCGCCACATCACGGTCACCAGCTCTTGCAGCTCCTTCCCTCAAGTAGGCGCTACCGATCAATGCAAACTAGAACTAGCAGACATTCCAACAGCTTCTTCCCTCTTGCAATCAACTTCTTAAAGACCTAACCTACAATTCCATTGCAACATGCTGGCAATTTTTTTGTCGAGTCTGTTGTCACATTTCTGTCGGGCCAATTATATATTACTCGTGCACTCACTGTAGTAGTCTCGCCACGCTGCACTATTTGCATATCTGTTGTTGACCAATACTGGCCACTCATGCCATAGTAGCATCTGCTCCATTTGCACACTGATTTATGAGTATCTGCAACATTTGCACAATCAACATTGTCCCAGATTATCGCACTACTCGCTTGAAGTCTCAGCGCCCTTTGCACAATGGTCATTGCACCGGACTATTGCAATATTAGTCATTCGAACTGCTCTAAGTGCTAGAGGACTCTGCATCTTTTTGCACAATTATCTCCAAAAAAAACAGCATTACCACATAACCAGCAACCCTTTATTGCTCAGTGACTGTTTTTTGTCAATGTCTTTATGTCTCAAAAGTGTCCTCTGTCAATTGAATGTCTGTTGTCGTACTAGAGCGGCTCCAATTACCGGAGACACATTCCTTGTGTGTTTTTTGGACATACTTAGCAAATAAAGATGATTCTGATTCTGATTGGTGATGGAACCGAGGAATTAGTGACCTGACCTATAATGACCCATGTAGCCGTATCAATGTCTACATATCAAAAACGGGTGATGGAAACTACAAACCAGTGGTGCTGCCTGTGAAAATTGACATATTGAGTGGGTCACGGTCAATATATCGGTTACGCTTACCATAAGTGACAGTCCAACCAATGACAATAGTTTCCCGAGCGAGAAGAAAAACAAGTTGTTGAGTCACAGCACAATCGAAGAATACATGCTGCTTGATTTTAAAGTAAGATCTTAACCCAAAGTTTAACAAATTAGCTCCTACTTCCAATCTAATTCTTTCATTAATGCAATTTTACCACTTTCTGCTTTCTCCTGGCGTGGTGTCAATTTACACAAATCTCCATATTAGGCTGGGAATGTTCTTCCCGGGGTGGAAAATATATATTTCTACGTCCTGGCTGACTGACTTTATCTGGTCGACCCCACCTCTGCTGTCAAGATAAGTGCTACGGACTGAACGTTCTGATAACACCTTTACAAAATAGCTAATAAATGTGCTGCTAAAAAAATGTCAAGAGGACTGACGTTTTTTTAATGTGAGCAATGTTATTGCATGTTTATCAGTTTATTTTTGAAAGGGGACAATGCAATTTCATAAAACACATGAAGTACACATGGTTAAAAAAGCCAGAATTAGCCAGAAGGCTAGTTTTCATCTGTAGTCCCCTGGCCATGATGTAAAAAAGCAGTAAAATACATCTACAAGACAATATAATACAGGATACATAATCAAACTATACTATTAAGAGAGAATAAAACCATGTTTTTGATCATAACAAAAAGACAACATAACATACTTGTCTTTTAGTGTTGGCAGCTATAAGTGTTAACTAGCCACATTTTCAGTTTTTTTGTGAAGGCCTTGTATGTTGTAAGCAGTTTAACCTCCTCAGGTACTGAGTTCCACTCACCAGCGCTCCTCACTGACCAGGCTGACTTACTGAAAGTGCTCCTGCGCAGAGGAATGAGACAGTCGCCTCAGACAGAGCCTCGAGTGACACGCTCAGAGCTGTTTCTTTGGCTGATGAACTCAGCCAGAGGAGCTGGGGCCAAATCATGCAGTACTTTATAAATCAAATTTAAATCTGCAAATATGTGAAGACTGTCCCAGTTTAAAAGACTGTATTTTTTAAAAATTGCACAGTGATTTATCCATCACTTTAATTACTTGTTTGTACAAAACTTCCAATGTTTTTTTTGCATTCTGACCAGCCTGGGACCAACTGGTTATGCAATAGTTAAAGTGACTAAGAATCATCGAATGCAGGTAAATTTTTGCAGCTTCAGTTGACATTTCATTCCGAATTGCACGAAAATTTGCGAGGTTTAATTTGATATTTTTACACAATTTGTCAATATGGGCTTTAAAGGAAAGCTGTGAATATTTATTAATAGATATTTGTATTGGCTGACACTTTGCATTTTTTCTCCATTAACAAGTATGTCGGGGTCAGGTGATACTCTATTTGTTTTAGTGAAATACATGCCTACAGTTTTAGAAACGTTTAGCTGTAGACAGCACTCCTGCAACCAAGTTGTGACACAGGACATTGTATTAGTGAGTTTAGCAGCAACAGTATCTTTGGAGCGACCATGAACAAAGAAAACTGTGTCGTCTGCATACATTACGCACTCTGCTTCAGAGCAAACAGTGGGCAAATCGTTGATATAAAGACTAAATAAAAGGGGGCCCAATATTGATCCCTGAGGGACTCCAGAGGTTAGCCTAAGAGACTCTGATCTGCAGTTGTTAACTGATACAGATTGTGTTCGGTCATGCAGATATGATTCAATCCAGCTCACAGCTTTGCGAGAGAAGTTAAATTTTGAGAGCTTGGTAAGAAGAACAGAGTGATTTACTGTATCGAAAGCTTTCCTGAGGTCCAAGAACACCGCCCCTACAACTCCACCCTTGTCGAGAGAAGACTTGATTTTCTCAATGAAGAGGCATGTAGCCATTTCAGTGGAATGCTTGGATCTGAAACCAAACTGCATGGCGTGGAGAGAGGGGGAGCTGCTGATTAAATAATGGACAATCTGCTCTGACACCCATTTTTCTGCAACTTTGGAAATGGCCGGAAGAATGCTTATAGGTCGGTAGTTATTCAGAGAAGTTGAGTCACCGGATTTAAAGACAGGGGTAACAATAGCAGATTTCCAGGCCTTTGGAAAGTGACCAGATGAAATTGAAAGATTAATGATTGAGGCAATAGGAGGAGCAAGAGTTGAACCTAGATCTTTGAGCATGCTCGTGTCCATTCCAAAAACATCCTTTGCCTTAGATGGTTTGAGTGAATGAATTAAATCGATAACTTTGGTCTCAGTAATATTTGTAATAGTAAAGAACTGCGTTGTAGACAATGCAGGGTATTCCTTCATTTGTTTTACTGCAAACTTAGAAGAGATTTCTGACACAGATTCAATGAAGTAGTTGTTAAAAGCATCAGCCATCACTTGAGGTTCCGTCAGGATGTTTCCATTTAATTGAATTTGCATTAGTTTTGTTTTGTTATTTTGTGTATCACCCAATAGTTTTTTTATATAATTCCAGGTTATTTTTGAATTTCCCTTCGCACTATTCAGAGCAGTAATGAAAAAGTCAGCTTTAGATTTTCTTATTTCTTTCACTACCCTATTTCTCAGTGAGATAAAGTGCTGTCTATTGTATCCTGATTTGACCGACAACTTCAAGGAATGATCGCGTTCTTTCATCAGTTTCAGAATAAATGTGTTTAACCAAGGCAGGCCATTCTTTCTAGCTTTTAGTTTAATTATCCGTGTAAATTGTATAATAATTTATTGTATTTTGTTGGCAAATTTAGAACAATCCTCATCTAAATTTTTACCAGCGAGTAATACATCCCAGTTTACATCTTGGATGGAATCTTGGAAATTTTGTTGTTCATGTTTTGGTATCCTATTGGATTCAGTGGTGGCCAAGGGTTTGAAGCGCTTTTTATTTAATTTTCTTGAAACCATTATAAGATTGTGATCAGACAATCCTGTGAGCATATTGTATGGCTTCAAGATCCTTTCTGGCCTATTAGTAAAGGCTAGATCAATCTGAGTTCGGGTGGAGTTTGTAATTCTCGTAGGGCCATTAATAACCTGAGTCATATCCATATCATCCATAACCCTTTTCAATTTTTTCCTAACTTTGTTAACTTCCCAATTAACATTTAGGTCACCCATTATTATCACCTCTTTTGCAAGATTGAGTTGTTTCAGTAACATTTCCAGCTTTTCATAGAAAGCGGCATTTGATGAGGGAGGCCTATAAATAACTACAAGAATAAAAGACATTTGCTGTGACAAAGAAACAGTTAGTCCAAGAAATTCTAATCCATTCTCATCTGTAACATGTATTTCATTACAATTAAAAGTGTCCTTGGCATAAATCATAACACCTCCTCCCTTAGAACCCTGTCTGTCGTTTCTAAACATTTTATAACCAGGTACAGATAGTATTGCTGAGGGCGAAGATTCATGGAGCCATGTCTCAGATAGGCAGAGGAAGTCAATATTTGAGTCAGTGAGAAGGTGATTGACCTGATCACTTTTCGTTAAAATGCTTCGTATATTTAAGTGTGCACAAAGAATGCCTTTTGGTTTACGTGTTGAGTCCCATATTAATTTAGAGTTATTAACGGTTTGGAACGCCCTCCATTTCCGGTGCTTTAGTATTGCGGGGTTTGGCAGCCCCCTGTTTCTTTTATTGGCAATGTTTGCATATAGCTTTACGCTGCCAGCTTCCGCATCAGCCGTCGGTGGTGGTGGTGGTGGAGGCCCAGCCGTCGGTGGTGGTGGTGGTGGAGGTCCAGCCGTCGGTGGTGGTGGTGGAGGCCCAGCCGTCGGTGGTGGTGGTGGAGGAGGAGGCCCAGCCGTCGGTGGTGGTGGTGGAGGAGGAGGCCCAGCCGTCGGTGGTGGTGGTGGAGGCCCAGCCGTCGGTGGTGGTGGTGGAAGCCCAGCCGTCGGTGGTGGTGGTGGAAGCCCAGCCGTCGGTGGTGGTGCTGGAAGCCCAGCCGTCGGTGGTGGTGGAGGCCCAGCCATCAGAGGTGGAGGCCCATTGGCACACATGATAACACAGCAAGACAAGAAGAAACCGTGTCAAAAAGGTTGTTTGGAATCGTATGCCCAATATTGAGCCATTTTGACAAGAAAGCAGCTGAAGAAGTTGCGACTTTTGCGAGGACCAAGAAAAGCCCAATTGGCTGGCTGACTGTCGACAAGTTCCCAAATACAGAGTGGCGTCCAAACACCAGAAAGTTGACCTTGCCTGTGCGCGGCTGGGCTTAGTCTTCGACGGAGCCGGCAGATTCAGTCACTTCGTCCTTCGTGCGCCGCCGACGAGGAGCTCCCTCCGCCGCGGTGTGACCAACTAGCTGGCGGCACGTTAGCTCGGCGGCTAGCGAGGTTAGCCGAGTAGAAAGAGGAGGACGCGTTTCACATCGGCGGACTTTGCTGCCTCGCCAAAAGGTCCGCCGCGCCGGCCGGTTCCCTCACACCTGGGCGATGGGTTGTGCTCTTCGAAGAGGAAACCGACACTTCGAGTTCATCCAGACAGAAGCGCTGCAAGTTCCCGGGCGCAGGCTCAAACTCAAACCGCATGAAGATCGGGATTGAATCTCCTGTTATTTTGCGCGTTTTTATATGAGGTCAATGGTGTTATCAGTGTGATTCCTTGATACCTTGTGTTTATTTAACTTTCTAAACCCAATTCAATGTAGATCGAGATATGTTTAGCTATATAAAGAAGGAAAAACAACCTACCTGTCATCTTGGTGTTCTTGGTGAAAAATAATTCACTTATTAATTAGCAGCATTAGTGGGTAACATTACGACTGTTTTCAGTGTACCCCTAATCCTACCTCACAATGTTCCGATGCAGGACGTGTGTACCAATTGCATATATTAATAGTTTAATCCATAAATATACCCCAAAACTATGATGACAAAACATTGTAATATCTTTTAAAGCTATATTACAATATTACCTTTAAAAATAAGTGGCACAAAGATCCATTTGATTCAGGAAAAATGCCCTGTTTGAGGACGCTGTCGTGTTTATAGCCCCTCCGCAACCCATAGAAATAACAATTACTACTTTCCTATTAGAAAATGTATTACATTTTTGACTCAGTGATAGATACTCTTTAAATACATACAGTATATCGAGAATGACTAACTAGTAATCTTCAGTGCAGCACCACTTACTGTACCTTACGTTGAATAGAACAGCTGTTCAGCTGTTAATTTACACACTTGCCAATATCCATCCTGACCTTTCTCTACAGCATCTCGAGCCAGTTACCACCCTGTTTTCTCTAGTGTCAACACCACAATTAGTTTTGCCTGCCTGTTGGACCCCTACTGGATTCTTTTATCGCGCTACTGTTCGTCGTCAAGCTGGCCGGCTATCAGCCGGCACTAGCTACTTCCACTAGGAGCAGACCATGTGGGTGGCATCTGAGGGTGTTACAGAAAGACCATAAAATACAGTACACAGGCGTTATTAGGTGGATTTTTATTGCGAACAGTTTGTTTTACAGGAAAAAAATGTGAGTAGGTGTGTTGGTGAATGGCAATGTTTTACTGTCATTTTATATTCGAAATTTGCTGCCAGTCACGAAATGGTGGCCCCCAGGAGTGATTTTGGACATCCCTGATGGATAGTCTAACTAGAGTGACCAGACGTCCGGATTTACCCGGGCCATGACAACTTTTTCATACCTACCATTTATGAAACTCAATCTACAAATCTGTACTAACAAAAAATCAATGAAAGTATCAGATCAGAATCGCCTTTATTTGCCTAGTATGTCAAAAACACACAAGGAATTTGTCTCCGGTATTTGGAGCTGCTCTAGTACGACAACAGACAATCAATTGACAGAGAATACTTTTGAGACATAAAATTATAAAAAAAACAGTCACTGAGCAATAAAAGTTTACCAGTAATGTGGTAATGACTAGTACAATTTTATTTGTATGTTTTTTTTGACAATTGTGCAAAATAATGCCAAGTACTCTAGCAATTAGAGCAGTTTGAAATGACTAATAGAAATGATAGTCTGGTGCAGTCACCATTGTACAAATGGTGCAGAAACTTCAAGAAATTTATGCAGTTTAAAGTAATGCAATAATCTGGGACAATGTCAATTGTGCAAATGGTGCAGATACTTCTCAGGCACATGAGTGGCCAGTATTGGTCAACAACAGATATGCAAGTAGTGCAGGGTGGCGAGACTACTACAGTGAGTATACGAGTACAGTGTTCCCTCGCCGCTTCACGTTTTGCGGCTTCAGTGCTTCGCAGGTTTTTCCAAAATATGAATTTTTTAAAAATTAATAAATTCATCCAAAAATAAAAATGAAAAAATACAGCCATATCAGCAGCCATATTGCGGAAAGACGCGTTGTTTCATGTTGATGCACGAGAGAGAAGGTTTCCCTGCATGCCAAACAAAGAGATGAGTTGACTCAAAGGCTTTGTACATGCCTGTACTGTACTGTACTGTACATGCCACGGGCACTCATACAAGGCGCGTGATTGGTTCTCGGCGCGACATCGACCAATGAGAGGACGAGTGGATTTATCCCGTGAGCTGATTGGGTGCGCATCATCGCAGCCTCACCCAGCATCTTCCCTTGTTGTGTCTCGCCAGTCTCGTCCACGCTGTTGACTGTCTCGCATACTGTATCTTAGTGTTGTGTTCGTGATAACTTTTTTTGCTGAAGGGATAACTTTGTTTGATTAGTTAAGCCCTTACAATGCCGCCTAAGCGCTGTACCCCTGCGAAAGCTTCCTCCGGGGTGCCCATGAGGAAGAAGAAGATGATGACCATCAGCGAAAAAGTGAAACTTTTAGATATGATCAAAGAGGGCAGAAGTTATGCATCTGTGGCACGCCATTATGGCGTGAATGAATCTACAGTGCGGTACATCAAGAAAGAGGACGCAAACATCCGCAAAACTGCTTCAATACGGAAGCGAAACGTGTGGTAACTCCGCTTTATAAGAGACGGGGTTATTTCCTTGTACAGGGGAATTTTGAAGCAAAAAAAATAAAACAAAGACAACACTACCTGTGTTGTACATGTTTTTCTCCAAGGTAAAACCCCAGCTACACCATCAGCGCCTCCAGCAGAAGAGTCTCTGAGTGAACCTAAAGCCTCAACGAGTCAAGTGAGAGCCTCTCCTCCGCCACCAACGCAAGTCTCTTCGCCTCTCTCAGCAGAGACAATGTTGATGAATGTTAATTACTGTATAAGAAATGTTAATTCCTGTATAAGGATTTATAATTAAAGATTTAAGTAAATATGTGTACTGTTGTAATCTTTGTCTCAAATATGTAAAGTATAAATACCGTTAACATATTTTAAACATTCTGGTACCCACATACACATACACGAAAATTCCTGGGGGTGTGGGGGGCAAATCCTACTTCGCGGTTTTGCACCTTTCGCAGGGGGTTCTGGTCCCCATTAACCGCGGAAAACGAGGGATCACTGTAATATATAGTTGGCCCGACAGAGATGTGAAAACAATCTCAAGACAAAATTGGCAGCATGTTTCAATGGAATTGTAAGTTAAGGGAAGAAACTGTTGGAATGTCTGCTTGTTTTTGTTTGTATTGATCGATAGCACCTACCTGAGAGAAGGAGCTGGAATAGGTGGTGACCCTCCAGGATTTGGAGGGTCCAAGAGGATTTAGCATGCTCTTGTCTTTGTTCTGGCAGCGTGCAAGTCCTCAAAGGTTTATAGGGGGGTACCGACAATCTTTTCAGCAGTTTTGATTGTCCGTTGCAGTCGGAGTTTGTCCTTTTTTGTGGCAGCACCAAACCAGACTGTGATGGATGAACACAGGACTGATTTGATGACTGCTGTGTAGAACTGCCTCAACAGGTCCTCTGACAGGCCGTGCTTACTCAGAAGCCACAGGATGTACATCCTCTGCTGGGCCTTTTTGAGGATGGAGTTTATGTTGATCTCCCACTTCAGGTCCTGAGAGACTGTAATTCCCAGGAACTTGAAGGTCTCGATGGTTGACACGGCAGTTGGACAGCGTGAGGAGCGGCTGTGGCGAAGCATGCCTCCGGAAGTCTACGATCATCTCTACAGTCTTAAGCGCGTTCAGCTCCAGGTTGAGTCGACCGCACCACAGCTCCAGCCACCGAATGGCAATGCAGGGTGTCCTTGGTATTCAACAGTACTGACATGGTTTCAGTGGGCTCACTTATCGCCATACTTACTCTTTATCCATTTGATTGTTTTGTATTTAAGGCCTAGATGTGTTTTTCATACAAATATTTACTTTAATTACATACCAGCATAGGTTAGTGATAGACAGAACCCTGTCTGTATGCCAGAGGGAAGTCCCGCCTTCCATTTATGGCGTGACCCGGATTGACTGACATTCCAGGCACTGCTTTTGCAATCAATGGATGGTCTCGTGTCATTCATTATACTGTAGCGGCTCCACTGATGTCTAACAACTCTGTTTCCATGACTGGCGTAAATCTGGTGCGAAGCGTGGCATGGGGCTGGACGATTAATCAAAATTTAATTGTGATTCCGAATTTGGCTTCTCACGATCATAAAAACCTTATAAATGAAGAAAAAATATTCATCTGCCGCGGGGTGGGTTGTTTATGCTTTGTAAAAGCACCCTGAACGCACCATATGTTGCTTGCACCAAGCATGTGACGTGTTATTCTGCCCTCCCTTTGCGTGCTATAACCTAAAATTAGCATTAGATCACGGGAGGGATATACCTTAAAATAACGAATATTCACATACATACACAACACATTCTGAAGGTTATTATAACAATACTCATAGGTATACATAATCTTCTTAACCTGTGAAAAGATAGTTAATAAAGTTCTATTGCAAAGTTTTTAGCCTACTGCAAGTGTGGAGCTCCATGCATTCACCGCACCACACTGCCCCTAAGAGGCCATGGCGCACACAGCAGTAAGAGCAGATAGTCGTGGTTTAAAACATTGGTACTCCAGTTAGCCATACAGTATGGTGTTGTTTTTGCATTGTAGTCTTTAAATTTAATACATAAAATTATTTTATACTCAAATCCAAACAACAATCCCTGAAACACACACACACAAGCTTACAAACTACTTACAAACTTCTATGTCTTCTCTTGACTTTGCACCTTCTCCTCACTCAATACAGCTCCATTGATGCGTGATTGACACTGACAAATGGACACACTTTGTCCCGCCCTCTCTCGTCCTGTTTCCAGTTGATGAGATGAACTTCTCGACCCAAAATGTCTGACTGCGGTACCCATCACCAACCTTCATACAAATGGGACAATGTATTAGTCTGATAAAATGTACCTGACAGTGATACTTCAATAAAAGTTCAAGAATCTTAACAGAAAATAACGTTCGTAGAAGTTAGTCAACTTGTAGATAAATCCAACATTAAATTGGTCCTTCGAGCTGGATGTCAACACACCCGAGGATTCCAGTTGTGGAGCCGACTTCCAGTTAAGAGACCGTGGCCACGGCAAGTAAGACCCTTTACGGGACTGGTCTTCGTTCTCCTCAACTGGGATCTGAAGGTTGACGACAATCCACAGGATTGAAGACGACTGGTGAGTTAAATTTAAAAAAAATTTTTTAGGAAAAAGGACGGCGGAGTCCTGTACGTACTTAAATTCCGTGTTTAATAAACCCTGTGAATACTAGTCAATGGCGGGTAAAATAAAGAAACTAGGAAAGTTTCGAAGCGTCGTAGTTAAATTCCGTATAGGACGGCGGAGTCCTCTAATGAGCTGTTGACAGACGTAAATTCCGTATAGGACGGCGGAGTCCTCTGACGAGCCAGTGTGAATGAAAACTGTTTGAATGAGAGTGTAAATGGGAAATGGGAAACCACTAGGTTTTCCATTGCATACCAAAACAGTGGGAAAGTAAACGGTGGACTTTTGTGGATGCAAAGGCAAGAATTCTCCACTCGAAAGAGTTGAAGTGAGAATTACCACAGAAAGTAAATTTGAATCACCGTCCTACTGAAAAGAAACAGTGTTCTAGACTACCCTAGGTAGTATTACACTGAACCAAATTCTTTCAAATGGGGAAAGGAAGTAGTCAAATAAAAAACAGGAATACACTGCAGTGTAAAGGTTGGAGGTTCATTAAATTAAATTTAAAAGAAAACAAAAACAGGATCCTGATAAAATGTAATATTTAGAGACAGGGATAACCGAACACGGCTTTAATGGTTGGTTAAATACACAAAAAATAGCCGCGTTGCAGGAATCAAATTATATAAAAAATAAAAGACAAACCACCGTTAAACGTGGGAAAGGCCCTATTGTCTGCAGCCTTGCAGCTTATCACAAAAATAGAAGATAAAAAAGAATGCGATGAGCTGCAGTAATACAGAGAGCAGCATGCGTACCAAACCCACGCACATTGTTAAATTCATTAAGACCAGACGCTACTGTGTTTACAGTAGTGGACATAAGTAATGCATTCTTTTCAGTACCAATAGAAAATAACAGTCAATTTTGGTTTGCATTCACATTTGAGAAAAAAGAAATATATATATATATATACATTTACTAGATTACCGCAAGGTTACTGTGAAAGTCCAACTAATTATTCACAAATTATGACAACACGCATGTCTTCTGGCATCTACAGATGGAGAGACATGCAAAGATTCATTGACTTTACTGCATCATCTAACAGAAGAGGGACATAAAGTTAACAAAAATAAATTGCAATGATGTAAAAGACAAGTCAAATATCTAGGCCATAATTTAAGTATAGGAGGAAAGACTATATTAGAAGACAGGAAAGCTATAGTCTTAAAAAATCCTAAACCACAGACGAAGAAACATATAATAATCATTTTTAAGTCTGACAAATTATTGTAGAGCATGGATTCCAAACTATGCAGAAATTGTTGCACCATTGTCAAAATGAATGTATGAAGACAACCTTAAAATGACATCATCTGTTTAATGGAGTACAGAGGCAGAAAAGGCCTTCTGTGACATTAAACAACATTTGGTGTCCAGTGCTGCGCTAGGCCTTCCACCTTACTTGATGAAGGCACGCAGCATGATTGACAGGAATTGGCTGAACAAGCTGCTGAATTAGTAGCATTAAACGAGGCATGCAAACTCATGATAAATAAAGATGGTACAATCTATACTGATAGCCAATATGAGTATTTCACAACAAGAACGTAATTATTGGGAAAAACAAAGTGAAAAACTACAAAATGAAATTTACATTAGCACAGAAGAAGAAAAAAAAAAACCTATTCAAATGGGCTGCTATATTGAGCCATGCTGTGTCACATGTCTCAACCGGAGGGATGGTGGCACAGATAAATTGACACTTTACAGCCCTAAAAAAATAGCAGGGGTTCATTTAACACACTGTAAAAGAGTCATTTCAACTGAGTACTCAAATAGGGAAGGTGAGCAAAAGTCTGATAACGGAGCGGGAGCAGATGTGTAGATTCTGAAAACGCTTGCTGGTCAGTGAAGAAAAAAGACACCAACCCTTTTAGTGAGAACTCAGCAGAAAGGCACACCCACGTTGGTTATGAGATTCGCTAAGTTGTTACGTAGCAACTTTGGCTACTATGGTGTTGGTTTTGTTTTTGTGGTACATAGGACGTCCCACCCTCAATGATAAAACCCATTTTTTAGATAGAAAATCACCTACCAACTGGACCAATAAAAACAGCAAAAGAACATAGAAAGAAGTTTAACCTAAGCAAAACGGCCCATAGTTTAATATTGAAATACAAATCAAGTCACCCAATGTGTTTGATGGTGAGCTTGTGGGCCTATTCTGGCGGAAAAGATCCCCACTTCCAAGTCGTATTGTGTTATAGGAACCGTGTTAAACCAAAAATGCCATTGAAAACTTCAAAGAAAGGTAGACAAATTTGAATGGTTAACAACATAACTACTGATGATTGGTTCCTTGTTGTCACAGGAGTTTCAGGACAAAATAACAATTGGTTACTATTGATGGAACAAGCAGCAAATGTAGCGAGAAAAGATTGTGTTGTTTGCATGGGTCCCAGCCCTTTGTTGCGCATAGTTCCGGCATAATTATCACAAGATTGTATTATTCCATTTGCACACTGATTGAGGAGCATCTGCAACATTTGCACAACCAACATTGTCCCAGATTATCGCACTACTCGTCACTTTAAACCGCATACACTCCTTGAAGTCTCAGCGCCCTTTGCACAACGGTCATTGCACCGGACTATTGCGATATTAGTCATTCAAACTGCTGCTAGAGGACTGCATCTTTTTGCACAATTGTTTTTTGTCCATGTCTTTCTGTCTCCAAAGTGTTCTGTAAATTGACTTTTCTGTTGTACTAGAGCGGCTCCAACTACAAATTCCTTGTGTGTTTTGGACATACTTGACAAAAAAGAGATTTGTCCTGGCAGGGGCAAACTAATCCAACATACATCACGCCATAGGTGTTCCTCGTGGGGTTCCTAATCAATACAAATTAGCTGACCAAGTTGCAGGAGGATTTGAATACTTCATATGCTGTTGGTGTACGATTAATAAAAATGTTGATGGGATAAACTAGATCCACTTCAATGTACAGAGATTAGGAAATTGCACTCAGAGTGGGTTGGAAGCTGTGCACGAGCAGCTCAAGGACGTTCCAAAGACCGCATAGCTGTCGACATGCTCCTCGCAAGAGAGGGAGGTGTTTGCGGTATGTTTGGAGAACAAACAATACTGCTTCAGATGGCAGCTTGACCAGAGCCATCGATGGTCTACGGACCCTCAATCAACACTCCTTGTGGAACAGCTGAATGGATGTTTTTGGTAAATATAAAACCCTAATTTCACCAATATTGATATCAATTGCTGTTTTTGCAGCCATTCTGACATTGTGTGGATGTTGTTGTATCCCATGCATTCGGGCATTAATCAGTAAATTAATCACCACAGCCATAACCCACATGGAACCGTATGGAGCAGATTTATCCTTTATTGGAGGTTGATAATAATGACGACGATGATGATGATGATGTTGTTTTACCTGATTTGTTTCCTGATCCAGGTGATTACGATGTTTAAACTACAACATTCATGTATGACAAGTTTACTCTGAGTGTAAATGTATTTGTTTCATAAAAATGATTCTACAGTTAAAAATCGAAATGAAGTGACTGTAAGATGATATGAGAATTTGTGCAAATACATGATAAACAGGAGGGAAATGTTAGATAAATTGTAGAAGTTATCATTTATTTGCTTAGCTTGCATTAGTATTATGGACGATTTTAGATGTCTCGCCTTCAAAAAGATGACTCAGCATCATCCGATGGAAGGGCGCCTGGACCAAGGACGTGATCGGATGTGGTCGGGGACGTGACAGGTGTTGGTCCAATGTTTTGTGTTGTGTCTTATTGTTTAGAACATTATGTCTGGGAAAAACCCTCCTATTTTCAAATAAATGCAGGAGCGACGGGAGAGATTGGTTAGAGCGTGTTGAGAGGCTGTGATCTGAACAATCTCCCATACGCCCTCCTCATGAGAAAAAGAAACCAGTGTCTTCATTCCTTTTGTGTCTATTTTTTATAATGTTGGGCATCTCAGTATTTCAGGCCAATGCACGAAAACAATTCCTGTAAAGACTCCAAACGGGTGTGAATTAAATGATCATTTATATCCCAATAGAACAATTACAAAATTTGTTTTATTAATTAAAAAAAAAAAAAGATTTTATGTATCATGTAGCTATACTTTTGTCATGTTATTGTAGCTTACAGTAACTTGCAACATTTCTCTGGTGGTTAGCTTCCATGTAGTGAAGCTTCATTTAAAATAGAGAGAGCAACTTGTAGTTTAACTCATTACATTTTCTAAGTAGCTTGCCCAACACTTGCAGTAGTGGCACATCTACAAATGACAACAGTCTGCACATAAATGCATCTTGTATTATTACCAAAGAAAATTCCTCATAAACAGAACACTACAACGCTAATATGTCCTATAACAATTAAATACCGACTTAAATGCACATGCAACGCTTTAGAATAAACTCTGGAGGCGCTCGCAGTTTGTCTCACTGCAAAAAAAGGAGCAAGGCAAGAGAGGGGCCCCTGTCAAGATTTACAGCAGTAAGCCTAAAAGCCAGTCGAAGTTAAGTGAGCAAACAAAACAGGCCCCACCGGCATTATGGCAACAAAAAAATATCTCAATAAAAGTATTCATTTTCCATCGGAAAGGTAGTGAAGTAAAAAAACAAGTTGCAAGAAATAGAAATAAAGTACTGTCCATATACTTTATGTAAAAATTATGTTCCCACTCCGTTACATTATAAGACTGCAATGTATCCAACATGAAAACACAACCAAAGGCATTCGAATGTTGCCATCATTTTGCCACTGACAAGCATTTCTTCATAGGTTTTGTCAGAAAGGAACTAGCGCAGAGCAGATAACAAAACATAACATCAGGAAAAAAAGGAAAGAACCTGACAATGCAAAGCATCAGCTTCTTGTTAGGTGCAATGAATTAGAATCAAACTAGATTTTCACTGGACCAGAACATTTGATTAGTTGAAAAAAATAAAGAATAAATAACCGCCTAAATGTATAATAATAAGATATTGACTAGAATATGATAAGAAAATAAACTTACCCTGAAGCCATCGCATGTGTCTTGCAGTTTCGGCCGTGTCCATAAAAGTACGCTCGATTTGGTTGCCCTCCAGTCCAGTACGGAGCCACGGCTTCTTCGTGTGCACGCAGTAAGTACTTCACGCGCACAAACAATTACTTCGTGCGCACAAAGAAGTAGTTTGTGCATACAAATTAGTAGTTTGTTCGCACAAACTATCCATCCATCCATTTTCTGAGCCGCTTCTCCTCACTAGGGTCGCGGGCGTGCTGGAGCCTATCCCAGCTATCATCGGGCCGAACCGGTTGCCAGCCAATCGATGGGCAGCGCACGAACTAGTATTTTTTTATTTTACGTCATGTCTGGGGCTCCGTAATTTTCCGAACTGTAAATGTTCCATTTGATTCATAGATTTTGGATCACAAGGGTAAAATGTGGGTGCCTTATGTTTATATCTTGTTTAATCATGGTGTCCAAACATTTTTGCAGGAGTATTTTTGTTGAGATGTTATTTCATTTGGTATTACCAAACTATTCATTTGCATTTATTGGATTGCCTGACCCCGTTTCGGGAAAACATTTATACAATAAAAAATTAAGGTAAATGACTAAATGTAATTAAAGCACTTTGTCCAGTGCGGAGTGTGACCACATGTTGTAAGTGCAGCATTAAATGTGACAACAATAGTATGCCAGGAGACTGACTCTTGATATATAGCCCCTACCCTATGTTGTGCACATCCATGTTTATGTTCCGGGAGCTATGTGACATATGACTGCTGCCAAGTCTGCATCGATTCTTGCCATATGTCTGCGTTTGTCCAGAATAGTCTTTGGTTTGGCTAAAATATTACAATGTCATCAATTGTATTACACTGGTAAAATGGTGAAGTATTAATCCAAATATGTAAAAAGAAACATCTCCAGTTTAGTAAATAAAAGACTCCTGGCCAGTATTTGCGAATATATGGTACATTCTTGTATGATATATTGAGTTGTTAATGTTTTACTTTTATGTGTATTAAAAAAAGAGTGCATATTTGCCATGCAAAATGACCAAGACTTGTGACCACATTTGCACATACTTTATGCACATAGAAGAAAAGTAGACTTTTTGTACAATATCTCACTAAATATATTTACATGACATACAATTTGCCATCAGTGCAATACATAGGAATGTTGCATATTTACCAAAATGTTAAATTAAAATTAAACTCTTTCCTTTTTATGATGGAAAAAAATGACAGAAGCTGAGTGATTCTAATTTTTCTTTTTGAAAGGAACATGTGCAACTCTTGTTTTGCTATCATTACAGCTTCACGGCAAATAAAAAAAAAAAAATAATCTCGGTACCACCCTATGCACAATCGGACCACATGTACATATATAACTCCATATATGGAATGGATTGCTTTTTTTGTACAAAGATTCTAAACAATGTTGGCAGTTTATCAGGAACTTAACAGATCAGAAAAGATGATATGAAATGGTGTGGCGTAAGGTTGCTTTCCAAAGCTCATGTTCACAGTGGTCATTCAGAAAGGCCGGAAGCTGACGTTTTAAAATAAACACAAAAAAGGGGAAGAAAAAAAAAAAGTATCCATTCTGTCTGGAGTCTGTTGTCATGTGTCATGATTATAAAAGTACAAACACCTATGAAGGTTTACATAGCAGTCGTCGCCATTTCAAAATAATAATAAAAAAAAACAACAACACTATTTTCTCGTGGTTGCCTTACGATCC
This sequence comes from Phyllopteryx taeniolatus, assembly GCF_024500385.1. Taxonomy (NCBI): domain Eukaryota; kingdom Metazoa; phylum Chordata; class Actinopteri; order Syngnathiformes; family Syngnathidae; genus Phyllopteryx; species Phyllopteryx taeniolatus. The sequence continues at coordinate 30,647,397 of NC_084503.1, forward strand.
AAAGAGTTTGAAGGCAAGGTGGTTACCGTGGGAACATGGGGAGTGATGTGACTGGGAAACGATGGGCAACAATGCTGGGTGGCAAAAAAAAAATACATTAGAACAATTAAAGGGGTGGGGGGGAAAAACAGACTGCAACAGTGCTGGGTGACCAACAAATAAAACCTAATTAAAAAAACAAGGAACTTTACAACAGTGGTGGTTGGCGAGCATAAGAACATTTTAAAATAAAATACTAAGGACTCCACAACAGTGTTGGGTGGGGAAAAATATTATATAAAAAAAAAAAAAAGACTCAACCACAATGTTGGATCACCCAAAAAATTAATTGTTTTTGCCTTTTTTTTTTTTTTTAACAAGGTACTGCGTAACAGTGTTGGGTGGCTCAGAGCGAGAGAAAAAAGAGAGACTCCACAACAGTTTTTGGGGCAAAAAAATAATACATTTGGAAAAAATAAACAAAAAAAGGGCACAATAGCGCGAGGTGACAAGAATTAAACAAAATAAATGCATAACAAAATAAATAAATAAACAACAAAGCTGAGTGACAAAAATTGTTGTAGAAATGAATCAATAACAAATAACTACAATGGGGCTGGGTAGCAAAAAATAAATAATTTAAAAAAGGAACACCACCAATGCTGGGTGGCAAAATGTTAAAAAAAAAAAATAAAAAATGAAGAGTGCAACAATCAGAACGCCACACAGTCAGAAATTGACTTACACTGGATAATCGAGCAAATTTTCCAACATACTAAGTTCATCAGCATAATTCCTTTATGTGTTGTTCTTTTTTGTTTAGTTTAGTTTGTGTTTTAACTCCACTGGTTTGGCACTTCATTGGAACAAATCTCAGTTCAAAAAAGACTAAGTGGTAAAAAAGTTTTTTCCCGTGTTTGCTTGAACGTAACCTGTAGAATATAGTACTTAATAATAAGCATATGGTCAGTAAACACTTGTACGTACTTGTAGTATTCAAATGAACATTCCAACAGATGTTTTTTCTTACGCACATGCACAAAAACAAACAAACAAACAATCAAACAAACAAACACAACTCCCTCGCTCACTTCGTGCTTTGGCTCATCTCAAGTAGAACAACCATCCAATCATTGTCATCTTTAAGACAACACCACTCGGAAGGAATACTCCATTTTTTTATTTTTTTTTCGCATTAGGAGACTTCCTCCGCCGAGCGTGTGTCCGTCTTGAGACGCACAAACTCTTTGGCCACCTCATCGTTGGTCCTTTGCGAGAGTATCCGCATGATGGTGAGGCCCGTCTCGTCCATGTCGATGCTCTTCACCAACGGGTAGCAGGCGGCGCAGCTGCCCGAGTCGGCCAGCTCGCGCAGCTGGATGACGGTCATGCCGATGATGCGGTCCTCGCGGGCGAAGCAGTAGTCCTTCACCGACACGTGCAGCTCGTACGCCTCCGGGCCGTGCTCGTTGCTCAAGACACTACGGGAAAGAGGGAACGCAAACCTCAGACCTTCAATTGATAGCAAAATACAATGAACAACCATTTGCCATTCATGAGTCACTTAGATACATTTTCTCAAGAAGTTAACACATAAAATACTTATACTGGGCATATTTGTGGTTTATTTACAAATTCACCTTGTTGCATTTTGTACTGTGGAACCAATCCTACACCTATTTGCTGGAAAATTCCCCTATTCATGGTGACAAGATGATGCCACAGCCCTGTCGAAATCGGATTTGGTATCAAGGAAGTTTGTTGAGGTAATAAAACTGAGAGAGAAGTTTTGCTTGTTGGTGAGAGGGTTAGTTTAGCCTGGGTTGTCAGTGGAAGTGTCATCAATTTATTTTATTATCATTTCAATCATCATTCCTCATTTTTTACTCGTATCAGCTTTTAACTTATTTTGTACACTCATACAGTATGTCAAAAATACATGTTGCCTTTGTCATAGAATGCGATTGTTTTTGTGTTTTAATATCGTGTGTGAATGTTAAAATGTTACTGAAATATCTTGAACAGTTCATAAAGGTTTTATGACCACGATAATTTGACCCTGGTACACATTGGTTCTATTACCATTACCTCCTATGGGGGAAAAAAACGTTTCCAAATATAATGAATGTATTTGTAATATAATTGCAATCACACTTGCCTTCATCGTCAGTATGACAGCTACAGTGAAAAGGATTTTGCTTCTTTCTAACAAAATAATATAAACTCAAGGTACAGGCACCAGTACATATATTTAAAAATAAAATAAATATAATAGCGTTCACACCTCCACTCTGTTTTAAAGTTCAAGGGAACCTGCTATCCATCCATCCATCCATCCATCCATCACTTCTCTGTACCAATTATCCTCTAAACAACAAAATGTGACATGATTTGATTACAATAAAAGCATCTGAATGTTTCTAAGGTTTTGGTTTTCCTTGTAAAAGTACATAATAATGTTTGAAATGTGCAAGGAAAGGCCTAACTTAATCGATCAATGGTATCATGGTGATTTACCCCATTTAGGACAATTTTATAACAGCGGAAGCAGTTGTAGCTGCAAAGGCGTTGGACCAACTCCATATTTACTTCCATTTGTACTTGCTGCCTGTTTAATTACCTGCACATGTATCCTGTGGTGAAAAGAGACACTCTTGTTTGGAGATTCAGTTGTGTTTCCTCGGCCAAATTGAAGCGCAAAGAACCCTAAGGCCATTGTTCGAATTATTCCCTGCAACTTAACAAGTGTTCAAATTCTAATGAGGATACTCGTGATTCTATAAAGCCCGTAAACACGGCAGCCGCCCTGGCTTGCCTTGGAGTGCGTGTTCGCGGGCACCAGTATAGATTGCTATCAATTAGACTCACCTTAATTCAATTGTCGTGTTAAGGAAGATATTTTCAAAGAATAAGAACCGATGTGCTATGGACTCTATATGTATCAACTGTGTTTGCTGTCATTACTTACTATTGGAATGTTTCGTTGTACTTTGGTGACCAATTGTTGTTCTTGGTCTTGGTGCTGAATTTGCGTTTCTTGTCAGCGAGGTGCGGCCCGACGGCGTTGACCTCGACGAACGGCCGGAACATGGCGGTGGTCTGCCACTGGAGGTTGTTCACGCCGACAACTGAAACACAGAGTAAGGCTGAATTAAAGCTGTGATCAGCGATGAACGTACCCTCAAATTGGAAGGTAGGACTTGATGCAAGCATACATGCAAATCAGTCGCCTTTCGGTCATAGACTGTTTCGTACTCCTTGAGCACTGGCAACTTGATCGATTCCACACATCCACCATCCACACACAGATGTAATTGTGAATATTACGCCGCGGCGGACTAATATGCTGGCGCATCGGCCTGAGGTCCTGCCAGTGCGCTTTGGATAAATCACAGGAGTTGACGAGACCAGAAAAAACACTTCCGCCGCTTCTCTGTTAAGAAGTAACGGTACTTTCACTCCATTACAATGATCTATATGTTGGTCGCTACTTTTATTGATCAATTATTGCTTATTCATCAACTATTTCGGGAGCGAGACTGCGACGTAGACTTCCGCATTGGTGCTGTTTGCCCCAATCCAGTTTAAGAGCTAGTGACATTTAAGTCTAGTTCAGCAATCAAACGACACAACAAAGTCACATGACCTCACATGACGTCTTCTACTGGGCTTCCCGGGCATAGGTATTAAAACAAGATAAGCCAGCCAGGTGATCGTCGTACCTACGTGGCGGCCATGTTGGGAAGGTCATTGTTACCATGAAGGCAAGAATTTTTCAGAATTTGCATCTTATTTTGTAATGTTTTTTTTTTTTTTTTTTTTTTAAATAGATTTTCATGTTGTGGTTAAAAGAAATCTGAAGTTACACACTATTTACTCAGTACTTGAGTAATTATTTCGCTATGTACGTTTTACTCTTACTCAAGTAAGTTTTTGGAGGACTACTTTTTACTTTTATTTGAGTCACATTATTGTCAAGTAACAGTATTATTACTTGAGTACAATGTTTGGCTACTCTACCCACCTCTGGAGCAGACATCCTCTATTGCTACTCTTACGTTTAAGCAACATTTTTGCTCATCAGATCAGCTAGTGTGGTATTTGTTGCACTGGTCTTGGATAATAAAATATGTGCTTTGTCTCAAGACTTGGGAAACACTGGTCTAGTACACGTGGTACAAATGGTGCAGGTGGTGATTGACAAAATCTTAAGGTCAAGTTAGACTTTGAAGGTCCACTAGAAATCATGAGTGACCCGAAACCAAGGGTGACCAAACTATGGCCCAGGTGCCATTTTTTTTGGTGGCCCGCGGCATGTAATAAGATTACAAATTGACACGGCCTGTATCGTTTGGCTGCATTATATTACTTACTTTCTACATTGGGTGGCAAGGTAGGAGAAGAGAGGATGAAACTTGTTCTCATCTCTCACTTCCATGTTTTCCACGTACCATTCGGGAAGGCGTGTTGTTTGCTCCACTTTGCTCCAAGTGAAGGTCAGCTTAGCACAGATAGTCAAGCTGTTTTTTACAATAAATAAATGTAATTGCTACTCATATCTGTATCTACACTAATGTATTGGTTTTAGTGTGTTAAATAATTAAAGGTGAAGAATGCCTAATTGGCCCTTGTGTCCTTCGATTTTTCTGTATGCGGCCCTTAGAAGAACATTTTTAGACACCCCTGACATAAACAAAGCAAAAATTAAGATTTTGTGTGTTTTCAGGCATGGGATCTTGAGACTTTTTTTTATTCTCATGATAGACATGTCTACCAAATTTCACGTTCAGTAAAACTGGTTTCGGAGGCCTGAACTTTAAAAAGAAATTTTATTAGCTGTCATTCTTTGCTTGGCACCATGGCAACAGACATGGCTGATTGGTATATTAGCTGCTACAGCCCATAAAGCACTCCGAATGTAACTTTACTTTTGATGTTGTGGCTGAGAGTGAATACCAAAAAGAGGTCATGATGGGAGATTAAGGCAAAAAGCAGCACTCAGCCTCTTGTGTTGGGTGGCGCAATAACAGGCTCATGGCACACCCCACTGTCCTGGTAATATAGGTAAATGTAAGTCTATGAACATATTGTCATAGCGGTTCTGTTGCTGACAAAGTGAGTGATCTGGGAGATGAAAGAAAAAAAACGGTGCACTTTTAAAAGTATCAGCGCAGCGAGACAGAGTGCAACAGCAGGGGTTAAATGATTGCAAGTCTTCTGCCCCCTGGTGAAAATGACCATTCATTATAATTGATAGGACGGGCTATTTAAGAACAAGAGTACTTCCCACATATTACCTGTTTTTCCATCCATCCATTTTCTGAGCCGCTTCTCCTCACTAGGGTCGCGGGCGTGCTGGAGCCTAACCCAGCCATCATCGGGCAGGAGGCGGGGTACACCCTGAACTGGTTGCCAGCCAATCGCAGGGCACATAGAAACAAACAACCATTCGCACTCACATTCACACCTACAGGCAATTTAGAGTTGTCAATCAACCTACCATGCATGTTTTTGGGATGTGGGAGGAAACCGGAGTGCCCGGAGAAAACCCACGCAGGCACGGGGAAACATGCAAACTCCACACAGGCGGGGCCGGGGAGTGAACCCCGCTCCTCAGAACTGTAAGGCAGACGCTCTAACCAGTCGTACACCGTGCCGCTGCCTGTGTTTTTCTGTACAATTACTTGTGTTTACTGTACAGTAAACGGTGCCAGTGATTTAACCGTTAGCTCACTAATGGTGTTTTAACAGACATTGCTGTATTTCCTCTGGAAAAAAAACGGTGGTAGCCGTAAGCCAGGGGTGTCAAACTCATTTTTGTTGCGGGCCATATTGTAGTTACGGTTTCCGTCAGAGGGCCGTTATGACTGTGAAACCATAAAAATTTATGAAGTAGTTTTGGAATCAGAAATCAAGGGTAATGGGTTTTTCAACTATTGTTCATGTTTGGTAACGTTTGCAGTATCTCAACATTATATATGACTATTTTAAATTTCATGGAAGTTGACCCACATGATTTGCCTTCACGGGCCACATAAAAGCAAGTGGCGGGCCGGATCTGGCTCCCGGGCCTTGGGTTTGACACCAGTGCTGTAAGCTATGGTCACTGATGCTGCTGTTCACACTTAATACTCTATTTTTGCAGACAGCGCATCAGTGGCTGGGTACAAAGGCTGGCTGATCCTCATTTTTTTGCAAGCACAAGGCTTGCTGTGCGTTTGCCAATTTGGCAGACTGGTCTGTGCCAGGCTGGAAATTCTGGTGCAGCGAGGGTGTGTCCTGAGCCTGGCGGAGTGCAATTTGGTGGGAGAAAGTGGGTCACAAGTTACGCCTGCTCAGACGACGTCTCACTGCTGGTGCAGGTGAGACAACTGGTCTAACGTTATTGTGGTGAATTTAATTAGGGCACAGGCAGACATACTGACCTCCGCGGACATATTTAAGTCGCCAGTGTTTTCACCAGCACATTCTCGATACCCGCGCACATTGTGCGTTGCCACTCCATAGCCAGGGACATGACAATGCTCCAGTCACACACGGATCGCTGCGATTACGCATCGTCCTCTTCCACACAGAGATGTCTTGGTCGAGACTGCAGTTTTGCCCCACTTTGATTGAAGGGGAATGCAATCGACTGTAAACACCCCCATAGTGGTTCAACCTGCCCACTTTCAGATCCGACATGATGCGCTGGTCTACAAAATTACCAACACCCATCCGCTGCGCCTCTGGTGCACAGTTGCGCCGCCCGCCGCGCCGCTGTTTTTACACCGTTCACAAAAATAGGGCTCTGAACGTTAACTGCTGAATCTTTGTTTCTAACCAAAACAGCAGCACCTACCAAGGCATGGAGACAATTTCTGACATTTAATACACTGTTGAGTCTTATTTGTTGTAAACTCTTTTAAAATGTAATCTTACTGTATTTGGGGTTTTCCATTCGATTCCAAACGTGATCACTCTGCAATGCTGTGCCAATCCATGTTTATGTTCTGGGGAGCTATGCACATAATCACACAATCACAATCACACCTCTGACCTCTGCGTTAACCATCCATGAACAGGATGTGAGACGCATCTTCAAACAACAAAAGATTAACAAAGCGGCAGGCCCGGACCACGTGTCCCCATCCTGCCTCAAAGTCTGCGCGGACCAGCTCGCTCCAGTCTTCACTCAGATCTTCAACAGATCTCTGGAAATGTGCGAAGTTCCATCCTGTTTCAAACGCTCCACCATCATTCCAGTCCCCAAGAAACCTGCAATCTCGGGTCTGAATGACTACAGGCCTGTCGCTTTGACATCTGTGGTCATGAAGTCCTTTGAACGTCTCGTGCTGGACCACCTCAAGAGCATCACAGGTCCCCTGCTGGACCCCCTGCAGTTTGCCTACCAAGCGAACAGGTCTGCGGATGATGCAGTCAACATGGGACTGCACTTCATCCTAGAACACCTCGACAGTGCAGGGACCTACGCGAGGATCCTGTTCGTGGACTTCAGCTCAGCGTTCAACACCATCATCCCTGAACTCCTTTCATCCAAGCTTCTCCAGCTCAGCCTCTCACCTGCCATCTGCCAGTGGATTTACAGCTTTCTGACGGGCAGGACACAGCAGGTCAGGCTGGGGGAGGCCACCTCATCCACACGCAGCATCAGCACTGGGGCGCCCCAAGGTTGTGTCCTCTCTCCGCTGCTCTTCTCTCTCTACACGAACGACTGCACCTCAGCGAACCCGACTGTCAAACTCCTGAAGTTTGCAGATGACACCACTGTCATCGGCCTCATCAAGGACGGTGAAGAGTCTGCATATCGACAGGAAGCGGAGCGGCTGGAGCTGTGGTGCGGCCGACACAACCTGGAGCTGAACACGCTCAAGACTGTAGAGATGATCGGACTCAGGAGGCATCCTTCGCCACAGCTGCCCCTCACGTTGTCCAGCTGCCTTGTGTCAACCGTCGAGACCTTCAAGTTCCTGGGAATTACAATCTTCCAGGACCTGAAGTGGGCGACCAACATCAACTCCGTCCTCAAAAAGGCCCAGCAGAGGATGTACTTCCTCCGGCTTCTGAGAAAGCACGGCCTGCCACCGGAGCTGCTGAGACAGTTCTACACATCGGTCATCAAATCAGTCCTGTGTTCTTCCATCACAGTCTGGTTTGGTGCTGCTACAAAAAAGGACAAACTCCGACTGCAACGGACAATCAAAACTGCTGAAAGGATTGTCGGTACCCCCCTACCCACCCTTGAGGACTTGCACGCTGCCAGAACTAAGACAAGGGCGTGCAAAATCCTCTCGGACCCTCCGCACCCCGGTCACCAGCTCTTCCAGCTCCTTCCCTCAGGTAGGCGCTACCGATCAATGCAAACTAGAACTAGTAGACATTCCAACAGTTTCTTCCCTCTTGCAATCAACTTCTTAAACAGCTAACCTATAATTCCATTACAACAAGCTGGCAATTTTTTGACTTGAGTTCGTTGTCACATTTCTGTGGGGCCAATTATGTATTACTCGTGCACTCACTGTAGTTGTCTCGCCATGCTGCATATTTGCATATACTGGCCACTCATGCCAGAGTAGCATCTGCTCCATTTGCACACTGATTGAGGAGTATCCGTAACATTTGGACAACCATTGTCCCAGATTATCGCACTACTCGTCACTTTAAACCGCATACACTCCTTGAAGTCTCACCGCCCTTTGCACAATGGTCATTGCACCGGACTATTGCGATATTAGTCATTCGAACTGCTCTAAGTGCTAGAGGACTCTGCATCTTTTTGCATAATTGTTTTTTGTCAATGTCTTTATGTCTCCAAAGTGTTCTGTAAATTGACTGTCTGTTGTACTAGAGCGGCTCCAACTACCGGAGACAAATTCCTTGTGTCTTTTGGACATACTTGGCAAATAAAGATGATTCTGATTCTGATGACCCATGGTCCTGTCCAGTCTTTTTATTTGCATTTTTTTCTCTTAGTACTCTTAGGTTAAAAATACCTTTTAGACATGACATATCTCATTGCTGTCTGATGATAGCCATGTCTCTCACATTTTAGTTTTTTTCTGGGAGCAGTAAAAAAAAAAAAAAAAGAAGCAAAATACATCCACAAAACACATCAAATGACTTGGTTATGAAGTGCCGCCTCCACAAGAGAAAATACAAATTATGTAATAACGTAAGGCTACTAAAAACTACGAGTTTTCCCCTTTAAGGTGGGCCAGATGATCAAGAACGTCAAGAAAGGGATCCTGGTAGTTCTGGCAGTACAACGCTTGGCTGCTTCACAATGACAACGCGCCTGCTCATAATGTTCTGAGCATCTGACAGTTCCTAGCCGATAAGAACATTGCCATGCAAACGCCCTACTCTACTATTTTTTTTCTTTTTACTCTTTGCCAAGCTCAAGGGGGTCGTCAAGGGGACCCATTTTGAAGATGAAGATGACATCAAGTTGGCTGTGAGGAAGGAGTTGTGGAAAATCCAAGAAGAATTCTTCCAGGATTGCATGAAGGCATGGGAGAGAAGGTTTGGAAACTACGTTAGACTCCATGGCAATTATTTTGAAGAGGAAAACTTGCAGTTTGTAGTTTGGATTTAAAATGTCTTTTTGGATACCTTTCTAACACCTTTTATGTTAAAATGTCAAACTAATCATGAAGTGATTTTCTTGTCCAAGTTGGATCAAGCATAATTTATTTGTCAAAAGAATTCAATTATTATATCGTGCAGTACAAATAAATGGCTCCCCCCTAATCATGCCTTCCCCAATGTCTGCTGTTGAGTAACTAAACAACCTCCCCTAGCCTCCATTTGAGGTAATACACTATATTTGTTTCTAAATGGAGCCCCAAGTACAGTCAACTGCTGCTTATTCATTTTCGGGGCCCTGGCAGCACAATCATCTCAAGAGTTGCCTCAGGCGAGCGAGCGTGAATACATTTGAATAGAAATGACAACCGATCCAAAGCTCACCCTTCACGCTGACTTTGTGCTCCCCGGTGCCAGGGTGAGAGATGAGGTTCACTTGTATGGACACCTCGCCCACCGAGCCGTTGCTTGACTTAGCTGAAAACACACAGCAGCAAAAAAGTGTGAGGGAAAAAGCGTAATTAAAATTCTGAGATGTAGCCAGACCAAAAAAAAAAACCTGAAAAAACAACAAATCCATAAAAACCTGTAGGGAAGCACGCTTGTTTCAACAATATTGGCCACAAAACGCTTTATTTTGCCGAAGGCTGAACAAGAACAGCAAGAGGAGTTACACAGAGAAAAGAAAAACAGAAATATTCTGTCTGTTTTGAGGGCCGGGAAGAGGCAAGTGGCACGAAGGGATGTTCTAAATAAATAATACTATTTCACAATGAAGTCAGCCATAGAAATGCCAACAAAACACTGTGGGCTTAACTTGTAGTTTACAGTGGTATAGCACTGCAATGCATCATACAGAGCGGCATGTCTAATGTTTTGACCATCTATCTCACTTACAGTTGCTGAAGGCAACCAAGATGTTACAAGGCCCTTTCAAATTGTAATAAAAGCAAAAGCCATAGACCACCACAAGCATGTTTGTTTCACAGCAGTCATTTGTACACAGTTAACGGATAAATAGTTGGAAAAATGTTTGTAGCATCAGAGTTGATTAGGTTGGCATTCCATTTAGCTTTATGAGGCCATTTGCCACTTTAGATAGATAATATAGTATCTTTTACTCCATTTTAACAGTAAGTATAAGATAACCACACCTAGATATCCAGCTAGTTGCCTGCTAGCTGTGGATAGATTGCTAGATCGATGGTATAGCTAGTTTTCCTGTGACGGACGGACATCTGGACATACCCGCCTTCGCCATGTTGGAGGTCGACACATTGTTTTTTCGCGGTGCTTATTGAGTGTTTGAATAGAGAAATTGGATTGATAGGCAATGTCAAAAATGTGTGAATTACTGTGCGCCGTTTGGCTGCAACAATACAGGTGGAAGGGACAAAGTCTCATTTTACCATTTAGCAGTACCAATTTTTAAACACATTGAGAAGACAGAACATTTGTCAAGGAAAAGACACATTTTTCACGAATATGTTCATCTCATCTCACTCTGGTCAGGTGCCCAGTCCATACATCCGTGAATACTCTAAACAATTTTTCACACAGAGGCCAGGTAACTTTGAGTAGTTTTTGTCCCCTAAATTTAATGAAATCACCATTTCAAAATAGCATTTTAAGTTCACTTGGGTTATATTTGTCTGATGTTCATTTGTTTGAACATTATCCATCCATCCATCCATCCATCCATTTTCCAAGCCGCTTATCCTCACAAGGGTCGTGGGAGTGCTGGAGCCTATCCCAGCTATCATCGGCCAGGAGGCGGGGTACACCCCGAACTGGTTGCCAGCCAATTGCAGTGTTTGAACATTAATATGGGGAAACTGCAAAAATATAATTTGAGAAAGGGGCCAATACTTTTTTAACAGCACTGTATGTTGTTAATATTATGTATGTTTAACAGTACAACAAGTGTTTGAGTATAGGAAATATTCAGTATGTATGGTAGAGGTTAATAAGAGTGTGGGGAACAGTAATATGTGTGGGACTGGGGAAATTCATAAAGGTTAAAAATATGTAAAAGAAAAAAAAAACTGATCGCAACATCGCAGAATTCACTTATTGTGAGGGTGGTCCGGAACCTAACCCTCGCGATAAACAAGGGATCAAACTCCAACTCAAACTCTGTCACTCTCAAACTCCAACATGGCGGACAAATACGATGTGATCAAAAACTATCTATAGATACTGGACAGATACAGTTTAACCACTCTTCTACTTTACAATATAGTATATGAGAGAGAAAGAAGACAATTTTACTATAATGTATTTTAACAGTAAGCATAGCTAAACTACTATAACTAGCTACCGATAGATAGGTAACTAGGTATAACTTAGTCACCATTTTAATATATTGTATTTTAACAATTAGTATAACACCTACTACCCCCCCCCCCCAAAAAAAAGAAAAAAAAGCAAATACATATATGTAAAAAATGGTGGCTGAAGACTTTTGCATGGTAGGTGGGGTTATGTTAGCTACAAAGCTCAATGTAAGTCAGCCTGAATACTGAAGTATAAATTTAATTGAAATTTGATTCATAATGCAGTGTAATTAGTAGAACATGGAGCTAGTGTTGGGGTTTTTATTGATAGTAATGTGACCAAACCTTAATGTGCTAACAAAAATCGCAGAGTTCAACATGTTTGCGTAGTGTTAAGTGGACTTTGTTTGTGGACTACGGTTACTTGACAGCGACTGTATGGGAATTTTTGTACATTTTAGGGGCCGCCAACATATAAAGTACCTCGGACGTCCTATTTAGATCAGATTGCTGAGCAAGTCAGCGCTGCCTGATGCTACAGCCAGGTCAGGACGGAGGGTGAACACCAGAAGGCTGCGAGTAGGTCCTCGTACACCCGATGATGGAGCATGCTGGACCGCTAGCTGATCGATACGTGCCAAACACACCTCGTGTATTATGCCATTAATGAAAAAACAAACCAGGTGATTTAATATGATGATTCTCCAAGAACTTAAAACTATGTAACATGATAGCACTTTTGGCTCATGAATGTGTTGATACAATAACACAGTAATTTTCATAATTACATACAGGGATATAGATCATGATGTAAGCTCATTTAAACAACAGAACTGTGACTGTACAATGACAATGTACAGTATGTGTAGTATGCACTGGATTGGAATAAGGAGGATACCTTCTGTCGTTGCCACGACCGCCCTATATCCCCTACTTTAGCTCGTTGTATTCGCTAGCTTCTGTTTCGCATAAATCATTTTACACTTGAGACTATGTGCGTCCCAGGATGCATATGTCTGGAAACAATGAGTCCCAGCCCTGGAACAATGAGTCCCTGCAACGTATCATCACAGAGTACAGATACAGTAATTCTCCCCTATATGATGGTTGTTGCTTTGAGATCCCGCTATATTGCAGATTTGTATTTCTACATTTGTACAATCTTTTTGTGTTATCCATTGCTCTTGCGCTCGCTCATTAAACTACTTTGCAGTAGAACATGGAGCTAGTATACGATATCAAAAAATTTTAGGACGATATATTTTCCCCAAAACTATCACGATAAACGATAGTATTGATGTCTTTTTTTTTATGCCACTGATGTAATGTAGAAAAAAAATAAAACATCTATATAAATAAAACAAATACAAATGAATCAGACTCAGGCTCTGTTCGCAAAAACAGCACTTAACCAAATTTTAAACAACCAAACAATGTCTTAGAGCCTGCCAAATTTGTATAAAAAAAAAACACACCATGTATGTCCTCGAAAGCATTTGGGCTTTGTCACTATTTTTTCAGATGCCATATATTTTAATATTACTGATATTATCTATATCTGTATTTATTGTATGAATGTTGCTGTATAATTTCTGCTGCCTCTTGGCTTTTGAAAAATTGTATCTCTCAATAAGCTTAAAGGATAAATAAAATGTAAAATAAGGCCCGCCCTCCAGCTGCTGGACTGTGATGTGGGACCTTTACCTGGCAATCAAATGATGCTGAAAATTAGTTCGCTGAAGACAACTACTGCCTGAATATTGATAACTTGTGCCGCTGTGCTTATGTTTTATGAACAGTTAACTTTCCCAAATGTGTGTGTGTGTGTGTAATGTGGGGAACGCACACACACAACTCCGAGCGCTGAAGTTTTAACGATGTTGCCGCAGTCGAGTGAGCTGTTTAGCGCCTTAGTTTGCAAGCTCGTTGGCTTGCAGGCTAGCAAATTTAATAAGCAGTTACTTTCCCGTTGTCCCAGTTGTGTGCATCTACGGAGCAAACCCTGTTCTGCCAGCAGCTTGCTGTGTCGTGAGTGGCGCGGCGGGTGTTACCACAACAATGAAAATTTATTGAGTCCAGAAATAACTCCAGTGTTCATTGTATGGAACAATAACCCTTCCCACTGTGCCTCTGATTGGCGAGCACCAAGACAGGATTCGTACTTTGGATTCACTGTGTGTGGAAGCTGTTCACCAACACACACTGACGCAAGCATGCACACATAGACGTACGTAGGGCGGGTCTTAAACCACGAGTCTACGGACGCAGAATGAATATGCTTCATGCGTCCCTGCTAATATTTGTGCATCTCAGACACAGGACACATAAAACAAGATCCCTGGTTTCGTATTAATTTTTGCTTCCAATCATACCTTTCTCAATTTTTTAGACACTGGTTGTTCTCCAGCCACTAGATTCAAGGTGAAATATTACACTGAGGCAACTACTGGATCAGTCAAATGTTACACTCGAAGAATGTAATTATCTGGGGATAAAATTTTGATAGAAACTGTATATCCTATGATGAGGTACAAAATATCAATATCATGATATAGTGCTTCATTATCTCTCGCAGTACAGTGTCAATACACCAGCATCAGATATGGATAATGTGGATTTGCAATGTATGTACAGATGTGCACTTAGTGAAGAGTTTGACCTTTGATTATGATGTGAATATCTGTATTGTCTTGCGATTGCATCTCCCCTTATATTACAGTTTTCACTGTAATATAATTTCAAGAGTCACTTTGTGATTCCCACTCCTACTGCCAATGTGAGTGCAGTGTAAACGAAGAAGATCGGATATAGCATCTCATAGCGAGCTGGACGCTATTGACTCCTGACGCTTATGAAACTGGCATACTGTACGACCTCAGTCTATGGAGTGACGCACATACGCTTCTGTTGAATAAACTCGAGCACACCACACTCTAAATGTGTCGCTGTCATTAGCAACGGAGGATGGTGATTAATGAAGGCGCGTTCAAGAGCCAGCGCTTTGCCACAATGTTTGCTGACCTAATGCGCATCAGCCACCTTCACTTATAGGCACCGTTTAGGCCATACAACACAGACTGATCAGTGAGTAGCGTTATAACGAAAGGAAAATGGTAGGCCGTCAGTTAGCAAGGTGGTGTGGATTCGTTCCGCCTGGCCGTCTGCCTATATGCAACCATGGTGTGTGATGCACACACTTAAGCAAGCAAGGCTAAATTCCCTCTTGAACAAAGTTGGGCACCTGGAGGTGTTTCAGCTGTGTTACAGTGTGGGTAGGGGGAGAGGTCTAAACATATGAACCAGGGACAAAATTGGACCAGTGATGATGTTGAGAGGGAGAATTTATAAATGTGTGGGATGCATATAATCCATTGGGTCAGACAGTTTTCTTTGTGATGTGAGAGAGTAAGAGAGAGGGGGCACAATGAACTGTGGGAGCCTAAGGGGTGAGGAGTTTACAGTCTTTTCCCTTTTTTTTATTCATTTGGCAGGTAGGAGACAAACAACCTCTGCAAATGAGTAGGTCAGCTCCATATGTGAGCCCTAGAAAATAACAGCCATATAAGTCTGATTGATAGTCCAAATACATGCAAAGTTTAGCACAAACGACTCTAAATCAGTCTGGCATGCATTCCAGTCGCTGACTAATTACAAGCGACGATCCCCCCAAGCTGAGAACAATAGCACACTAGCCAACGACTTGAATACCTTCTACTGCAGATTTGAAAAGGACAGTTTCACACCACACACCAACCCGGCCGCACCCGCGACCACAATCACACCTCTGACCTCTGCGTTAACCATCCATGAACAGGATGTGAGACGCATCTTCAAACAACAAAAGATTAACAAAGCGGCAGGCCCGGACCACGTGTCTCCATCCTGCCTCAAAGTCTGCGCGGACCAGCTCGCGCCAGTCTTCACTCAGATCTTCAACAGATCACTGGAAATGTGCGAAGTTCCATCCTGCTTCAAACGCTCCACCATCATCCCAGTCCCCAAGAAACCTGCAATCTCGGGTCTGAATGACTACAGGCCTGTCGCTTTGACATCTGTGGTCATGAAGTCCTTTGAACGTCTTGTGCTGGACCACCTCAAGAGTGTCACAGGTCCCCTGCTGGACCCCCTGCAGTTTGCCTACCAAGCGAACAGATCTGCGGATGATGCAGTCAACATGGGACTGCACTTCATCCTAGAACACCTCGACAGTGCAGGGACCTACGCGAGGATCCTGTTCGTGGACTTCAGCTCAGCGTTCAACACCATCATCCCTGATCTCCTTTCATCCAAGCTTCTCCAGCTCAGCGTCTCACCTGCCATCTGCCAGTGGATCTACAGCTTTCTGACGGGCAGGACACAGCAGGTCAGGCTGGGGGAGGCCACCTCATCCACACGCAGCATCAGCACTGGGGCGCCCCAAGGTTGTGTCCTCTCTCCGCTGCTCTTCTCTCTCTACACGAACGACTGCACCTCAGCGAACCCGACTGTCAAACTCCTGAAGTTTGCAGATGACACCACTGTCATCGGCCTCATCAAGGACGGTGACGAGTCTGCATATCGACAGGAAGCGGAGCGGCTGGAGCTGTGGTGCGGCCGACACAACCTGGAGCTGAACACGCTCAAGACTGTAGAGATGATCGTGGACTTCAGGAGGCATCCTTCGCCACAGCTGCCCCTCACGCTGTCCAGCTGCCTTGTGTCAACCGTCGAGACCTTCAAGTTCCTGGGAATTACAATCTCCCAGGACCTGAAGTGGGCGACCAACATCAACTCCGTCCTCAAAAAGGCCCAGCAGAGGATGTACTTCCTGCGGCTTCTGAGAAAGCATGGCCTGCCACCGGAGCTGCTGAGACAGTTCTACACAGCGGTCATCGAATCAGTCCTGTGTTCTTCCATCACAGTCTGGTTTGGTGCTGCTACAAAAAAGGACAAACTCCGACTGCAACGGACAATCAAAACTGCTGAAAGGATTGTCGGTACCCCCCTACCCACCCTTGAGGACTTGCACGCTGCCAGAACTAAGACAAGGGCGTGCAAAATCCTCTCGGACCCTCCCCACCCTGGTCACCAGCTCTTCCAGCTCCTTCCCTCAGGTAGGCGCTACCGATCAATGCAAACTAGAACTAGTAGACATTCCAACAGCTTCTTCCCTCTTGCAATCAACTTCTTGAACAGCTAACTTACAATTCCATTACAACAAGCTGGCAATTTTTTGACTTGAGTTCGTTGTCACATTTCTGTATTATGTATTACTCGTGCACTCACTGTAGTTGTCTCGCCGTGCTGCACTATTTGCATATAGTGGCCACTCATGCCAGAGTAGCATCTGCTCCATTTGCACACTGATTGAGGAGTATCTGTAACATTTGCACAACCATTGTCCCAGATTATCGCAGTACTCGTCACTTTAAACCGCATACACTCCTTGAAGTCTCAGTGCCCTTTGCACAATGGTCATTGCACCGGACTATTGCGTTATTAGCCATTCCAACTGAGGACTCTGCATCTTTTTGCACAATTGTTGTTTGTTGTTGTTTTTTGTCAATGTCTTTATGTCTCCAAAGTGTTCTGTAAATTGACTGTCTGTTGTACTAGAGCGGCTCCAACTACCGGAGACAAATTCCTTGTGTGTTTTGGACATACTTGGCAAATAAAGATGATTCTGATTCTGATTCTGATTCTGAAGATATCACTGCCCTTACGTCCATTGCGATGCCATGAATGTTTCAGTTATAAACCACTACAGGGTGCTCTTCTGAATATAATCCATCCATCCATTTTATGAGCCGCTTCTCCTCACTAGGGTCGCAGGCGTGCTGGAGCCTATCCCAGCTATCTTCGGGCAGGAGGCGGGGTACACCCTGAACTGGTCGCCAGCCAATCGCAGGGCATATACAAACAAACAACCATTCGCACTCACATTCACACCTACGGCCAATTTAGAGTTGTCAATTAACCTACCATGCATGTTTTTGGGATGTGGGAGGAAACCGGAGTGCCCGGAGAAAACCCACGCAAGCACGCGAGAACATGCAAACTCCACACAGGCGGGGCCAGGGATTATACCCCGGTCCTCAGAACTGTGAGGCAGACACTCTAACCAGTCGTCCACCCTGCCGCTGAATATAATCCATCCATCCATTTTCTGTACCACTTATCCTCACTAGGGCCGCGGGTGTGCTGGAGTCTATCCCAGCTAGCTTCGGGCGAGAGGTGGGGTACACCCTGAACTGGTCAACAGCCAATCCCAGCGCACGTATAAACAAAACATTATTCGCACTCACATTCTGAATATAAATGTTCCGCAAATACAGAGGCTCAGTTTTTGACAAGGTAGCAACAAGTCAACCAATTTTTAAAACACGAGACCCCATTTATGTTGAGGAATAAAATCAATGTGTGTGCTTGGTGCTATTTTAGAGTGTGGTGCACTTGAGATGAGCAAGTACAACACACCACACCCACAACTATATGTCCACTGACATGCAAAGCAAAGAAAAAGCAACGAAAAAAGTAGAAGTTGAAAAAAAGCAAAGAATAAAGTAGGAGAAGATGGTAGACCAACTATTGGCTCATCTGATCTTCTCATTGTCAATATTATTGTGGTGAATGACTTTTAAGACATTCTACAAACCCTCAACCCTACCAGTTGCTACTATATTTGTGGACAGCAGCAACGTGAGCTTCAGGTCGCTTCCTAATTGGCCATCATTCGTTTCATGTCACAATTACCAAAACCGTGGTCCATCTGAACTCAGTGTGGACCACAAACATAATGATTTGCTATCTTAAATGTTTATGATTGTTGGCCCTGACAGTTTTCTGAGCAAAACAATAAATAAATAAATCAATGTCACAAAATGCGCATACCACTCAGGATAATTATTTAAAGACATCCTACAATTTTGGCCTTCACTGACTTGATCTGAAGAGACAGAAAAATGCTAAAGTTAGGCCGAGTTACTCCTTGCTTCCAGGACACAAAAATACACATACGAATAAACACAGAGCCTTGCAAAGCTGTATTTACCAAAGGATAAATGAGCCTAAATAGGAAAATATGCAAATTAAGGGATTTTTTACATGACAACATTGGAAAAGCAAATGGGAAACATTCTTATTTGCAGTTTTGAAAAGAACACTAACCCACAAAGCTGCAAAAAAGACAAAAATGCAGTAATATGCATGCCATGCCAGTTATTGGCAAAGGCAAACATTAAATTTCAATTTTTAGTTTCAACAATAGGTAATGCCATTATTTTCAAAAATGTCCACTTTCAGGTCTGTTTTCAAATGTTTTGGGCTGTGTTTAGGCTCCTAAAACAATGTTGTCATGCCAACAACAATAGGTATTATATGGACAGCAAAACAAAATCTATTGTGCCACAAGAACGACTCAAAAAAGTAAATTAGACTTCATAGCTTTAGGGGTGTCTTACCTTGAGAGGTTTGGGTGCATATATATTTCTTGATCAAGGCATCTGTAGGTTGAGTGTAAAGGCTAAGAGCATATTTGAGGGACTTCATATCAGGGCTCTTCTCCAGGAAGGTCTTCTTTAGCCCATTTCCTCCAGCATGGAAATATTGCTAGAGGAAAAAAACAATAAACAAATAAAAAACATTTCCTGAGTTTACATAGGACAGTGTGTTGTGCGAATATGGCTCAGGGATATGTGGAACCGTTGCAGTTTTACAAAGGCGTGGGGAGCAAATGCATTAAGCCACATTTGCAGCTAATTAGCATGTATGTAAATGTGGAAGCCATGTCTAGCATGTTCATCAATTGTTGGGACAGTATGTAAGAAGAAAATGCTAGCTCAATTGCAAGGAACACTGAACTTCACATTGTACGTCTATCTCATGAGTGGCACATAATCATTACAGGAACAAATGCCTGTTGGACCTTGTGGGACCAAGTACTGGGTCAGGCAAATAAATTCTGCAATTACTGCAATGACTGTAAATTGGAACCACTAAAGTCGAATGCCCTGGGAAAAAAAAAAACCTTCAAGAAAAATGCCACTACACGTCACATAAATAATGTTAAGACTGTTGGAAAGTTTTTACATCTTAATTTTTTTTTTTACATGTGTATGTACTCTTAAAATGTGAATCAAGATTTTGTGATGACCATAGTTTCATCCATTATCCACCCAATAATTTTTATTTTCATTAGAAACTAAGATTCAGCAGATGGCTGGCATTTGATAACCAGTTTGTATTATACAGTTTTGCGACCTACAGGACTGGAGTGGAACAGTATTTCAACTTTGTCGTTAACTTCTTATTTTACGAAAACTTGTTTAACAGCCAGAAATTATTAATTAATATTATATTATTATTATAATTATTGAATAATTAATTATTACACTATACTATAGGGAGGGATCTATCACGATCTGTGGTAGAGCTACTGAGAGCCATTCTACCACTCACCGGAATGCTAATACAATGCATATTCAGCATATCAAACATGGTTGGCAAGATGGAGCAGCTGCCTCTCTGCTATCATTCGCTACAGGTCGGGGTTCAGACAGGAGCAAATGTACATTATTGGAAATGCGTCTCCAGAGCTTGCAACCCTTTCATGTGTGGACCCTTATGTGGGCCTGCACATTCATCCATTATCATGTCCACTCAGGTTTAAAGTTCAGGCTGATTAAAATGTTTCCCATGGAAAATGTTGCTCTTTTTAAGGGCATAACATTTTATCTCCATGCATCCTATTACTTTCTTAGGGTTATTTTTAAAAAAACATTTTTTTGCGTGAATGGTATGAGTTTGTTACAAAGAGTAGGCATGTTGGATCGAAACAGTTATCCAACTACCTGAAAGCAATGCTGAAATGTGTTAATTGACTGTTGTCACTAGAATACAGATGACAACATTCCCGGTACGCGATTGATCCAGACCACCGGGTAGTTGCCCCATAGACGGTACAATCAGTCTTGTTTTCTTTGCCGCGCCGCACCCCCAATACCTCAAAACATTTGTTGCCACACGACGCAATAGCTCAGTTGTCAAGTTTTTGCTCTCCCAAAGGTCATACAGGAGAGGATTAATATGACCACCCTGCATCCTTTGATTTGCTGGGAATTCATGATCCATCAGAAAATATAAATGGTGGAAAAGAATATAGATGTACACTGTTATAAGTCTCCAATACATTCTTACTTGTGTTGTATCTGAACATATGTAAACACAACACTCAACTTGATTAGAGCGAGCAGGTACACTCAATAGGACATTACTCATAAAACTAAGGACACAAATAAGATGAGTTGCATTTTTGTCACTGTCATGGCAACCCCCAGATCAGATATTTTGAAGACGAGCAGCAGTATACAGTAGACTGTCAGAAGATACTCACCAACCTTTTTTTGGGAAATACAAATTAGACTTTAGAAATTAAACCATCATAAAATATGTTGTGTAATTACCCTTAAACTTGATGACTAAAGTGCAAGGGGAGATTTCTGCAAGTGCTTGTGAGGTAAACTGCTTCCCATGAAGACCAAACACTGCCAAATTATCCATTCCATTATTGTCGCTTTAAGGCATATTGTACTGAACAGCCAAGACAGGGACACGTGTTTGTCACTATGCTTCAGCTACAGTACGTCTCATTAACTTGTAATTCCAGGTCTATGGTAAACACATTTTTACTTTTCGCCATTACTGGTAGCCTTCTGTGGTAGCAAAAAGAAAAGAAAAAAAAAGCCAAAGAAACCATTAGATGTTCTATTTACCGAAGTGCCTTAAAGGTAAATTACATTTTACAGCTGCAGGGAGATTCCAGGAGAAAAACAAAACAAAACAAAAAATCTTCAAGTAAGCCATCCATTCATGTCTTTTGGGTCAGTTGCCTCTCTGACATAAAACTCACCTTGATAGTGGGAAGCACGAGGTCCATGGCCGCACACTGACGTGGAGTCAGACTCCTGGCTTCCTCACGGATGACGTGCTCCTGCAGGGGGAGGAGGAGTGGGGGGGTTTCCGGGGGACAAACATCAACATAATGATCAAAAGAAAGTCAAGAGCTATACGATTGGGTATTAATCGCTCATTGAACTGACACGCGGCTGCGTGTGTCCCAAATGCAGACTCAATCGACGGGGGAAGGGGAACATCGCCATATCGCGCCAAGATGGGAAAATCTATTTTAATCATGAGCACTGTAGCCCAAAAAAGTATCTGGATACTGTAAAATGTCTCAATCTGCTATTGTGGGTCATAATTAGCATTTACAAAGTCATTAACACACCTACAGTATGCAGACATTTGTGGTGCAGTGCAGAGAAAATGCACATCCAGTCCATAAAATTAGATCCTGCAGATGAAACACAAAACCCTGCCTTGCTTTATTATGCATATACATTTAATCAATTGTCAGAATCGCCTTTAAATTGATTTCCACAAGCCGGCGTGAGATTGCAACCACTTTAATCAACATCTCTGCTAAAATGCGAGGCAGGTGCCAAATTACACCGTGTCCGTTTGATTTTCATTGACTCAGTTCCAGTACATGACAAGGTAAACCAAAAAAAAAAAAAAAAAAAAACAATGACGCAGTAAACCAATTTTAGTCAAATAGATGCGTTATCCATCAAAAAAAGCAAGTAGGCATAAGCTGAAGCAATCTCAAATCGCTCACATACTGACACCAAAAAGATTAGCCTACGTGAGCCCTGTTGCTAACCAAATTGCAGTACCGACCGAGGCAATGGCCTGTAAAGTTCAAAACGAATTCAATGCACAGTATTAAAGATTATTTTAAAATATGTGGCAATGGCCTCTTTCACCGCAATCACTGTTCCAGTAGACTTTCTTGTATCTCAGCTCATAGGTTACGAGGAATGATCCATTGAGTCTCATGAAACTTAGCTGCCAACAAGAAACAGCATCACTTACTGAGGAAACGCAAATGAATTCAAATGGAAAAAAAAGGTTCCAAAAAAGGTATTAAAGTTCATTCCACATTAAGTGGCAAAGGCATCTTTACCCACAATTAACATTCCAGTACACAGACATGTGGTTGCCCCACAATGTTGTCTCCCATTTTGGATAAATGATCAATTTTCCCCATCAGAAAAAAACAACCCAAATGCGTTAAATGTACTTAGTGTAATTAATATAAACGTTTTGCTCACACACTGACAAAGGGTTCAGCCTACCTGTTGCTTACCAAAACAGCAGCGCCTACAAAGAAAAGAGTCAGATGAATAATTAAAAAAAATAAAAAATAAAAAATCCCAGCACAGTATCAAAGATGTTCTTACGCTATGTACAGACATAGTCTTTAATGACGATTAGCGTTCCATTAGACTCTGACGAGGACGCTCCACAATATTCTGTGACAGCCGGCTATTATCTAGAATTATTTCAGTTGGCTCACACGCAGACATTGAAGAGTTAAGCCTATTTGAACTAGGTTGCCAACCCAACCAGCAGTACCCACTCGGGCAATAGAAAAATAAAAGTGAAAAACAGTTTTTTTGTATAGTATTTGAGATTTCTCCCTATGGCATTTAGCATTTCAGTATACTCTAATATGTTCTTCACAATGTTGTGTAATAAACACCCCTGGAAACCATTTTCTGCTATAGTGTAGACTCGTGCACTTTCTGAAAATCCCTCAAATGAGATGATTATGACTCATGACCAGCATTAACAAGAGGATGATGAACGACTTTAACGCTTGAGGAAGGGTACTGAGACGCCCATCTGTGTGCTCCTCTCCAGATGTCGCTGCCTCGAAGGACGGCAGTCTCACAAATAACGGGGACGGTTCCTGACTCGAAGAAATGCAAAGGAAAAAGCATATATTGGGCGTGCGTCTGTTGCGCGACTCACAGGTTAAATACTTCAGCTAGCAGCATACCAAAGTTGTTAGTAAAAGCAAAAATTCACCAAGCCTAAGGCATGCATCGTCCTCATGTCGCATTAGCTATTAGACATGAGGAGCCTGGCTGGATGATGCTGAGGTGCTGCAGGAGTGTTGAACACGTTTGGTTTTAACATATGATGACAGCTACCATTCCTCCTTTGACGTTGCATAATCTTTCTGCGCAGACTGTGAATACAAGCGTGAAGCATATTATACATACACTCAATGTTGCACTGTTGAATCTAAAATCCTTGAGGAGAGGCAGGAATGTTTTTTTACCCAATATATTAAATGAACCACTTTGTGTTTTTTTTTTTTTTTTTTTATATACTGTTGGCTAAATAGCTTGGGTTAAAAAAAACATCAACCAAAAACACATAAAACAGCCATTTTAGAGTCCTAGACATGAAGGGAGAAATGTTTCAATTATGGCCACAATATAACGTGCACAAATTCAAACGTCACACGCATGCGCACAACTGCGAGGCGGCGTGTTTACGGAAGTAAATGCAGCCCCTTGCAGAGGTCTCATCATGACGCATTTGTGGCAATTTCAAGGATTTTGTGCAACCGGAGCAAGCATTTTCTGATAGTTATCAGTCCTAAAGCATCTTCTTTTCGCCGCTGACTGTTTTCTGCTGCTTCGTCCCCCATTGCCGTTTTGTGGCGTGTCTGCTTTGTCGAACAATTGTGACGTTTGTTGCCTTTTGATGACGTATAGGTCGTGTTCTCTTCAATAGCATGAATGTCTTTGTTGCTAATTCGTAGAGGTAGAGGATACACCCTGAACTGGCACAAAATCAGCATTTAAATAAAAAACCTGTTTTTTGGACTTCTTCCATGTTAATCAATAACAAAGGTATAGATAGAAGAGTGTGGTGTGGAAGATCCTGAAACCCCAACACACAACTTGTAATAAATCTTGCCAGAAGAGTGAACGCTTTTGTAGTTGCAAACGGGACATCTTGTGGAGGTTTTTGTCCATATATTGTATGAATATACCGTATAAAGACTAATAAGACTGTAAAACGTGTTATATTCATGAAATATATATGCACCGGTCTGTGCATATATAGTCATATATTACCTGACCATAATCCCTGTGTAATATGAGTCGCCAGAATCTTTTATGAAGCAAACATACATTAGCAGTGGAATGATTGAACTGGATTACCTTCAACTTGGACAATTGTCCCAAATCCTTTGCCGCGTTGAAGATCATCTGAGCTCCTTGCTGCTGCAAGAGAAAATAAAATTTCCCCTTTATAACATACAAATATGTACTGTTTAAGTATATGCATTTTTAAATTCATGCTGCATAAGTATATAAACGAGACGTGCATTTTTGTTTTATTTTTTAAAATAATTATATTCGACATGCTGCGCTGAGCCAAATCCAATGGAATTTTGTTCTGTATACACTTGAGCATGCCTGAATGAAAATAAAGTCTGTCTAACTCTTTAAGTCCAAGTCTGATAAAACCATAAATGCATAGTGGAAGACAGCCACAATGTATCCCACTGGGGATCCTCACAGTGAAATTACATTAACTCTACAAGGAAAATGGCAGAAAATTGAAGAAATATAAACAGTAATCCCCCACTTTTCACGGGGGATCGGGACCAAGCCCCCCCAAATTCTTTATAATTCAGATTCAGAAAATGTAATTATTTACTCATTATATTCCCCCGGGGCAATTAAGGGATCAAAGAGTGGCACAGTTATTGACACGTTGAAAACAGAAATACATTCTATAATTGCCTAATGGTTCAAACCATAAACATACCACCAATTATGATCCCAAAACATCTTAATATAATTTTTGCCCCATGTTGAGGTCTCAAGTACTTTAACAAACACACAATTTTAACTTGATCCAAATAACATTGTAACTCCCATAAAAAGCAGAAAGAAGAAAAATAAATCTTCCGGGTTCCCCCAATGGGATAATACTAACAGATAATAGGCAGACATGAATGTCCCTCCATCCATTCTCTGTACCGCTTACCCTCACTAGTGTTGCGGATAGATGTGCTGGAGCTTGTCCCAGCTATTGGGCGAGAAGCAGGGTACACCCTGAACTGGCTCCTAGTCAATCAAAGGGTGTACTGTATATACAAAAACAACGTTTCACATTGACCTACCATCCATGTTTTTTTGGAATGTGGGAGGAAACCGGAGTACCTGGAAAAAGAAACACGCAGGCACAGGGAGAACATGCAAACTCCACATTGGAAGGCCGGAGCATAGATTTGAACCCACAATTTCTGAATTGCGAGGCGGAAGCGCTAACTGCCCCAACATAGTGCCGACATATGTGACTATATGAATCAGAAAATACAATACAACAGTGATAAACTAAGAAACTGGACAATAATGGCTCTTAAACAGCAAATGAATACAAATATCCATCTACAGTATGTTGTTCCCAAGCATATAAATAATAGTCAATGAAACCAAGCGACTGTAAAAGTTGCATTTCTGAGTGAACTCACGCTCTGGTCGCTCAGTGGCGGCAAAACGATGGTCCTCTCGATGGTGTTCAGAACGATCTTCCAAAGCTCCTTGAGAACTCGTTTCAGCACCGTTTTCTCGCAAATCTTGGCAAATAACATCAAACTGCAAAGAGGTGTAAAAAAAATAAATAAATAAATGAAACTTTTGAAGCATGTGTTTTAAAAACACATGACTTATTCATTAATAATAGGATTAGCCAGGTGCTTTAAAATAAGCCTGATGTGAAAGTAAATAGTCAACTCATGAAGCTATTTTTCATCTTCAGCCTGACATTCATTCTGAGTAATTCCCCATGTAGGATACCCCACTCTATACAGAATTTTCCCCTGCATACCATTCACAATTCATCTTTTTTTCCATAAAAAATCGTTTTACACGTCAGCAATGGTTTTAAAAGGGTGTGGAGTGCAGTAACAACAAAGAAGAATAGAGTTAAAAGGGCTTTTCAGTCTTTTGGCCGCTTGCCATCGCCGCCACACAATGCTCAATGGATCAATTTTGTCCAATCCAAGAAGCCGCTATTTAATATCACCCTGGCAGACCAATCAGTCAAATTGGGTGATGTAGGATTCCAAGTTTGGGCTGAGGGAATGTTTGCTATCTTGAGGGGTAGACTGGCTCGTAACTGAGGCTGTAACCTGGAAACTACTACTTCCATACCCTTGACACTTGACTTGCAGGCAGAATGGTATGCCGCATACTGTTTTACCTCCACAGTGGAAATAATGCAAAACAAAAAAGATGGACGCTAACAGAGCTAAATCAATAATAACGATAATAGCGAGCAAAACTGTTCCAGTTAAGATGGTTAGCTCTTTATTTGCTGTAAATCATCCATAAGCTATAGGTCTACACAAAAGTTGCAACCAAGAGCATGTAACAGGCCTCGTTGGCATAACAAGCTAAGCGTGCTAGCGCCACAGGTAGTAACAAGGCATATTAGCGTAACCTTAGCATTTTGGTTAACGAGGTAACACCGTCATAGCATTATTAAACAGTTAATACAAATAAAGTGAACCCCTGCTATTCGCAGGGCACAAAGACCAAGCCCTGCCACGAATAGCGAAAATCTGTTAATAACTGACAACCACACAAGATACCACCAGATGGCACATAAGCAATATTGTTATTTGAGACCCCTATGATGACAAACAATTCAGGAAGACGTTTTCCCGTTTCCGGTGAGGGTTGTACTCCGCCAAGGCTGCCCTTTGTCACCGATTCTGTTCATAACTTTTATGGAGAGAATTTCTAGGTGCAGGCGAGGCGTAGAGGGGGTCCGGTTTGCAGATGATGTTTTTTGCAGATGATGTGGTTCGCTTCATCAAGCCGTGATCTCCAATTCTCACTGGAGCGGATCGCAGCCGAGTGTGAAGCAGCTGGGATGATAATCAGCACCTCCAAATCTGAGACCATGGTCCTCAGTCGTAAAAGGGTGGCGTGCCCTCTCCGGGTCGGGGATGAGATCCTGCCCCAAGTGAAGGAGTTCAAGTATCTTGGGGTCTTGTTCATGAGTGAGGGAAGAATGGAACGGGAGATCGACAGGCGGATCGGTGCAGCGTCTGCAGTGATGCGGCCTTTGTATCGGTCTGTTGTGGTAAAGAAGGAGCTAAGCCGAAAAGCGAAGCTCTCAATTTACTGGTCAATCTACATTCCTACCCTCACCTATGGTCACGAGCTTTGGGTCGTGACAAAAAGAACAAGATCCCGGATACAATCGAGTATCCGCTTGAGTTTGAGTTTCCTCCGCAGGGTGTCCGGGGTCTCCCTTAGAGATAGGGTGAGAAGCTCGGTCATCCGGGAGGATCTCAGAGTAGAGCCGCTGCTCCTCCACATCGAGAGGAGCCAGATGAGGTGGCTGGGGCATCTGATTCGGATCCGGACGCCTTCCTGGTGAGGTGTTCCGGGCACGTCCCACCGGGAGGAGACCCTGGGGACGACCAAGGACACGCTGGAGAGACGATGTCTCTCGGCTGGCCTGGAAACGCCTCGGGATCACCCCGGAAGAGCTGGATGAAGTGGCTGGGAAGAGGGAAGTCTGGATGTCCCTGCTAAAGCTACTGCCCCCGCGACCCGACCTCGGAGAAGCGGTAGAAAATGGATGGATGCATGGATGGAGACTTTGGCCTGAGCATGAGAACTGTAAGGCATTTTTTTTTTTTTTTTTGTGAATAACAGAGGATAAGTTCCTGAAGCATGCCTAGACACAAATGTGTATGGGTTCACTGTGCATCGCTTACCTTTGAGCAGAGCATATCGCTTTTTGAGGAATTTACGCATCTGAAGTAAACCTTATTGCAGTTCACTATTCATGAATTCACCCTTTACATTTTTGTTCTCATATTTATGGTTTTTGTACTCTTTCTGTAACACTCTACACAGCCACTAGCCATCACTAAATAGGAAAGCGGTAATTGGTGTTAAGGAAGTATGATGAAGTGATACGGCTCACAGCTTAGTATGTCAGGGAGGAGCTCAGTCCAGCCTGTTTTTTAGTGGAAGTTACAAAGAGTCTTTGCCACATGAACTTCCAATACAAAATTGCTATTTGATGGTATCCATATCAACTGTAATTTTACTGTAATTCTAAAGTGTATCATTCCAATCAATGAACGCTACCTTGAGGGACAAAAATGAACTCACCCCTATTTGTGACAGTATATTGTGCAAACGGGAGAAAGGATTAGGATTTCCATACCATAAAGAGGATTCCCCCTGTAAAATTACATTGACCTCAATGCTCCTTTGACAATGGCTGAGAGAGATTTCTAAACCTCAGCTGAACCATTTATAATCTCTATGGCTGTTTCAGGAATCGCTCGTCTTTCACATAGTAATCTTGTTTTTTCTCTCATTCTTGCTTGAGTGAAGTGTGACTTAGAGGTACAGTATAGCATCAATATAAATGGTCTGCAGAGAGGGAGGTGAACCATTCGCCACCACATTACTGTACTGTACATGATAAACAGACCCCTTCAGATGCTACCCACTTTTTATCCAGGAGGTCCATAAGAGGCCGGAGGACAGTCTCTGCATCCATGGCAGCATTACTTCCCTTGGCCGAACCTTTCATCTGGACCAGCTCCTGGTTCATCTGTTTCACGCAGTCCTCGATCACTGGTTTGAAACTGGGGAATATAAAAGGAACATGTACTTTCTTCTGTTTCCGTTGAATGTGTAATGACATTGTGGTTCAGGAAGGAACATGTTTTTGTAGAGAACGCATTTTGTCAGGACAGATTCTGTTTCAGTGATTTTTGATTGAAAAGTTCTGTATGTTATCAGGCTTGCGTGTGATGAGTGAAAACTAACCAAAAATTGTGATTAGCCACAATTAATTCATGATTTAACAGTAGTTAGTATAGTTTTTTGAAGTCACCATTTTAAGACAGTGGGGAAAGCAGGGAAACTATGCAAAAATATAAGGATTTGAAAAGGAGGCCAATACTTTTTCACGGCACTGTATTTGATGTAGTGTAAAATGTGAACACAAAGCTATTGTTCTGTTGTATGAATGGTCACAGGTGGATACACAGGTTGTACTATATCAAGTGGAAGAGTGTTTGATTGTTGTGCCTGTCTCTATGCGTCACTTGCATAGTTATATGAAGAAATATACATTATTTGTAGTAAATAAAATGTAATTTTGCTAGTAGTTAAGTGAAATTGGATAATTTCCCAGCACCTTCCTATAGAAAATGGATGAATGAACAAAAATACCACCCATTTCAAAGTATACATAAGGGATGATTCAAAGTGACTTGCCTTTTTTGTATCTATTCATCTACCCTGAAGTAGAAATCTAAGCCAGATCAGAGTGTATCCTTTTAAACTAAACGTAATGAACCAAACTCAACAATATGGCTTGGTGGACATAAGGCCATAAAGCAACGTTGAGGAGTCGTTAACTCACAAATGCTGTCCGTAGAAGTGCAACACGGAAGCTTTTTCTTTTGCTCAATGTGAAATGTTTAGGACGAGTGGAGTCAATTATAAATTGAGTGCACGGCTGTGAGATGCAAAGTAGATTAGTGGCATAATTAGTCTGATTGAGAAGTTTGTACATAGGTTGCGCTAATACTCACCTGGAGCCCAAGACGCTGCTGAGCTCATCCAACACGGTGTTGAGTTTGTTCTGCAGCTCCTTGAGCAGATCACTGGCCTCTGCATCCAGCTGTCGCGGTAGGGGAAGAAGACGGACAGTTACTGCATGGTCGCACTCCACAGAGCTGCCACACCACCTTACAACTCTGCAGGATGCCTGGGCTGGAATGAGGAGGGGTGTGTGTGTGTGTGTGTGTGTGTGGAGGAGAGGGAGGGGGGTTTGGTAACATGTTTGCCTCCCGCTCGTTCTGCGTGCCATCTGTGCCGAGCATCGCTCTGAATACAAATGCATGGCTCAGAGCCGAGCTCGGCCATAAGACATGGCGTTGGCGAAGTAGAAGCAGCCAGCTTAGCAGGCGCCCACATGGGCAACGCTGTGTGCACTAGAGCATAGCATACAGTAGTCACAGCTGAAAGAGTAAGGAATCAAGGGAAAAAAAAGGCTAAGTGTATTCATGTATGGACTACCGTATTTTCACGACCATAAGGTGCACATAAAAGTAGTAAATTTTCTTCCAAATGGACGGGGCGCCTTATAATGCGGCACGCCTTATGTGTGCACCGAGTTCCAAAATCTATAAATGTTGTTGTGTGATGAGCGCTCCGCTTGACTGACTGGGAGCATTTCCTGCCGACACACTGCTTATATAGAGGAAGGCGGACGTGACTGAGGGCAGCATGCGGACGTAAAGGGGGAAGGGTGCGCGTGAAGGAGGACGCTAAAGGCAAGCCGCCAGTAGGTATATAGCGCCGGTCAAGCCAGCCTCCACTCGTAAAGTAGCAATCAAGCCAGCCGCCCCTAATTTTGTTCATACTAGGCATTATGGTAATAATTCGCCAACTCGCGGCGAAAGCCACCTTCAAAATAAAAGCTTCCCAATAATACGGATGTTTATTAGTTTTCGGAGACTTGCATCCATCCATCCATTTTCTACCGCTTATCCGAGGTCGGGTCGCGGGGGCAGTAGCTTTAGCAGGGACGCCCAGACTTCCCTCTCCCCAGCCACTTCATACAGCTCTTCCGGGGGGATCCCGAGGCGTTCCCAGGTAAGCCGAAAGACATTTTATTATGAAATACAATATCAGATCTTCATCAGATCTGGACTTGTCTTGCGATACCAATGGGATTACGTTGGGGTG
The DNA here is from genome assembly GCF_024500385.1 of Phyllopteryx taeniolatus. NCBI lineage: Eukaryota > Metazoa > Chordata > Actinopteri > Syngnathiformes > Syngnathidae > Phyllopteryx > Phyllopteryx taeniolatus. The sequence continues at coordinate 30,678,886 of NC_084503.1, forward strand.
GCTTTGGCTCAGTAGGTAGAACATGTTCAAATCCCTGCTACGACTGTCCGCATGTCGAAGTGTCCTTCGGCAAGACACTGAACCCTAATTTGCTCCCAGTGGGCCTGGCAGCGCCTCGCATGCCAGCAGTCGCCCATTGATTTATGAATGTGTGTGTGAATGTGAGGCTTTGTAAAGCGCTTTGGGCACTGTGATGATAAAGTGCTATATAGGTGCAGTCCATTTACCATTTATTTTCCCTAAGATATCAAATAAACTGCATTTTTTAATGTATCTCAAGATTCAAATTAACTTTGCTGGTTGTATTCCTTAACCGAAGAGCACTGACGTCCGTATTATTGGTAAGCTTTTATTTTGAAGGTGGATTTCACTGCGAGTTGGCGACCTATTTCCGTAATGCCTAGAATGAACAAAATTAGGGGCGGCTGGCTTAACTGCTACTTTACGAGTGGAGGCTGGCTTGACCGCAGTCGAAAACGGCACCTACGAAGACACGCTTACAAAGCACAGTTTAAACTGCAAGCTATTCGTTACGCGGAGGAACATGGGAATCGAGCAGCCGCGAGAGAATTCAAGATCAACGAATTGGAGGAAGCAGGAAAACGAGCTTCGCCAAGTCAAGAAGACAAAGCTGAGTTTCCGCGGGAAAAAAAAGAAAAACAAATGCGGAAACAAGGCGAGGTGGCCCGAGTTGGAAGACCAACTCGAGCAATGGATTAATGAACTCCAACCGCTGGACATTGGTGTAAACAACTTCAAAGTGAAGTTGCGAGCGGCGTGGGAGCGATGGATGACAAATGGCGAACACAGCTTTCCTAAGACTAGGAGGCAGCGCCGGTCGAGTTACGCCACAATTTGTGAATGGATTGTGGATGCTTGGGCTAACGTCTGCTTGCACTGTTGTTCGAGCTTTCATAAAAGCCGGCATCATTTCTGAGGAGCTGCACGGCAATGAGACTGACTCGAACCTGGTGTGTTTGATGGAGAACTTGCCCAGCTGTTCATTTTGTATACAGAACATGAGGACTTTGATGGATTTGTGGATGAGGATTGATCAAAAAATAACGTGAGTACATTGTTAAATACTTCAATAAAGTACAACCGAACTCAATTTGGCTCCCGCTGCCTTTTTAAAAACATTGTTTTGGCGTGCATGCATGCTACCGTATGTTTTAAGCTAGCGTATGTTTTACCATGCCCAATAATACGGTGCGCCTTATGTATCCATTAAATACAGAAATAGACCCGTAACTGAGACGGCGCCATTTAATACGGTGCGCCCTATGGTCATGAAAACACGGTACCTTACATTTGTCTGTACATTATTTGTTCTTTCCAAGTTAAATAAATAAATGAATAGAACATGACTTATTTTTTTTATTTGATTACCAGATCAGGGCGTCATGGCGGACGACTGATTAACACATCTGCATCACAGTTCTGAGGACCCGGGTTCAAATCCGGGCAGTGTGGGGCTTGCATGTTCTCCCCTTGCCTGCGTGGTTTTTTTCCGGGTACTCTGGTGTCCTACCACATCTCAAAAACATGCATCGTAGGTCAATTGAAGACTCTAAATTGCCCGTAGGTGTGAATGTGACTGCGAATGGTTGTTTGTTTCTGTGCCCTGCGATTGGCTGGCAACCAGCTTGGGGTGTACCCCGCCTCTCGCCTGAAGATAGTTGGGATAAGGGACCCGCGACCCTAGTGAGGATAAGCAGTATGGAAAATGGATGGATTACCAGATCAGAAACACAAAATGGAGAAACTGGCCACATGCTTCAATTAGATTTGAATATTTAATTAGGCACATTTTGTGACAAGCAGCAATATTACTAATACAGTGGACCCCTGCATACTTGTGGTTTGGCACTCATTGATTCAGCTATTCGTGGATTTAAAAAATATATATATATTTTTTCAAATCTTATTTCTCTTTTCTTTCTGTTTTTCTTTTTGGGGGGGGAACCAACCCTGAAAACACTTATTGGCAGTTAATCTCTGTTCAGTCAAAAATATTGGGGTTTAAAAAAAAACAAAGCAAATTTGTGTGTATATACAAAAAAATGAGTGTGTATACAGTCTGTGTGTGTGTGTGTGTATATATATATATATATATATATATATATATATTCCCCGCATAGCCCACAATCATTCCAGACCACGACCACCATGATTCACCAAATGATGCATCCATCCATCCATTTTCTGAGCCGCTTCTCCTCACTAGGGTCGCAGGCGTGCTGCAGCCTATCTCAGCGATCATCGGGCAGGAGGCGGGGTACACCCTGTACTGGTTGCCAGGCAATCGCAGGGCAAATACAAACAAACAACCATTCGCACTCACAGTCACACCTACGGGCAATTTCTCCAATTAATGCATGTTTTTGGGATGTGGGAGGAAACCGAAGTGCCCAGAGAAAACCCACGCAGGCACGGGGAGAACATGATCCATCAGCCATATTATATCAAGGGCGTTATTGTAATCGGCTTTATGCATTACAGTGAACCCCCGTTTATCGCAGGGGATACCGAATGATGCACTGATTTACATTGACTGAAATGGTGACAGATTTGATGTGCAGTTGCTTGAAAGGAACAAGATTTTGACCTATCAGTACTGACCCCCTACCAGGATGATTAGCAGGGTAAACAAAAACAAGATGATTAAATTTTATTTTAGCATTAATTAACATTATTACACTGTCAGATGTTATCGGTTTTTATTTCAGATTTGATGCCTGCAGCGTCCCAGCCATACATTTGCTGCACGGTCACGAGTAGCAGATGTTGGTCTTCGGCCTTGAAATGAATTTGGAAAGATTTTACCAGTGGGTCCTCTCTAGAATGTAACTATGGTATGACATTTTCCAGCATGCATTTAAACATTGCAATTAATTTATAAAAATGCTTTTAAAGAAAATGTTATTGCGGTATGAGTGTACCAGAGACACAGACACTAAACTGTAGAGCGTCCCAGGCCTTTATTAATTTATTAGGGGTAAGGTGGCCCTTCCTACAGCAGCACTTTCTTTTTAATCTCAATCCTCAAAGTCAGCTAAACAGATGCCACGTGTGAAGGGTGTTTGGTGCTGTAATGAAGTCTACAGCCTTCCCGTAGCACCAACTGTTAATTTTCTTAAAGTGGCATCTACATAAGGTCAGGTGTTTGTTTATTTTATTATGTTTTTTCCATTAATTGGGGTGCAGTGTCTGTTGAAGCAATGACCACTATTTGAGGAAACCCAGAAACCCAATAATGGTCAATATCATTCGTCTTGGTACTTCATACTGTTTCTTTCATATAGATGAAGAAAAAAACAGTCATCACATTTGATTATATTTTATTTATATTAAAAAAACAATGTTTACACTTTTATCCTTGAAAATATGTCAGAACTCTGATTTTAATATGAAAAACATTTGGTATAACACATGGTGGTGGTGTTTTTCATACATTAACTGTGGAAGTAAGTGAGTATGGTATATGTGTGGTTATTGTCCTCATTTTTCCTCGCTAAGAAAAATTTACTTTTGTGCTATATGAGTGCATGTCATCTAGAAATGATTTGGTTGCCTTGGTCTGTTGACATACCTCTATCTGCACGAGCATCACTGATTCATGTGTTTGTGTGCTTACTTATAGATGCATTCATACTGCTGTCACCTCAGCACAACACATTGAAGCATGAAAGATTTTTCTGTCACAAAGAAAATTGCGCGAATGTTGGACTTTTTACTTTACAGTAAAGTGAAGGCTCTGTTTAAGTGATAGCAGAGAAGAAGCATCAGTCTCATTGGCCTGGCGAACGGTTTTGCCTGACCTCTAATCTGTTGTCCAGCAGTCTCTGCAATTGTTTTTTTTGTTTTTCCTCCCTTTTTTGAGAACTCTCACTTGAATGGGAATATCAGTGAGAAAAATACAAGCTCGCTGTTCAATACCAAAGATCGCAGTCGTACCTTGGGATCTGAAAATTCAATTCTGACTTCAAATGGTCACTGAAGCTCCAGGCAAAGATGAGATCTTGTCCGTAACTCCGTCTTTTGAGAGGTAGTCACGGACCTTTCCATATCATCGGCAAGTCATGTCTCTGTAGCCTGCTCTATCTCAGCTTTTTCAAGGAACAATAGTAATTCTTAGTCCTGTGAAATGTCAAGTTTCAGATAAAGTACTATTTATTAAAAAAAAAAAAAAAAAAAAAAAAGGATCACATTCAAGGTGAGTAAAATTGTAGTTTTCTTGAATATTTTTTTGGTACATGGGCGATTAGGGGAATCCCAAAGGTTATTAGGAAAAAGGTTAAGTGACTGTTAAATACTGTACCACAAAGTACCGCATCCTTATACAAATCCGAAACATCAGATTTTTCTACCAGATCCTAGTAAACAAAGTTAATTAAAAAGAAGTTACGAATTGATTGTGGTAGTCACCGTCAGAGTGAATAAACTCTCCTCTGGCTTAGAGCCTATCAACAGAAAGCCAGCTTTGCTTTCATTTGCCTGTTTCAACACTCGCTCGTGAGAAGCCCTTCTGAACCCAGTTAACGAGTAAATAAGGGGTTGATAAACAACTGTATAAAATGAGACACAACCTACCAAATTGGGAACAATCAAGACTGAAACAAATGTGCGATGTCATCCATCTACCCATCCATTTTCTGAGCCGCTTCTCCTCACTAGGGTTGCAGGAGTGCTGGAGCCTATCCCAGCTATCATCGGGCAGGAGGTGGGGTACACCCTGAACAGCCAATTGCAGGGCACATACAATTCGCACTCACATTCACACCTACGGGCAACTTAGAGTCTTCAATTAACCTACCATGCATGTTTTTGGGATGTGGGAGGAAACCGGAGTGCCCGGAGAAAACCCACGCAGGCACGGGGAGAACATGCAAACTCCATGTGGGGATTGAACCCCGGTCCTCAGAACTGTGAGGCTGACGCTCTAACCAATCGTCCACCGTGCTGCCTGTGTGATGTCACTCTAGCATAAATAAAGGCCGGTATTGTGATGTTTATTGATAGTGCAGTAATACTCTGGGTAATTACGTATATTGGCACTTATGTTTGGCACCCAAGTTAATTGCAAACCGAGAATAATTCTGTAATGAATCGTTGTCTTTGCAGAGGAAAACCTAATGGAGAACTGTCAACAATATGCCGAAGTTGCAAATTGCATTCCCTAAGAAAAACCCGGGTGTCGGGCAACACTGGAACACACAACAAAGACCTCATGAGTCATTAATACACCAGCAGTAAATGCTTTGGAGGGAACCATGTCACAAGCTGCTCGCCGCACCATTGCCAGCAACGGAAAGTTGCGATGTGGATGTTTGTCATGCTCTTGTAACCGTAACATGAACATTTGTGTCTGCAGCCTGGATGACCTGATCCAAACCACAACCAGTCTAACTCAAAAGGGGGATATGTGTGTGAGGCGGGCAAACAAGCTATAATGACACATTTATATATTAGCAATGGTTAAAAGATTGGCAGAGAGAGGACCAAGAAGCAAGCTAAAATTACAAACATGGTAACGCATGTTTTTTGAGGCACTATCCCTACAGTGCCGGTGATGGTGAGCTCGAACAGCCTGTCCTGAGGGGTGATGGGCAATTCAGATTCCGTCTGCTCCGTGGCACATGCTGCTGGAAGGGATTTGGAGTAGAGGGGTGGGGTGGCGTGAAAAAAAAGCGCATGAGGGGTGGCGGGGAGAGGGGGCTCGCGTTCGTGCTTTTTGACATTCACTAAATGGCGGGAAAGGGCAGTTGGCGGGTCCTATTACACACACCTTACAGAAGGACACAACCCCCTCCTCCTGGAGAGAGAGCACAGAGGAAATTGGGAAGAAGGGAAGGGGGTATTGGAAAGAGGGGTATCAGGAATGGGGGGTATTACCACAAGAGACAAAATGCAAGGCGAGACAAGGTGTTAGAAATTTATAGAGAAACATGCACTTAAGTCAGAAAAAAAAAAAAAACACCGGGGCTGCATCTCCAGGGTCGGCAGTGAAACGACAGTGTGTTACACACATTTAAAGGATTTATCTTAAGTGAACTTTAAGAGTCCCAGTTGATTGAGTTGCAAAACCTGCATGCCGCGTTCTGCGTCACACTCGCTCCCACTTTTGGAGGCTCCACACATCTCACCAATTCGGTTGTCTATCGACAGGGTGTTACCTATCACAAGGTTCCTACAAACATGGTATGGTGATTCTGATATCATTTATCAACCTGGATTTGAACCCTATTTGGTTAATAAACTTGTTGAAGTTGCGATATGACCGAATGGGGATGGCGGATTAGTCTACAAGACAGCAACATGGAAAATTAAGGGAACTGATCAAAGCACCACAACTAAAGTGATGAGATACTCTGTCACACAGGTTCCCATTTCTGGAGGCAGGTCTATATCCCAACAGGTGCCCCATTCCAATTAATCCAGTGATTCACCCATCAATTGGTGACTTGTCCCAAAGATTGTTCCAAATTATGGAAGGCCTCACTGTTTACCATCTCACTTCTGACACCAATTTTCCGCAGAATTTCAACTTCATTGGGTTGAAAAAAACAACAACTAAAAACAGTACACTGACGACAACACCAAAGAGCCTTGACTTGGTGGCCGGATAGCGTACACAGTTGTAGTGAAGAAATGCTGCTGCACAGGTGGGATCAGTGGCAGGTAGGGTAGCCAGGGTTGAGTTTGCATGTCGAGTTAAGATTCAGAAATAGATCCCCATTCCAGAGGTGGGCCCATGTACGTCCCAGGTGCCCCCATTCCAGTCATCCTAGGGCCTCACCTACAGAATATTCCAGTTCCATCACACATGGGTCTCCTGTCCCAAGGGTCCTATTGTGAAATTAAATACCAGTAAACTGACATAGTGGCATAGACAACAAGGTAATACACGCAAAACTGGGGGAAATGATCGAGTTAGAGTCTTTGACATGGTAGCCAGATCGTATACACTACTGTAGTGGTGGTATGCTCTGTCACAGTAGCTTCTCCATCTGAAGGTGAACAGGTCTATTGCACCCTTGTCCAAAGAGTTTTTCTAATTGGCTAACCATCCCACTTCAGACACCCGGGAACTCTTAAGAGGAGTACCCTGAACCCAGATTTCATCCAGGGTCTATTGTGTTGAAAAAGCTGTACATTGACCACAATGACAGAGAACCAGGCATGGCAAATGGCAAAAAGTGGGTTAAGCAAAGAGCAGGTTGAAGGTTTAAGGTGGCAAGTAGAGATGAAAGTCGGAAATACAATTTTAGCAAACTGACAAGGCAGATTAGTCAACATGACTGGTACATGGGAAAATGAGGGAGGGATTACTGCACAACACTATCAGGGTCAATGCCTTTTCACTTACAATAAATGTCACATGAAATTATAATTTACATAATCACGACCTAGCGCTTATTTTCTCAGGCTGAGCACCGGTGTGAGGATGTGGAGTTTAAGCCTCAGTTGCTAACTGATAGCAAACCTTATCAATTGTCACTGAGAAAGGCAAGAAATCGCTGCAAGGTATCAGGGTAATCACAACCAACCATTGCGGCTTGTCCTTATATTTCATTCTAAAGGGGGAGGGGGGAGGCTAAATGAGACAGACCTGTTTGCCTCCCATGGACTCGAACATCTTCTCCAACTGGACTCTGAGTTGCTGAATGTTGTTGAGAAGAATGCAGGGCTGTCAAAAGGTGTGGAAAACAAATGGGCATCAGCACACAATACATATTTAATGATCATGTCTTGCAAAAATAAATGACAGCAGCCATTGCGTGGAAGCAGCATGTGAGGTTTCGACTCACTCATAAAATGGAAAATACATTGCAAAAACGTCAACAAAAGAAAAAAAAAAAAATCACAGGGATCTCAAACATCCATCAGTTTGGATTTCCTGGCACATCATCTATACAAGAGATGTGAGGCGTCTACACAACATTGTCAGTCAGCGGAGGAACATAATACTACTGGGAGAGGAATGCCTGCGCTGAATATGTCGGACATTATCGATTTTTCGGCAACAAAACATTTAACAGATGATTAACATTAATCACGACGCTTTTTATGCTGGCCTGCCAGTAATTCTTCTCAGTTTTTAGTCAGGCAAACATGATGTGCATTATCTGTCCCAAATAGTAGGAAATTCATCCTCTGTGTTTATAAAAATGAGGATAGTGGTCATGGATAGTGCTGAGATTGTGTGAACCACACAGGAGCGGGATTGGTGCCTTTCAAACCTCTAAAAGGAAATAGGGAGAACATAGAGTACATACATAATGACTTCCTCTTCATTTGAATTTATGAGCAAATTTGCATTGGTTGATTAGAGAGTGAATAAAGGGATTGGAGAGTTTTCAGAAACAGAATGTGTTCCTTAACTATTGCTGGTATGAGAAATGTTTTGGAACTGTCCACTGATACAGGAACCTAATGTCATAGTGACAGATGAAATGTGTAAAATGGGTCTCTTGACTCATTTACACACAAATGGATTTAACCCTTTGACTTTAATGATTGGAAAGTTGCTTTTTTTTTTACTTTACTTTTTACTTTGTTAAATTGCTTCCAATCCCTCGTATTGGAGAATAACCAATCATAACTTAAAGTAGATATTATAAATTTAACAAAATGTTGATAATTAATATGATTGTAGCTGTAATTTCATGTGAGGATTTTTTAAAATCCAGTATACATTATTTACCTGCAGTATCTAAAGGTATACATTATTGGAAAACACAACCAACATTATTATTGTTCTATTAATACATGTCTGTGTCAATCAAAACTGATCAATATATGTGATTTTTTTTTATCTACGTGGGGCAGCATTGGGGTAAGTGGGAGTGTTCAATTTCAAAAGCATAAATAATACATACAGTAGTTGTAGTAAAAGTACTCGGGGCCTAAGTTACTGAGTTGTAATAAATTTTCACCGCATTGGCTGCCTCAATCGCCTGTACTTGCTTCGTTCTCTGCTCACCTATCCTTTTAAGAGTTCTTGTCTGTAATCGTCATAGCATGGTTCATGAGGTTCAGATCACTGTAATTTTTTTCCTTCTCATAACAGCACAATAGACACTTACTACAGAATTCCATTCCTACAGGGGCGACATAACTCTAATTTGTACATTGGAACGATCCATAGCCACTAACTTGGAAAGATGGTGTGTCGGAACGGTTGTAAACTGAGGATGCCCTGTATATGGTGACTGGTCGTATTAGCAAAAGTACTAGGGGTCATACTTTTACAAAAATCCGGCTTTTTTGCAGCTTCACCAAAATTATCAGAGCGATGAATTTCTTTTCTGTAATGCAGTAATGTTTGCATTCCATTTACACTTTCAGTTCAATCACTTCAAACTTTATTTTGCGCTTGCGGTGCTTTCCGAAATGTTCCATGGTGAAAGCCATCAGCGCTACCTGCACAGTCTGTTTGAGAGAATGAACATGCGCCCACTATTTGGCATCTAAGTAGATCAGGCCCTATGTGTCTAGAGTAATGTGGCTTGTTACATTTGCATTTGTTCTGGCTTACTTCTGCATTGCCAAATTTGAAAAGGCATCAATACTGAAACCGAGGACCCCTTGTATCAGACAAAAGTCTCATTTTCTTTTCCAACAGTGTAGCTCTGCAAACGTCTTCCCTAACACACCCACACAAATGACTGCACTGTAGCATAATTTTGAAAGTGTATAGTTTGTGAATATTAATATTATAGCATCAAGTTGAAAAAGTGGTTCCTCTATAAATCAGATCTTTAAATCTTCATTGGGTATCCTACGCACTGTTCCTATTACAGGTTGACTGATTCTATATGTGTTTGCTAAGCTTGTCTTTTTGTTTATGAAATTTATTAACCTGCTGCTACAATTCTACAAAGTATCTTTGAGTCATCTAATTGCATCTCTGCTTTTATAAGCTCTGCTTCACAATGCACGGAAAACAAACATTCTAATGATTGCATTTTATTTGATGCATTACTGCCACTGCGTGACTCAGAAGCCTTTTTACAATTTCTTTTTTTTTTTTGTCATCCATTTGTCGAGCAGGATAAGTGTTTTCTCCTGAGTCATAACATACAGAAATACATCAATTGCTTCCTCTGGAACCCTTTGCGTCATATTTCACTACCACTGCAAATACCGTTGGGGGTAATTAAGGTGCTCTGAGGGGCCCCGAGTTGAGTGTTTGGTCATCTGTCACATTAAACATCCGATAGAAAGACCAGAAAATATGACGACTTCGGGCTGCGAGATGAGTAATTACACTTCAAAGTGCATTACAGCCCACAGTGCTGGACTCAGCTGAGAACACTTCCATTTCCTGTTAAAGTATCTACTGGATGGACTTAAAATATCCATCCATTTCCATTACCGCTGATCCTCACTAGGGTCGCGGGCTGCTCGAGCCTATCCCAGCTATCTTCGGGCGGGAGGGGACTTTAAATATTTATCTTAAAAAAAAGAAAAAACGACAACAAAGTCCTTATCGTGTATTTGCATGCAATAGAATGCACTTACCACATTCTCCTTGTTCAAATACAAAGGGAAGTCCTTGGAAATGATTGCGGCATACTGAAGAAGAACCTTATTGATGGTCTGCATGGGAGGAGGGAGAGAGAGAATCAGTGTTGTAAATACAATTCTTTGCCATTGCTGTTAATGAATCACAGGAATGTATCGGAAAAATACAGTACAAGCAACGTGGCCAAATAGCATGAAAGCTCAACACAGACAGTTTTTACTGCACAAAACAATGAGGAAATTTTTTTTATCACTGCACGCTACCGTAATAAGGCTTTTTTTTCATACTTTTATTTCAATGAAACATCTAAAGTTGACTATCCATACATAACACACGCTGTTTGGGGTGACTATGCCTCAATATTTTTGTTTCGGTTGTTTATTTTTTTTTCTTTTTTTTTCTGTTTTGTTTTTTAAGAAAACCTGGTGTGTGTTTTGCTTTTTGGGGGGTCTTTTACTTATCATTTATTTCAAAAGATGGACTGTTTTAGTGAAGGACACCACCGCAATTCTCACTGGTTCAGCGAGCATCAAGAAATTGTTTTGCTTTTTCTTTGGCTTTTTTTTGCATCACAGAAGAATGAGACAGGAAGAGAGAGACGCCGAAGGTAACGTGAAGTAAGCGGAATCACATTCAAAGGAATTTGGAATCCTGAAAAAGGAATAACTTTTGGTGTTGGTTTTGCTTTTTCTTTGCTCTTTTCACAATATTAATTTCAAAACATGGACTGTTGTTGACCATGACGTCCTTTAAGACCTCAGCAAATCTGACAGGACCTGAATTCAGCGAGCATCAAATAATTGTTTTGATTTTCTTATTTTATGAATTGAATTTAATATCATTGAAATGAAAACATTTTTTTCAGTAGCTCAATTCAAAAAGTGGAACTCATTATATAGATTCACTACACACAGTGTGTGTATTTTATTATTATTTATTTATTTAAAATTAGGGTTGGGCATCGTTTAAATTTGAGCGATTCCGGTTCCTTATTTCGATTCCGGTTCCAAACGATTCTCGATTCCGATTCTTTTAGGGGGTTGGGTCAAAAAAGTTTGCATGCTTTAAATAAAGGGTGTCCAAATTATAAATATCCATTTTCTTAGCAGCCCGCAGCTTTGATTAAAATGAACATTTGACTTGTGGTTCTTTATAACCAGTATCAGTATCAAACCTATGAACTAAAAGGCAATGTGTGTGGAACTAACCCAATTGACTTAATATTAATTAATTAATGTTTCAGCTAACAGTTAAATATAGCATTGTCAAAATACTTATTTGGGACTGTTTCATTACGTCAAATGGTTTACATGTGCAAGTTTTAACTTGACTTCCTGTTTTAAGCTTGTAGCCTTTTATTTTGAAGGGTACGCACGGAACTCAGCATTTTGGCACGAAAAGTAACTTCACACGGCACCGGTGATTTTTTTATTTTTATTTTATTTTTAATTTTTTTTATGGATAGAATCAAATACTATAAAACGCTGATTCCCTTCCTTACCCACCGATGAGGCACAAGGTTAGTGTTTGTGATACAGTGAGACGTTTATGTGAATTTTGTCCCACTTCATTGTGATGTAAAGTTGCCACGGTGAACTTTTAGCCCAATGGTAAGTTTTTTTTTTTTTCTCTCTTATGTTGGTTTGACAACTAAAATAAGCGCTAAAAAACATCAGTGCAAAAGTGCAACCAACCGTTTACCTTATCAGTCGTCTCAATGTTTACATAGACGAATTTTATTGTTTAACTCACCCAGTTGACTGAGCTTCACCGAAGCTCCGTGCGGTGCAGGCTGAGCCTCGGAGCGCGTCAGACGCTACACACCGTGAAAGCCTCCTTTGCACAATATAATCTTATTCCAAGTGTTGCACTGAGGCGACTGGTCATTCATTTTAACAAAGTTAAGACACACTCGCCGCCACCACCGTTAGGCACAAGCACGTCATTGTGCGTGTTCTTCTTCGTTGGTTTACGCCGCTTCTTCGTTGTTTTTCGACACTTATGGGAACCGACTTTTTTTTTTTTTTTTTTTAACGGTTCCGGGAGAACCGGAACATTAGTCCCGGTTCCAATCGGTTTTCGATTCTCAATGCCCAACCCTATTTAAAATTGTGATGGCTGTCCTTGAGCAAGACACTGATACCCCGAACTGTTGCCCCCTGCTCCAGTGTGCTCCACCAACAGCTGTGTGTGTCCACTGTGTTGGGTAAAATGCAGAGAACAAATTTCGTGTGCATGCATGCATGTTCATGACAATAAAGGTGATTCTTCTTTTTCTTCTAATGATAATCCAATATTCACCGTCTCAAGAAATTAGATAACAACAGATTACATAAGAAACAAACCAAACTGATTTTTAATGTAGAAATTGGGTAGGAATTGGCCTTTGAAACCTTTTTGAAACTGAATCTGAAACACATGGAGAGGAGTCTTTCCATGTGTTTACTAAATCTATAATAGTTTCACTTTTTCAATCAAAACAAAAAAAACTTTTAAATCATTGAGAAGGAGAAGGAGACAGGAACTAATCTGAAGTAAGCAGAATAACATTCAAAGCGTCATTGTACACATTGCTTAATCTAATCCCAGTTAGGGTAGTGTTCTTTTTTCCTTTTTACCTTTTTACATTTGCGTGAGGAGTTTTAAAAAAAGGAATGCTTGAGTCGTATGGCTGTCGCCTTCACGTTAAAACCCTTAAAATGTTACTTTAAACACGACCTGTACAGTTAAAAAAAGGTTTTATGACTGCACAGTTTGACCATGCAACACGTTATGTCTACTTCATTTTAGAAAAACGGTTTCAAAATCCAAACGGATTAAATGGCACAAAACCACCTGACCTTGGCAAAGCGGCACATGAAGTGAGCCAGAGCCTGGGGGTTCGGACACTCCAGCTTCTTGATGATCTCAAAGCTCTGGTTGAGTTGCGTGAACACATCCACCACCGAACAGGAGAAGAGGGCATGGTCGGACGTCTGCTGGAACTGTGGAGACAAAAAAATAAAATAAAAATAGTATTGCTTCAGGTAGATCTAGTAAATCCTCAATCCAAAAGCAGAAATTGACTTTTATAGGTCAGTTTTTATGCATCCATTGATAATTAACATAAAGCCATAGATTTAAGGTGCAATTTAGAAAGTGTGACCTGTTCTGATATGCCCATAAAAATAAAGAGCCTTTAAAATATATACAGTAGTTTTTGAGAAGCGCAGTCTTTGGTTTGGTTGCCATGGTTACAATGAAAAGAGGAGCTGTAATGAGTATTGGTCCAAAATTGGCGACTCTTGAAGGGAACAATGTTGTACCTTTAATTAGGTGACTTTGAACATGAACTTTAAATAATAATTGCAATTATTTACAAACATAAAACAAATATTATGCATCCTAAATGAAATATTATAAATACACAATTAGATAACTTTAAATTGATAAGTTCATATTTGAATTTTACATTGAAATCTTTTTGCAATAGTGACTGACACAAAGGTGATGTATTGTATTTGTGAGCTTTGAAAGATAACGAAAGGTTTGACAAGAAAACAACTATTTTGTTAAATTGTATTTAAATTAAATATACACAGATCCATATGTAAAAAAGGGTGCCAGAAGGCAAACTAATTTCTTCATTGTTCTCATTCTTTAATATACCGCTAGCTCCTTTTTCTTTCGCCTTGAAATCAGTTTGTTTTATTAAGTTCCATTCATAGTCTTGTCTTGTGCGTGACCCGAGGCAAAGCGAAGACTGCCTCTTGTCTGTGTGAAATTCCTTTTTATCTGAAACACTCTCTCTCCTGGAGAAGCAGAATTTTTCTTAGCGGGCTGTCCATGGCCCATTTAAATAAAGCAAGGAACACATTGTGAACTAACAGGAGCCTTTTTATCCTTTTTTTTTTTTTTAATACTCACGCCATCTTTCTTGTCCCTTTCCAGAGCGCCATTGAGAAAATCCATGGCCACATCCTCATTCTCATCGAGCCACTGAATGACAAATGGCTCGAACCACCTAAAAGAGAAAATTCCACATTTGCAATGTATTTACTATTGTGCTTGAGTTAAGTCAGGTGAAGAAGCCATTAGACTCAACATGATTTTGTCGTTTGAAGCTGGATTTATTTCACAAGACTACTCAATTTCCACAAATAACGGCCTCCACTCTCATTAACGACATGCTTCAATATAGTGGTGCATTGTCCGCTTCAACAAATCTGCTCATTACTAGGTGTCTTTTATTAGTATTACTTTGACTGATACCGCCATGTGTTGCGGTAGATGTCTTTAGCAGACATGGCATCTGTAAAGCTGAAGTCTATGGTGGCATTTAAAGAGAAGTATTGAATTGTTAATGTATACAACATCGGATTATTTATCAGGGAGAAACCATTTGATGGTGAGATGTTGAAACAGTTTTGACCAAACAAACTTTTTGTCTTTTTCTTTGCTTTTTGTATAAATACAGCGCCCTAGTGACTAATGACTTGACTATCCAACTGGGAAGCATTGGATAAACCAAATATAAAAGTACCAAAAAAATCAAAAGCACTGTTAAATGTTATATTTTTTCATATTCTTTCTCTGAACAAAGAACTCCACCAGGGTCACTTTGAAATCTTTCCATGTGCATCTCTCCATCATTTTTTGTGTGTCCCCTTGAACAGTGACACACAGTTTAATTTATGCTTCCCCCTCCATCAATATTAACTTGCAGACAATGTTTCCGTCTGCTACAGTTGTCCAACTATTTGTTTGACTTTCCACTCCACTCCGTCATCATGGAATCCATTAAAATGTATATTGAATGGAAGCCTAATTTTACGCAGTGCCTTAAAGTGGTCTCTTAATTAACTGTTGCAAAAATCTTGGCATGGTAAATTGAGAAGGAATTCAATTCGGCTGTTTAGCACCAATATATCGCAACAACAGCCTCATTTAACACGTCATACATTTTGAGTATACTCAATGTCCATTCAGTGTGTGTGTGTGTACAGTTGTGTGAAAAAGTGTTTGCCCCTTCCTGATTTATTTTTTTGGGGGGGAAGTTTGTCACACTTAAATGTTTCCCGTCATCAAACAAATTTAAATATTCGTCAAAGACAACACGAGTAAACACAAAACACAGTTTTTAAATGTTTTTTTATTAAGGGAGAAAAAAAAATCCAAACCTACATGGCCCTGTGTGAAAAAGTGATTGCCCCCCGTTCAAACATAATTGTGGTTTATCATACTTGAGTTCAAGATCTCTAACCATACCCAAGCATTATACTGCAACACCTGTTCTCAATCAAGAAATCACTTAAATAGGACTTAAATAGGAAGTAGACTAATCCTCAAAAGCTAGACATCATGCCGAGATCTCAAGAAATTCAGGAACAAATGAGAAAGAAAGTAAGAGAGATCTATCAGTGTGGAAAAGGTTCTAAAGCCATTTCTAAGGCTTTGGGACTCCAGCGAACCACAGTAAGAGCCATTACAGACAAATGGCGAAAACATAGAACAGTGCTCAACCTTCCCAGGAGTGGCTGGCCGACCAAAATTACCCCAAGAGCGCAGCGACGACTAATCCAAGGGCTCACAAACGATCCCACAACAACATCCAAAGAACTGCAATTGTCACTTGCCTCAGTTAAGGTCTGTGTTCATGACCACCATCATAAGAAAGAGACCGGGCAAAAATAGCCTGCATGGCAGAGTTCCAAGACGAAAACCACTGCTGAGCACAAAGAACATTAAGGCTCATCTCAATTTTTCCAGAAGACATCTTGATGATCCCTAGGACATTTGGGAAAATACTGTGTGTCCTGACGAGACAAAAGTTGAACTTTTTTGAAAGTGTGTGTCACATTACATCTGAGGTAAAAGTAACACTGCATTTCAGAAAAAGAACATCATACCAACAGTAAAATATGGTGGGGGTAGTGTGATGGTCTGGAGATGTTTAGCTACTTCAGGATCTGGAAGACTTGCTGTGATAAATGGAAGCATGAATTCTGCTGTCTACCAAAAAATCCTGAAGGAGAATGTTCATCTGTTCGTGACCTCAAGCTGAAATGATGAACTTGGGCTTTGCAGCAAGATAATGATCCAAAACACACCAGCAAGTCCACCTCTGAATGGCTGAAGAAAAACAAAATGAAGACTTTGGAGTGGCCTAGTCAAAGTTCTGACCTGAATCTTATTGAGATGCTGTGGCATGACCTTAAAAAGGGGCTTCATACTCGAAAACCCTCTCGTGCGGCTGAATTGCAACAATACTGCAAAGATGAGTGGGCCAAAATTCCTCCACAGCGCTGTAAGAGACTCATTGCAAGTTATGGCAAATGCTTGATTGCAGTTGTTGCTGCTAAGGGTAGCCCAACAAATTATTAGGTTTAGGGGGCAATCACTTTATTACACAGGGCCATGTAGGCTTGGATTTTTTTTCTCCCTTAATAATAAAAACCTCAATTTAAAAACTACTACTTTTGTTGTGTTTAACTAATATTTAAATGTATTTGACAATGGGGAAGTGTGACAAACATGCCAAAAAATAAGAAATCAGGAAGGGGACAAACACTTTTTCACACCACTGTATGTGTGGTGAAAACAGTGCATATTACTTACAGAGAATACTCTGGCGGAACCCCCTTGAAGGCTGGCAATTCGCGCACGTACTCATTATGGAACCATTTGACTTTGAAGTGAAGATTCATGTATTCAGTGCTTTTGCATAAGCGGTGCTTATCGTGCTCTGGAATGCAGATTAAAACACAAGAAAAGCGCTTCATGTCTAAACTGCAAAATTCAGCCAAAAAAAAAACAACCAAAAAAACTTGTTAAATTCAACCAATAAAATTGTTTTTGAAAACTCACTCAAACACAAAGAGACAAAAACAAATCTGCAAGCATATTCATTAGAAGTGTCTTAGGTAACAGTGTTTGATTTGACAAAAACAAATCTTCACAGGCACAATTATGCCAACAGCCTGCAGCTATTGAAGGTATTAGAAAATAAAAAGCGGCCAGCAGCTCCCTTCAGAAAAGACAGAAAGAAAGAAATGACTCCAGAGGAACTCCAGATAAATCCATTTTTGGCTGACGTTGCAGCTTAGTCATTAGGTCTGAATCGCTTTAGACATTTTGGAACAATTAAACCTTTCTCTGGGATCCCTTAGTCGTGATCAAGGGATGGAGAGAAGCGATGGTGTCAAAATAAACACGTGAAAGACAAACAGTGACTTTTAACTATTTATCCCAACCTTTCTTTTCCAAAGATACAAATGTTTTCTTAATTTTGTCTGACTCTTATTTGACCCACTTGGCAGTCACTTGTTGCTATTTTGAACCTGAGAAGCACAATCATGTGTTCCCCTAAGACCAATAAAACAATTGGCATATGCCATCCACTAGGCTGTTTGAATGGTAATCTCAGGGCTGGCGACACACTGCCCCTAGACAGGAACAAGAAGTTAGGGGGCAACACATTAAGGAAATAACCCATTAACTTCACAACTTTTTCTGAAATATAAAAGAACAATAAAATTAATGATAAACGGCATCTTTACCCATTGACTGAGGTACAGCCAATATTGTTTTTATAGAAACAGTACACTACATGTCCTGTTTGCCAGCCTCTTGCTGCAAGGCAGAGTTTGGCCCAATGGAGAATAAAAAGGGCCAGTCATGCCCACATAAAATACAGATTAACAATGTCTAGATTTCTGATTAATTTAATGTTATCTTCATTGAAACAAATTGTGCTTTTCTTTCAAAAAATAAAGACATTTTCTAGTGACCCCAAACCTTTGAACGGTAGTGTACAATATACACACATTTGAGTTATTACTCTGACTAGTAAAACAATATATGCAGTAAGGAGCATATTCTCCCGTGTGATTAAGTCTGAAAAGGTGTGCAGCTTCTCTGGCTACGCAGATTCTCCCGTGCAAAACACGTCAAAAGGGTTCTGTGGCTCCTGGTATTTTTTTTTCTGTGGGAGACTGTCCAAATGACTCTTTTGAGTATTGAGGATTGGCGACCCTTGTTCTAAGCCATAGGTAAAACAATAAAATCATAACCAATCAGTACAGACCGCGGTAACCAAGGGGTTCTTCTTTGGCGACATGACAACTTGTTCTTATGGCGAGCAAACTTGTTCATTGCACACCATAAAAAGTAGATTGGAGTAGATCAAAACAGGAGACTGACTGACGACAGTTATTACGTTAAATATTATTATTATTTTATTATTATTATTACTTAGGATGAAGATTGATGTTGATGTGCAACATGTTGGAATTGTGGTTCAGCAAGTGAGCTTCACAGTACATTTGGGTTTGAATCTCCGTTGGAGCATTCCAAAAACACAGCATGGCATGGAGTGTTTGTAAGTCTATTTGTGTCCTGCGATTGACCGGTGATGAGTCCTGGGTGAGCCTTGCCTCTTGCCCACAGTCAGCTGGGATAGGCGCCAGCTCTAATGCAGACAAGTGGTATATAAAAAAAAATAGATTGATGGAAATAAAACTGGTTACTCCACCAATTTAGGGCTGTGAACAGCGTAGAGATGACTTCAGAGGAATGAGGCGATTCTTATTTGATCTACTGGAAAAGTGACATTATTTCTGCATCATTGCTTTTCTGTCTATGTTCCTAAAACTTTAATCTTCGACCTAATACTGTATGTATGTGTTTGAATGTCTTGGAGTAAATAATTATTATTATTAAAAGTGGAGTAGTGTGATTAAAATGCTTCTCTCTCAGCATCGGAATATTTTTTAGAATACTTTAATTAATCTTTGTAGGCCTAAATAAGCGAGACCAAATAGAGGGGGTCCTCAGTGTATGACGGCTTTCCTTACTGATGGTGGCAACGTAACTTGAATTGTCAAGTAAGTCAGAATCCGTCATAGTTTAGTCATAATTACAGTAAATATTTGGATGCAAAACACTTAGGACATTTAAGACAATCAAACGAAAAACAGTATGGTGTTAACTGAGCGTGACATTCGCGATCTCCAACCCTTGTATGTCCAGACGGCCACAAACCAAGTACCACCAGTATCTACTCATTCGGAACAAGGTCAGATGTGGACTAAATGTATATGGACACAGTGTGTGAAAAATGGAGCTTAAGAAGCTAACAATATGAAGGAATTAATACATGGCTGCTTTCATTTACTGTAGCTCGCATTGCCTCGACATTAACTGAATAGACGTGTTGGAATCCAGCTCATTGCGCCCTGGCTGTCACACCTTAATCCTGATAAAGAACCACGAGTGCTTAGCCTGATGAATAGTGCTAACTAAACCTGCCATCCTACACTCTTTTTTAAGCCTGCAGAGAAAATACCTTTTTTTTTTTTTAACATACATACTGTATGCTTGTTGCGGCGGCACGGTGGCCGACTGGTTAGAGCGTCAGCCTCACAGTTCTGAGGACCCGGGTTCAATCCCCGGACCCGCCTGTGTGGAGTTTGCATGTTCTCCCCGTGCCTGCGTGGGTTTCCTCCGGGCACTCCGGTTTCCTCCCACATCCCAAAAACATGCATGAATTGGAGACGCTAAATTGCCCGTAGGCATGACTGTGAGTGCGAATGGTTGTTTGTTCCTATGTGCCCTGCGATTGGCTGGCAACCAGTTCAGGGTGTACCCCGCCTCCTGCCCGATGAAAGCTGGGATAGGCTCCAGCACGCCCGCGACCCTAGTGAGGAGAAGTGGCTCAGAAAATGGATGGATGTATGCTTGTTGCATTCAAATAGCTCAAGCAATACTGTGCTGCTTTTTTTCAATGAGGAGGAAGATTCTGCAGGTGATGCATGGTTTTCACAAAAACAACAACAACAAAAAGCTGGAGAGCAAATGTCATCTTTGTTTTGGTTTAATTAACCTACCATGCATGTTTTTGGGATGTGGGAGGAAACCGGAGTGCCCGGAGAAAACCCACACAGGCACGGGGAGAACATACAAACTCCACATAGGCGGGGCCGGGGATTGAACCCCGGTCCTCAGAACTGTGAGGCAGATGCTCTAACCAGTCGTCCACCGTGCCGCCTGTTTTGGTTTTCATTTTATCATTAATCCTCGAGTTCTGACACAACAAAAAGCTTGTGTAGCAAAAACCTGCTTTCTCTTTGCTCAATGCTTTCCTTTTAACTTTCCAATGGTTGTTAGTTCAACTTGAATTTTGACAGTTTGGCAGGGATCTCAAGAGTCCTTTTTGAAAGCATTGAAAGCAATATCCTTCCTGAAATGAAACCAGACAACATCAAGAGTTACTTTTCCTCTGGGATCGCTGCTCCCATCCACACCCAACCGTCAAGGGTGAATCGGTTTTGACTACAAAGAAATGTAAAGTTTCACTTTGTGGCAGTTTGGATAGTCGGTTATTTTTCAAGAAGGCAAATTGTCATCCCGATGGTGAAGCTGAATGGCAGTATTGAGGAAAGAGATGGTGTAAAATGTACAGAAGAGTATCTTCCCAATAATTGGTTGTGAAATTACACAACCAAGTAAATCTTTTTCAGATAATGTTTATGAGGGAGCTGTTTTGAATTTTGCCAAATTGTGATGCTACTGTTTTAAATTGTAAAATTTAAATGTGGCATAAGGACCAAGCAATGCTGTGACTAGAGTAAAAATATGCTTGATGTACACCTCCCCAATTTTTTTATTTTCTTTAGAATTGAGTTTTTTTTTTTAGAATTGTCTCAGTCTAGATTGCACCATCTT
Source organism: Phyllopteryx taeniolatus (assembly GCF_024500385.1). NCBI lineage: Eukaryota > Metazoa > Chordata > Actinopteri > Syngnathiformes > Syngnathidae > Phyllopteryx > Phyllopteryx taeniolatus. The sequence continues at coordinate 30,700,121 of NC_084503.1, forward strand.
TTGATATATTGAATGGTATTACAGTATATACTGTATACTGCGCGGGACCTAAGCATACCTCACAAATGCTTGTCCCAGTGAGCATTATTGCATTATGCTCCTAATCTTAAAGGGCAAAGCATACCACTTCCGGTAGCGGAAGTACTGCAGCTTACTTGGCAATCAATACGTGTAACTTTGACTAAATAACATCATGCAAAAGTCTAATAACACATTCTGGTGCAGCAAGGCATTAGTGTGTCGCGACTAACTTTGTCATTGAGGCACACAGCCAAACGAAATTTATAATCCACTACACACACGCTACCGACTGAGTTGCATGCTCTGCTTCCAGCAATTCACTTCCAGCCACCCTGACACCACTGTCCATGCACAACCATGTGAACTGGTCTGCTCTAATAAGAACAATTCAAATGAACACAAAAGTAATAAATATTCAAGGAACATGTTTTCCCTTACAATGAATGACTTTGGGGCCTTTTATACAGGCTGTCTGTGTATTGTTTGCATGGAGACAAGTGCTGGTACACGCTGACCAAACCCAAACATGTAGTGAAGTAAACATTTTTCAATTAGGGCTTGGTAGGTGCTGACCTCGTGAGCCCAAGCCTCACATACACATTAAGTGGGTTGGTCATCTGCTCACTGAGCTGTGTGAAGTGTGGCTTGCGGCCATTCTCCAATGAGGATGCCCGAGCTCGTCTGCTATTGGAAGGGGACGACAAATAGGTTGCCGGCGGGCTGGTTGCGACTCGTGGGGTGCCTACTGAGTAACCCTGATATACATACACTATATTACCAAAGGTATTCGCTCACCCATCCAAATAATCAGAATCAGGTCTTCCAATCACTTCCATCGCCACAAGTGTATAAAATCAAGCACCTAGGCTTACAGACTGTTTTTACAAACATTTGTGAAAGAATGGGTTGCTCTCAGGAGCTCAGTGAATTCCAGTGTGGAACTGTGATAGGATGCCACCTTGCAACAAGTCCAGTCGTGAAATTTCCTTGCTCCTTAATATTCCACTGTCGACTGTCAGCTGTATTATAAGAACGTGGAAGCGTTTGGCAATGACAGCAACTCAGCCATGAAGTGGTAGGCCACGTAAACTGACAGAGCGGGATCAGCGAATGCTGAGGCTCATAGTGCGAAGAGGTCGCCAAATAACTTTCTGCCAAGTCAATCGCTACAGACCGCCAAACGTCATGTGGCTTTCAGATTAGATCAAGAACAGTGCGCAGAGAGCTTCATGGACTTGGTTTCCAGGGCCAAGCAGCTGCATCCAAGCTATACATCACAGAGTGCAATGCTTCAGCGTCAGATGCAGTGGCGTAAAGCACACCGCCACTGGACTCCAGAGCAGTGGAGACGCGTTCTCTAGAGTGATGAATCAAACTTCTCCATCTGGCATTCTGATGGACGGGTCTGGGTTTGGCGGATGCCAGGAGAACGGTACTTGTCTGACTGCACTGTGCCGAGTGTAAAGTTTGGTGGAGGGGGGGTTATGATGTGGGGTTGTTTCTCAGGAGCTGGGCTTGGCTCCTTAGTTCCAGTGAAATAAACTGTGAATGCTTCAGTAGACCAAGAGATTTTGGACAATTCCATGCTCCCAGCTTTGTAGGAACATTTTGGAGCTGGCCTCCTCCTTTTTAAACGTGACTGTGCACCGGTGCACATAGCAAGGTCCATAAAGACATGGATGACAGAGTCTGTTGTGGATGAACTTGACTGGCCTGAACAGAGTCCTGACCTCAACCCTATAGAACACTTTTGGATGAATTAGAGGGGAGACTGAGAGCCAGGCCTTCTTGTCCAACATGAATGTGTGACCTCAAAAATGCGCTTCTGGAAAAATGGTCAAAAAAATCCCATAAACACACTCCTGAACCTTCCCAGAAGACTTGAAGCTGCCATAGCTGCAAAGGGTGGACAGACGTCGTACTGAACCCAATGGATTATAAATGGGATGTCACTTAAGTTCATATGTAAGTCAAGGCATGTGAGTGAATACTTATGGCAATATAGTGGCATTTATCGGCATACCATACAGAAATTCAGTTTATTTCCAATGTCGTTCCGATTTCTACAGTGCATGTTCTCATTCAGGTTGCGGGTGAGCTGGAACCTAGCGCAGTTGACTTTGTGAGAGAGGCTACAGTATACTGGTTGCCATTCCATAGCAGGGCACATATCGATAAACAATCCTTCCCACTCACATTCATACCTAAGGACAATTCTGAGTCCTCAAGTAACCTATCAAGCAAACATTTGGAAAGTGGGAGGAAGCCGAAGTACTCAAAGAAGATGCAAACAATTCAAACTCTAAAGCCCGGGCTATGAGGTGGATGTGCTAACCACTATTCCACCATGCTGCCAGTTTGTCTAAACACATACATATAAACACCAAGTCACCTTACTATCTACAGGAAGCAGATGGAAGTCATTTTAAAGAAAAGGTCAGCAGGTGTTTGCGAAGTGTGTGTTTGCATACATTATAACGTCATGAATGTGTCAGTTGTACTCCATCCATCCTTCCACTTTCTATTGCACTTATAAAGTCTATCCATCCCTTCTTTGTAGGGTTATTCTCTCAAGGTTCGCAGGTGTGCCCGAGCCTTTCCCAGCTGACTTTAGGCGAGAGGCAGGGTACACCCTGAACTGGTCGCCAGCCAATCACAGGGCACATATAGACACACAACCATTCACACTCACATTTACACCTACAGACAATTTATAATCTTCAATTAACCTACAATTATAAGTCAGTAAATTATATTTGCATACTGTAGCCCAGAGAGGACTCGCAAAGTGATTCACATGGTTAAAATACAAAATCACAAACGTCAAAGAATTAATCCAAGAAAAGACAGCCTGCTTCATTATCATTAAGGTCTACAGTGAGGTCAGTTCTCATCTGATTTGGGGAGAGTTTGCCAGTCAGTTGCAGGGCACATACAGACAAACAAACATTCACAGTCAAATTCACACCTATGGACAGTTTAAAGTCTTCAATGAACATAACATCCAAGTTTTTGGAATGTAGGACAAAGTTGGAGTACCCAGAGAAAACCAACGCAAGTGTGGGGACACAGAAGATTCAAACACAGAGCCATTTGACTGTTAGGGAGATGTGCTAACCACTAGACAACTTTGCTGTCAGTTTGATATAAAATCTGCATTATCTAACTGGTAATCTATTTATCACAGCACATCCACTTGCTTATGTAAAAATAAATAAATAAAACACAGGGGAAAACTGTCTTTTTCATGTAAAATATTTTGCAACCGCCAAATGAATTCAAAATTAAGTTGTATGGAGATAGAAGTGTATGTCCAAGGCCGTTCTGAGCTTAGCTTAAGAAGAAAAAAAACCTTCATATCGTCAGAGAAAACGGAAGCAGGCCTGACTTGAGCTAAAGGGACCTCTCCTTCCATTCATCGCCACCACAGCCCGGGGGCCTTGGAATAGGAGGGAGAATCCGAGGGAAATGAAATGAGGCCAACGGGAGCGGCGCTGTAAAACAGCGAGGCTGCGTGACTTCTCCAGAGTGAGTCATTTTTAGTAAGGCTTTAAATGATTTACATCCAACAATTTCAACCGGGAATGTAAGCGACAAGTGACTTTTTTTGTGTATTTGTTACACCCTGTGACACTGCATTAACAATTGAACACAGCTACTGAAGTTCATTGCCTTCACTTCATTGTCTTACTGGAAAGTTCACTCCATCTCATCAACGGGGGTACCTAATGAAGTGTCTGGTGAGCGTGGTCTTCCAAGGCCCGTCATTGCAAATCTGTCGCTCGTGAAGGTCAGTCGGCGCATATTCACACATACTGTTTATGCAAATTCATCCTCATGAGGTCTTCTCCTACCGCGACACAACTAACTGACCGCCTGTGTATGTGCATGTTTGAATGTTGAACAAAGACAAGAGAAGGACAAGCTGCAATATGCTATTTTTTTCCATGACACTTGATCCCTTTATGTGGTAATTTTCTCAAGTCTTTATTCAGTGTTATTGATGGTGAAGGGTTCTGCCAAAATGGTTGTTGCAAGTACAGAAAGTAATGTGAGTTTACTGTATTGGTTACACACACTGATTCTAAAGATGGGGTTGAGTTGAGTCAGTGCCAATTGGCCAGCAAAAAACACACACCAATTCTCGGTGTTTGAATTGGAAAATGAGGCCCTTGGAGACCAATTAAACTTTTTCTTTTTTTCCTTTGAGCTATTTCTCCCTATTTTCTAACTTACTTTAATCTTTACTTAACAGTCAAGGGTCATTATTAGTTTGACTGCTCTAGAAAAAAAAGGCTTTCTACCAAGCAGTACGGCTTGACTGCATTCAGTTTGCTTTTTGTTGTTTTTGTTGTAAACAAAACACCATTCCATCCATCTCTCCATTTTGTATAGCTCTTGTCCTAACTTGGGTCTATCCCAGCTGATCTAAAGCAAGAGGTGGGATACACCCTGGACTGGTAAATCCCAGGGTACATACTGTAAAGACAAACAACATTCATACACATTGACATCTATGGACAATTTTGAGTTTTCAATAAACCTAACATACATGTTTTGGAAATGTGGGAGGAAGCAGGACTAAATCAGAATCCATACAAGCACAGGGAGAAACGGGATTCAAACCCAGAACATTAGCACTGTGAGGCAGATGTTAAATCAACAAGGACACCATGCTTCCCTGTGATGAACAATTACCAGAAGATGCTTTTTTTTTGTGATCATTTATTTGTAATAATGTTTTTGTCTTTAGACTTGGTGAAGCAGAACATGACTCATATAATCCAACACCCGTTTGAAGTAACTGTAAACAATTGTATGTTTGTGATAATGAGGCAGCACTACATTTAAGTGGAATAGCAGTTGCAGTGTTAGTCAGAAGACCTTGTTTACTGTACTTTGTACATTTGATCTGTAAAACTTTCTTGTGACAAACGTCAACGATAACTCCTGGTGTATTCCACTGGTGTCATCCCACTGTTTAGCAGCCTTTTGTTGGTTTACAGTTCACTTGGTGTAGCACGAAGCTCTATATTCTGCTTTCTGTTAACTGGTCGACAAAGAATTGTCACTTCCGTGTTAACAATGGAATAATGGAATAAGAATATGCGGTCATGCGGCACCAGAAGGCATACTCAGTTACTGCTGTACTTAGTTTTTCCTTAGATTGTTTTAGATTTTCTGGTCTGCGAGTGTTTTTATTCAAATAATTACTGTAATTACGACTTTACTACTGTGATAGCATAGGTTAGTGATAGGCTATGATGCGTTCCAGCTTAAGTACAAATTCGGGTCACGTCCCTTCCCTATAAACGGAACTCTGTTGTTCACTGAGGACCCTCCTGTACCTGGCATTTGCACTGTTTTTAGTGTGGTAATGACTGGTTATAACACTATTTTTATCTTGCTTCACTGCGGTTGTGTAAAATGTTTGGCTGCATGCCTGTAAACAAAAGCAAATGTTCCACTTGTTGCTCAGCATGTGATTGTGAAACAAGTTCTTTTGTGCCCCCGCTGGTGGTTAAACAATGCCGACTATCCTGAGGGAGGAGTTGACTCAGTGTCCCCGGTGAGGGTGTCATCTCGTCTGACGTCCCCCCACTGGGAAGTAGCGACTCACACGGGACCCTCTTTGTCTCAGAGTCATTGATTTAAACGACATACATACAATGACATAGTACAGCGGCTCGCTTCAATTGCCATCCAGTGACCATCCACAGTATTGGACATGTATGAGAGTCATGGTAGTTTTTATATTGACTAATTTTAAAGCAGCAGAACGAGGAGTTGATTCGTAAATTCTGTTGATGTAATTCATTAGAAATGCCTCTTGTGAATTAATTGAACATTTGGGAGTAACTACTTAGTAAGCCAATTTGAACTATGTTGCTAACCAAAACAGCAGCACATATTACGGCACGTAAACTCAGAGAAAGAATTACTGTTCCAGGAGACATGACATGGCCATGCCACAATGTTGTGTGAGTCCATGTTTGTTCCAGGAGCTACAGGACCTATTGCCTTGTTTCTTGACATTAGCCTCTCGCCATAAAAACTTCGTTTGACATTAATTGTAGTATCGGTAACCGAACCCGTTAGTGTGTATAACAAGTGTATAAGGAGAAAACTACATTCTTGATTGTTCCACTTTGGCAGAGGTCTGCACTTTACCGGCTTACAGTATTTTGTTCTATGCTTCCAACTTTGTGGGAAAAGCAAATAAAAATACACTTTTCCATTTTTAGTGTCCACAGGTGTTATAGTCCATTGTATATATTGGGATGCAACAAAATCCTCACCTCACTCACTGATATAAGAATTTTCTAATGATTCTGTATACTGATCTATGAGCAAAAAATATATAAAACTCCGAAAGCCTGACTGGACCATATTAATTCCCTTCAAAGCATACATTAGGCGGAAACAAACGTGTCATTCATAAGCATAGATAAGAGATTAAATGTAGTCTATTACACTGAAAACTGCCATGAATTCATGCAACAGTAACTACAGCAATACGTCATTCATTTATGTTTAATGAGCCTGTTCCAAAAGGCGGGATACGAGTTGATGTGCTAATGGGGTTTTTGAGTCATAAAGGATACGCTTTAGTGATAGTGATTAAGCATCTTTACGGTAGCTTTGCGGCATCTATACTGTGTGTTTTAAAACCCATCTGAAGTCTAGTCAAGCTCTGTTCCCACCACACAGGACAGTCTGGTTTAGTCTGGCCAATAGGGGGATAAGCTACATGAACAACCAGTTAGTTGTACAAATTTAGCATTTCCATTGCATTTGATCAGTACCAAAAAGCAAACATCCATAGATAGATAGATAAATATAAAAACCATGTAACTAACTCTGGTTTTAAATATATCGTACATGAATTAAACATGTATTTTGTTTAGTTACCTATAGAAAACTACTGGGGGTTAAATGTAATATAAAGTATTCGTATTTGGATTTTTCATACCGAGTTCCTACACAGAACATATTAGGTAAGTGGCAGGCCATTTCATTGCCTCACTCTCCAGTCACGTTTACGCCGTAAACAAACATTGTGCAGCTCAGCCTCTGGCAAGTGGATGTCATGGGTATAGCGATATGATTTTGGCAGTTTGTCAAACTTATTTGAAACGACATGACACGAACGTGGATATTAGTGCAGCAAGAAAAGAAAAGAAAAATCCTCACGTGGTGCAAATGTGACTCCCAGCGGTATTTAACCTTTTTCAGACTTTCGAGATGGAGCCAAAGCAATAACAAATGCCCTTGGTGTTTTTATAGTAGAATAATGTTGCACTTTCCTAAAAAGAAAAGTTTCAAGGTGTTTGTATAAAATTGTTTGTTTGGGTTTTGTTGTTCATCTGAGAATCTTTCAAGTATTGGATAATTTACTGTTAGCAGTTTGTGGGGGTTTTTTTCATTTAAAATTTCATTAAATCATTTTCTGTTCACATAAAAGATAAGGAGCTTTATGTTTCTGCATTTTTGTTTTACTTTATTGTAGGTATACCCAATGTAAACCAAATTGGTATCTTAAAATCTGCACTATTTGCATATCTGTTGTTGACCAATACTGGCCACTCATGCCAGAGTAGCATCTGCTCCATTTGCACACTGATTGAGGAGTATCTGCAACATTTGCACAATCAACATTGTACCAGATGATCGCACTACTCGCTTGAAGTCTCGGCGCCCTTTGCACAATGATCATTGCACCGGACTATTGCAATATTAGTCTTTTGAACTGCTCTGAGTGCATCTGCATCTTTTTGCACAATAGTCAAAAAAATTAAAATAATGTACCGGCATTACCAGATAACTAGCAAACCTTTATTGCTCAGTGACTGTTTTTTGTCAATGTCTTTATGTCTCAAAAGTGTTCTCTGTCAATTGACTGTCTGTTGTCGTACTAGAGCGGCTCCAACTACCGGAGACAAATTCCTTGTGTGTTTTTTGGGCATACTTGGCAAATAAAGATGATTCTGATTCTGCAAAGCATTTAAAAAAGGTTCGTAGCGAATCGTTTGGGCATACCGTTACACCCTGAAAAAATACAGTTAAACTACGACTCGAGAGGCCTCTTTAAATAAAAAGGGTGCAATTCAGAATTGGACGCTCATGGCTGTTTGACTTGCACTGTAAAACCGTAAAAAGTGCATATCCAAAAATAAGCGTCACAAAGTACTCAAGGAAAAACGATTGAAGAAGCACAAGGAAGTGTGCTCATTCATTATTTCACACCCTCCCCTTTTGTCTTTTTTCTGCCGATCTGTCTTCCCTCCCTTTCTCTCACCCATATTCAGATTCACACAGATACACTATTATTAGCATCAATTTATTATTTTTTTTTTATTTATTTTTTTTTACAGCCGCGCTGCCAGCAAATTCCTCTTAGCAGGAAACAGAAGATGCATCAAAGCCTTGATTAAGTCATGAACATGTGCAAGACACTCGCGCTCCTTCCTCCCTTCCCCTTATTGCCATTTATTCTTTGACTCAACGTCGGCACGCGGAAAAGCATGGCGGCATTATTAAGGGCATCTCGCTTAGGGCTTCTTCATACATAATCTTATCCCCCCTTCTGAGTGACTTCCATTACTTGTCTGAGACCAGTCGCTCAGTGGTTCGAGCCGTTGTTTGCATTATGGCGCACGGAATGAATCAATGCTGCTACCTTCAACATTGACGTGAAGCGTTACAGACATGGTCTTTGTGAATAGAGAACTGACTGCTTCGTGTTATGTATTCTTTACATCTATAATGTGTGTGTGTGTGTGTGTGCGTGTGTGTGTGCGTCTGTTTGAATGTGTGTTGTACATCTGCAACTGGCAGTGCTTTCATTTGGTATGTAGTTGCCATAGCAATGTGGGACGGTGTGGCACGGAGGAAGCGGCAGCAGGTACACGCTGTGGCTGTGAGGGCATTAACAATTCTCAATATTTCAGTTTGACATCTTCTCTGCCTGACCTGTCGTTATTAGAGGAAAAGCATTCATAGCTTTATCTTTCGGGATTGTGCAGAAGGTAAATAAATGTTTGCAAGAAAGCCCCATTTGGTAGATACATTTACATAAAAAATATAGATTACAGAGGAATCTCCAGTCAAATGCCTCCAATGGGAAGAAAATATGAATCAAAAGTCAAAGACATCACACAATCTCATGAGACTTCTGCTCAACGAGCATCTAAAGAAGAGTGCTTTGTTTTTCGTTTGGCTTTTTTTGCCACCACAGAAGGGTGCAATTAATGGCAAAGAGGAAAGGTGTGATGATGGACTACAGAACTTAGTATGCTGTTGGAAAAGCCATAGGAAAGGCACTTTAGTACAATATTAAGAGCCTCACAGCTTGGATCCTTCCTGTTCCCTCTCCATTATGTGTCTGTCCACTGTTTGTCCACCGTCTGACTTCATTGTAAGTTTTATCTGTTTGATTGTACAATGGTTAACTTAGTATTTAGTTTTATGGCCATTAAATGGAAATTTGCAATTAGGGAAAAATATATATATTTATTTATTTATTTTTAAATCATATTTGTTAATACAGTCAATATGACCTAACACGAGTACATCAGTAAAATGGTCTGAAAAAAAAAGCCAATTAGAGAAAGAAGGCTGACTGACAATTCACACGTGGGCACACACATAGCGGGCACAGCCCTGTAGCCTCACGCTGACCTGTTACCCTGCGCTTCAGGAACTTTGCTGAAACTATGGCGGAATATTCATCCATCCATCCATTCTCCTCACTAGGGTCGCGGGCATGCTTGAGCCTATCCCAGCTATCATCGGGCAGGAGGCCGAGTACACCCTGAATTGGTTGCCAGCCAATTGCAGGGCACATATAAACAAACAACCATTCGCACTCACATTCGGACCTACAGGCAATTTACCTATCATGCATGTTTTTGGGATGTGGGAAGAAACTGGAGTGCCCGGAGAAAACCCACGCAGGCACGGGGAGAACATGCAAACTCCATACAGGCGGGGCCGGGGATTGAACCCCAGACCTCGGAACTGTGAGGCAGACGCTCTAACCAGTCGCCCACCGACCGGCTCTAACCAGCGGAATATTCAGAGGTGGAGGATTCAAGCGAGAGGATTCAGAAGTGATGCGGAATTAAGAAAGTTTCTGCTCGATAGAAGGTGATTTTTAATTAATTCTACATTCCCAAAAATAAAACTTAAACCTAATAACATTTAGCGTTATAATAATACTCTCATTACGAATAAGTCATGCTACCACCATAGCAGTCATGGCTAACGTCTGCTTATTTACAGTGCTAATACTAGCTTCATATTGCTAGCGCTGCTATTTTGTTGATGTTGGATGTGCATTCTCTGTGAATTTGAAAATCGCGCTCGTGCAAGAGACTCGAGGGGGTAGGAATGAGTGAAGTGAGGCTACATCTAAATTTTTCTAGCAGTTTTAACATCACAAACTCCCCTTTAGGAATGTTGAACTGTAGCTTATAACACTGCCTGTGAAGTTAATAAATATGGTGACGACCGAGGGAATGAGCTTGGAACAAATGTATTCCCCTTACGTTATTTCCTATAGGGAAAAAACATCCGAATTACAACAACTTAGAAGTCCTTATCATCATCTTCATCACCACCATCATTATCATCAACATCATCATCCTGATCACCATCATCGTCATCGTCACTATTACAATACCACTTTTTTCTTTTTTTTACATTTTCTGTTGCTTCATTATACATTTCTTATTTTTATCACCATTCATTCTTTTCTGATTGGGTCATCGTGAGGCTTTCAGGATCCATTGTGTGAACACTCACTTAAATAACCACATATGTTCCTTTGCCAGATGGAGAGGGCGACAAGATGACCCCGATAAACGGACGCGTAACCATTTCACTCAGTCAATTAAATGTGATATTAAAGGTGTCAAGGTCCTTGGTGGGGGGAAAAAGTTTCCCCTACACACCGCGAGGTGTTCTGTCTCCATGAAGGCTGACTTTGACGTGAGGGGAATCAGGCACACAAGCCAAATGGGGTGTGCGTGTGCCTGATGACACCATATTGCATGCTTTCTGGGTGGAAAAAATAAAAACTCTAAACTTATTTTCGGGCAAATTGAACATTTCCAGGTGTCTCAAACCTTGATCTCACACATTAGTGCAGTGGGGAATTTGTTTCATTTAATTGGTCTGAAAATGATTTAATACAAACAATGTATCTTTGGTCATTCCTCTCGTTCAGCAATAGATAGTAACAAGCAGAATAATTAAATTCTAGATGGCAGAAGGTAACTTGTATACAATTTTTTGACATTTGTATTTGGTAGTGTGGCGTGAGATTGTGAAATATGCGCTATTGCTCAGTAAAGGTTTGGAAATACTCATTATATCCATTCATCTAGTCGAAGTCGAATCTCAGATCCAGGAGGAGCAGTGTGGTTTTCGTCCTGGCCGTGGAACAGTGGACCAGCTCTACACCCTCGCCAGGGTCCTCGAACGTGCATGGGAGTTTGCCTAACCAGTCTACATGTGTTTTGTGGACTTGGGCGTTCGACCGTGTCCTCGGGAAATCCTGTGGGTGGTGCTTCGGGAGTATGGGGTACCGAACCCCCTGATACGGGCTGTTCGGTCCCTTCACGACCCGAGTCAGAGTTTGGTCCGCATAATAAGTCGTACTCGTTCCCGGTGAGGGTTAGACTCCGCCAAGGCTGCCCTTTGTCACCGATTCTGTTCATAACTTTTATGGACAGAATTTAAAGGCGCAGCCGAGGCGTAGAGGGGGTCCGGTTTGGTGACCTCAGTATTGCATCTCAGCTTTTTGCGGAACATGTGGTTCTGTTGGCTTCATCAAGCCGTGATCTCCAACTCTCACTGGAGCAGTTCGCAGTCGAGTGTGAAGCGGCTTGGATGAGAATCAGCACCTCCAAATATGAGCCCATGGTACTCAGTCGGAAAGGGGTGGCGTGCCTTCTCCAGGTCGGGGATGAGATCCTCCCCAAGTGGAGGAGTTCAAGTATCTTGCGGTCTTGTTCACGAGTGAGGTAAGAATGGAATGGGAGATCGACAGGCGGATCGGTTCAGCGTCTGCAGTGATGCGGACTTTGTATCGGTCCGTTGTGGTAACGAAGGAGCTAAGCCGAAAGGCGAAGCTCTCGATTTACCGGTCGATCTACGTTCCTTCCCTCACCTATGGTCACGAGCTGTGGGTCGTGACTGAAAGAACAATATCTCGGATACAAGCGGCCAAAATGAGTTTCCTCCGCAGGGTCTCCGGCCTCTCCCTTAGAGATAGGGTGAGAAGCTCGGTCATCTGGGAGGGGCTCAGAGTAGAGGCGCTGCTCCTCCACATCGAGAGGAGCCAGATGAGGTGGCTGGGGCATCTGATTCGGATGGGCACGTCCCACCGGGAGGAGACCCCGGGGACGACCCAGGACACGCTGGAGAGACTACGTCTTTCGGCTGGCCTGGGAACGCTGGGGATAGGGAAGTCTGGGTGTCCCTGCTAAAGCTACTGCTCCCGCGACCCAACCTCGGATAAGCGGTAGAAAATGGATGGATGCATGGATCCATTCATCTATTTTCTACACCGCTTATCCTCACTAGGGTCGCGGGTATGCTGCAGCCTATCCCAGCTAACTGTGGGCGAGAGGCGGGGTACAACCTGGTTGCCAGCCAATCACAGGGCACATATCAACAAACAATCATTCACACTCACATTCACAGCTATGGGCAATTTAGAGTCTTGAATTAACCTACCATGCATGGTTTTGGAATGTGGGAGGAAACTAGAGTACACCCACCCAGGCACGCGACAACATGCGAACTCCACACAGACGAGGTAGATGTGCTAACCAGTTGTCCACCATGCGGCCACACTGATTATATAAAATATAAGCGGAACGGAAGATGAATGAATAAAATCTTGCACAATTATTCTGTGGTGTGGGGTGTGTTACAACTTTCTAATTTTCCTTCCCAATCTGCTCGGGAAATTATCGGGCTGACAATCATAAATGTTAAAACCTGTTCAGTATTTTTAATCGCAAATCCTTGTGTGAGGTCAACACCGAGGACTTCACTATTTCATTACAGTTACTCGATAGCTAGATAAATAAGCTAACTGTTAGCCTAGCTTCGTTTACGACTATACTTTTTCTTCTTTGTATTAATTATCCAGCTGTCTGAATGCCCTTTGGCACCATGCAGCCTCTAATAGGTCATTCATGGTTCTGCGACAGACATCTTTGGTTTGCAGGAGTAAACGCGATTATTGGCGGAGATATGTGCGTGGTGTACTGTGTTGGTCTTCTCGAGTACACCACACTCTATCAGAGCAGTAAGACCACCCTTGGCACTCTTTTCTCTATTAATGTGCGGGATCTCACGTTTAAAAAAAACGGTTATGAGTTTAAAACTCTGTATTTAACTCCTTAAATCTGTAATATAGAACTAATTCTATGGTATACAGTGCAGTCAACCATAATGTGCGCGCCCCGCAAACCTTACGGGCCCCACGTGTGGTTAAACAAACGCATCTATTGTTAGATTGATTCACAACTCCCTTCTGCATCTCGCCTACACACCACCAATCCAAATATCTTGAGGACGGCTTAATCTGGAGGACTCTAACCTAACAGGAACAGCTTGCTCAATCACCTATAGGAGGTATTTTCAGTCTATTTGGGAATAAAATGGAGCAGCAGGCGCTTTCTTGTTGGGACTGAAAGTCAGAAGCCACGTTTAAACCTGAAACATTTGTCTTGCTGCATCAAAGCACCTTCGAGATTTGTTCCCTGATGACTGACGTCTCTGGAAAAACAATTACTTGTTGGGACATACGGTACAGTCTGTTTTATCTAAATTAGACAGTGTAATTTCTGCCAAGGATGGACATTTTTCTTGATGGGGACAATTCACCATCAATTCATTTCTGGTAATTAAAAATGATGTTATTACTAATGGGATGTTTTGAACTGTTGTTTTTTATGTCAATACTGTAATAAGCAGAATAATGCTGCTTGGCATAGTTGCCATAGTGTAGATGTAGCAGTACTTCCCTCCAGGGGTTGTCGTGTCTTTGGACCACAAACTCATTTGTTTCTTTGTAGCTTCGAGAAGTTGTACATAACGTTTTTGAAATTATCCCCAATTACAAAGCACACCAAAAATACCGCAACTGATTGTCCTTGTGCTCAAGCTTAATTTTAATACATTGTACTTTTTCATCACTATACGGTATATAATTGGAAAGAAAGAATTGGACTTATGAAAGTAATGTGTGTCTGCCAGTCACAGTAAAACGGGAAGGATAATGTTTTAGAAAACGCCCACTTTGAAAGTTTGTCTTTACTCGCAAAAATACAGTTAAAGTGTAAAATTAGCGACCAACATGACAAATTAAGCAAAAACACAAAACACATTTTAAATCTTTTGTTGCAATTGTCAGTAACTGGATTGTTCCCTCAATAAGTTGATGATCTCAACTCGAATTGTGTGAATCAATAGTGTGTAATCAGTGGGCAGTGTGGGTGAGAACAGCTGATGAGCACTATTGTTACAGCAGCCGATGCGATGAACTGAAGTCTTGAATGAATGGAAGTGTTGTTGTAACTTTATACCTGTTGAGCGCATTAATCCAATTAGTGCTTGGCGAACAAGTAGCTTCACACTCAAATGTAACAAGCCCAGATTGTTGGTATATTTTATTGCACCTCAACATCAAGACAATATATATTGAACTTTGAGACAAGGCTTACCTTCCATGGCGTACTTCATGTCCAGGGCAAAGAGGTTCCATGTGATCTCCGCGCTGATCTTGCCCACATTCAGCTCCTGCGGAAACCTGGCGGAAATGGAAATGGATTCCAGTCAAACTAATTTCCCTATGACGACATGTTCCGCCGGGTGGTCAGAGAAGAAACCTTCATGGCTTTGCAAGACGATACAGTTGGCGAGGCTCACAATGTAACAAGATTGGTTGGAGAGCGGGGCCCTTTGCCTAGGCTTACACATTTTTCATCTGTGACATCAGTAAGTGAATGGCTATAATCTAGGATGGTAAATCTATAGAAAGTAAAGTTTCACTCAGATACAGAATTTATTTTGTAGTAAGATCCTACGTAAGAGAAAAAAATTAAAACCTGATCTGATAGTTATGGTAAAATACATTTATTTGATTTCCAATGCACTTTTCATTTAAAAATCTCAAGATCTAAATTCAAATGAACTCTCTGCACTCAACACTTCCGCGTTTGGGATGAGGTGGCATGTTAACTTCCGGTCGGCATGTAAATGCCAAGCGACAACATGGGAAATGTGTTAAAACTCAAAACTGAGTTGAGACTGAACCTAGCGGCACACTGCAGTGTTGGATGGAGGATCTACCTCCAGATCTGTGAAAAGTAACAACGTTTGATTTTGAACTCAAAATGGCAATGCTGACCTTTTTACCAGAAATGCTTTAACTTGCTTTAAGTGCTGCTGTGCATATGGTCCATTGATGCATGTAGATCTGGATTTGGATCTTAGTTAGACATTACATTGTGAAACCCTGTTGTCACATAGCAAATTTTCATTGAAATAAAATTATTTTACCATATATATATAAATATAATTTTTGTAATGTCAATAATGTATAGATTAACACTGAAAACGTATGAAGAACCTTCGAAGAAGACTTAACAAGTGAAATAAAACAAAAATTAATTCACCAAAAAATGAGAACACTCAACCAACCAAACAAACAACAAAACAAAAAACAAACCAAAGCCAACACAACCTGGGTAATATGTTGGTTAAAATGGGTAAGAAGTACATGAATAATAAGTAATGAAATAAAAAAAACAAATCTGGAATACAAAAACAACAATCTGCTCCTTGGAATTGGCAGTCAAAGTTTAAATGTGAAACGTCAGTGGTTTAATTATCCATATCCTCAGACAATGATGGGAAGACATTAATAGATGAAGACCTCCCTGGCTGGGAGAAAGGTCACTTCTTCTGGAAATCCTGAGTGTTGCTTTTTACAAGTGCAAAGTACTTTTTCCGGGCTGAAAGCATAATTGCTCCAGTGTGAAGAATAAACACAAAGTGAGACGAGGAGGCGGATTTGTGCTGTGAGGGGCGAATGAAGGAAATAAAAACACATCACACGAACAATCGTTCCTCCTGGTTTCACATCTATTACGCTTTATACCTTAAGCACACAATAAAATGTAAATGTGTGTGCATGCATTTTACCTCTATGTGAAGCAAACGAGCTGTGTGCACGATGGCTATTTTTCGTCACGATTAGTCTGTAAAGCTTCTTCTCATTGCAAAATGAACACCGATCTATTCATATTTTGGCCCTGAAAACAAATTAAGCACCTTTCTATATTTGGCATCAAGCCCACTTTAAGGTTTTACCATAAAAGAACAGCGGGGGTCGTTATAGTCCTGGAACTTGACCAGAGGAGGAAAAGTGCAGGGAATAGATACAATTATTGCAGCGCTATCATGAGACAGTGTAGGAGAGGGTAAGGAAGGAAGCTCCGGGGATAAACACTCGTAATGAGCATCGTAAATCAGCAAGAAGCAAAAAGAAAAGAAAATGAACTAAAAATATGAATGCATACAAAAGGATGAGAAGGTATGTAATATATATAAGTGGGGCAGCAATGAGGAAAAAAATGATCATTTGGTGTCTGCTGTGGTGAATTCCACTGTTTTCGTGGAAAGTGCAACATATGCTCTAAAATTCCAATCTGCTATTTAATCAATGGCATTGTTAGGAAGCCATTCAATTAAGTCTCAGCTGTAGCAATGGCTATATGACTAAATTACCTTGGTCAACGTGATGCAATTAACCCATCCATCCATATTCTATTGCGCTTCTTCTCATTAGAGTCAAGAGTGAGCTGGAGCCTATCCCAGGTGATTTGTGGGCGACAGGCAGCGTACACCCTGGAGTGGTTGCTGGCCAATCGCAGGGCACATACTAGACTAACTACCATTCACATTCACATATATGGACAAGTTAGTCTTCACTAAACCAAACATGCATGTTTGCGGAATCTGGGGGAAGACCAGAGTACACAGAGAAAACCCAAGCAAGCATGGGGAGAACATGCAAACTAGATCCAAACCTAGAAAGCCGGAACTGTGAGGGAGACATGCTCACCACGAGTCCACCACGCAAGCCGTGTGTAATGTACGGAACAGCTTTTCCTACAGTATGGCCTTTCCAAAAGTACACTAAATTCATTTTCTGGTTCAGTGGTCTATCATCACAGAATTACACACAGTCAACAAAAACAATCAGTTAATTGATTGGTATGGCAATCCCTAAAAATTTAGTGCATTACACCACATACTGGTTGATGACGGGCGTGTAGCCCGTCCGGTCCTCGTCGATGACCGATACCATGAGGGTGATGAGTTTTGGCCAAAAGTCCAGGTTCTTGATGGACGGTCCCTGCTCCTCCCGTGGGATGTCCTGCTTTCGGCTCTGCAGAGAGGGAATTCAGGAAATGTGAGGCCACGTCACTAAGTTGGCTATTGAGAGGAATATTGTAGCAGGAAAAATGAAAGTGACGCATATAAGAACAAATCAAGATTTTATCAAATACCAAAACTCCTATGCTTATTAACATTTGTCGGGGTTTAACGATAAATGTAGTTGTGTTAGGATTTCTTGGTACGGCATAGAGGTGGACAGGGCATGACATAAGACATTTTGAGGTTACGAATGATGCACAAATCATTATTCGTCATGCAGCAAGCACAAGAAGGCACACTCAGTTACAGAAATACTGTTTGTCATTTTATTGTTCTATGTTCATGACTGAGAAGTGTTTTTCTAACAAATATTTACTGTAATTATGACTTTCCTATTGTATTAGCATAGGTTATTGATAGACTATGGGGCATTCCGACTTACGTACAAATGTACTTTCCGCAGTTCCTACAGGTAACATGTTAGTTAAGGGACACGCTGCCACCTGTCTACTCTGTAAACAAATACAGTGCTGCTCAGCCTCTGTGTAGGGGACGTCACAGCAAGCAATAAGTGTTTTTTTTGCATTTTCTTTCTCACTTTCTTTTCTCATATTTTTGTGGGTGTACACCCTTTCAAAAAATGATAGTCGAAAAAAAAATCAGCAAAACCCATTCTCATTAAGGTGTACGTATACAAGCAGAAGGAACTGCATTTGGAAAGTGGGTGTTGAAATGAATACTGACGCCTTACAATAGGGTTAAGCAGGTGGTGATATCAATAGCAAAATAAAATAAATAAATCCAATGAAACTGTGAAAACTTGTTGCAAAATATAATATTATACTGATCAGGTATAATAATAGATGGATTTAAAAATTCTGATGATTGTGTGGACTTGATCGTGGATTATACACTGGGGAACAATTTGAAAAAGAATTCTGTTGAGTTAGATTTTTATGCTGATTCCAAAATTGCAGAAGTTTTTTCTTCATAGCTTATCCTCCAGAAAGGCAAAATTCCACTGATGAGCTGTAGTAGGACTTGCCAGCTGATTACGATTGGACTCATCTACAGCTACGTGGCAACTTGTTTGTGCAGTCACAATTGAGACACTGTGGTGAGAAGTGTCTGCAGCTCCCAATAAGTCAGCACTATCAATATCTGCAACCAGAAAGCTAGCATAGTAGGAATTAAGAGGATTTGTGCTGGCTTTTCTGTTAACCTTGTAACCATGGGCATACCGTTGTAGCTCGGACCAATTGAGACAGCAAAGGCACTGTTGATTCAGTGTCAAGTAGTTTGCCGCCTAAAGAAGTTAACACGACATTACTTATGGTTAGCTAAGCTACATCAGCATTTCCACATTACTGGTACCCTTACATTACTCAATGACTCTCTGTACGTGTTTTTATGTCCTATATGTATATTGCGTCATAGTGTCTTGTTTGCTGTTTTACCGGAGACAAATTTCTCGAGTGGTTTCAACATACTTGGCCAATAAAGATGATTCTGATTCTAATCAATACAGAACTACTCCAGGCAACATTATTCTGCTCAGTATAACATAATTCTTGAGATTAAAAGTTTGATTAACCAATAATTTCAGTCATTGAAAGGGTGAATAGCTATGCTGTTATGATGTACATATTTGCTTCTCTGACAATCTCAAAAAGTCAAGATTTCTTGAATTGAAGTTAGACAAAAAACAATAAGTGGTCGCTGAACACTGATTCTAAACATATGCTCTCCTTTCAATAAGGTGTTTCAGTTTTTCAGGCTATAGCGGAAACATTGACCTTGTATTCTACAAAGCCATAGTCACTGTGAAAATGACAAATACAATTTATGACATACTCTCAAAGAACATAATATATATAAAATGTCTTTTCTTCATGTGTGTATGCAAATTGCAGCCTATTGTAGATGAATGGAAAATGGTGAAACCAGTTTGATTCTGTTCCTGAATAATTTAGCGGGAATGATCTAACAACCTTCAGCATATTGACTTTAGTGCAGCACACAGAGGAGGCGTTGTTTGGATGAAGGCTGGGGAATTGGAATTACGTGTATCCATCTATTCCTCAGCATCCAACCAACGCCTGTGGTTAACTTTGTGTTTTAGGTGCTGTAGCAAAACGATTCCGTTGCGTGTTTTGCAGCGTTAAGGAGGGCGAGCCGACACAGTTTAATCTCACACAAACAAGGACGCAGATGATGATCGTGTAACACTCGATTATGGGTTGCCTCCTTTTAATCATATGGGTTTGGGACTGCCAGAGTAATGAAAAGGATTACATCATTCGGTTAGAGGCTTCTTTCGAATACTTCTAATTTGCGTTTTCTGCAGTGTGTTAAAACATGAAAAATGCTCTGCGACTGCAAAAGACACTTTGAACTTTACATTCTTAACTCCCGAGACTTGGGAATTACCCATTTTGACTGCCAGCGTTAACAAGCTGGAGACAAAAATCTATAGTATTTTTCTGTCGAGAAACTAAACGAATGGAAAAGCAGTTCATGTTTATGAATTAAAAGGGACATGTAAAAGAAAACGTCCTTCTTTGCTTGTACTGTACACAAGTAGTTGACACAGCCATCAAGTGTGAAATGACACAACCTCAAGTACATCGTTGTGAGCTGCCTGGGTTAGAAAATGTGTGTAAGTAAGCAGGTCGGATTTCTTTATTTCATTTGTGTTTGACAACATGTCCACTGCGTGCGCCGCATAAACGGGATCTGCACATTAATTGACAAGTCTAATTCAGTTGCTCGTGATGAAGTGCTGCTTCCACGAATGAAAATACAAGCAAATAGAATCAGAAGCCCATTTTTAATTTAAAAGATGCTAGTGCATCGGTACATTGACTAATAAATCGTATCACCTTGAACTCAATACAGCTTGAACTGGCAGATCCCCTGGTCAAAAAGTTAAAACTCAGTTGGATGTTTCTGATGCAACTGCATCTCCTTCTTTGACCGTCTCCCGCTCTCTTAAAACTCTTGCGAGACTTGCCGCAGTTACGTCAAAAAGCACTGTGAGTTTGTGAGGGAAAATGCAAGGAGAAATTGCAAATTCACAAGCCCCCAGCAATTTTAAAGTCCAAAGTGTGGAAGCAATTCGGATTTTGTAAGAAAAATATAATCGAAACGCACTGCATTAAATTGAATCATAAGCCCATTGAATCGACTCGAATCGACTCGGTCAACTCTAAAATGTACCGTTCTTGAATCGTATCGCATTCCGTGTATCGAGATATGTATCGAATCATCTTTTATTGGAGAGATGCACACCACTACAAGCAAAGCTTTTATTTGTTTTTAAGGGGGATTGGTTTACTTTAAACAGCTCTTCTCTCGGTTGTCTGGGTAATGCATAGCCGTACTTGCACTGGCACACCCTGAAGCAGAGAGGGGGCAGGGTGAGCAGTGGCTCATTTGCATGAAAAAACAAAACTGTCTAATTTGGATAGGCCTGTAAAAATTACTGATGTGTGCTATAATTCTTGATCCATTGGATATTTTGACAGACACGTCACAGAATTTAATAGGACAACTAGAAACTTTAAATTTGTCGGGAAAAAATGCAAAATGTCTCCTTTAAGATAAGTTGATAAAAATGTTTTCCATACTGTCTTGGGAAATTGCAAATGCGTTGCTGGATTTAAACACCAAGACGGGAACTAAGCGTAGCAATGGGACTTGGTAGAAATGTGTGACTAAATTAATGTTCAATTGGAAACATGAATAATGAAGAGAACGTCTCTGCAAGTTAGTCATAGAAAACCCTCTCCGTGCAGGTGCAATAGTGAAGGACGCATTTGAAGGTTGCTCCATCGGATGCAGCATGCATTCTGTAGAAACTCCATTTGCTTATTTGTATTCATCTCAACTTGCCGCTTCATCTTGAAAAACTTTTGTCATTAGTGTGTATTTAGTCTAGTGTGTATCTTGTATGTTGTGTATGTATTTAGTCTTGTGATCCTTTAGCGTCCTGAGTTTTTGTATTTTTTTATCAACTCTCCATGACTTTTTCCTCCAGTGGTTTTTGTTGAGGTTTAACAAATGTTTTTCCCCTCCACTTGGATGCTTGGTTGTTTTTGTCTGCATTTGAGTCTGCTTGTCTCTCCTGTTCCTTACCCGCAACACCACGTTTGAGAATTACATTCCTTTCAAAAAGTATTTGAACAGTGTCTGAATTCCTTACGTTTTGCTATTGACTAAAACATCCACATCCAAAGATGAGAGAGGATGGGAGATCAACAAATCACACGGAGCTTGGTCGGGTGAGAAGGGATGTTGCTCCAGAATGACGATGTTCCTCTCGGCCAGGAACTTTCAGCTGATTGGGGCATTGTGACCATGTGCATTGTCATGGTCAAGCAGCAATGAATTGTGTTCTCCCACAACTCTTGCCTCTTCTCACAAACTGAACGAAGCAAATGCCAGAGGATACGTTTGTGGACTTGCTAGTTGACCGTCTAAGAATGCGATCAAAATGACTTTGACTCTGGACTCTGACCGTCTTGCTTTTTTTAGACATTGGTTACGCTGGACTATTCTGCTGAAATGTTCTGGTGTTTGTTCTCCAGGTTGTATTGTATATAGAAAGTCTGGTCTCACTGGTCTCATTTTCACTCAGTCTGCTCATTGCTTGATGACCTCACACACAGGATATATAAAAGCATGTGGAAAAAAGTCAAATGGCTGCAGAGAGCTGAGGTCACAGTTAAAGCATTCAATGTGATTATATTGAAGGAGAAAACTCATAGTTTGGAGGGTCCGTCGGGACGTCGAATCTCAGGAGGACCAGTGTGGCTTTCGTCCTGGCCGTGGAACAGTTGACCAGCTCTCCACCCTCGGCAGGGTCCTCAAGGGTGCATGGGAGTTCGCCCAACCAGTCTACATGTGTTTTGTGGAGAAGGCGTTCGACCTTATCCCTGTGGGGGGTGCTTCGAGAGTATGGGGTACCGAACCTGATATGGGCTGTTTGGTCCCTGTATGACCCGTGTCAGAGTTTGGTCCGCATCGCTGGCAGTAAGTCGGACTCCGTTCCGGTGAGGGTTGGACTCTGCCAAGGCTGCCCTTTGTCACCGATTCTGTTCATTACTTTTATGGACAGAATTTCTAGGCGCAGCCGAGGCGTAGAGGGGGTCCGGTTTGGCGGCCTCAGTATTGCATCACTCCTTTTTGCAGATGTGATTCTGTTGGCTTCATCAAGCCGTGATCTCCAACTCCAACTGGAGCGGTTCGCAGCAGAGTGTGAAGGGACGAATACCAGCACTTCCAAATCTGAGACCATGGCCCTCAGTCGGAAAAGGGTGGCGTGCCCTCACCAGGTCGGGGATGAGATCCTGCCCCAAGTGGAGGAGTTCAAGTATCTTGGGGTCTTGTCCACGAGTGAGGGAAGAATGGAACGGGAGATCGACAGGCGGATTGGTGCAGAGTCTGCAGTGATGCGGACTTTGTATCGGTTCCTACCCTCACCTATGGTCACGAGCTGTGGGTCGTGACCGAAAGAACAAGATCCCGGATACAAGTGGCTGAAATGAGTCTCTCCGCAGGGTGTCTGGGTTCTCCCTGAGAGATAGGGTGAGAAGCTCGGTCATCCGGGAGAGGCTCAGAGTAGCACCACTGCTCCTCCACATTGAGAGGAGCCAGATGAGGTGGCTGGGGCATCTGATTAGGATGCCTCCCGGACGCCTCCCTGGTGAGGTGTTCCGGACACGTCCCACTGGGGACGACCCAGGACACGCTGGAGAGACTATGTCTCCCAGCTGGCCTCGGAATGTCTCAGGATCCCGCCGGAAGAGCTGGAGGAAGTGGTGGGGAGAGGAAAGTCTGGGCATCCCTGCTAAAGCTACTGCCCCCGCAACCCGACCTCGGATAAGCGGAAGAAAATGGATGGATGGATTAGGGATGTCCTGATCCGATCGAAAATCGGGGTCGATCACGTGATTTTTAGCTGATCGAAATCGGGTGAAAAAGATCGCTTTCATTAATTTTCTAACATTTAAAATGTCACAAATTGGCCAAATAGGTACAAAGATCTTGCCAAATAGAACAATAATAGCTTTGTTTTATCTTAAACAATGTAACATTTCAGGGTATTTTTTTGTACCGGTATAATATAAGTGACTAAAAGTTCTGCGCAGTTTGTGTGTGCGTACGTGACACTCACACACAAACACAGTCTCTGCCTTCCCTGAGCGGGCTTTAAACTGTTTAATGACACCCCAGGTGTAGTTTACTGTTCAACTAAACATGCAACAAAAAGAATTACACACATTGTACATTTAAATACAAGACACAAATGATCGTTTAAGAAATCGCCATCTTAATGCTAGCAGTCAATGGAAACCCCCATTAACGGCTAGCTAGAATTAGCATTCGATCACGGGTTGGATTTACCTTCAAATAACGTCTATTTATACACAAACTCCGTAGTAACACATACAGACAGGTAATATAACAATACTCACTGGCATATCGTCTTCCTAATCTGTGAAAAACAAGTTAGTGTTTAACTGCGACATTATCCTTGTATTCTTTTTTTTTTTTTTGCATTGCATTGGCCTCACTGTTCTAACACTTTTGGAGCAAAGTGTAGTTGCTCCTATTCCAAAAATTCCACAAGCCTAACAGTGGATGAACCGTAGGTTTCTCTCTTCTCCCTTTGCCATTTACCATGATTGATCTCCATGTATTTTCTTGTAGAAAGCATCCCTTTACTGTGAGGATCCCTTTACTGTGAGGATTCTACAAACCGTTAAGCTGGGGTCCCAGCTACTCGCCGTCTCCCTTCTGGTTATTTCATGCCCGGGCAGAAGCGCCAAGCTCGGTTGTCATGATACGCAAGATGCCTTGTTGTGGCACGTCTACTTCTCAGCCTGCCTTGTAACGAGACGGGGCTCTCAAATGAGTTGTAACCGTGGTGACAGCGAGGATAGCTTGTGTCTGTGACCACAATAATTTATGGTTACGGCGAGGTTCGCTATCGGGCAAGGTCTTTTTTTCTTCTTGATGGAGAGGCTGTCTACAATGAAACAAGTGAAAAAGGATGTACAGTAATAGCAAATTTGCCTATCTCACCAGTGTGGTAATTACCTGTAACAGCATTGGCTGGTTAAACAAAAGAGTAGCTTATTATTATACTTTTGGAGAGGATCGCATCCCATTATAGCCTAAAATGGACATTATCTTCTGTGGTTTAGCGGGCATAAAATCCAGAAAAATTGCCGAATAATCCGCCCAGATGTGGCCAATGAACGAGAACACTCGCAAATCCTTAATGCAGCCAAGTAATGCTGTGTTTCCAGTGTCTCTCTTGGCTCATTTAAGAGAGCCTCCAGGTGGTCCCGGCAAACCAGCAGTATTCATGAAACTTATTATTATTATTTTTGATCATTGGGTAAACGCTGCCTTTTGCTGGTGGACTTCGAATCTTTGAACACATTTTATTGCAAGCTGAGGGTGAGGAATGACCTGATAACTGTGGCTTCTACAAGTGTGCCATTTGAGGCAATATATGAGCAGTTCAATGGGATGTAAAACTGAAGTAAATATTTCATTCAGACTTCCCTCTCCCTAACCACTTCGTCCAGTTCTTTCGGGGGGGATCACAAGGCGTTCGTAGTCTAGCCGAGAGACGTAGTCTCTCCAGCATGTCCCGGCTCATCCCCGGGCCTCCTCCTGGTGGGAGATGCCTGGAAAACCTTACCAGATGCCCGAGCCACCTCACCTGGGTCCTCTCAATGTGAAGGGGCAGCGGCTCTACTCTGAGCCCCTCCCGGATGACCGAGCTTCTCACCCTATCTCTAAGGGAGAGACACCCTCCGGAGGAAACTCATCTCAGCCGCTTGTATCCGTGATCTTGTTCTCTCGGTCACAACCCTGAGCTCGTGACCATAGAGTGAGTGTAGGAACGTAGTCCGACCAGTGAATCAAGAGCTTAGCCTTTTGGCTCAGCGCCTTCTTTACCACGACAGACGGATACAGAGTCCGCCTCACTGCAGACACTGCACCGATCCGCCTTGACACGGAGAGGACACTCCACCCTTTTCCAAATGAGGACCATGGCCTCAGATTTGGAGGTGCTGATTTTCATCCCAGCCACTTCACACTCAGCTGTGAACTGCTCCAGCGAGAGTTGAAGATCACAACTTGATAAAGCCAACAGAACCACATAATCTGCAAAAAGCGGAGACATAATTCTGAGGTCACCAAACCGGACCCCCTCAATGCCTGAGCTGCACGTAGAAATTCTGTCCATAAAAATAATGAACAGAATCGCTGAAAAAGGGTAGCCTCAGCGGAGTCCAACCCTCATTGAAAACAAATCCGACTTACTGCCGGCATTACAGACCAAACTCTGACACTGGTCGTACAGGGACTGAACAATCCTTATTAAGGGTTCTGGTAGCCCATATTCCCGCTGTACCCTCCACAAGATCCTCCGGGTGATACGGTCGAACGCCTTCTCCAAGTCCAGAAAGCACATGTAGACTGGTTGAACAAACTCCCATGCACAATCAAGGACCCTGCTGAAGGTGTAGAGCTGGTCCACTATTCCAGACCAGGAACAAAAAACACTGCACCTCCTGAATCCGAGACTTGAGTTCCCGGTGGATCATCTTCTTCAGAACCCCAGAATACACTTTACCAGGGGAGTGTGATCCACTGTAGTTGGAACACACCCTCCAGTCCCACTTTTACCACCCTTGTTTGGCAATCCAGAGGCACTGTCCCTGATGTCCACACAATGTTGCAGAGGCATGTCAGTCAGGACAGCCCCACAACATCCAGAGCCTTGAGGAACTTCGGGCGGATCTCATCCACCCCTGGGGCCATGCCACCTAGGAGCTTTTTAACCACCTCAGTGACCTCAACCCCAGAGATAGGAGAACCCCCCCACCCCCTCCGAGTCCCCATGCTCTGCTTCCTTATAGGAAGGTGTGTCGGTGGAACTGAGGAGGTCTCCGAAATATTCAGCCCACCAATTCACAACGTCCCCGAGTCGAGGTCACCAGCACCCCATCCCCACTACACAAATTGTTTTATGCAATGTAATTTGTTTTGCAGTTAGATCCTTTCTTGGTACGATTCTGTGGAACAAAACAAACAAAACAAAAAAGAACAAAAATAAAAACCCAAATAAAAACCACACCTGCAGCGTTTAGCCGTAAGCTGCTAACTGAGCTCAAGTCTTACGTTATTGGCTGATGTCTCCAAGTTTTGTCTGACTGTTGAGGCATACTTTTGTCAAAAAACTTTTGTTGAACTCCAAATTGTACCACTTTTGGGGTGTTTAAGGCTGTTCCATGGTAATTACATTTTGGAGGACAACAAGCCATTTAATGTATTTCAGCATACGTCAGTCAGCTGACTTTAAATAATGACTAAATAAAGACTATTAAGGATCAGTCCTCAAATGAATCTTTTCTCCATATCTTCTTGCCTACCTCACCAAATGTTAAACTGGTACTTCAAGATTGATTGTGATTGCATGAGGGCGGTTTCTTAGCATGTGATCAAGTCTGTTGCTGTTCTTCTGAACCAAATTTTCACGACAATGCGAGAGCACTTATGCGTGTAATATCTCTACAAATGTAATCACATTGCGACAAATGTTCTGCAATGGCAGGCGTTATTTGTTTGCTTCAATTTGCAGTGTGCATTAATTATTTAGCTGTGGAATTATTGCTGGGTCTCTAAATGGTTCGACTCTCTATTTTACACATTTGCCACAAATAGAATTTCCGTTGTTCTTTAAACAGTACACAGGGGTGTTTATTTACTCAAATACAAAAAGATTAAAAAAAGAAAAACTTTTGTAAAATAACCAAAAAAACTTCTCGACTCTCACACAAACAGAACATCATTACATTATTTCAAGTCTTTGAAAGATGGTACTAGCAGTATAGGTCGATGGTTTTAGTATGTATATGATCATTTTGTGAGTGTTACAAACATTCTATTGAGAGTCCGACTGTAATGTGAACCATTATTGTCAACTTTGTTTTGCAGCTGGTTATTTCCTGTGTGTGTGTTTTTTGTTTTGTTTGTTCCTTTATGTTTGTTTTCTCTACTTAGGATCCCTGGTTCACCTAAGGAAGGAGTCATAAATCATTGACAGGATTCTTGGAGGAGCGCCTCTGCAAAGTCCGGAAAAAGCCCGGGCAGGTGGCTGAATACACCACAAGAGACCCTGATCATTCTGCAAGGTACAGGAAGATGTCTTGGATTGAAATAAAACACGTTCCGTACACATTTTTTTGGATGTTTGTCTTTTCCTGCCTCTAGAGTTCTCACAATTTCTCAATATTACATTCTGATTATACTGGGAAATTAACTCAAATCTGGAACCCTGAGTTTTCTGCAAAGCTTAGGCGCGTGGACAGGATGGAGAAGATGAACAACCTTCTCCTTAACATAGTTGCTTTCAACAGGTGCGCACATTACACTTATACCTGGAACTGGTTGTAACATTTCCCGTGCCTTTGTGGATTTTCTTTTTGTACTCCCACATTCCAAAAACATGCATGGTAGGTTAATGGATGACTCTAAATTGCCCACATGTGTGCATGTGAATGATTGTTTGTCTGTATGTCCTCGGCGATTAGCTGGCGACCAGTTCAGGGTGTACCCCACCTCTGGCCCAGAGTCAGCTGAGCTCGGCGCCAGCACACCCGTGACCCTAATGAGGATGACTTGAGTTCGTTGTCACATTTCTGTATTATGTATTACTCGTGCACTCACTGTAGTTGTCTCGCCGTGCTGCACTATTTGCATATAGTGGCCACTCATGCCAGAGTAGTATCTGCTCCATTTGCACACTGATTGAGGAGTATCTGTAACATTTGCACAACCATTGTCCCAGATTATCGCAGTACTGGTCACTTTAAACCGCATACACTCCTTGAAGTCTCAGTGCCCTTTGCACAATGGTCATTGCACCGGACTATTGCGATATTAGCCATTCGAACTGAGGACTCTGCATCTTTTTGCACAATTGTTGTTTGTTGTTGTTTTTTGTTAATGTCTTTATGTCTCCAAAGTGTTCTGTAAATTGACTGTCTGTTGTACTAGAGCGGCTCCAACTACCGGAGACAAATTCCTTGTGTGTTTTGGACATACTTGGCAAATAAAGATGATTCTGATTCTGATTCTGATTCTGATTCTGATATGGAAAATGGATGGATGGATGTTCTGTGGTCCGACGAGTCCACATTTCAAATTGTTTTTGTCGTGTCCTCCGGGCCAAAGAGGAAAAGAACCATCCGGACTGTTATGGACGCAAAGTTCAAAAGCCAGCATCTGTGATGGTATGGGGCTGTGTTAGTGCCAATGGCATAGGTAACTTACACATCTCTGAAGGCACCATTAATGCTGAAAGGTACATACAGGTTTTGGGGAAACATGCTGCCATCCAAGCAACGTCTTTTTCATGGACGCCCCTGCTTATTTCAGCAAGACAATGCCAAACCACGTTCTGCACGTGTTACAACAGCGTGGTTTCGTAGTAAAAGAGTGCGGGAACTAGACTGGCCTGTGTGGCGCATTATGAAGCGACCCCGGACTGTTGAACAGATGAAGCTGTACATCAAGCAAGAATGGGAAATAATTCCACCTACAAAGCTTCAACAATTAGTGTCACAGTTCCCAAACATTTATTGAATGTTGTTAAAAAAAAAGGGGATGTCACACAGTGGTAAACATGACCCTGTCCCAGCTTTTTTGGAACGTGTTGCAGCCATAAAATTCTAAGTTAATGATTATTTGCTAAAAACAATCAAGTTTATCAGTTTTAACATTAAATATCTTGTCTTTGTAGTGTATCCAATTAAATATAGGTTGAACATGATTTGCAATATTGTATTCTGTTTTTATTCATGTTTAACACAACGTTCATTGGAATTGGGGTTGTAATTGTGATTATCTCAGATAATTGTAATTAGAATAATAATAATAATTGTGACCTATGTCAACTGGCACACTGAAACCTTGACAAAATTCCCTACTAAATGAATCAAGGCAATAGCCACATTTATTGCCTTTATTTATTTTAGGCGGGCGCAAGTAACCCTCTAGTTTTGTGGACCATTTTGCACTTTTATTTAGGCCTCTGTTTGGGCACTCCTGTCCAGTCCTGTGCGTGACTCCCGTTCCAATGTACTGTCCAGCCTCAGCTAAAACATAAAAATAGGCACATAATATGCGTATTTGACAATGTAACTGCCGCCACCCTGTCATCATTCAAGCAAACTCTCTGACCGCAGCCCTGTACACGCCTCATAAAGAAAAACAAATACATTTCTGTTTGTCTTTTAGGCTTTGTAATCTGAAATTGCACAGGGTAGAAAAGGTGAAATACACAAAAAAATACTGACATACTGTATACTTATCATATATTACAATGTGTCAGTTATACAGTGCAGCTAAAAAGTATTTGCCCCCTTCTCAAATTCTTATATGTATACATACTTTCCCCACTTTAATGTTTAAGTTCATCAAACAAATGTAAAGATCATACAAATTAACCAAAGTAAACATAAAATGCAGTTTTTAAATGGTGATTTTATTTATTAAGGGAAAAGAAAAAAAACTATTCAAAGCTACCTGGCCCTGTGTGAAAAAAGTAATTGTCCCCTAAACCTAATAACTGCTTGGGCTGCCTATAGCAGCAACAACTGAAATCAAGCATTTTCCATAACTGGCAATGAGTCTTTCACATCTTTGTGGAGATATTTTGGCCCACTCTTCCTTGCAGAATTGTTTTAATTCTGCAACACTCCATGAATGGCCTTTTCAAGCACAAGAACTAGCAAACGCCACATAGGAAGGCTGGAGCTTAAGATTTAAATCCCCAACCTCAGAACTGTGAGGCAGACTAACCCTGAGGCCAACGTGTTGCTCTCTTTCGATGAAATGTAATAGTAAAAACGACCCATGTACATGGCAACAGTTTACCTGGTCCAGCAGCTGATTGTACAGCTCGTGACAATTATCGAAAATGTATTTGTATGTGGAATCCAGGCAGGCTTTCACACAGTCCTTCACCACCTGGCTGGCTCTGGGCGGACTCTGAAGCTCTTGGACCTACACATTCACAAACACACACATACATACAGCCATTAATGTAAGTGAAGGCTCTCACTCTCGGCGTAGATTTGCAAAAGTCCAAGCCCTTCGCTGGAGGTAATCGCATCACCCACATCTCTTGGCCATTAATACGGCAACGCCAATCAAATCACTTTGTGGTCAATACATGCGAGCTAACACTCGACAAATACTTGCTAAACTCTGACCCTTTTTTTCATCCATTTTACTGTTATACCATCTGCAATATTGCACCCAGTCTGTGAGCACTTACGACTGAATGCATTTTCAAAGAAAGATTTTATCCAAAGCCATTTAGATCAATTAGATAACAGGGCTTCTGTCGATCAGAAGGGGTGGAACATTAGTTTGTCTGTGTGTTACAGCAGATTTGTAGTTTTTCTAATCCCTTAATGGAGTAGCATTTAAAAATGTGTCCTGCTTGCTGTCCATGCATAATTTCTACAAATTATTGATGTTTCCTCACTCTGGTGATTTAGTTGTTCACTGTCACACTATTTAGACAAATGTATTGGGACACCTTATTTTAATGGGATGTACTGTAAGCCTGTGTTTCATACAAACATTTAGATTAACTGTAATTATAATAATTATGGGGTTAGAGATAGACTGGCATACAAATTTGGGTTGCGTCACCGCCGTAGGAATGGTCACTTCGTAAACCGAGGAACTTCTGTATTTGCTTTGCAGGCTACTTTGGATCTACACCTGTCTTCTGAAAATATGGCACATTTTTATTTACAATAACGTTTTCGAAGGAAAACCTGAATTATATTTGGGTTTGGTTTAAACTGCAGCAGCATTTTTTTTAAATAATCTCAAGTAATTTACTGTACATATGTTTACCAAAATTAAAAAAAATCTTAAAATGAAATCTTAAAAGTGAAAAAGTTCAAGTGAGAGTTGCAGCGTGGTGAATGCAGTTCAACCTACACCGCAATCCATCAGTGTGGTGCTATTGGTATCATATCACCTTCTATGTTCGGACACTGTGGTTATATATGACTTCCAGGTGGAAAAAGCCAAGCCACTTACATTCATTATGTATACTATAATTGACATGTAGCATTCAAGTGTCTCTGCAGTATATCTTAAAGAGGCTCGTGCACATGCAGGAATACTCTGGTCATGACACCAGAGCGAAAGCTGTGGCAACCCAAAGCGACTTTGGTCACAGATGCCATCTTAGCTATGCCTCTGTGATTCAGTGTTCAAGCACTGCCACCACCAAGAGGGAGCTGAATGGACCTTTTCATACAGACACTGTTGACAGATGCGGGGGCGAGGAAACAAAGTAGGGAAGCTGGAAGCATATTCAATACAGAAGCTTTCCTGTATAGGATCCATTGCATAAGGCTCCAGTCAAGGACTTGGTGGGAACAAAGACATCAATCATTTTAAATGGTCAATGGTGTTGAGAAGAGTGGAGGGGAGTGGTGTGCACCTTTCAGGAATTGTGAGATTGAATTAATTTCGTTGAAATGAAATGAGGCCCATATTAATGCTGGTTTATGTTTACAATGAAATGCTCGGAGGATTTTATGGTAGTGATCAGTGTTGAGTGTTTCAGAAGCTTAGTCAAGATTTTGCACTCAAAGCTTAGATGTGACAAAACATGAGAAAAGTTAGTTATTGCTGAGCTCCATCATCATTTATCACCATTTTATGTTTCCATCAATTTCTTTTAATGAATTACCATACTCCACCACTGCCCCTCCACTATTATCACTCATCATGATCAATACTGGTAGTCAAGGCCAAGGCCACAGGAAAAGAGACCAGGCTTAAACCTTCAGACGCTAAGACCGTCAAGGCCAAGACTACTTTGAGGCATTGAGGCCAAGTCAAGACCAAGGCCAAAGAAATGTGAGACAGTGGCAAGGTCCGGATGAAACCAAACCAAGGCAGAGACTTTGAGGAATTGAGACCAGGTAAACACCAAGGCTGAGGAAATGTGAGACAAAATCAAGGCCAAGACTTTGAGGAGTTGAAACCAAGTCAAGACCAAACTCGAGGAAATTTCAGACAGGGTAAAGGACAGGACTTTGAGTTTAGCCCAAGTCAAGACCAATAATTTGAGGGGTTTAAACCAGGTTAAGGACATGACTTTGAGTTGTTGAGATGACCAAATTGCTTTTTGACTATGATTTTGGTGAGTTAGGACTAAAACCAAGGAAATGTGAGGCAGAGTCAAGACCAAGACTTGAGAAATGTGAAAGCAAGTCAAGGCCAGGACATTGAGGAGGTGAGACAAAGTCAAGACCAAGGCCAAGAAATTGTGATCAGACCGCTTATCCTGACCAGGGTTGCAGGGAGCAGGATACAGACACAAGTGGCATCATGCCTGTGATACAACCTCTAAATCCCCCATTACATGTTGGAGCGATTTATACACAACAGCAACACAGGAAAATGATGACTTTTACAGGCAGTGTGCTTTTGCGGATCTGTGACACAATATTTGAATCCTGTTCATAGCCAGCCACAGTCAATTGATTCTGAAAAACGATTAAGCAGATATTAAGCACATATTTTGCTTTGGAAAAATCTTACGGCACACCACCAAACAAAAATGTCACAAAAGGAATATGTACTGAAATAATGATCTTGTCTCAATTTGCTCACAAATATTACTCAGTGTGAAATCTAGGCCTGTTCAGTTGAAGACAAAGCTATTATTCTGTTGTATGAATGGCAACAGGTGGATACAAGGGTTAATTTTACATTTTGACATATAGTGGA
The DNA here is from genome assembly GCF_024500385.1 of Phyllopteryx taeniolatus. Lineage (NCBI taxonomy): Eukaryota > Metazoa > Chordata > Actinopteri > Syngnathiformes > Syngnathidae > Phyllopteryx > Phyllopteryx taeniolatus. The sequence goes on from NC_084503.1 coordinate 30,733,466, forward strand.
AGACCATTAAATTTTTTCTGCCTGTCACTATTTGTTGTTGGCTTAGCGAGATGACAAAGACGATGACATTATTCATAGAAAAAACTTTCAGACAAATTAAGTGAAATTGGATAATTTCCCACCACAGTGGTTGGGAATCACTACCTTCATCCTGAAGAACGTGATGCTTGTCAGAAGATCAACGGTTGACTTCAAATCATGCAGACGCTCTTGGTTTCCAGCAGGGAAATTGTCCTGGAGGAGATAAAAAAAAAAAACAACAGACTTTTAAAGCCATCGCAATCTCACTGTCATTTTGGCCCAAAATATTAAAATGGATTACAGATTAACGCCCAGCAGTCACAACTGAATGAGTGTGTCTCATCTCTTAGCAGACCAGGGAGTTCTCCTCTGATGAAAACTTTGATTTCAGTGCCATGAAGCCATCAGGCAGTGCACAGGAGCGTGAAAAGGAGCATTTAAATCCCTCACAGCATTCTGGCACCCTTGCATTATTATCCTCTTCCCCCCCTCTCTCGCTGTGCACTCATACAAATTTGCCTGCTATCAATGCATAGCCAATAGTTGGAGCAAAGATCTCAGCCGCAGCCTGCAGGCTTCACTACAAAAGCACACTTGACGTCAAACTAGGACCAAGGCTTATCAGCACATTATGGCCTTTAGAACAGGTTGATGAATTATTCAAAATAGAATTTTCCGAAAACACACATTGGCGTTTTGCAAGAACATGAGAGGCTCTTATGGTTTAGCTACCTTAAATGAAACTTGAGGTATAGTCTCAAGAATCACTTCTGCACAATCTAATGAGAGCCAACTCTGAAATTCTGCCTTTAAAAAGACAGTAAAGTGGTGGTTGTAGTTGTTGTCAAACACTTATTTGCCCACTGCCAAACGTGGGTGTGTGGGGGGGTGGGTGTGTGTGTGTGGGGAGGGGTGTTACGGTATTGTTTTGGCAGTGGGAAAATAAATTTGTTGGAATTAAATTCATGCTCAAACATGATATAGTTTACTGCCAGTGAGCCAGACTTCAGCAAGCTAACGTCGACAAAACTAATGTGGTTCTTTCATTGCAGGCATTTTTGAAAAAAAAAAACAGCCAAAAAAAATACTTACCAATGAAAAGTTATTCCCAGTTCGGAGTTCCCTTATTGTGTTTGTATGACGTGTGCGCAACAGTACGCAGCACAATATGCAGGCATCCTTGTTATTTTGGACACTTTTCCCCAACTAGTTTCGCGTCGCCATAGGCACGCGGCTCAAAGGGAGTGTCGTAACTACGATGTCCACGATGCACTTGTCTCACTTCGGGTTTCCGTTTTTTCTGCGTTCTGCTTTTTTCGTCGCGTCATTGCTAACTTTAGGTTTTAAAAGTAAACAGCTCATTTTTAAAATATAAGGAGTAGAAAGTACAGATATTTGTGTTTAAAAAGTAAGGAGTAAAAGTAAAACATTGCCAGAAAAAGAAATACTCAAGTAAAGTACAGATACCTGCGAAAGTAACGAAGTACAAGTACTGTGTTACTTTCCAACTCTGGTGTTGACAGACTGTAGATGACTTTTTGACTCCCATTGGAGGGAAGAGAATTGTTCAGAAAATGTGTTTGTGGTTAACAAGTATTTGTCGAGTGTGGACTTAAATATCTACATTCTGAATTTTTGATGGAGTTATTTTGTATTTTATTTTATTTTGTAAGCCATTTCCCCAAATAATTTCACAGGAGAATGTATTTACAAAACTGCTGATGCAGCCTGGACAGAACATAAAGCAGCATAGCTCCGTGGAATATATACCGTAATTTCTCGTGTATAATGCGCACCCATGTATAATACCCACCAAAGTTGACCCATGTATAATACCCCCAAAGTTGACGTCACAATTCTGGAAAACCCTTCCACCTATGTATAATGCATTTTTACAATGCATGATTTTGCTTCTAACCATATGATCAAAACATGAAGTATTATCTGTATTTTGTTAGTTTTTTTCAAGGAATTATTCTGAAGTTAAGCAGTTTATTTCAACACGTAATCCTTTTTTTTTTATTTTGAAATTCAAAGCCCTAATTTTAGTGAGTAAATTAGATTACCGAGGCAGAATTTGTAAGACAGGTACAATTCTTTCGAGAAAACATGAAAGGCCAGGCGAAACACATTTATTTGTTTTTAATGGGATTCAAATTAAACGGTCAAGCATTTCAGAAAAGTTTCATTAAACAAAACATAACCATAAAGAAATTAATGATGGTTGTTGTTCAGTCATCAGTCATATTAAAAAAAATAAATAAATATTTCACAAATTCTGCCAGGGTATGTAAACATATGAGCAGAACTGTACATATATGCAGTCATACGTACCCGTCATATTGGAATGAAAGTGTAGGCTACACCTTTTTTGCAACCACTAGGTGGCGGTGGCATTTTGGAATGAAAGTGTACAGCTTTTTCATAACCACTTGATGGCGGCTTACATTTATAAAATGTGAAAGTTTGTTACATTTGCCCCTATACCTATGTATAATGCGCACTATTGACTTTTGCCAATTTTTTGGGAGAAAAAATTTGCATTATACACAAGAAATTACATGGATGCACACAACATTGTGGATCATATAAACATGGATGCACATAACATTTTGGACCGTACGAACATGGCTACCACGTCACAAAGTCTATGGAATAGAATCGTCGTTAAAAATGTCTTCACCACATAACCTAAGATCATCTTAAATACCGCGCATGGAACTTGTTTCACAACATATGGGTTAGACTCCACACTTAAATTCATCTGAAAGATTGTGTAGGTACTTTGGCATTGCTGTTTTGGTTAGCAACAGAGTTCAAATGGGCTGTTAGTGTCAATGTATGAACAAGCGGTTATGAACTTTTTTAAAGTTTTTTTTTTGTGATGCAAAAAGACTTATTCAGATTTATTAAAGGGTTAATAATTGATTAAATATAACCATATACTCATCCTGAAAACATATTTTTCTGCATATGCAAGCAAATATGGGTCCGCAGGAATATACTTAGCTGCATGATGTATTTTTTTATTTTTATTTTAAATGTGCAGTGAAACTCAAAAAGTCTCCTTCTATCCCTGACACATTTCTTTAAATATGCATCATTTAATTTTATGAATGTAAAATAATACTCTCCTGGCTACTGCATTGTAGCAGCACTGGTCACATTCGCAACTTTATAGCTTGAAGCATAAGTACCATCAGTCACAAGGCTCTCCCTCCCTGCTGACACTGATATTCTCCTGACAATAAGTGCACGTCCACGCATCCTTCACACACAATACAAGTCATCAGTCCTTTGGAAACATGGACTTCAGACTCAGCAGAGCAGCCTTGAATGTTGACATCTAGCATAGTTCTTGAAATAACAGTGCTGGGACAGCCAACAGAAACACGTGCTTTGTATTTAACTCATTCACTGCCATTGACGGCTGTTGAATTCAAATATCCATGTTAACACAGAGGCCTGGCAGTGAATAATGGTATAATGCTTTGTCCTAAAATGCTGTGCAATTCAACCCTGTGCTGTATTATGTGGCTTTTGGGACACCTTTACAGCTAAAGTAACTGAGAAAAAGGGGTGAGTCACTAAAATGGGTGTTACACTTTGCGTGAAGCTGTGTTGTAAGAGCCTTTTTTTGTCTTTGGGTCCCACTGTTCTTTGCCACAACTAAAACAAATGCTCTAGACCATCACTGATCTAATCCAGACAACATATTACATTGTGCATCATCAGGCTAAACAACTGACACTTCCCTTTAAAAATGTAACACCTGTAGTCGTATGATTTGGAATTTTGTCAACATTTTCAGAATAACCAGTTCAGAACCAATTCAAATAGGAATTACTAACTAATTGAGATAGGAATTCAGAATTCAAATTGTGGCCGTGTGTAACATCACATGAAACAGCGTCATAGAGCGTCAGTTTGGCAAGCATCAAAGGACTCCCTTATTCCAGTCATTTAAAACTGAGTGTTTTATTGTTTTTAGATACATATTTACATTTACTGTTAAAACAATGTTATTTTGTTAATGTAAAAATTGCCTGAGCAGTTATTACATGTTTGATGATGGCACCACCAAAAAACATTGTTTTTTTTTTTCCATTGTTTTTTTTTTTTTCAAATAATAACTCATGTTGAATTTGATGCCTGCAACATGTTCCAAAAAAAAAAAGCTGGGACAGGGGCAACAGAAGACTGGGAAAGTTGAAGAACGCTCAAAAAACACCTGTTTGGAACATTCCACAGGTGAACAGGTTAATTGGGAAAAGGTGGGTGTCAGGATTGGGTATAAAAAGATGCTGTAAGATGGCGCCTACCAGTGTGGTCTCGCCTCGGTAACGCGCTCTCTAGTATTGTCTTTGTTTTTGTGTTTTTCGTCCGTCTTTGGAGACCTTACACGACTCACTTACACAAGGGGAGACTTGCTAACCATCAAGGAGTCTACTCCGGACTTTCTGTCACCAACTTTCGAATATCCGCTCAGTTTTTTCCCCGAGTTACTCACCGGAGCGGCGTCCGCGGTTTTCGGCGCATGGAGACGGAAGCGGCGCCACAGAGGGAAGCGAGCCGGCATTCAGGTGAAACTCCGCAAGAGAGGACACAGATTGGCGTTCCCGTCGATCCACCTTGCGAATGTACGCTCCCTACCCAACAAAATGGACGAGCTTCATCTTCTGTTAAAGACCAGGAAAGACTTCGGACGTTCCGCGGCCATGTGTTACTCACCGGAGACCTGGCTTTGCGACGCTGTACCCGATGGCGGCGTCATGCTCCCCGGCTTCCACATTCATCGAGCGGACCGCGACATGGAATCATCGGGGAAAACAAAGGGCGGCGGGATATGCCTCTATATCAACGAAAAATGGTGTACGGACGTCACGGTGCTCAGCACACACTGCAGCCCGCATTTGGAGTCGCTATTCTTAAACTGTAAACCATTCTACTCGCCACGTGAGTTCGCATCATTCATACTGGCTGGAGTCTATATAACGCCTCAAGCTAACACGAACGCCGCATTGCTAACGCTCGCCGATCAAGTCAACGAAATTGAAAAAAAACACCCCGACTCACCCCTCATTATTCTTGGGGACTTTAACAAAGCTAAACTCAACCACGAACTCCCTAAATACAAGCAGCACATCGACTGTCCTACCAGGGAAAATAATACTTTAGACCACTGCTACACTACGGTAAAAAACGCATACCGTGCTATAGCTCGTGCAGCCTTGGGCTCGTCTGATCACTGCTTAATTCACTTAATACCGACATACAGGCAAGAACTTAAATGTGCGAAGCCTACAGTGAAAATAGTCAAAAAGTGGACAAATGAAGCCAAGATGGAACTTCAAGGTTGTGTCCTCTCTCCGCTGCTCTTCTCTCGCTACACGAACGACTGCACCTCAGCGAACCCGACTGTCAAACTCCTGAAGTTTGCAGATGACACCACTGTCATCGGCCTCATCAAGGACGGTGACGAGTCTGCATATCGACAGGAAGCGGAGCGGCTGGAGCTGTGGTGCGGCCGACACAACCTGGAGCTGAACACGCTCAAGACTGTAGAGATGATCGTGGACTTCAGGAGGCATCCTTCGCCACAGCTGCCCCTCACGTTGTCCAGCTGCCTTGTGTCAACCGTCGAGACCTTCAAGTTCCTGGGAATTACAATCTCCCAGGACCTGAAGTGGGCGACCAACATCAACTCCGTCCTCAAAAAGGCTCAGCAGAGGATGTACTTCCTGCGGCTTCTGAGAAAGCATGGCCTGCCACCGGAGCTGCTGAGACAGTTCTACACAGCGGTCATCGAATCAGTCCTGTGTTCTTCCATCACAGTCTTGTTTGGTGCTGCTATAAAAAAGGACAAACTCCGACTGCAACGGACAATCAAAACTGCTGAAAGGATTGTCGGTACCCCCCTACCCACCCTTGAGGACTTGCACGCTGCCAGAACTAAGACAAGGGCGTGCAAAATCCTCTCGGACCCTCCCCACCCCGGTCACCAGCTCTTCCAGCTCCTTCCCTCAGGTAGGCGCTACCGATCAATGCAAACTAGAACTAGTAGAGATTCCAACAGCTTCTTCCCTCTTGCAATCAACTTCTTAAACAGCTAACCTATAATTCCATTACAACAAGCTGGCAATTGTTTGACTTGAGTTCGTTGTCACATTTCTGTGGGGCCAATTATGTATTACTCGTGCACTCACTGTAGTTGTCTTGCCATGCTGCATATTTGCATATACTGGCCACTCATGCCAGAGTAGCATCTGCTCCATTTGCACACTGATTGAGGAGTATCCGTAACATTTGCACAGCCATTGTCCCAGATTATCGCACTACTCGTCACTTTAAACCGCATACACTCCTTGAAGTCTCAGCGCCCTTTGCACAATGTTCATTGCACCGGACTATTGCGATATTAGTCATTCGAACTGCTTTAAGTGCTAGAGGACTCTGCATCTTTTTGCACAATTGTTTTTTGTCAATGTCTTTATGTCTCCAAAGTCTTCTGTAAATTGACTGTCTGTTGTACTAGAGCGGCTCCAACTACCGGAGACAAATTCCTTGTGTGTTTTGGACATACTTGGCAAATAAAGATGATTCTGATTCTGAAAAGGATCATCCCCGAAAGGCTCAATTGTTCACAAGTAAGGATGGGGTGAGGTTCACCACTTTGGGCTATAGTCTCCTATATGCTTAAGGTACAAGGCACTTTTATTGTCAATTCTTCAATATGCGTAACACATTGAAATTATGGTACTCAAGAGCCCGCAATGCTACAAAAGACAGTACAAATAATAACATCAATATAAAAGCTAAATAAACTATAGTATATACACGATAAAAAGTATTCATTGAATGTGCAAATATCAAAGGTCAGGTGACGTGTCATAAAAGTCGCACAGCTCCGCACTTTTCTTTCTGCGCCCATTCGGCCTTCCACTTAATTCTGTCATTTGCGCGTCTTCTGGCCATGTGCGCACTTGGGTGGAGTAAAGTGTGGGTGTTCCTTGTCCTATCTGGCCTTGCGCGCATTCTGCCCAAGACTTGAACGTGTTTCCTCTTGCACGCTCGAGAGACTGTCGTAAGTCTAGCGCCCCGGGAAGGTGAAACACCATATTGCACGTTGTCCGTGCAGCTGACTCGGCATGCAGACAGACAACTAGCTGCCCCATCACCGAATGCTCAAAGGCCGTAAAGTGTCCTCACCACATTACGCCAGTCGAAGGCGGAACATCAACATATTATGTCATATCAATTAATTAATATTCATGGGCAACCTGCGAGGGGCATTTTCGGTTCAAACATGCTGCATGGCGACTTGGGAGTTTATCTGAAAGCGCTGCACAGCTATTGTTATCCTAATGGTGCGATGGTGTGTTAGATTTGGAATAATTTTGTTAAAATTTGATCTCATCGTAGGTTGTGAAATCCGTTTTAAGTGACACGCCGGCGTGTGTGGTGCCGGTATGGTTGCTGGGCAATGCTGATCAAAAGCACGCCACTTGCTTTATTTATGGCCTTCCAAACGTAGATTAAATTATATATATAGCGGAAATATATATATATATATATATATATATATATATATATATATATATATATATATATATATATACGGAAAGTTTTCAGACCCCCTTAAATTTTTCACTCTTTCTTATATTGCAGCCATTTGTTAAAAACATTTAAGTTAATTTGTTCCTCATTAATGTACACACAGCACCCCATATTGACAGAAAAAACTTAATTGTTGAAGTTTTTGCTGATTTATTAACAAAAGAAAAACTGAAATATCAAACAGCCATAAGTATTCAGACCCTTCGCTGTGACACTCATATATTTAACTCGGGTGCTGTCCATTTCTTCTGATCATCCTTAAAATGGTTCTACACCTTCACTGGGAACCAGCTGTGTTTGATTATACCGATTGGACTTGATTAGGAAAGTCACAGTCTATATAAGACCTTACAGCTCACAGTGCATGTCAGAGCAAATGAGAATCATGAGGGAAAAGGAACTGCTTGAAGAGCTCAGAGACAGAATTCTGCTGCACTTAAGGTTCCTAAGAGCACAGTGGCCCCCATAATCCTGAAATGGAAGAAGTTTGGGATTATCAGAACCCTTCCTACAGGGATATCCTGGACGAAAACCTTCTCCAGAGTGGTCAGAACCTCAGACTGGACCGAAGTTTCACCTTCAAAAAAGACAATGACCCTAAGCACACAGCTAAAATACCGAAGGAGTGGCACAGCCAGAGCCCTGACTTAAACCCAATTGAGCATCTCTGGAAAGACCTGAAAATGAACCACCAACGTTCACCATCCAACCTGACAGAACTGGAAAGGATCTGCAAGGAGGAATGGTAGAGGATCCCCAAATCCAGGTGTGAAGAACTTGTTGCATCATTCCCAAAAACACTCATGGCTGTATTAGCTCAAAAGGGTGCTTCTACTAAACACTGAGCCAAAGGTTCTGAATACTTATGGATGTGGGATATTTCAGTTTATCTTTTTTAATAAATGTGCAAAAATGTCAACAATTCAATTTTTTTTCAGTCAATATGGGGTGCTGTGTGTACATTAATGTGGAAAAAAAATGTACTTAAATAATTTTAGCAAATGGCTGCAATATAAAAAGAATGAAACATTTAAGGGGGTCTGAATACTTTCCGTACCCACTGTATATAGTACAGTATTTATTTACTAGTATAATAATGTAATAGTATATAGAGAGAATACAAAAACACATGCTCCTTTAAAGAAGCCTGTTCGAGGCGTGGTGCACTTGTCTCACTGGATGGACACCACTTCTGTATATCCATACGGGGGTTAATTCCAAAATTAAAGTGTGACATATTTTCCAACTGGAATTCAAGGGCAATTACTTGTTTCCACATCTACATTTTGGGAATTCTACACACCTGCAGACTTCAATGAGTCACACCTCTCAAACTGTTACCCACAAATGGCCGGGTATGCGCAGGGGTGTATCAGATGTCATTATGGCAAAATCGGCATCTTGAAAAAGTGCAAGCCAGGCGCATTATATACAGACTCATGCACCAACGGGAGAATATAGCCCATTGTTCAAGTTTTACAGTGAACAGTAAGAACCTTTCTCAACATGCACTGGAAGGAATTTAGGGATTTCATCATCTACGGTTCATAATGTAATCAAAAGATTCAGAAAATCTGGAGTAAATCTCTGCATGTAAGCAACAGGACCAAAAACCAAAATCAAATACCTGTGACTTTGAATCCCTCAGGTGGCACTGCATTGAAAACTGGCTGTTTTTGGAAATCATGGACGTCGTGTCCTCTCGGCCAAAGAAGAGGAAAAGGACCATCCGGATTGTTATCAGTGCAAAGTTCAAAAGCCAGAATTTGTGATGGCATGGGGGTGTGTTAGTGCCCATGGCTTGGGGCACATCTGTTAAGGAACCATTAATGCTGAAAGGTACACACAGGTTTTGAAGCAACATAAGCTGCCTTCCAAGCAACGTCTTTTTCAGGGACAAGACAATGCCACACCACATTCTGCACGTGTTACAACAGCGTGATTTCATAGTAAAACAGTGCACGTACTAGCCTGGAACTGGCAGCAGTCTAGAGCTGTCTCCCATTGAAAATGTGTGGCGCGTCATGGTGCATTAATAAGCACAAAATACAACGGAGACCTCGCATTGTTGAGCAACTGAAGTTGTACATCAAGCAATAATGGGAAATAATTCCACCTACAAAGCGTCAACAACTAGTGTACTCAGTTCCCAAACACTTATTGAGTTAAAAGTAAAGGTGATATGTCACTGTGGTGAACATGCCCCTGTCCCAGCTTTTTTGGAACGTGCTGCCGGCATCAAATTCAAAATGAGTGACTATTTGCAAATAAAAATATGTCAGTTTGAACATTAAATATCTTGTAGCTGTGTTGTAGTCAACTGAATATGGGTTGAAATAATTGCATTCTGGTTTTATTCACATTTTACACAATATCCCAACTTCGTGGAATTGGGGTTTGTAGTTAAAAAAATCTGAACAAATCCTAGGTTGACCAGCATTACGCAACAGCTCGTTTGACATTAGAGGTTCCCCTGAATTACTAAAGGTAAGAGGCACTGTGCTTATACTGTCTAGTTCATTAGATAGAGGTTGGAACACACGTATGGTTTAGGTCTAAAAGTAGCAAAGCATGATATGCATGAAATTCTTCTACCTTCCCTACTAGGACAGGCTACCATACTAATTCTGTGCTTGGTGATGTGCTAGCATCTCTCTTTGAGTGCTGTGTTCTGACTTCATGCATGCATGTCACAGCTTTGCATTATGTAAGAAGTCAAAATCATATCAAATTCTGCAGCAACCAAAGATCTTAAGATTATTTGTTCTCTGAACCGAAGTATAGATGTGATTTCTTATCACCTCCCCAGTGTCATATTCAGTGTTGCGGAATATGACACAGTGACAACAAACGTAAATCTCGGCAGCAGTGTCACCTTTATTCCTATCAGTAGAACAATGGATAAACTGTGTATAAAGTGATGGTGTAAAAGTGTGTTCTAATCTCATCATAGGTGAAATTTATCAGCAGTAAGAATGGTTGCCTCATTTTTGTTTGCTCATGCATATTTGACTTGCAACGAACTGATTTCCGCACGGAAAACATGTATTTCTGTGTATTTCTGTCATGATGAACAAAAAAGTGAAATTTTCTCTATCCCAATAGATATTCCTGCCTGGAGGATAGTTGCATGCATTTGATAAAACATGCCTTGAATGCAGTTGTTTTTCCTGACCTGAAGAAGTCAACATGATGCCCACAGTAAGAACGATTTGTAACAAGTCTGTATGCTGTCTTAAAAGCAAAGTGCCTCTGGCCGCCTCCGCAGACAGACACATCTACTGTCTAAATAATGCACCATTAAGTAAAAACATTATTGTTGGTGGATGCTGCAAACATTTTACCCAGAATTAGCAGTAGGTACAAAGAAAAATCTGCCATTACGAAGATTTGATTGAACACCAGAATGGAACTCAGTAGGGGCCTCACCAAGGCTGAAAAATCTTAAACATTTCAGTCCTGTAGATGGTGCTAATGTGCATGGCAAAAGGGGTTCTAATTGCCATAAATTGCCCCATTTGGCCCAATGCAAGCAGGCGAAAATGAAAATGAATTCCTCGATCGGCACTTATATCGATCGCCATACCAAAATGGCTAGGGTTTTTCATGGTGCATGTGCCATCTCTCTACCACATTCAGTTTTAAGGTGCTTGTATAACGTGAAATAAAACAGACAAACTGAATGATAAAATGGCTAACTAACCGACTAAGTAACCAACTAATTAACTGACTGACCAACTGACTTACATACTAACTGACCATGACCCATCGGCCACCCCTCTTCCATGTTTAGTGGAAATGTGTTTTGTAATGGTTGTGTAACACTCAAAACAAACGACCTGACTGATTAACCTACTAACTAACCAACTAAGGAACTGACTAACTAACCTACTGACTGACCCACTGGCCGACTAACTTACTGACCAACCTTGACCCATGGCCCTTGTTGCAAGCATCTGAAAAGAATTCTTGGAAGCTGAAAACATCCTGGTTCTTGCATGGCCAACATACTCACCGGATATGTCACCCATTGAGCATGTATGGGATGCTCTGGATCAGTGTATAAGGCAGCATATTCCAGTTCCTGCTAATATCCAGACATTTCGCTTCGCCATTGAAAAGGACTGGACCAACATTCCACAGGCTAGAGGCAACAACCTGATCAACTATGCGAAGCAGATGTATTGCGCTGCAGAAGGCACACCAGATACTGTCTCTTTTTCTGACCCTTCCAGATCCCCCAATACAGGAAATCTGCACAATTTAGAGTGGCCATTTATTGTGGGCGGACCAAGGCACACAGTTTCAATAATCACACTGTCTCATCAGCATCTGTGAGGTGGATGGATGATCTCAGCAGGAGAAGTGCTTAATAGCACAGACATAGAAACATTTGTGAACAGTATTTGAGAGCAAAAGACCTTTTGTGGACATAGAACAAGTCTTAAAATCTTTGAGTTCAGCTTATGAAAACTGGGAGCAATAACAAGTGTTGCATTTATATAGTTTTTCAGTATATTATGTGTTTTTATTTATTAAAATAGATGCAGGGTGACAAACAGTGGTACCCTACTGCACATTTCTGCAATGTATTTAAGTGAGCATTATTAAGTGTGTGATGGCCCAATGTGTGCAGGTGATGTTGTCTGTGTACAGTGTACTGTATAGCCCTTGTGTTTTTACTAGTGGTTAGTGTGCTTACCAAGCCAAGCAAAAAAACATTACAAATGTTTTTTTTTTTTTTTTTCCCTTCACCTGACTCTTATACATCACTCGCTCAAGTTTCAGGGCACAACTCCCATGGGTGTTTGGTGAACAAGCATGACTTTATATCAACCTGTGCAAACAACAAGCAGGGTCCCGGGGAACCTTGCAGATCCCACAGGGGACAGTGAGTGGATACACGTGTCACCGTATATCAGGCCTGTTTCGTTGCCACTGATTCAAGGGCTCTTGTTTTATAAAAGCAAACTCAATCTCCCGTGGAATGTCTTTATGAGAGGGGGGAGAAATTCACAGTGAGTCAGGTGGGAATCATATTCCTTTCCAATTGTGGCCAAGTGGCTTTACTCAGAGAGAATGAAAGAGAGAATGAATAGTGTGCATGGATGTGTGTGTGTGTGTGTGTGTGTGTGTGCACGTGTGTGTGCGTGTGATAGGGACGCAGCAGGGTGGTGCTGGCAGGTGATATTCTGTGATTTTGCTGTGTGTGTAAACGTCACTGCCAAGAAGCAGGGCCACGGGAAAATAAAAGGCGCAATCACTCGGTCACGTCACCCAACACACACACAGCATGCCTACTTTCAATCTACAGTATTCCTCTCATCTTTCCGTCCAATCCCTTTTCCTTTCAACCCATCATTGTGTTCCTCTTGTTGCTCCAGCATCAGCTGCTATCAAGATGCTCACCCACTTGCAAACCAACACGTTGCGAGTCGGTCCGTGTCGGTTCACTTCACGGCGCCACCAGCTGGATATAGGTGAATTTGAATCCAAGGGAGGTGCTCAGGTGCACACACAGAGAGGAGGGGGGGGGGGGGGGGGGGGGGAGAGCATGGGGTTAAAGTGCATTATGTACCTGCATGTGGGCGTATGTGTATGAATGTGTGTGTGTGTGTGTGTGTGTGTTGGGGCTAACAAGATTAGAGCTCATGAGATTGTTCGAGAAGCTTATGTACTAAATGTCAGGAATTCAATCTGTCTGAGTAGAATAGCGCAGCACCTTTGGCAGCTCGATGTGCTTTCCCAACTAACTATCGGAGATGAAATTCTATTCACTAGAATCCGTTTATTTTTCATTCTGCCATGTTTCAGTGGCTAGTCGTATCTAAATAAAATATTGGAACTCTTAGATTTGACGAGGAAAGTAGTATTTTGTTGCTGTGCTGTGTTTCTCAAGAACCAAAATAAGTGGTAACAACATTGAGCATCTTGGAGCTGTTAATTTTTTAAATCAGTGGTATTCTTGTTCTGATGGATGTTTGTCGGAAGTTGTGACCGGTAGAGATATGACACCGCAGTTACCCTGGGTAGGATATTGCTCAAAAGCCAATATCGTTCCTCTTTGAAATTGTATTGGGTTTTCTTTGGTCCATGTCCCAGCTCTCTCCCATGTTTCTTAGAAATGGGCCAAGCAATCAAATGACTGACAAATTAATTGACCGCAGCCCATGTGCGGCCCCACTACCATGTTTCTTGGAAATGGGTTTTGTAGTGGTTGTATAACCCTCACCACAGGAACTGACTACCTAACCAACTGACTAACTAACTGGCTGACTAAATAACCAACTGAAAGAAAAACTAATTGACTTCCTAACTAACAGACCTCGGCCCATGAGACACAGCTTGACCATGGAAATTGATTTTGTAGTGTTTCTGAAACCCTAACTGCCGCTTAACCAACAACTACTCGTCAACCTATTAACTAACTTGCTAACTGACTGACTAACTAACTGGCTGACTAACTAGCTAACGGCTGGGGGGGAAAGACTAATTGACTAACTGGCTGACAAACTATCTAAACTACTGAAAAAAACTAACTAATATCATTAACTAAAAAAGTAATTAACTGACCCCGGGACAATGCATCACTCCTCTACCATGTTTCATAGAAATGGGTTTTGTAGTGCTTGTGTAACCCTAAAAACTGACTGACTGCCTGCCTAACTCTCCGACTAATGAACTGACTAAATAACAAGCTGACTGACTAACTTGACTGAAAACCCTAATAACTGAGAGACTCACTACCAACTAACTTGGTGACCAATTCACTAAGTAACTGACTAAGAAAACGACTGACTGACTTATCAGTCAAGTATGAAATTGACTAACCAACCAGCTAACTAGCCAACTAACTGACTAACTAACCAACTTAGTCTGGATTTGTCTCTACACATGATAAGGTTCTTTCTATGACCAGGAGCTTCCGTGGAAGGTCAAAGATTTGCCAAGAGTAGGAAAGTGACAGCGATCATGCTATCAATTTGACCTATGGTCAGAGGTGGGTAGTAACGCGATACATTTACTCCATTACATTTTTGATAAACCGTACTTGTCAGAGTACTCTAAATGCACTGTACTTTTTACTTTTACTTGAGTATTTATATGAAGAAGGATCGATACTTTTACTCAGTTACAATGATCAACATACCTACCGTTCGCTACTTTTATTTATCCATTCATACGTGTCTGCGTCTATTTTTAGACTCCATCTTCGACTTCCGCATAGGGCAGCCATTGGGCCAATCAAACAGGATCATCAGTGTCATTTGACTCCAATTCACCAATCAGACGACACAAGGCAGTCACATGACCGTGTACGTCGCCTTCGCGAGCCAATCAAAATGACACATTTTGGGTGGGGGAAACAGCCGCTCGAGTGCATTTACAGACCAAAAAACAACAGCTTTGTCATGCAGCTCTTCAATTGTGACTGCCCAAACTTGGAAATTTCAGCCCGCTTCTAACTTGAGAAAACACCTTGCGGTAAGTTGAAGATGTTTTTGCTGTTGTTCTGGCAGTGGATGTGGCAAAATTAGCACACACACACACACAAAGTCACTCAGTCTGGTCAGAAAACAGCTTCTTCATGAAGTCATTCAAGTGAATAAAGCAAATAATGTTTCTGTTGGGCCCAATGCATGTGTTGTTCATTTTTGGGCACTTAAAAATTTAAATGGTGCCAGGCGTGCGTCGACTCCCATATATTATTCTTTTTTAATTTAATGTTCATGCTCCGATTTAAAAAAAAAAAAAAGTTAATCGCAATTTACTCTTTACTTGCGTCATTTTTTTCATTGATTACTTTCTTACTCAAGTAAATATTTGGATGACTACTTTTTACTTTGACTTGAGTCATATTATTCTAAAGTTACAGTACTCTTAATTGAGTACAATATTTGGCTACTCTACCCACCTCTGCCTATGGTCTCATGTAACGCCCTATCTATTGAAAAATCAATAGGGCTCTCACTTTGCTGGAGAATAATATCTCTGGAAAAGTTTAAAGGACATTTGTTAGATGTTACGACTGGCTGTGTTGCTGCCAAGAAACCTCTGCGGTTGCGAGGCCAAGTCCTAATTGCGGTGGCATCGCTACACTGTACATTACTGTAGTTTATTGCACAAATAGATCATAGCAACGCGTAGCAACACGCTGCAAGGTAAATAACACACCTCGCTAGATAAGTCTAGAGGGTATAAAACATGAAAGAGTGGCACGCCGCCTGCACTCGTCATCAAACACACGGCGTGTCGCTAACAGGTCAAGCGGAAAATCCTCCACGTATAGTAGAACATCTGTGCTTGGGAGCAAATGTTGGAAACTCACCAAGCTACTGACCATGAAGGGGGAAGAATCTACATCGTATAAACAAACAGTCCATTGATGTTGTGGAACAACATGTCACTGCCACTTTTCATTTTGCGCTATTCTCCTTTTATGGAGAAACTGCATTTTCCCCAGCATGCATGCCAGGCTGTTACAGTGCCAGTGATATGTTATTAAAGATTACTGATAGATAAAACAATACTGGGTTATTTCCTCAAATAGTGGTTGTCTCTCTAATAAATACCGAGCCTCAGTTAGTCGCTGAATGTGTCATCTACTTAAAACAAATACAGTAAATACCTCCTTTTTCATATCATTAGGAAAAATAAAACGGATAGCAACTGTAATTCTCTCAGTTGATAGATGCTGAAGTTCACACACAGACTAATGATTAACTGGTGAGTATTTGAACTGAGTTGCTAAACAAAACACCAGCACCTGAAAAAAAATACATGGACAGTTTCTTAGATGAGTTAAAGTGTGGAGACTTACTGTATGTTGTAAAAGACCTCGTCACTAATAGACGACCAACACATCTGCAGTTAAGGAAATTAACACTTCACACGGCGACTAAAAGTGTGCAGGGAATATACTAAGTAATATAGTAATATATAAGTGTTTGCAAAAAATATTTGCTGGTGCACTTCTACATGAGTGCACCAGCAGGCTCACTTTTTTTTTTTTAAACTTATGTTCCCTTACTCTAATTTGCACAAAGCAATTTAGTCATTTATCGTTCATTTATTTGAAAAAGATCCCCTCTGGCTTTTTTTTTCTTCCAATGCATTGACACACTGTTATGAGGTCTCATGTCTGTGTTTTGATTGACTTTATCACGATGGGGAAATGGGGTGGTTATCATTTGAGGCATTTCAAGGTGACGTTAATTTTGTGTCATTAAACATACATCCACATTGACATTTAGAGAGTGTTCCTGATGGTTTAGAAAACATTTCATAGCAAATATGAACATAAATGATGGGTGGGTTTCCAGTTTAGACATTTAAATGTATCACCAATGAAAAATGCCCAGTTAAATATAAGACAAGGCTATTTTTATTGGATATCATTGTTGCATGTAAGGTGTAGTTAGCTCACATTGTTACGAAGACAAAAAAATGTGAAATGGCCACAAGCTTGAGACAAAGTAGGACTTAGACTTACCCGATATTTGGACAGATCGATCCTCAACGAGTTGTGCAGCTGATCCAGTAATTTCACAAATTTCTCCCTCTGTTGGGATGAGAAATCAATTACAATTGAGTCACCACTCAAGAGTCGGATCAAAACATTTACACCACTGGTGGTTGAACAGAATTATTTTGGAGTAATGTTTGGAAGCATCATTTGAGCCCTTTGATCCACTCACTAAAACTGAAAATATGAACAATTCCACTTGTTTAAATAGCCCAGAGAGAGATTGTTACCATGGATGGGTTATTTTAAGTGAGAAGTCGATAATTCATCATGAAGCAATCTGTTGTTTGTTTGGAACTCTGTTGCTAAATCGCGTTGTGAAGCAACTGAGGCAAACTGGAGTGCATGACCTAGCTTCAACCAACAGACGTGCTGTTGTTCAGTCTCAACCAGTTTGTAGCCTGAAGAAGAACATGACATCAGCTAAGGCCTACATCCACGCAGAGATCCCAATTAGAGAATTTAGATATTACCTTTCGTAATTTATATTTTATTCGGATTGTTCCAGCTTCATGTTAAATGAACAGCGCGATCGCATTAACAATGCCGAATGCACTTACCCCGAAGTTGGAGGCGGCAAATCGGTCTGAAGCGGAGGCGGTGGTTGTGGTGGTGGTGGTAGTGTGGGCGAAGTAGGCGTTGATGTTCGCAAGCAAGTTACTCATCACCGCAGGCACACTGGGACACATGTATTTGGCAGACAGGCAGGAGAAATGCCTGCAATGGAAAATGAATAGGAATTATCTGTAATTATGGTTGTGGGACATGGACACGATTATGAACAATAAACCCGGGGACTATTTGAGACTGCACAAACAAATCCTAATGCCTTGGCAGGCACGTGCATACATGAATCGATATGCCCTTAAGTAATCGTCATATTATTGATGTTCCAAGGAATCCGTTCTGATGAAAGAGATCATATTTGAAGACATGAAGAGATGCTGAATGAATAATATAGAGCTATTGTGTAAAGCGAAGGTCTGTATACTGGACAAGCCATTCCATTAGCGATAAAAGAAAACGACATTGCTTCGACAGTAAATCAAAGCTTCTTATTGTTGTGCTGTTACTATAACCACACTTTTATTATTCATTTTCTAGCATACTGTCATGATCTCTATCATGGAGTTCCCTTTTTGGAGCTTGGGTGGCGCTGTGTGCCTCTCTCTCTCTCTCTAACGCTCTCTCTCTCTCTCCCTCTCCCTTTCCCTCCCCGCAGCAATCAGCACCACCTTGGGCGTGCACCTGTCATCAATCAGCACTCATCACTGCCTGCATATAAGCCTGCCAGATCCAAAAATCCATCGCCAGGGTATTGACACTTTATTGTGGTACACAGACAGACTCTCGTATTTCCAAGTTTTGTATTCAAGTGTGATTATCCGACGACTCGCACCTGTACTCACCCAATTGTGTTTCTGTCCTCCTCCAGTGCTCCTCCCGTGCCTCCCGCTTCACTGCCGCTCCAACCACTTCGTCAAGCTCTTCTACCACCTCACGTTCCCGCTTCCTGCACCGTCCTTGTTTCTACGGGCCACGATCCCACCTTGGACACCCGAACTCTAAGCGACTGACAAATAAACCATTCTCATCTACTCCCGCTGTCTCAGTCTGCTCATGGGTCCATCCCAACTGATACGATTTCATATCACGACCGCTAACACCCTGGAACACCCTGGACAGGTCGCCAACCAAACACAAGGTACATAAATTAACCTAACAGAGACAAAGCCCATGGAAGCACGGGAAAACATGCAAACTCAACAGAGGACCTGTGATTAAGACCCAGAACATCTCAACTGTCATGCAGACATTCTAACCACTAGTCAACGCTGCTGTTCAAGATACACATTATAATCGATCAATTGATCGATAAGAATTTGGTCAATTCATTGATAGATTTTTTAATAATCACATTGTCATTCTCAACTGGTTGTCGATAGATCAACATTTCTACTTAAGACAACACTGCTATGGAAACAGGATTATTAAACAATGTGAGAGTCTCCTGTCCTACTAAAATAAAAATAGAACTAATTAATGTTAAAAAAATTTCATGGCTTGATGAAGCCAACAGAACCACATCATCTGCAAAAAGCAGAGGTGCAATACTGAAGCCACCAAACCAGATTCCCTGTACGCCTCGGCTGCACCTATAAATTCTGTCCAAAAAAGTTATGAATAGAATCGGTGACAAGGGACAACCTTGGCGGAGTCCAACCCTCACCGGAAACAAGTCCGACTTATTGCCGGCAATGCGGACCAAACTCTGACACCGGTCGTACAGGGACCGAACAGCCCGTATCAGGGGGTTCGGCACCCCATACTCCCGAATCACCCCCCACAGAACTCCCCGAGGGACACGGTCGAACACCTTCTCCAAGTCCACAAAACACATGTAGACTGGTTGGGCGAACTCCCATGCACCCTCGAGGACCCTGCCGAGGGTGTAGAGCTTGTCCACTGTTCCACAGCCAGGACAAAAACCACACTGCTTCTCCTGAATCTGAGATTTGACTTCCTGACGGACCCTCCTCTCCAGAACCCCTGAATAGACCTTACCAGGGAGGCTGAGGAGTGTGGTCCCCCTGTAGTTGGAACACACACTCCAGTCTGCCAATCCAGGGGCACTGTCCCCGATGTCCATGTGATGTTGCAGAGACGTGTCAACCAAGACAGCCCCACAACTTCCAGAGCCTTTATGAACTCCGGGTGAATCTCATCCTTGCCACCGAGGGTCTTTTTAACCACCTCGGTGACCTCAACCCCAGAGATAGGAGAGCCCGGCTCAGAGACCCCAGACTCTGCTTCCTCATGGGAAGGCGTGTCGGTGGAATTTAGGAGGTCTTCGAAGTCTTCTCCCCACCGACTCACAGCGTCCCGAGTCGATGTCAGCAGTGCCTCATCTCCACTATACACAGCGTTGCTGGTGCACTGCTTCCCCCTCCTGAGACACCGGATGGTGGAACAGAATTTCCTCGAAGCCGTTCGGAAATCGTTTTCCATGGCCTCAGCAAACTCCTCCCACGCCCGAGTTTTTACTTCAGCGACCACCAAAGCTGCATTCCGCTTGGCCAGCCGGTACCCATCAGCTGCCTCAGGAGTCCCACAGGCCAAAAAGGCTCGATAGGACTCCTTCTTGAGCTTGACGACATCCATCCCCGCTGGTGTCCACCAACGGGTTCGGGTATTGCCGCCACGACAGGCACTGACTACCTTACGGCCACAGTTCTGGTCAGCCGCCTCGGCAATGGAGGCACGGAACATGGTCCACTCGGACTCAATGTACCCCACCTCCCTGAGACGTGGGTGAAGCTCTGCCAGAGGTGAGAGGTAAAACTCCTTTTGACAAGGGATTCTGCCAGACGTTCCCAGGAGACCCTCACAATACGTTTGGGCCTGCCAGGTCGGACCGGCATCTTCCCCCACCATCGTAGCCAACTCACCACCAGGTGGTGATCAGCTGACAGCTCTGCCCCTCTCTTCACCCGAGTGTCCAAGACATGCGGCCGCAAGTCCGATGACACGACCACAAAGTTGATCATCGAACTGCGGGTGTCCTGGTGCCAAGTGCACGTGTGGACACCCTATATGCTTGAACATGGTGTTTGTTATAGACAATCCGTGGTGAGCACAGAAGTCCAATAACAGGACACCACTCGGGTTCTGATCGGGTTCTGTTCCTCCCAATCACGCCCCTTCAGGTCTCACTGTCATTGCCCACGTGAGCATTGAAGTCCCCCAGCAGAACGATGGAGTCCCCAGCGGGACCACTCTCCAGCACCCCCTCCAAGGACTCCAAAAAGGGTGGGTACTCTGAACTGCTGTTTAGTGCATAGGCACAAACAACAGCCAGGACACGTCCCCCCACCCATAGGCGGAGGGAGGCTACCCTCTCGTCCACCAGGGTGAACCCCAATGTGCAGGTGCCGAGCCGGGGGGCAATAAGTATACCCACAACTGCTCGGCGCCTCTCACCGTGGGCAACTTCAGAGTGGAAGAGAGTCCAACCCCTCTCGAGAGGACTGGTACCAGAGCCCAAGCTGTGTGTGGAGGTGAGCCCGACTATATCTAGTCGGAACGTCTCGACCTTGCACACCAGCTCGGGCTCCTTCCCTCCCAGAGAGGTGACGTTCCACATCCCGAGAGCCAGCTTCTGTAGCCGGGGATCAGATCGCCAGCTACGGGCAAGGGAAAACGCAATCCAATATTTTTTCACGTCATGGGGGTCTTTGGAGCCGTGCTTTGTCTGGTCCGTCACCTAGGACGCTTTTGTCATGGGTGACCCTACCAGGGGCATAAAGCCCCAGACAAGTTAGCTCCTAGGATCATCGGGACACTCAAACCCTTCCACCACGATAAGGTGATGGCTCAAGGAGGGGTGCAATATAACAAAGAGTGAAAAATTTAAGGGGGTCTGAATTCTTTCCGTACCCACTGTAGCTGCTTTGCTTTGCTGATGCTTTTACCAAGGAGGTATAAAATATAGCAGAACCTCTCAAGTGGCAAGTTTTGTAATTCGTACAGTTTGGATTTCAATAAAGATTTTCTGATAAAATATACGTCAGTAGTCACAAAATAACCTTTCAGCTCAGTGAGCATATTTCTTTGTTCTTTGTGTCTTGTGATGTCACCACAGAACGGTACCAGTGATGACAGAGAGGGAAAAAAAGGTGTGGCATAGATATTCACCATAACATGAAATGGCACGTATCGCAACACTGGAAAGCAGTGCACTACTCCATCCTGGCTGCTTAATACAATATGCCTAAAGTCAGTTCTATTTAGTGCTAATGTGAGGAAACCCACAACTGCAAATTTACCATAAATAATGATGGATGCATAAGTTATTTGTTAAGGTTTACTGTATATCTTAATACACTAATAGAATGATACATAGCATGAGACATGGGTAAAGGGAGAATAATTTTGTATGAGTTTAATTAATTCCAAAATGTTACCTAAAATATTGCCAGTAAGGTAAGTAGTAGGATTTTAAGATAGCTAGAGTTTTTCTATTGACTTTATTTTCTATGGGGAAATGTATAAATTTGATTTTTTTTCATCCTGAAACAGATTTCTGTTCCATTATTCCATTCCAGATTTCCATTCCATTGTTCAATTGTAGTTCAAAAGAACATGCAGTTCAAAAGAACATGCAGTTTTCACGTCCAACGAAATTCTCATAACAGGCTGCACATAAACATGTTTGACTCTAAATGCCTACTTAATTACTCTGCTTTCAGCCTCCAAATTATCCAGGAGCACTTGTCGTGAGGGTGGAGAAAATGCGTGGTGTGTGCATGTGTGTGTGTGTGTGTGTGATGATGGAATCTGTTGAAGTCCTATTGTTGTATCCTTGGCTAGTTCAATCCCCAGAGCCAATTACTCCCTCTTAGTGCTACACCCACCCCACCCCAGTCCCCAGTAAATGTAATGCAGAGAGTAGAGGAGGGAGATTTATTTGGAGAAAGAGAAGGTTATTCAACAAAGAAGGTGAACAGGTTGAGTCTTTTATACAATGGTGAGGAACAATATCCTCAACAGGTTCTGAGCTGGAAGCATTTAAGCCACCCATTGCTTTACTTGTTTGCATCAAAACAACTGCTCGCTCAGTCATCTGTATTTATATCATATTTGTGAGCAGCTCTCAATGGGCAGAATGTGACCAAAACACATTTACAGTATTTACATGGGCTACAACGGCCATTAATCAGCTAATTGGCCCAGTGTTTATGGCAAAATACAGGTCGTCAATTAAAATGTGACAAAAGCAGTTAAATGCGTTCAGGACCATAGTTTTTAGGGGTACAGCTTTTTCTGCATCAAAACCATAATCTATAGAAAACACAAAAGATGGCTGTCTGAAGCTTGGTGGCCTCTCACGCACAGAGGAAACTACAATAAAGTTTTTTTGTTGTGGTAACCCATTATGTGTTTCTACTCTTTAAAGTGTCCGAGTGAAACTACAATTGAGGAGATGATGCAGTAACAAATTAAATGTTACAGTATTAGCTGTGATTAACAGCCTGTATGTTGTAAAAACTGTTTAATTTACAGGGAACCTCAGCTTTGATGAGTAACGCTTTTGGCTTTTTTTTAGTTCTAACATCGTCTTGACTGAATATTCTCATTCATCAAGGTCATTCATCCAGGCGATCGATTCAATGCCCTGAGAATTCTATCATCGTCATCGTCACCATTTTAAAAAAAGAAAAGAAAAAGGAAGATTAAAATTGTTGGCCTCACAGAAAGACAAGTATGTGCTTGGCTGCCTTCGTAACCCAATTTGTGTTCTCACCCTTGAAAGAGTCTGTGTGAAACCAAGATTGGTTGGCTAAACTTGCAATTTAGGTCACGAAACAAACCGGTGGTAAACCGTTAAACACTGGTTTAATACGTAGCAGAGCCTCGCTTTGATAAGTACCCCTTTGGCTATCTTAGTTCTATTGTTGTTGTCACCATTTTCCAAAAGTTGGTTACCATGGAAAACTGCTCTGTTACCTACCTTATGAAGCAGCAGTTGCCATCAACTATATATATATATATATATATATATATACATGCTTGCTCTGTGTTCCATGTGGCGACAGGCTCACAAATGAGGCAATGAAGCCTTTAAAATTGATTCAGCAACTGGGGGCATTAAAAAACAATCCTGGATTCAAATCAAGACGGAATGAAAATACTAATTTCCTTTAAACTGGTCAATGCCGCAAAAAAGGTCGGCGACCACTGCCTTTATAGTGTCCAAGTCATAGCGATGGTTGGGTAAATGTCTAAATGAGATCGCAGATTAAACGTTGTTACCCATAAAATTGTGTAGGTTATTTTAGCTTAAATAAAATCTTCTTTAAGTTGTTCGAGCATCACCATTACCAATTAACAAAGAAAATATATATATTGAAAACATTTCTCCATTAAAATCTTCATCCACTCAGGGTCCACTATACTTTTATGTTCCTAAATATTTAATAGAGTCAAATGAATTGTAATCAATTACAGTACTTCTAACAACTGAATTTTAATTTGCAGTATGAACAAGTTTTAATCTATTTGAATGGATGGATGGATGGATGGAAGGAAGGAAGGAAATTTGGGTTCCTTCTGGAGAGAGAGAGATAGTTTTTTTCTCCATTCATCCATCCATTTTCTGAGCCGCTTCTCCTCACTAGGGTCGCGGGCGTGCTGGAGCCTATCCCAGCTATCATCGGGCAGGAGGCGGGGTACACCCTTAACTGGTTGCCAGCCAATCGCAGGGCACATACAAACAAATAACCATTCGCACTCACGGGCAATTTAGAGTTTCCAATTAATGCATGTTTTTGGGATGTGGGAGGAAACCGGAGTGCCCGGAGAAAACCCACGCAGGCACGGGGAGAACATGCAAACTCCACACAGGATTGAACCCCGGTCCTCAGAACTCTGAGGCTGACGCTCTAACCAGTCGGCCACCGTGCCGCCAGATAGTTTATTTTTGTCCACAATCAATGTGACCAAAGCAAATTTCTGAGTTTTTCCTGGATACCAGCAATCAATCAATCAAAATTGTAAACTCAATAGTCACTGAGCTCTGATAATGTTGAGGAGACACAACTGTGCTCCTCATCTTCTTCTTCCTCTTCTCTTGCTGCCCTCCACTCTGTCTGATGAGACAGTGACCGATGTCTGAGGTACAGGACCATCGATCAGGGTGGTACTCACGTCATGGCCTGATAGATGGACTCCACTCCATATCTCATGGCAAACTCGTCCACTATCTCCTGGGACACATCGTCGTAGTAGACCTTCCACGCTTCTTCACCTTTCACCTGCGGGATCTTCACCACGCCGTTGTTCCTGCCCTCAGTCAAGTAGTGAAACAGGTTCTGTGAGTGGGACGGGACATAAAGAGCAACAGGGGTATGAGGTGATGGCGAGTACTGTCACTCAGTGTAAAAGGAGATACAAAGCATTCCACTCACACACTGACACATCTTGAAATATACACCCAGTACAATCTGCAGTTGAGGAAGTCCCCCTACGTATTTGAGGAACTACAAGATTGGTGTATGTGCATGCCAAAGGAAAGAATACATCCATCCATTTTCTGAGCTGCTTCTCCTCACTAGGGTGGCGGGGGTACTGGAGCCTATCCCAGCTATCATCGGGCAGGAGGCGGGGTACACCCTGAACTGGTTGCCAGCCAATCGCAGGGCAGAGAAACATAAATTAAGATCAGAGGTGAGCTGAAGCCTGTGCGTATGTGTGTGTGTGTGTTTGTGGGCCTGCGGCCTCCTCCGGGTGGCCGATTTTGGGGCGCCTCAGTGTGGCTGGTGTACCACCCTGGATCCCTCGGTGTGGGTGGTGTCCCGTCCACCGGGCTGCTCTCGGGTTGGCCCCTGAGGACCACCCACCCGAGAGGCGTGGGTCGGGTCCTCAGTCCCAGCAAGTACAGGTCACTTCAGATAGTTATTGTGCATGCGAGACGGTGTCAATTCACTTGCATGTGTCTGGGACTTATTTGCTTGGTGTTGGGCCAGTCATTCATTGCGATGAATAACTCATACCTATGCGAACTTCCTGGGTATCCCCTCACTTGCACTCTGTTTCTATAGATGTTTAGAATTTACATAGCCACTTCAGCTGTACAGCTATGTCCACTGCCTCTGTCCCACCGATCCTTGATCAGATGCCCGGGCCACTTCATCTGGCTCCTGTCGTTGTGGAGGAGCAGCGGCTGTACTCTGAGCCCCTCCCAGAGGACCGAGCTTCTCACCCTATGAGTACGGGAGAGTTCAGACACCCAGCGGAGGAAACTCATTTTGGCCACTTTTATCCGCCATCTTGCTTTTTCAGTAACGACCCACAGCTTGTGACCAAAGCTAAGGGTAGGAACATAGATGAGCTGACAACTCAGCTGACAATTGACAACTCTAAATTGCCCGTAGGTGTGAATGTCAGTGCAAATGGTTGTTTGTTTGTATGTGCCCTGCGATTGGCTGACAACCAGTTCAGGGTGTACCCCGCCTCCTGCCCAATGATAGCTGGGATAGGCTCCAGCACGCCTGCAACGCTAGTGAAGAGAAGCGGCTCAGAAAATGGATGGATGGATTACCATACATTATTGAGAGTGACTTATGTTATGAAAACAGCATTCTCAGGGAAACACT
This sequence comes from Phyllopteryx taeniolatus, assembly GCF_024500385.1. Lineage (NCBI taxonomy): Eukaryota > Metazoa > Chordata > Actinopteri > Syngnathiformes > Syngnathidae > Phyllopteryx > Phyllopteryx taeniolatus. The sequence goes on from NC_084503.1 coordinate 30,759,785, forward strand.
TTTGGTCCAGGGACAATTTTTTTTTTTTTTTTAATAACACTAAATGTTGAATAATTGAGGTTACCTCATGTAAACAGGTGTACTGGCCGTGAGGTGGCACCACGTTTTCCTCCCCCTTCATCTCCACGCTGATCTTGAGTCTGATGGCACCGGATACGGCGGACTTGTCTGTCCTCTTATCTGTAAAACACAACTGGGTGGACTTATTTGATTTTAAAAAAAGGGCTCTGAAGTCTGAGTCTGATATAAAAACTTCACAAATAAAAACAAAGAAGGATTAATTCTGAAAAGTTAGAAAAAAGATTTATCTCTGAACCTATATTAGATACTCTTCCATCTGTTGGCAAAAGCTATATGTATTCATAAATAGATCATATTCATACACCATTTACAAAAAAATGACTTACAAGTGCACGAAGAGTAATGTAACAGTGCAGTAAGTGTCCTCTATGGTGGAAATGTGTCCTTGAACGCATTATAACAATGACTTATAGAGCTGTGCGCATAAATCCACCAGTCTATGAATCACATTATCTCAACACATAACATTAATGCCAATCATCCCTTGATTGGATGACATCATGTACTGTAAAGCATCAATGCTTTCCTACAGTAAAAAGTGTATAATTAACCAGAAAATGTTTGCCTTAATCATAACAGTAATTTTGGGTTATATCAATGATCTTAGGGGTGTAATGATTCATTTTGTCAACGATTTGATTCGTATCATGATTTGTTTTTGCCGAATCAATTCAAGGATAATATTGGTTCGTTTAAAAAAATACAATCCAAAACGACGATTCAGGGGCTAGAAATCAATTTTTATAACTTTTTAGCCAAGAATTCATCCAGTGATTCTCACGAGGAAAGTCTTTTAGGAATAGTGTTAATAGTACATAGGGAGCTGAATAGATAAACAAACGTGCTCTTTGTCGCCCAAACATGAAGCTGAAACAGCGTCCAGTAGTTGACGTTGTCGCTGGTTTTCCTCTTGTTTTCCCGAGTTTCCCCTCCTTGTACACCACTAAATGATATCATTGATTATTTGATCTTTGGAGTGCACTACTTGGTTGCAACTGGCAGAGACGCTGGTGTTGCAGTCTCAACAAATTAGCTGTCAAAAGCGGGGTACACATATACTGGCCATATATATCAAATTTTAGCATTTTTCCCTAGCAATCAAAGAAGTCTGAAGTTTGCTAATAAATCTCTTGGGGCCAAAAATTGTAAATCCTCATGTGTGATCGAGACCAAGTAAGGCCGAGCCAACGACTCCATGATTGTGGCATGAAATGATAGACAATTAGGAATTGACCTGAAGCTTTTTAAAAGTCATTATACATGAACAAAAATGACATGGTAAAGAAGAAGATATAAGCTAACATTTAGCCTTGTTACTTCTATTTCTTCTTTTGCCACTAATGTTTCTTCTTTATATTTTTTGTCAGTGGCACCATGTTGCCGCTCACATTCTGAATTTTCACCAGAAAATCCCAAACATTTTGTGAGTGTTGTGAAAAGAAGCATGTACACAGTAAAATTACACAGAGTTAGTCTGTTGGAAGACTTTCAACATCTGCAGTATCATACACAAAAACTACTGCATGCTTTAGTCCATTGAAAAATAATTAAGGGACAAAGCGAAAGCATGAGGCCCCGCATTGAAGAGGCGCTGAAGAGGCTTCAAGAGGAGTGCAGCTGGAGGGGCAATCACCAACCTTGGCATAAGCCCTTTTAAGCATGCATTGTGGGTATTTAAAGAGACTCTGAACCACGGCACCGGGCATGGGGTCACTATTAGCACAGATTGATTCCTTTTAGCAAGAGAGACAAACAATACTCAAGCAGCAGTCGGCACGCCTATTAAGCCGCCATTCAAATCAATGGGAGGGCGGTAATAGTGGAACACTCAGAACCGGAACCACAGGGCCTGTGCGTTCTTTGGTACTTGAGCGGTATTGATGGCCTAAACTGGAACACACTTCATCTGACCATAAATTTATCCTGCTATCTTTGAGGATAATGGTTATTGGATGGGAGCGGATATAATGATTATACTGTGGCTACAGTGTAATGGGATTTTGTAAGGGAGGCCAGGACGTGGAGATCTATTTGCTTGTAGTGGATAAACTTTGCGGCCTGATGACAACGGCCGATAGCAGGGATGGGAATTAAAAGGGACAGTAACCTACAGTCTATCAATTTATTATTTTTTCTTTATTAATTTACTCTACTTGTGTAATGGAAAATGTTTTTAAAGGAGGACATGTTGATACTAGCTTTTATTTTAGTCTACATGAAGTGACAAGACTGGATTAGAACATTTTCAAGGTATTATTTTCCTATAGCTAATCCAATACCTCATGCTTTTTTTTGGAGATATCTGACTGCCAAGTGACTGTGGGAGGTAAGAAAAAAAACTGGCAGTAGACTTTCTCAGCACTCTATCAGTTACATACACATACTGGAGGCAGTGCAGCCAAGAGAAATGCTACGAAATGAAAGAATAGACTTGGTAATAAATGAATACAAATACATTTTACTGGACAAATTTTAGAATTTAGGCTGTGAATTGAGGTCAGTTCCGATACTGTTTAGGCCAGCAGTTAAGGGCTTGCTGGCCCTGAGGAGTCACCATATGTGACATTTGATGCTTTAGGTACTTTTGGTACAGTGGTTTATCAGGCTATCTTGCATGCTAAAAGAAACAGTTTAGTAGTTACATGAGACGCTCGAAGGCATTTTGTTGTCAACCAGTCTTTCATGTCACTTGTGGTTAAAGTACATACCTAGATTGTACCAAACATCCATTTCCCCACTGAGCGTGCGGACCTCGATGATGGTCTGGCCCAGGAAGTCGTCTGACTCCCGCTTGAAATGCTGCTTCACCCGCGACTTGATGTCGTCATCCTCGTCCCACACGCGCACCTTGATGCGATCCGTGGCGTTGTGACATTCGCTGGGGATTGCACAAGGAGAGGCATGTCGGTCAAAGCAATCAGCTGCGTCATGTTCTACTGCGTTGCGTTCGACTGACAGCTCATCGGGTCAGGGCGCTCAGCCGAGCAGAATGACTTAATGTCAAATACACAATTGGAGATAAGCATGGGCACGTACATTCCTCTTTTTTCTTTTGGGTAGTAAAAAAAAGCAATTCTTGCCTGTCATGAGATAAAAGTGTGTATTTGTGTTTGAATGGGCATCCATCTCGTTTGTGTGTGTGCCGAAGCGTCTTCTCTGCCTGGCAGGGAACGTCACCCCCAAGACGCTGCATGACCTTTCCTCTACACGACTCTCTCCGAGCGCATGCTAACATCATCAGAGCGGAGCTACGTGTTACACAAGAATGACTGCGTAGCATTCACAAGGAGGATTATCTATTTGTGAAAACATCATTATGTAAAATAAGCGTCGCTTCTGTCCAACAGGCGCTTTGCTGTAACCACACCATCGAGCATTTATAGCCTCGGATGGGGTCAGACCGTCCGCCCCCGTGATTGAAACCAACAGATTAGTTTGTGTACTAATGACGTCTTGGGTGCAAAATCCACAGGAACGCTAGCCGCAGTATTTCCGCGCTAATCCCTTTCTTTGGGAAGCACTGGATGCTTGCAGCTGCGCTCGTCTGGGATTTTGCTCTTTGCTAAGCACACAGTAATGTATCACTCTATTAATCTACATCCCCATAGTAATAGGAAAGAGTTTTATGACAGCCACGGCTAGAGCCTTATGACAGGTGTGGAGCCTGTGTGCAAGCTGCACAGGCAGCAATTGCTTTCGTTGTAGATGTATTATTTTTTTTTAATCACAGAATGTGATTCACAAAGTATTTTGATCAATTATTAAGGAAATTGGTACCTTGACTTACAAGTAACTTATCGTTTTTTTGAGTCACGAGCCGTTGCTTGGTCAATATAATTATTTTTTTTCTGCTTCGTGTTGTGAGGCAAAATTCGAATCACATGAGAGCATCCAATAGGTCGCCGCTCGAGTGAAGTGAAAAAAAAAATGGAGCGTGACAGTTGCCGATGAACCGTCAGCCATTTATTGAAATGTACAAGCAGTCGATCACAGTCCTATTTTTCTCTATTAAAAACATGAACCAAAAAAATGGTGGTGTTTTTTTGGATGCTGGAACAGATTAATGTTTTTTCAAATCTTTTCAGTGGGGAATGTTGATCTGATGTAAATTTTAGTAAATTGAGTTATGACCTTGGTCACAGAACAAATTTAACTTCTTAGTCCAGGTACGGACATCGCAATTAGCGTAGTTAAAAGTTTTGTTATTAACTAGTACGTAATCATAACATTCAAAGATATTTTCTCAAATACCCCAGCCATAGGAGAGCATAATCTTAGAGTAGGAGCTATAAGAATGTACAGAAACCTCCAGAGGAATGACAAAAAAACAAACCTTTCACGTGAGCGTAGCACCCTAGCAACTAAAAGCGTTGGGCGAAGATGACAACAGATGCGGTCGACCAGTGATTCATAAACACTGTCAGCCTCTCACATTAGTGGCTTCATAGCTGCAATCAGATGCACTCATCACTGTGAAGCATGGCGACAATGGCTCGCCAGGCAAGCGATACTGTTGTCTAGCATGGGGCATCAAACGCATGAGATTTGTCGCTATAAATCTGCTGACAAGGGGCAAGACCCGCTTGTTTTTATGTTGATTTTTTCACATTGATTAATGCCGTCTAATCGCATTCTGCTGCAACTCACCTCGATTTATTAACTCCTATTAACGCAATGATAAAAATACCAGACGGAATGGCACTTTTGCTGACAAAGACTTTGACGAGGGGCAAAGATGCTTGAGATTGAGCCCTTCGCAGAGTCATAACACACCGGGGATAAGAATAGTGAATTTATAACCTGATACTCGCCAAGCTTTGCGTGATTCTCGAGCATTCTTGCAGCATCCAAATGAAATGTGGTGTAGGCAAACACTGCAATGCATAATGTGCACGTCTCAGAGGCTGCAGATTTATGAACATATCAGTTGCCGTGGGGCTTTTGGGAACGGGAGATTTCGATAGAGCAACTGAGGATAACCGGCCAGTGTACAAACGCTGTGAGTCATACAACCATGGCGCATATTTACATGCACATTAAACATGAGATCCTGCAGATTAAAATACATACCCCGGTATAATTAAGACCTCGTATTTAATGAGCTTTTCTTGTCGGTGTTCTTTCAGACTGAGTTTGTTATTGCCTGATCAAAACCTACAGTGCAATGTTTGGTGACAGTTTTCAACTCCTATTTCATGTACCGTAGTTTCACGACCATAAGGAGCACTTAAAAGTCTTACATTTTCTTCAAAATGGACGGGGCGCCTTATAATGCGGCACGCCTTATGTGTGCACCGAGTTCCAAAATCTGTAAATGTTGTTGCGTGACTTTAATGAGTGCTCCGCTTGACTGACTGGGAGCATTTCCTGCCGACACGCTGCTTATATAGAGGAAGGCAGATGTGACTGAGGACAACATGCGGACGTAAAGGGGGAAGGGTGCGCGTGACAGAGGACGCTAAAGACACGCCCCCAGTAGGTATATAGTTCCTTTATGTGCATCGGTTTGGCTAAGGATCCCCGAAAATGCCGCTCACTTTCGCTCACTTTCGACATGCCAGGGGACCACCACGGTAGCGATACGCACAACGGGGCACGAGAAGTCGGCTTTTACTGTTGTGCTTGGTTGCCATGGTAATGGACAGAAACTGCCACCTATGGTGATTTTTAAGATGAAGACGCTGCCTAAAGAAAGGTTTCCAGCCGAAGTCATAGTTACATAGTTAAATACTTCAATAAAGTAAAACCAAACTCCGTTTTGCTCCCGCTGCCTTTTTAAAAACATTGTTTTAGCGTGCATGCATGCTACCGTATGTTTTAAGCTAGCGTATGTTTTACCATGCCTGCGCACCAATAATACGGTGCACCTTATGTATATGTTAAATACAGAAATAGACCCAGTAACTGAGACTGCGCCTTTTAATACAGTGCGCCTTATGGTCGCGAAAATACGGTAAACATAACTTAGTTTTTGATCTGGACATTGAGCAGGATAGGTTGAAAATTTTTACTGTCATCAAAAAATTGCAAGGCCCTAATTGCTCATTCACTAGCCTACAGACAATTCAATCACTTTGACAATACCTATAGTACATTTGTCGTACTGTAGGTGATTACTACTATAGTGATTGCCAGATATTTTATTAATTTATCATTAAGGGTCGTGTAGAAATGAGGGTCGATCCGTTGTGCTAAATGGGATGCCCTACTCGCCTACAACCAGCGGCCGCGCTGTTGATTCAGTCAGCAGTTACAAACATAAGTATTCCAGTCTGACTTGTTTATTAAATGTTGATTGATTGATTATTCCATTCATCCATTTTCTGAACCGCTTCTCCTCACTAGGGTCGCAGGGCGTGCTGGAGCCTATCCCAGCTGTCATCGGGCAGGAGGCGGGGTACACCCTGAACTGGTTGCCAGCCAATCGCAGGGCACATACAAACAAACAACCATCTGCACTCACATTCACACCTATGGGCAATTTAGAGTTGTCAATTAACCTAACATGCATGTTTTTGGGATGTGGGAGGAAACCGGAGTGCCCGGAGAAAACGCACGCAGGCACGGGGAGAACATGCAAACTCCACACAGGCGGGGCCGGGGATCGAACCAGGGTCCTTAGAACTGTGAGGCTGACGCTCTAACCAGTAGGTCACCGTGCCGCCTGATCGATTATTGTTTTGATTATTTATTTATTTTTTACTTTATTAACCATATGTTTGTGTAATTTAGTATTTTAACCATGTAAAGCACCGTGTGAGTCCTCTCTATGAGAAGTGCTGTATAAATAAAATGTACTTACTGTAGTCACTTAACGTGTCCTCAAAGCCATAGTGTGGAATTTTAGTCCCGTTAAATATGCTCTATTCAAAATAGCTCTGGATTAGGAATGAAATAGTTTACAGATAACTGATAAACCATGATAACATTTCTGATGGTTACTATAACCACTTGAAATTACAATTATCGTTGCTACAATATGTAATGTCTCTGTGAGCAAATGGCCCTGGAGCCAGCTCCTCTTTGATGTCACGTGCTCACTTAATGCAGCAACATTAGCGATAGCATCAGCAGCTAACAGGATGAAGTATAGATGCTCAAAAGTCATTAGGCTAACACAGCCACAGGTGTAAACAGATCAGACTTAGACGGATACCTCTTTTTTTTCACCTAGCAAATGAGGATAACGTGTTTGAATTTTGCTTTCAAACTACATTCAGTTATTTGTTGGTGTGTTGCTTTCTGCTAGACTATGCAGTTACTGTAGTTATTGCAGTTATAAACAAAGTTTTGCTCCATGTTGTGTTTATTTGTGCTGCTTTATTCACTGATGCGTGGTTAGATTTGCTGGATTCATTTGGTTATTATGAATATAATGAGTTGCTATGCTTTAGGTGTAGCTATCCGTTTTTTTTTTGTTTTGTTTTGTTTTTTTAATTTTGACATTCATTTTAGCTACTGTACATTGATAATACGGAGATCAAATTTATCTTGATCATCATGATATGAATTTTTTACACCATTTCATCTTTAGTCTGGACTATAGACACATGCTGCATAGAAGCTAATGACAAGAACTTAGACATTTAGTATGTTACCTTCCTCCTGCACACCATGTGTTGGTCACTGTGTCCCCCCACCCCCCCCTTTTTTTTCTTTTGCTGTTATTACTGAGCAAAAATAGAGGCAGATAGCGACGCAGTCCTGAAATTCCTGGCACTATTACACACCTTTACAGAGCAGGAGAAAATGAGGCAGATGGGTAGGACTATAGGGAGGACATCAAATGTCACATACAATTTATTTGGTTGGTAAAACCGCAGGGATAAGGATTCTGGTCCATACCCTGATGTATGGTACTGTAAAACTGCAGCAAAGACTGGTTTTTAGCAATGCTCTGCTGCAGCTGCCGTGTTGCGTGCTCTATCAAATTGTACTCCCTTAAACTATTAATAACACAGTTTTACATGCTAAATAATGGATTGAGACCCCCCCTAGAACAAGTCTCAGCAGCAACCATCTGGTCAGAGAAAGGATTAATTCTTCGAGTACTTACAAGTAAAACCTCTCGTCCCAGACCGGATTGAGGTTGCCAAAGATGGTCTTTGTCCGACGCTTGGTCTTTCCCACTTGGACGGTGACGTACGGGTCGCTGGAGCCCGTTTTATCCTTGGCCTGGAGCCCTTGAGCACTCATGACTGGAGTAGGAAGTAGTGAAAGATGCTCAGAAAGTGAAAATTGAAGGATAGATGACTGAAGAGCTGATATTTATGCAACCTCAAATAATAATGTCACAAGATCATTCGAATAGTACAATGGCTTATAATCCGAATAGTCTTGATGTTGTTGACATGGGATCCCAAATTCCCTATACTTTAAGTTGGCTATCAATTTTTGATGAACCACCGCCTCTCGTGTTGTGTCAGCGCAAGGATTGGCGATAAGCCTACAGTAAGTATCAGAGGTGTGTGTAGTGCTTGCACAGACTTGATAAAACAGTGTTGAGGGTATTTCAAGACATGATTTTTAAGCTAGGTTTTAGCTTTGGACCTTGTATTTGCCTTTTAACAAATTGCCACTTAATGCCATCCAGGTGTATTGACCACAAAGGTTTCCATGGAGATCCCCAAATCATGTCAGTTTTCTTGACTTCTACTTTAAAAAAGACATTGTACACTTTCTTTCATAAAAAAAATGCTTTTGTCAAAATACCCCAAGGATCAAGAATTACAGCATACTTTTCAGTTTCTTAATTTTTTTATTTTTTAAAACCCTGCCTAACTGAACCCGTTTTGAGGGGTCCGTCCTCGCAAATGAGCCACCCTCTCCCTTTACCAAGAGCCCAACATCGAGTCAGTTAATCAAGCTAATTTTTGAATTTTGGTGAACACAATTGTGGCATCACAATTCTAAAAAATGTCAAAAGGATTGACATTGGACATTGATGGTTGGGCAAGCAAATAACAAGTCACTTTTCCATACTATGTGCCCCTTAAAGCAACCACACATGGACTGAAACTCAAACTTAACCTGAGAGAAATCATATATGGCATTACTAGAGTTTTGAGAACATTCGTCAGGAGTATTTTTACCAATTCAGTTCTTTTGTTCAACTGCATGCTGGGTAGCCAGACGGTGAAAAAAAAATCAGCCTTGACTTCACTGACAGGATGGATTTTCTTTTCATTTTGCACATACTGTTAAATTCATCCATAATTAATCTCCTGTCCAGGCTGGGGACTGGTGATTCAGAATCTTTATACTGAAGACCGTTTCACCGCACCACGAAGGGGTGATGGGGACACTGGGTCATTAAATATGCAAGAGAGTAGTTCAATAATTCAGGCTACATATATATCCCCAGCTCAATGCAGACAGGGGTTGGAGGGGTGACTCTCGAGGGTTGTACAACCGTGACCTGTTTACACAGAGTACACAAAATCACAATGCTTTCTGTGGTTGAGGAGGGCATTAGGAGAAAGCAAGTGTGCATGTCTTAAAGGTCCCATATTCTGGCTATTTAGACCTCCATAGAGTGACTCTCTAACATGGATTTAGTATAAAAGTGTCAATTTCATTTTTAGAAAATACCTTGCTTTTGTCATTCAAGTGTCCAGGAAAGGCCTCTCTGACAGCTATTTCTGTTTGACTCCGTTTTTTATCGGCTTTGTCGATATTTGGCTAAGACCGGCCCCTTTCCTCTGATTGGATGCCTCCGTGTAGAAGACTCATTTGTGAGAGCACGTGTTTTTTATGTTGACAGCGCTGGCTCCGGTGCGGAAAGGAAGGCTGAGAGCTTTGCTAGTGACGTAGATAAACTTGATAAATTTGAATGACCTGATTTCAGGCCCCTCAGCAGAAAAACATCCGAACTCAGGAATGCGTGGAAGATTTTAATTCGTATTTCACGTTTACTGAGGCGCCACAGGGACAATATTACATTCCAAATATTTGAAAAAGTTCTTACAAAATGGGAGACACCCAACATATAGAAAAGCTCTGTTTTCAGTCACAGATGGCAGTCACAACAATTTGAAACATTCAGTGAAATACAGCAAGGATGCAAGCTTTTACAATCGTCACTTGTTAAATATATCCTTGGAAGTTGCGGTCTGATGATATAGTTTACTGATATACCTGTATACTTTCCATCCATGTATGTGCCGCTTAGCTTGTAATGTGTTGCAAGGTGAAACAAGACAAATCCTAAAAGCTCAAAGCACTTCATTGATATTTTTACATTGAAATAAGGGTCTTTAATAGTCAATGATTTAGCCACCTAGCTCTTATCTGCATGGATCGATCAGTCTCTGATCAGAAATGTTCTTTATTAATCTGATCAGAAAATTACTTTCATTGAATAGCAGTATAGGCTGCAACACCCAGAATTTGCTTCGGCAGCAAATACGGTAAATAACCTTCTGTAAAGTAACCTAAATGTTATTAAAACAAAATAACAGTATTAGGATTTCATCTTAATCATCTTGGGTGTTGACATTTGAATCGGGCTGTTGTGGTCAAAAGCGGAGAGTGTGTCTTTGACTGCGATGGAGATAGCGCTCATAACAAGTATAGTGTAGTGAAAGCTCTTTTCATTGGTTGTTAACTACACTCTTTTCATAGTACTACGCTCTTTTCATAGTACAGTGCAGGAGAACTCAGAGATTACCATATTGTTCAAAAGTCATAATTGTCAACTGGAGATCCAAAGTTTGAATTGGACATTGATGTTGAATTAATAAGGACAAAGGCATAGCTCCTGGTTGCTGTCTGAGAGCTGTGGAGTCGATGCCAGTTATTGTTTATTTAATGAATGATGACTAAATAACCGCTCAATGCCTGCATTCTAAAATGGGACATTCAATAGGCTCTTGGGATATCAACAGAGGTAACCCTGTTTTTTCCAAAAGCTAGCTCTCTCTTTTTTCGCTCTCTTGCGCCCCCCCCCCCCCCCCCCCCCCCCCTTTCAATCCAATATTGGCTTTCTCTATTCTCACTGCCTCGGCCTCTGCTGCTCTCTCATGTATTGACAAATCCAAAAATGCAAGATGCGCAGTAACTGAGTTGAGCTTGACAAGCAGTAGTTACCATAGAGATGGATTGGAGTCCTATCCTGCTGACCTTCCTTCTATTGCCGGTCCAAGTGTGGTTTGGTTTATAGTTTCATATTATGTGATATTTTTGTGAAAGGTGAATTTTTGTGAATGGTGCTACGACACAAGCTAGTAACAGACGATATTCTCATCGCTCTCTTTTACTAGAAAGGCTGGCAAAGACGATAAAGTTCATGACGAGGGATGGATCATCAATTTCCCTTAACAACCACCAGAAAATGTTAGGTTGTATTAAGCATGAAATAACCCATGAAATCGATCGAGAGAGAGTGATCCCAAAATGTATGCGTATCCCAAAAAAAAAATGAAGGTGCACTCAAGAGCTGTCTTGTCAAATTCCACTCAGGCGCTTGACATTTTGATTGGCATCACAAAGAGCACACTGGTGGGCTCATTTCCAGAGCTACCATGCAAACGTGTGAGCATATCCAGGTGTGGGATCAACCTACGACTCCACAAAAATCTCGCACATCAGTGCCTTGGGAGGCTTTTTATTTGAGGCTTGTTTAACATTTGCCAGAAGCAGAGCCACCGCGTCTCATGTTTTCACTGGCTTGACAGTCGTGTTCAGAATGCCAGCAGTGTTGGAAAAAACTGAGAAAATCCTTACGATGGTGTTTGTTTCCATAGACATAACTGCATTGGGAATAATGCACTGTACAATGTATTCCTAATCAAAACATGAACAAACGTATTATATTTATATATTTTTTTCATATAAATAAGTGAAGAAAAATTATTTTTACCGAATAACTGAAACATTTACTCTATAAGCAGAAAAATGCGGGACTGCAATACTAGTTTACTGTCAATTCAAAGCAACAGAAATGTGAAGAAGTCCTTACACGACTAAATATTGGTTCAGTGATTCACGGGGAAGTAAACTCTTCAAGCATTTTTAAATTTTGAACAGTATAACTGCTGTTTCTGGGAACTGCTTCATATCTGTTTCGCAAGAGTAAGATCAACTCCATGCATGTGTGAACTGCTTTTCCATCCCAGAATAATTGGACTACATTCCACAATCCCTCTGCATTGTTTCGCTTCTACAGTAAAAGTTTGAGTTTGTAAGAGAAATGCAAATGCTGCATTTTTAAAAAATGATCTACTACAGGGTTTTTTTGGTTTTATAACCATACTGACATAGAACATTTTGAGGAATGGTGAGCAATTCACTCAATTGCGGTAACAGAAGGCACACTCAGTTGCAGCCGTACTTACTGTTTTTTACATTTGTTTTATATTAATGGCATAGAGCAGTTTTTCATACGGATTTTTGCTGTATTTTTGACTTTACAACTGCATTAGCATGGGTTAGTGATAAACTACAGCAAGTTCTGACTTAAGTTCAAATTTAGCTTATGTTGCCACTGTAGGAATAGAACTCTGTTGTGAACTTGTTCTTTTTTTCACTTAATTGGAAAGGAATAACAAATTTTAATTTCCCCAGCTCACCCGTGATCTTAATGAGGACAAGCAGTATAGATATAGAAATGGCTGGACAGATGGATGGCTTTAGAATAGAAAATGCTGTGTTCCCAGTTCAATTAAAGGTATTATAAAGGTTTTGAGGTTTATTCAATTTTTTTTTAAACATTCCAGTCAGTGTCACGGTGGACGACTGGTTAGCACATCTGCCGCACAGTTCTGAGGACCGGGATTCAAATCCCGGCCCCGCCTGTGTGGAGTTTGCATGTTCTCCCCGTGCCTACTTGGGTTTTCTCCAGGCACCCTGTTTTCCTCCCACATCCCCAAAACATGCATGGTAGGTTAATTGAATACTCTAAATTGCCCATAAGTGTGAATGTTTGTTTGTTTATATGTGCCCTGCGATTGGCTGGCGACCGGTTCAGGGTGTACCCCGCCTCTCGACCGAAGATAGCTGGGATAGGCTCCAGCACACCCACGACCCTCGTGAGGATAAGCGGTAGAGAAAATTGATGGATGGATGGACATTGCAGTCAATTATTCTGACCACAGCTGTACACACTGTAGACTACAGTGTGTACTACAATCTACAAACTGTAATAAAACCTCCAATCCTGCAAATTCAGCATGTTGACCATAGTGTGTTGCGCCATCACCTTCCACCTTTCCAGTTGTATTACAAGTGTTAATTGCTGGTTTTGGTTTAGTGTCAGAATTCAACGACCCGGTTCTTAAGGTTTGCGACAAGTACAGTAAAGTTCTTGGAGCTTGTTGTGTGGTCTTGTAATGGGAATCTTGAAAGACTTAGAATGATTTAGGTGAAAGGTCCTGAGCGGACCGTCAAGGCTGTTGAAACAGCTCCATAATGTATTTAATTTCATTTCATTGTTGTTTCTGTTTGAGAAATCAAGAAACAGCAAGCAGTAACTGACAAAGACAATCTAAACAATGCCCAAAAGGAATTTGGCAGGAATTAACTATTCTGCTTCATATTTCAACTTAACTCCAAAGTGTAGTGCACCAGGCTTACCAGTGATGCTGATTTTAGCAGACCATTTGGAGGTGCCGTCCAGCACTGCCTGCTTGGCTGTCTTGAGATGGCTGGCAAAGTCCTCCTTGGAGATGTCGAACATCTCCTGGATCACCTCAAACACCTCGGGCCTGTTCTTCTCCCGGATCTTCATTCGCTCCTTCATGGCCATGATGATGTTCTGGGTCTTGTCCTCCGCCCCATGCTTGGAGCTCTTTTCCACTGCCCCTAAAAAGATGGCGGGAATAACATTTATGTGGAATAGTACTCAAAACTTTTTCCCTATTCAAAGCAGCGATTCCTAACCTTTTTTGAACCACATATTTTGACAGGCCGGCATAGAAACAAATAAAACCAAATTATTAAAACTAGAACTCACCATTATGCTGAATATAGTTGCTGTAATTATTGGTAGCGGTGTACTTGTATTTACTCAACAAGCAGCTCCCATCTTGGCACAATGGGAGACAATGACCCCTAGTGTTACCTTTGTCCAGTCTATGCTGTAATTTTGTTTTGGTGACTATTATTGCACAAAGATAGGATGTTGGAAATGGAAAGAATTCAGTGTTGTTTTTTTGCACACTAAATATTCTGCCTTGATTTTAATGAAGACTTGTATTTTGATCCCAGCAGTTTTGAAAGCTTCATTGCCTTATTTGCAAGCCTGTCACCACATATTACGTAGAGGAGGCACCAGGCTTGGTGCGTGAGAATCACCTGTAGCGATGTACAGTACCCACATTTGAATTAGAATGACTGATTTTTCTTCGAAGATGTAGGCTGTTCTTCTTCTCATCATTTGACATTGCTCCCTTTCAGACAAAGCTCTATAAATACATTTGTTTTTTACTCATTTTAGCTAGATTGCGGGCCTGTTTTTTTAACACTGTATCACGTGACCGATGCGAACGGTATGACATTGGTACAGAGGAACAGGCACACCTCATTTTCAAAATAAAACTTCTTTCATACTCTGATGATCAACAGTAATATATTTTTGTTTCTATGCTTTCCGGTACCAAATGGCCCACAGACATCTACCGGTCCGTGGCACAGTGATGAGGACTGCATATCATCTTGTATCTGCAAAAGGGATCCTGCTTTAAACCGCTATTCAACCTTACCACGTTGATAAGGATGAATCACAGTTTGAATTGTAAAAACACTGCTATGCTAGTATAATGCTGTTACAAAACATTGTGTTTCACTGTAGCTAATCCACTTAAGTGTGCGTTGATGGCCGCAGGCATCCTTTGGCACTTTTTCTATTATCTGACACTGTTTCATAAGGGACAACCCTGATTAAAATACTGATTTGTGATGATAATGAGTGCTTTTGCCTGAGTGAGCATTGCAAATGAACTATAATTGTTGCTTTTGTACTTTTGGAAACTGCATATTTTTGATTAATTGCATCTTAAAATGAAGTGCATGTCAGTACAATTCCATTTCCAGACTTACTCTGCAAACAGTCTGCGTTGAGCAGGTCTTGGCACTTCTCGTGGCATTTGACGCCACACTCAGAGCAGCGCATGCCTTGGCGGGCAATGCCCCACAGGAGCCCCTCGCATTCATGGCAGTAAGTGGGCGCAGTCGCCGTCCACACCTCGAAGTTGTGTGGCGTTGTGGAAGAAATTGGGTATATTAAGGCCTGGAGGGTCTTCTTGAAGACGTGAAGTTTCTGGAAAGAACGTATAAAACAAGTGTGAGGAACACAATGGAATTAATAGATTGATCCTACAGTGGGTACGGAAAGTATTCAGACCCCTTAATTTTTTCATTCTTTGTTATATTGCAGCCATTTGCTAAATTCAATTAAGTTCATTGTTTTCCTCATTAATATATACACAGCACCCCATATTGACAGAAAAAAATGGAATTGTTGAAATCTTTGCAGATTTATTAAAAAGGAAAAACTGAAATATCGCACAGCCATAAGTATTCAGACCCAGGCTC
The DNA here is from genome assembly GCF_024500385.1 of Phyllopteryx taeniolatus. Classification (NCBI taxonomy): domain Eukaryota; kingdom Metazoa; phylum Chordata; class Actinopteri; order Syngnathiformes; family Syngnathidae; genus Phyllopteryx; species Phyllopteryx taeniolatus. The sequence goes on from NC_084503.1 coordinate 30,775,397, forward strand.
AGTATTTAGTAGAAGCACCCTTTCGAGCTAATACAGCCATGAGTCTTGTTGGGAAAGTTTTTCACACCTGGATTTGGGGAACCTCTGCCATTCCTCCTTGCAGATCCTCTCCAGTTCTGTCAGGTTGCTTGGTGAACGTTGGTGGACAGCCATTTTCAGGTCTCTCCAGAGATGCTCAATTGAGTTTAAGTCAGGGCACTGGCTGGACCATTCAAGAACAGTCATGGAGGTAGTCTGAAGCCTCTCCTTTGTTATTTTAGCTGTGTGCTTAGTGTCATTATCTTGTTGGAAGATCAACCTTCAGCCCAGTCTGAGGTCCTGAGCACTCTGGAGAAGGTTTTCATCCAGGATATCCCTGTACTTGGCGACATTCATCTTTCCTTCGATTGCAACCAGTCGTCCTGTGCCTGCAGCTGAAAAACACCCCCACAGCATGATGCTCCACCAACATGCTTCACTGTTGGGACTGTATGGGACAGGTGATGAGCAGTTCCTGGTTTTCTCCACACATACCGCTTAGCATTGAGGCCAAAAAGTTCAATCTTGGTCTCCTCAGACCAGAGAATCTTATTTCTCACCATCTTGGAGTCCTTCAGGTGTTTTTAGCAAACTCCATGCTGGCTTTCATGTGTCTTGCACTGAGGAGAGGCTTCCGTCGGGCCACTCTGCCATAAAGCCCCGAGAGGTGGAGGGCTGCAGCGATGGTTGACTTTCTAGAACTTTCTCCCATCTCCCGACTGCATCTCTGGAGCTCAGCCACAGTGATATTTGGGTTCTTCTTTACTTCTCTCACCAAGGCTCTTCTCCCCCGATCACTCAGTTTGGCCGGACGGCCAGCTCTAGGAAGGGTTCTGGTCGTCCCAAACGTCTTCCATTTAAGGATTATGGAGCCCACTGTGCTCTTAGGAACCTTAAATGCAGCAGATTATGTTTTTTATTACCTTGGCCAGATCTGTGCCTTGCCACAATTCTGTCTCTGAGCTCTTCAGGGAGTTCCTTTGACTTCATGATTCTCCTTTGCTCTGACATGCACTGTGAACTGTAAGGTCTTATATAGACAGGTGTGTGGCTTTCCTAATCAAGTCCAATCAGTATAATCAAACACAGCTGTACTCCAATGAAGGTGTAGAACCATCTCAAGGATGATCAGAAGAAATGGACAGCACCAGAGTTAAATATATGAGTATCACAGCAAAGGGTCTGAACACTGACTGTGTGATATTTCAGTTTTTCTTTTTTAATAAATCTGCAAAAGTTTCAACATTTCTGTTTTTTTTCCTGTCAATATGAGGTGCTGTGTGTACATTAATGAGGAAAAAATGAACTTAAATTATTTTAGCAAATGGCTGCAATATAACAAAGAGTGAAAAATTGAAGGGGGTCTGGTCTGAATACTTTCCGTATCCACTGTATAGTTGGAGAACTACGACAGAAAATATTTGTTAGAGAAATTTAAACAATAATGCATATAATATTATGGGGTTGTTCTCTCAATATTACATTTTAATTCTCATAAACATTTGACCATGCACATTACCATGTTACCACTTAAAAAAAGAAAAAAGGAAAAAAAACAATTTGTGAAATTGACTTTTCTCTCCAAAGTACAACTATATTCTCACAATATTTTGAATCAGCTTCTTGCAATTTCAATTTAACTCTTACAATGTTATGTAAAGATTTCTATCTTTCTATTCTCTTTACAATGTGACCCTGATACCACCCATTTGACTGTTTTACAATTATTTTATTAAATGCTTTTTTGTTGCTTTTCAAGCAACCCAAATTTATCTTTTCGTATCAAATAGTCCACCTCTTATTATAATATAGTGCTGCTCTTCTAGTTAGGTCATGTAGAGATTTCGCTAGTGATTATGCAAATATGCAAGGATTAATAACACTTCAAAACTAAATGATTGCTAATACAATTCTTAACCAGTCTTAACTAAAACTGCTTTTGACACATTGCAACATACTCTGTGACCCTACTGTCTGATAAGTTTACATAAAAAAACTACCCAGTGTAACATAGGACCATGTTATGAATTTCTATGGACGTAGTATTACATTACTATGAACTTCTCAGAAAGTTAGCACTTCTAGTTCAAGTTCATGCAGTTTAAGATGGCATAGCATCCAAACTCCAGCTATCAGTCTTAGTGCCACAGCATCTATAGAATCTTTCAAAGGTCAGACTGCATGATCTGAGTCGTTACTCATTGCAAGTTTTGTTGATCCCTTTCTGATTACCCTCTATAACTACAGTATGGGAAAGGTCTGGGCATATGAAAGTAAATCACACTTATATGTCATTAAAGTCAGATTAACAACATCCTTAGCCCTGAAGGCTTTTTTCCAATCGACTGGTTGGCGGACTAAAGCCTCGCCGCACCGAATACTGGAGTTGACAACCCCGTCTTGACAGAAACCTTCTCAAATAGAATGCTTTACTGCAGCGATGCAGCCATCAACAATGAGCAGGCCCTGCCAATTCCTGAAGGAACAATCGATCTGCACCATAAAGAAGGTTTTAAAGATGGGAATGATCCAGATTGAGATGGAGTGAGAGCGGCAGAAAGACAGGATCCGTAGAGGATAGATAAATCTCTGCTTGTATTAGCCCCCCAATGCGTTAAAGAACCTTATAGCAGCTTGGCACTACCCACACGGAACACCAGATGAGTAAATGACCAGATGACGAGACAGGAAGAAACGCAGAGACTTTGAGTTGTCCATGCAAAGAGCTGAACCCCGGAGGACCTTTAATGAAATGCTAAAGGAGCCTGCGAGAGATTTTCCTTTTTAATGTAAGGGACGACGAGATGCAACAGATGTCTAAGATTTATTCACTGCCTCTGTTTTACGATCTAACAAGATATTTCCCCCCCCCCTCCCCAATTGTTGCTAACCCTTGCCATTATTTACGCCTGTGTTTCAATGGTTTTTAATCAGTCATTTTTTTCTTCTTCTATTTTAGATTGTCAATCAAAACTCAAAAAATTAAAAAGGGATTTATTTTGTTTTTTAATCTAACCTCTAACCCCCCCCAAAAAGACAGATTTTTCATAGTTAAATTTTTTGCTCAGATAAAAATATGAAACTTAAAAACAAACTACAGGACTGAGTTTGATTTTAATCTTCAATTGTTTCTGTTCAAGTGACCCTTATGTTTGGTAACAAACATTAATAAAGATACGTTAGCTTGTTACATTCTGTCTACCGAGACTTGTGCAAACAATGCCTCAGTGGTTACACAGTGGTTGAAAGAAGAATTTAAAAATAACGGTGTTGTTTTGATTTTCCCCAACGTTGATGAGTCCACATTTGGTGTTCCGCGTGGACTTGAATGAGTTGAAAACAAAGCTATTGGACAGACAAATTGCGGGGAAAGCATATTTTACGTGTCAAACGTAGTGCATCAACCTGATTACAATAGTGCTTCAAAGACACTTGCCCTGATTATAATATGGTTGATGGATCAGTTGATGGATTGCAGTCATGGTCCAGACTGATTGACAAGATAACTTATCTTTTACAATTGCTTGTTACCAAATGTCCTGATCACATAAACCCGACCAATTGAATATTAAAATCAAATTCAGTCCTGTGGCCCATTTTTCCATTTTGTATTTTTGATCTGAGCCTAAAATGGAAATGTGAAACATCTGGCATTTATTGTTTTTTTGAGTGTCAGAATAAAAAACAAATAAAAATATATATAAAACATTGATAAATTAGATTTTTGATTGCCAATTGAAAATAGGAAGAACAAATAATACATGGCTTCTTTTGCCATAGTGTCTCGTATCAATTCCCTCCCGCCTCTCTCCCAATGCTGCCTGTCACACCACCAAGCAGAAGTGTGAAGAGCACTGGTGTGAGTCACCCTGTGAGGTAACCCTGGCTGTGTGGTGCAAGACACTGACATAAGTGTTTGACAGCCGCCATTTCTATCTGAGAGCAACGCAAGCCACAGAGTCAAAATCTTGCATCCGCTTTGACCCTTCCCTTTCACCACCTGTTGTCTGTGTTGTCTGCCACTCTGTCCAAACACCCACTCCCAAAACCCAAAGGTGCATTCAAGTCACATGGGTTTCTACTTGTATTCCAGGTCTAGAGATTGGTCTGAAGACCAATTTTGGGTAGGACTGTGAATCGATTCCATTTAACTCATTATTGTCTTGGTCTGACACGTTAAGTACAATAGTTTTATTTTCAATTTCAGAAGTGGCTTGACCCAAGGAACCCGACAGTCGTAGCCCATCTCCCGGATGTATCTGATTGTGGTGGTTTCTGAAGCTTTGACTCCCGCCTCATTCCGCTCTGATAATCTTCTGAAGCCCACGGTCATCTCTTTTGATGATGCATCTTCTCCTGCCACATTTTGTCCTTCCACTAGACTTTCCATTGATATGCATTGCCACAGCACTGTGAACACCCAGCCTCCTTTGCTATGACGTTTTGTGGCTTACCCTTCCTATGGAGGGTATCAATTATGGTCTTCTGGCCAGTTGTCAAGTCTCCAGTCTTGCCCATATTGAACCCAACTGAGACAATTGAACCAAACTGAAGCAATTTAATGGCACCTGGGAAACCTGATTTCTTCACAGTATTGCAATTTGTTGAATTCCTGATTTCGTTGGTTTTATGAGCTCGAAGCCAAATTATGTAAAAATAAACTAATAAATACTCTAAATTGTTTAAATTGTGGGCCCTGAATCTATAATCTATGAAAGGTTAACTTTTTGAATGGAATTATGGAAATTAATAAACTTTTCCAAGATATTAAATTTTTTTGGAAAGGGTCTGTCTGTGTATATATATATATATATATATATATATATATATATAAATATATATATATATGTATGTATGTATGTATATATTGTGTAGCACTATATTGAGCAAGGATCCCCGCTGGCACCAGGTTGCCACCAAGGACCTTATGAGTAGTCCGCAGCTCTGCTCTAAAAATAGCTCACCAGTGACGGGAATGTTGATATTCATTTATTTATGTATTTACAGTATTTTACCTTCAAAATGGAACCTGTTTATTAATGTAATGGTACAAAATATTCCATATTTTGTTTAAAAATGAAATATGTTGTGTTCAATGGAGAAAAAAAAGTTGTTTTTAGTTACACAATTTTTTCAAAACAATAGGTTTTAGAGCCGTAATTGTTTTTTTGCGATTCCATGAAACTGCAATAATTTTGCTTCAGGTTAGCATACCTTCTGAACAGTATATGTCAAATTAGACAAATTAGGAACATATAGAACAATGTCTTTTCATTTAGCGACTGATAAATAAGCCAGTATTGTTTTTGTAGTTTTCTTTTCTTTAGGAATTCATGCTAGACCAATTAGATGATGATCGATCCTTATCGTCACACAGCTTCAAGTAGGGAGATTTAGGTGTTCAGATACTGTATTCTTGGCAGATAAACACAACCCAAGGTCTTAGTATGGATAGTTGACAGCACAACTGAAAAGCTTGCAATTAGCTGGCCTGCACACAATGTTCTATTCTGCCCTAAAAAGCACATCAACTGGAAACATAATTCAGATGTCTTATACGTCGGCCAAGTTGAAACCACATCAGGCAAAGAAGAATGATAGACACCAGTCAGTATGTGTAAGATGGAGGGATGTCCCTACTCAGGAGGTGAGAGGTAGTTTGTTCAACGTGGACGACTGATTGGTCACATCAATGCCGCAGGACTGCAATAACGAATCACTCACTGTATTCTTCCCCTTCCACTCTTCTTTCATCACCCTCTTTTCTCCGACTCCACTCCCTAACATCATATGATTGTTTATACGGAGCCCCCCCACCTCACCCGCCCTCCAGCCCCCTCTTCCAGTCCTCACAGGGAAGCACTCTGCTGGACTTAATGCAGCAGATAAAACTCTGACATCTGCTCAGCCTACTTAACACAACCGCACAATCTGTAGCCTTGCTGGGAACTTGACCACAAAAATGCCCCTCTATCTGAATAGACCTCTGGACAGCTGCCCCTTTAGGTCCCTTGCTTACAAGGATGCACAGTCTCAAATTATAAAAGGGAGCAGCCCAGCTTCGCTAATCAACACATTGAATATTTCATGACAATTCCCCACCATCTGGATTGTCCATCTTTAAAACTCTTAATCTCACACGCTGCCACCGTATATTGTGAAAAAGTGGCCTCAACTCTAACGGACGCAGTGCCTTAATTAGTCACCAGTTGCATTGTCTTCTTAAACAAATAAATTTTTCCCATGCTATATGTTAGCATGCCAACTGTTAGCATGTCAGTTTATTAGCAATTCTCATTTGTACGAATAGTATGTGACTACAGATTTTTTTTTTTAAAAGAATTCTTAATCTGACATAACACTTTGTTGACTGATGTTGCTGTCTTGCTATACTCTATGATAGCATGGCAACTGTTACCATGTAAGCATTTCTTCAATCGTCATTACATAGTACCGGACTAGTGCTTTTTGTACTAGGGTTGTTATGTTGCTACAGTGTATGTTAGCATACGAGCTGTTAATCATGTGAGCATACAATAACTTTCCGTTAGAAATAGCACTGATACCCAACTACAGGGCAAGATGTAAAATCTTTGTTTGCCTTCGTGCTTTTGTACACAGATTGCTACTTTGCTAAATACTGTAATACAATACCAGCTCTTAGTATGTTTACAATTATCATATTAAATAGTAGCTGGTGTCAAATGCTTATCATTCTGCCTTAGTGTTTTTTCTACTCAGTTTGCTCTCTTGCTAGACAGTTATGTTAGCATAACAACTGTTATGCTAACATATAGCAATGTAGGATGCACTGCAATTACAGGACACTTCTGACGGTTATTGTGCACGGTGTCAATTCACTTACTCGCATATGTCCGCAGACACACACCCCTGGGATTTATTCGCTGGGTGTGGGGCCACTCACTCATTGTAACAAATAACTGAAACTAAATGTGAATTTCGGGTCCACGACCTCTGTCCTGCATGCTTCCCCTTCTGTCCCTGTCCTGTCCAGTCTTGTCCTAGCTTGTCCTGTCCTTTCCTCACAGGGTGTAGCATAACTGCCCCTTACAACACTCGATTCTAATCTGTCATTATGGTGGGTGTATAATTATTTACTTTCCTCATCTTGTTTATAGCTAGTGTCTTGTCTTTTGTTGTCTTCTTTTCCTATACTATTTTGTTTCCTTTTCACACTCTCTCCTTTTTGTTGTTTCTGTCACTCCACTTTAAAAACTTTGTTCTGTGCAACTGAACGACAGTAATTGTCAATAATTATCCATCAGAATACAAATAAACCACAGTGGCAGTTACAAAGTCCACTGTGACAGTAAAACTGTTCCGGCATAAAAGCAAAGCAAAGCAAATGTATTTATATAGTGCATTTCATGCACAAGGTAACTCAATGTGCTTTACACAATTAAAAGCATTAAAAAACAAATAATAAAAAAAAAGCTTATCAACATTTAAAACAAAGAGAAAAAAATAAAATAGGGATACAGATCCTCCTTTCTGCTTGACCTAGTCGAATAGGACAAAAAAAAAAGAAAAGAGAAGAAAAGCATAACAACTCTTAGCATTTAGTCAGTTCTCAATAGAAATAGTACTCTAGGCCTTTTGTGCTCAGGTTGCTGCTATCTTGCTAGATATTAGCATACCTGTAGTTGACTGACGACTGGTTAGAGCGTCTGCCTCACAGTTCTGAGCCTGTGTGGAGTTTGCATGTTCTCCCCGTGCCTGCGTGGGTTTTCTCCGGGCACTCCAGTTTCCTCCCACATCCCAAAAACATGCATATTAGGTTAATTGACGACTCTAAAATGCCCGTAGGTGTGACTGTGAGAGCGAATGTTTGTTTGTTTGTATGTGCCCTGCGATTGGTTGGCAACCAGTTCAGGGTGTACCCCGCCTCCTCCCCGATGATAGCTGGGATAGGCTCCAGCACTCCCGCAACCCTAGTGAGGAGAAGCGGCTCATAAAATGGATGGATGGATAGTTGACTGACATATTAGTTGTAGTTCTTTCATTTAGCATAGTTCCTAAATAGAGGGGATGTAAATTCTTTATCTGCCTTAGCACTTTCTTTATACATTTTGCTATCTTTGCTTATATATTTGATAAGCTATTTGCTAGCATACCAACATGTTAGGAAACATAGGTTTTAGCGTGAAAGCACGATCACTGAGGCACGAGATGTTCAGAATAAACATTGTGTCCACACGTTGTTGGTATGCTACAGTATACTGTATGTTAGCTTTTAGCATTATATACATTTCTATACATGCAAGGCTTACATTAAAATTGTTGTACAGGACAAATGCCAATAAACCTTCGGCATCAGGACACAAGTCAACATACTTCATCTCTATCTTTAGAAACGGTTCCATATTTAATGCAAAGAGTTCAGTCCAACTCTCACTGGAGCAAGCAGTTCGCAGTTGAGTGTGAAGCGGCTGGGATGAGAATCAGCACCTCCAAATCTGAGACCATGGTCCTCAGTCGGAAAAGGGTGGTGTGCCCTCTCCGGGTCGGGGATAAGTTCCTGCCCCAAGTGGAGGAGTTCAAGTATCTTGGGGTCTTGTTCACAAGTGAGGGAAGAATGAAACGGGAGATCGACAGGCGGATCGGTGCAGCGTCTGCAGTGATGCGGACTTTGTATCGATCCGTTGTGGTAAAGAAGGAGCTAAGCCGAAAGGCGAAGCTCTCGATTTACCGGTCGATCTACGTTCCTACCTTCACCTATGGTCACGAGCTGCGGGTCGTGACCGAAAGAACAAGATCCCGGATACAAGCGGTCGAAATGAGTCTCCTCCGCAGGGTGTCCAGGCTCTCCCTTAAAGATAGGGTGAGAAGCTCGGTCATCCGGGAGGATCTCAGAGTAGAGCCGCTGCTCCTCCACATCGAGAGGAGCCAGATGAGGTGGCTGGGGGATCTGATTCGGAAGCCTCCCGGACCCCTCCCTGGTGAGGAGACCCCAGGGACGACCCAGGACACATGGAGAGACTACATCCTTCGGCTGGCCTGGGAACGCCTCGGGATCACCCCGGAAGAGATGGAGAGTGGCTGGGGAGAGAGAAGTCTGGGCGTCCCTGCTAAAGCTACTGTCCCTGCGACCCGACCTCGGATAAGCGGTAGAAAATGGATGGATGGATGGAGTTCAGTCCTCGTGTGGCCCAAGTTAAAACTGGTCTGCTAGGTTGTTTCCCGAGAGAGGGCTCTCACATCTGCCTGCTGTAAATCCGCCTCCCCCTCTTGGAGAGACGAATTGCAAGCAATTAATACAGCAACAGCTTTGGAGGTCACCACAAAAGTGTCTCTTCGTATTGACTTTTACATTCCCCCTGTCCTCTATTAGCTCAGCCTTCCAGGGTTGCTTTTTGTTTATTAATAATTGCTGGATCTTGTCAAATTTGACATGGCGGGACCACATTTTAATATATGACAGAAACGGGTAGAAAGTATTTGTGTCCCTAACGTCCGAGATGGGTTGTTTCACAAAGCCAAATAAGAAAGCGGCCAGTAAAAAAATCAGGTGACAGGTCTAAAAAAGTAGTATATGTCAAAATATGTCCATTAGGCACCTATCAACAAGTAGAAAACAAAGTAAACAGGACTATTATAAAGAAATGCAGAAAAATGACGAGAACTGAAGTGCCGGTACAATTTTTGTTTTGTTTTGTTTTTTGACAATGTACAAAAAGATGCAGAGTCCTCTAGCAATTAGAGCAGTTTGAAATGACTAATAGATCAATGGTCCGGTGCAATGACCATTGTGCAAAGCGCGCAGAGACTTCAAGAAATGTATGCAGTTTAAAGTGACGAGTACTGCGATAATCTGGGACAATGTTGATTGTGCATCTGTTGCAGATGCTAGTCAGCCACATGAGTGGCCAGTATTGGTCAACAACAGATGTGCAAATAGTGCAGCGTGGCGAGACTCCTACAGTGAGTGCACGAGTAATGTATAATTGGCCCGACAGAAATATGACAACAAACTCAAGATACAAAAATTGGGAGCATGTTGCAATGGAATTGTAAGTTAACAGTTTAAGAAGTTAATGGCAAGAGGAAAGAAGCTGTTGGAATTTCTGCTTTAGTTTGCATTGTTTGGTAGCGCTTTCCTGAGGGAAGGAGCTGGAAGAGGTGGTGACCAGGATGTGGAGGGTTCAAGAGGATTTTGCATGCTCTTGTCTTAGTTCTGGCAGCGTGGAAGTCCTCAAGGGAGGGTAGGGGGGAACCGACAATATTTTCAGCAGTTTTGGTTGTCCCCGTTTGTCCTTTTTTGTGGCAGCACTAAACCAGACTGTCATGGATGAACACAGGACTGATTCGATGACTGCTGTGTAGAACTACCTCAAGAGCTCCTGTTGCAGGCCGAGCTTCCTCAGAAGCCCCAGGAAGTACATCCTCTGCTGGGCCTTTTCGAGGATGGAGTTGATATTGATCTTCCACTTCAGGTCCTGAGAGACTGTAATTCCCAGGAACTTGAAGGTCTCGACGGTTGACACAAGGCAGCTGGACAGCTTGAGGGGCAGCTGTGGCGAAGGATGCCTCCTGAAGTCCCCGATCATCTCTATAGTCTTGAGTGTGTTCAGCTCCAGGTTGTGTCGGCCGCACCACAGCACCAGGTGTTCTAGGATGAAGTGCAGTCCCATGTTGACTGCATCATCCAAAGAACTTTTTGCTCAGTAGGCAAACTGCAGGGGGTCCAGCAGGGGACCTGTGACGCTTCTTGACCACAGATTTCAGGGCGACAGGCCTGTATTCATTCAGACCCGAGATTGCAGGTTTCTTGGGGACTGGGATGATGGTGGAGCGGGAGGTTGATCCCTTGTAATTGGTTAGCGATTGTAATGCATGCCAGACTAATTTAGAGTCGTTAGCGGTAAACCGTTTTTCAAACTTTACTGCATAGTTTCTCTTTGCAATGTTAATTTCTTTCGTCAGCTGGTTTCTATCCCCACTTCAATATGCGTCCTCTTTAGCCTGGTGAAGTTGCTGAAGTTTGGCAGTGAACCACGGTTTGTTGTTATTGAACATGCAAAATGAATTTGTTGGTACACACACCTCTTCGCAGAAACTGATATAGGATGTGACAGTGTCCGTATATTCATCCAGGCTGCCAGCTGAATTTTCAAAGAGACTCCAGTCTGTGCAGTCTAAACAGCTTTGAAGTTCCATCTTTGTCCACTTGTTCACTGTTTTCACTGTCGGCTTCGTGCATTTAAGTTCTTGGCTGTATGTCGGTATTAAGTGAATTAAGCAGTGATCAGACGAGCCCAGGGCTGCGCAAGGTTTAGCACGGTATGCGTTATTTAGTGTTGAATAGCAGTGGTCTAAAATGTTATTATCCCTGGTAGGATAGTCGATGTGCTACTTGTATTTATGGAGTTCGTGGTTGAGTTTAGCTTTGTTGAAGTCCGTGAGAATAATGAGGGGTGAGTCTGGGTTTTTTTTTTATTTTTTATTTCGTTTACTTGTTCAGTGAGCATTAGCAGTGCTGCATTTGTGTTAGCTTGAGGTGGAATGTAAACACCGGCGAGAATGAACGATGGAAACTCACGAGACGACTAGAATGGCTAAAAGTTCAAAAGCAACGACTCTAAATCCGGGCTGCAGTGTGTGGTGAGCTCGGTGACGTCAGTACACCATTTTTCGTTGATATAAAAGCATATCCTGCCTCGTTTTGTTTAACCCGATAACTCCATGACGCAGTCTGTCCGGTGAAGATGGAAGCCGGGAAGCATTACGCCGCACAGGCGGAACGTCCGAAGTCTTTACTGGTCTTTGTCAGAAGATGAAGCTCATCCATTTTGTTGGGTAGGGAGCGTAGATTCGCGAGGTGGATCAACGGGAACGCCAATCTATATATATCCATTCTTGCGGAGCTTAACTTGGATGCCGGCACGCTTCCCCCTTCGTCGCCTACATCTACATGCTCCAAAGACCGCAGCCCCCCCCGGTGAGTAACTTGGGGGGGAAAAAACTGAGCGGATTTGCAAAAGTCCGGGGTAGACTCCCTGATGTTTAGTAAGTCTTCCCTTGTGTAAGTGAGTCGCGTAATGTCTCCAAAGACAAACTAAAAACACAAAAACAGACAATACTAGAGGGCACGTAACCGAGGCGTCCACACGGATAAGCGCCATCTTATATGGATCCAGAATATCTTGATGTCAATCGGGAGACTTATTCTCCAGTTCTGATTAAACTGCTGCAATGGAAACATCAATGCAAATTTCTTGGCCGTAGCCAGTGTTTAGAAGCTGACATGGGCTTTCTGTTTTTTAATTTAGACACCATCTAGCCACACACGCCATTTGAATACAGTAGTTGATAGAGATATTGACGTTGAACCAACATTGCAGTTGAAAGAAAGTAGGCCAGTATCTAACCCCTGTGTTACTGGCAACATCATCCTGCATACTGAACCACAGTTGCTGCACTAAACAGGCCATCTGTAAAAAAAAAAAAAAAAAAAATCTAAAATGATCACCTCAAGTGGCTTCCCCAGTGCCGAGGGAACCTCATCTGATCCGCAAAGAGCTCAGCTGTAACCGAACAATAAAGGCCAAGCATGCACACTGGGTACTCACCAAATCCTCGTTATTTAGGGTGGAGCGGTTCACCAGAGCGAACGAGATGCCTGCCTTTCGAGCAGTGAGGGTCTGAGAGCAGAAGTGGAACAAGATGCATGTGATGAGAAGAGAGAAATCCAATGACCTATTTTTGAGAGGTTTTCTGGAATTTATCATAGCCAGACAATGGATTTGACAAGTGAGTAAAAAAAAAAAAGTTAAAAAAGAAGAGTAAAAAAAGCGTTTTAAAAAAATTAAATAAAAAAGCTATCCATGCACAACTACAGCTTGGGACTTGGTGAAGAAAAAACAGTGATTGCTGTTTGTCCAACAACAATATTTTATTATTTAGGGATAAGAGTTTTACTAGTTTCTAAAACATCAAAGCAGAACATATGATATTGTTTGTGAATACATTGGAACCTCTGCACAACACTTCTAATATCATACAATACAAAGAATAATAGAAAAATATTGCTATAAAGCTGCACAATACAGGCTTTGTATCGAGACAGTATGCCTATCTCACGTCGTTTTGCTTTTTCTGTGGCTTATATAGCGACACCGTGCTGTTTCGTGCTCTAAAATTGAAAAACCGGGTCTTATGAAGCCATACAATTTAAAAATTCTATCAAAATATTTTAGAAAACCTTTCTAAAGTCTCACATAACAATGAGTTC